>NW_027326431.1:0-600000 GCF_048164855.1 Canis lupus baileyi | reverse complement strand
AAAAGAAAGGAGAAAAAAAAAGGGGGGGTGGGGGAAGGAAACAAATCAAAAAGCAAAACAAAACAAAACAAAACAAAACAAACAAACAAAAAAAAAGAACCACCGGGGAGTATCTTCTGATTCTGTGTACTTTAAGTCCCTTGGCTTCTCCTGGAAGTTGTCAGTCTAGCTGGTGTTCTGGGGGAGGGGCCTGTTGTGCTGATTTTCAGGTGTTAGCAGTTGGGGGAGCTGCTGTGCCCCTGCCTGGTGCAGGGCTCAGTGGGGGTTGTTTACCCCGTGAGGCCGCAGGAGGAACAGCCCCAGTGGCGGGGCCAGCTCTGGAGCCCTGGAGTCAGCCCCCGCAGTAACCCCAGAGCTCTCCGTCTGCAGGGCCTGGAGGCTCCGGGGCGGGGCCGCTGATCTGCTCAGCTGGGGCAGGAGCGTCCTTGCTGTCCTGGGCCCTCCCGGTCTCTGCCTGTCCCGGGGGAGGCCGGATCCTGGGCTGTGTCCCGGCGCCCTGTGCTCCGGGGCCTGCGCTGTTGGATTCGCGCTCCCGGGCCGCGCAACCCCCTCCGCGGAGCCGCCGCCCGAGCCCCTCCGAGCTGCTCCTGGAACCGCGCAGCCCCCTCCGCGGAGCCCCCTCCGCGGAGCCGCCCCCGAGCCCCTCCGAGCTGCTCCGGGTCCCGCCGCGCGCTGCAGCCCTTAGGGAGCTCGGCGCACTCTCCCGGGGCGCAGTTGCTCTGTTACTGTCCCGGGGAACCCGAGGGCATCCCCTCCCTCCTGGGTCCTGCTCCAACTCCCCGCGAGCCCCTTTCCGCCCGGGAAGGTCGGTGCAGCTCCTGCGTCTCCGGGACGGGGCTCTCCTGTCCTGGGGACACTCGCCCCGGCCTCAGCCCGGCTCCTCCCGGCCCCTCCCCCTTGGAGGCCTTTGTTTCTTTACTTCTTTTTCCCCGTCTTCCTACCTTGATAGAAGCGCGAACTCTTCTCACTGTTGCATTCCAGCTGGTCTCTCTTTAAATCTCAGGCCGAATTCATAGATTTTCAGGATAATTTGAAGGTTTTCTAGGTAGTTTGGTGGAGACAGGTGATTTGGAGACCCTGCTCTTCCGCCGTCTTGCTCCTCCCCCCTCTATATTTTCTATAACTATATATATACATATATATATGTATATATATATATACACACACACACACTCACGTACTGCATGTTTACCATATGGCAGGAACTTTACTGTTATTACATTATTTAATAATTAGACTGTTGCTACTCCATTTTATAAGAGGGTAAATAAAGCATAGCTAGCCCCAAGTCACAAAGCTCGTCAAATGATATTTGACTTGAGTTCTTTCTGACTCTGAAACCCTGGTCTCCAACTATACTAGCTAGAAGAATAAGGATCTTTGGGGTATGAATACAGCTGATTATTTTCCTTTACTCCTTTATAAGTCTATCAGCTTTAAATTAAATGACGCTATCTCTGCTGAGCTCTTGAGGAGGACTCAAGATGCCTTGTCCTAACCAGTTCTATTCCTCACTAGCTAGGTGAACAGAGACAATTCACTTAGACTACATTACTTGCAAAGTCTCAATGATCTCAAAAGAGATAAATCAGAGCCATTACCTATTCTATAAAACAAAAAATCATGATGATACCTTGATATATAAGTAAATAAATATACATTTTGATAGTCCAACAGCATAGTTTAGTTTACGGAGAATAAAAGACATAAACAGACGCCCCACAAATGTAAGCAACATCCGAATCCAAACTGAATATGGGTGGGAGACTTAGTAGCAATCACCAAGCTGTCCTTAAAAGGCAATATCCTTAATTTTGCAAAAATATTTTCAGAGTAAATTTTGGGCCAGCACGGCATTGTCTGTATATTTCCAAAACCAATAAAATTATAACCATAGGAACATTTTTAAAGATTTATTTATTAATTTTAGAGAAAGAAAGAGGCAGAGAGAGAGGGAGAGAGAAACTGAAGCAGACTCTGTACTGAGCTCAAGCCTAATGTTGGACTCGATTCCATGACCCTAAGATCATGACCTGAGCTCACCACCTGAGTTAAAACCAAGAGTCAAATGCTCAACCTACTGGGCCACCAGGTGCCCCTAACAAAAAGAATGTTAAATGTCTATAACAACTTAGTGGTTTGGGAAATAAAACTATGTAATTAAAAATTCCAAAGAAAGTAGTTTTTTTCCTAATTAAAAAATATATTGGAGTTGAGCAATATGTGTTTTCCCCCAAATACTATATCTATTTACAAAAAGAAAAAAAGTAGGCTTGAGGATAGAGTGTGAAACTCATATTAAAAATAACAGGCCAGAGAGGTGAGTCTGTTTACAGATATACTTCACTGATTTGGAATAGAACGTAGACAGCTCTACAACTTTAGAAACTTTTTACTTCTACTTGAAAGTATAAAATAATCTACCATCACCATAAAAGGCTTATTATGGAGATATTAAAAGTGAAAAACAAAATACCTGCCTCTTTGTTCATTAATCAACAAATCAGGTAGAGGCAAGAACATCCTGATTCCATAATTCTCTACATAATTCCAGAAGAATTCCTTCATTTCTCCATATTCCTCAGAGTAAGTGATGGTCGTGATTGAGCTCACACACTTTTGGCTTTGTTGTAAAGGCACTCATAAAAGCCATAGGATGTGTTTGTTAGTTCTGAACATAAAACATAGAACATTGGCTTGTTTGAGATTCTGTTGTGATCATCCAACCAGTACCACTTAGAAACATGCTTGGCTTTGAAGGCAAGGAAAAAAAAATGAATTCAAAAGATGGATTTGGAGCCAAATCATCAAGAATAAATGTGAGGAAGTCATCTGAGGGCTATATGTAAACCTATAAACAATGTGCATGTGTACAGTCTTATGTTCCTTGGGTTTAAATAAAATAATAAACAGATGTTGGTAAAACATTCTGATCCTGGGTTGGCATTCAATGGAAAGATAAAAGAAAAGAAACAAACAACAAAAAAAGAATATTAAGAATTGAACAATGCTATCTTTAGTCTAAAATGGGGCTAGGCTAAAAGAACATTGTGCAGCCTATTCCAATTTCCCACTAAACACTTAAGAAAATAGTCAAACCAACAACAACAAAAAAGTAAATAAAAGTGCCTATCATTAAAAATTAAGACTGACAGCAAGACTATTATGAGGATTTAAGAGGAATTTCCACGAAATTCAAAATCTGTGTTGCTACATGGAGAATTACAACCAAGTCTAACAAAACAGTGCAAATCTGTAGGCTTGAAAGGATGGAATCGACTTTGTCCCCCCACACTGTTCTTTTTGATTCAGATATCTTCAATTCATGAATAAGTAATTACACTAATATTTTTTAACAAAGTTTTATGTAGAGATGTCATCATTACTAAAGAGTTTGTTATTTCAAGCAAAAGAAAATGTTATAGAGAAAGTATTTTTTCTTAGATTTGTTGTTAATATTTGGAGTAGAAATCCAAATGTTTTGCAAGGATTTGTGTGATAGAGAAGGATATGTGTATGTCGCTATTATAGCTGGTGGCCAAGTATTCACTGAGGGTTTACAAAAACATTTATCTGAGTATACTCATGGAGTCCTTCAGTTTTGTCATGCCCAACTGTACTCAATTAGAAGATGGTGGATGAAAAAAAAAAGGTAATAAGCTATCCTGAGTTGGAATACCTTCAGTGTAGCCTGTAATGTATTAAAAGATCCATGGGAAAAAAAAAAAAAAAAAAAAGATCCATGGGAAAGTTTCAAGATCATTTTGTACAACACTGTCTTCTACCCCTGCCAGGTGAGCAGGAAAATCATCACTTGCAGCAGAGTGGGAATAATCAGACAGCACCATCAGAAAAGAGTTTGAGCATTCTCAACTTCTACCCCTTTATCCCTCCATAAAAAATTAATAATATTAATAATAATAATAATTAATAATTAATAACAAAGCAAAGAAAGAGGAAATCTGGCATTCCATTGGAGTTGTCAGCATGAATGAGCTAGACAAAGAAGGGAGACTCCAAATAAGAAAGAGAGAAGAAGCAACATTAACAACTATGTTGCACACAGGCACGCGTGCACATGCACATGAGAACACACACACCTACACTCACACCCACATCCCCAGAAGAACACATTTCGCAGGAAGTACAATGGAGACATAGAGAACTTCAGAGCATAGGAGTTGTTCCTGGAGTGAGTAAGTGTGAAAGAGATTTTAAGCCTAGACAGACAAAAAAATTTCCTTGCTCCTTTGACTTATCTTTATCTCTTTTATCTCTTTGACAAAACTTTATCTCGATGACAAACATAGCTTCTGAAAACTAGAGACAGCTAATTAGACTTCACCGTTAGAATTTACTGTTGGCAATTGGAAACATTTGACTACTTACTCCCTTCTCCTTCCCACTTTCTACTTTGAACATAGCTTTTGCAATTCTATTTAGTTCTTTCCTTCTGATTATCTCTTCTCCATTCACAGGTCTCTTAATAGAAAATGTAGATTTTCTTCTATAAAATGAAGACTCCCAGTTCTTGGTATTTCTCTGCTGTGTTTACAATGGCTTGGTAATTTGAGTCACTACTTCCTAATGTAATATTAGATCTTTCAATAGTAGTTTAAAAATCCTCAGAAACTTTTTTATGAGCTTCCTTTCTGGATTGTAATATTCTTGGAACTGTGCTTTATATGAAATTATATCTGTATTGGAAGCTTCTCCACAGTAGAATTTACACTCCATTGATTTCAGTTGTCTATGTTTCTTACCAAACACAACAGTTCTCATTGATTGTGATTAAAACACAATCTAAGTACTTTTGGCTTCTTTTTCCAACTTTTTCAGATAGTTGGAATGTTTGTTCTTGTTAAGAATCATTTCAGGTTGTGACTCTGTGGTACAGCTGGTAATTTTCAGCAGAGATGCTTCTTTTTGTTTGTTTTTTTGTTGAACGTAGAGAAATCCTTCCTGCTATTAGAATACACATGGAAGTAACAGCTCTTTTCTTTCTCAAATTCAGTGTTATGTTTCCAATTTTCTCTAAACATAGAGTTACTTAATTTGGTGCACAGTAATCTGATACAAATAACTGGTATACTAAAATCTTCTTCAGAAAAGCTAGTTGTTCTATCAAGTCAACACAACTCAAGTTGCTATGGATACTTGAAGTTATGTGGAGGAGAATATGCTGGTATTCCTTGAGATGAGGTACGTTACTGACTTTCTGATTGAAATTCTCCACATGAACTAGGCAGTTATCCAGAAAGTTGTTCTATTTATGGTCCTGCTTTACATTAAAATACCACATATCTATTTGTATACCCATATTATCCATATTATTTTTTTTTTTTTAAATTTTTATTTATTTATGATAGTCACACAGAGAGAGAGAGAGGCAGAGACATAGGCAGAGGGAGAAGCAGGCTCCATGCACCGGGAGCCTGACGTGGGATTCGATCCCGGGTCTCCAGGATCACGCCCTGGGCCAAAGGCAGGCGCCAAACCGCTGCGCCACCCAGGGATCCCCATATTATCCATATTAAACACAATAATTTCCATAGCTCAGAATTCTTTAAGGAGCTATAAGACATGCCGTGAAGAAACGTGTTTAACACCTTAGAATCATAGTGTCCCAAAGGAAATCCACCTTGATGTCACTCTCAGTGGTTTAGGCAGCACACGGTTTCCCTTAAAATTGGGTCAACACCATATTAAACATATGGGTATGGAATTGCACTAAGGACTCTTCATATGAATGTTGTTGAGATATTGCTGTTGCATTCAAGATGCTACCCCACATTAAACTACCTTTTCAATTTTCTTTGCCACTCTCCTTCTTCACACAGCCTTTTTTCGGACTCACCACATTGTCCTATTTTTATGTTTCTGCTGAGCTATCCTGGCTACCTAAAATATCTTCATTCATTCAAAAAATATTTACTGAGGTCCCAGTGTGGGCTGGGCAGTGTTCTAGTTTGAGAACAAACTGTGAAGAAGATAATCAATGTTCCTGCTCTTAAGGATTTTTCTTTTGAGGAAAGGATATCAAAGAGCTATATGCACTGCCATGATTATTAAAACATTATTCATAGTAGCCAAGATATGAAAACAACCTAAGTGCCATCAACAGATGAATGGATAAAGGAGATATTATATCTATCTATCTATCTATCTATCTATCTATCTATCTCTATCCATTCATACGCATAGACAGATAGATGTGGAAATACATGTATAATATATATATATATGACTTCTATATATAGATACCATGTAAGCATATAAATAGATAGATATGGATATACATATATAATATATATAACTATACACACACAATGGAGTATTACTCAGCCATGAGAAAGAAGGAAAACCTCCCAGTTGTAACAACATGGATGGACTTCAAGGACATTGTGCTAAGTGAGATAGGTCAGAGAAAGACAAATATTGTTTGATATCACTGATATGTGGAATATTAAAAAAACCAAACTCATAAAAAAGGAGAGTAAAATGGTGCTTCCCAGGGCTGGTGGGGTGGGGGATAAGAGAGATGTTGTTTAAGGGTACAAATTTGCCACTGGAGATGTAATGGAGATGTAATGCACAGTAGAGAAAATACAGACAACACTGTATTATGTCTTCAAACTTGCTAAGAGACTAGATCTTAATTATTCCTGAGACAAAAGAAAATGGTAATTAGGTGATATGATGGAGGTGCCAACTATGGCTACAATTACAATCATATTATAAATACATAAATGTGTCAATCAACGTGTTGTATGATTTAAATTTATACAACGTTATATGTCAAATATATTTCAATTAAAAAGAAATCGGTTTCATCATGGTCTTGGAGAGTTCCTAAAAGGAAAATTCTGGACCCCAAAGCACGAAGGTATTCATATACATCACAAATTTGCATCCTGCTCCTGCTCCCCTCTCCCTTCTCTCTTGAATTCCTAGGTTTCTTTTGTGGCAGCTGAAGAGAGGAAAGTGTAAATTTGCATAAGTGTGGTTTTCTTCTCGATTTGATGATTCCCAGAACTGTCTGTCTCTTCACTGACATTCTCTTGCCATCCTAATCCATTTTACCCCAACATGATGTGTTTTTTGTTTTGTTCTTGAAATGTATGCAAATCTTAAACCAATTTAAAACATCTTTCCTGTCATTTAGTGAAGAACATTTAGCATTTTAGTGTTCTACAGCTTACCAAGTCATTTTTTATGTGATCTAATTTAAGCCTCCTAAGCAGGCTTTACAAGAAGATTAAGATGGTAATTGTTCACATCTTCACAAGGCAAAGAAGAGAGATAGGTTCAAATCCTTCCTTCTGGTTCTGAAACCGATACATAACACAATTTATAATTTGGATCTCTACCTTTTGTCTTCATTTTCTCTCTCTGTCTCTCTCACTCTCTGCAATTGCAAGACACAGTAGTTCATGGAAAATCAAGTTGTTTAGCTTCTGTAATAAAATGCAACTCTGGTCCTTGCATTCAAAAGAAATACTGACATTACATCAGAAGGCATGATTTAAATGTAATAAAATTTGCTTGACTTGTAAGGCAGGAGCAATGTGGTATATTTTCTACTGGCTTTCTGCTTCTAAAAGCTAACCTACACTAGCTTCTTCTTGCACTGTGTCTGTGATTCCCGAGGAAAATTTGGAATCAGCATCCCCCCGCCGCCACTGCTGAGTGCTCTTTTCTTCATGTTCTAGAGATTTTCTTTTAAATTGTGAAAAGAAAATCCTTTTAACATAACTATAAACAAAACTTGCTTTTGTCACTAGCACCCCGTAGAAACCAAAGATGAACATTAAATTACTCTAGGCACATGGCTACTTGCCAGTAATTATTCACTATGAGGTTTAACCAAGTTTATCTAGAAGACGAGGACCATGTATACACAGCTAAAGGGAAAGATATGGTTAAAGTAATTATCTGGCCTATTCCCACAGTGTAGACAGTCAGTCTGGCTCATTTGGACCAAAGAGTAATAACCCAGCACACTCTTTTTGCCAAAAAGAGTTATTTGGCAGGTCACCTCAATGTGCCTCAATGGATGAACGTGAAATCTACAAGATGCCAAAAGAGAAAGAAAACAGAACCACCCTAGGGTATCAGAAAACCTACAGACAGGAAGGCACAAGGGAAGCTTCGAAGAGGATGGGCTGGGAATGGAGACAAATGCCTCAAAATTCTATGACCCTTCCTGGGGCTTGTGAGGTACTGAGTCTAGAATTTCTTCATCTTCATTATCCATGCACAATGATTGCTTCATTAGTTCTTCCCATGAAACTTCTTATCTTTTCTTAGATGTCTTTTCTTTTCCCCCCTAGGATATGAATATCAGACTTCTTCCTATAATCCAAGCCCTATGGTTTATTTGGTGATTAATCCAATGCACCAGTTAATCTCACTCTGAACTTTTCCTCTGTGTTGAATATTGGGTTAGGAAGAAAAAGAGACATTGGTTGAGAAGCACCAGCCTTGTTCCCTTGTTAAGCATAGTTGAGATCTCACTCTCCTATGCAGATAGTCGATGCCCTTTTTTGTTTTCCCCTTTGCTTTAATTTCTTTGTGGTGGTTTCTTAAATGAAATGACCTTGACCCACTACCACATTGAGGTCCCCTGTATAGAGAATATAGAATTATTCATTCTAAACATTTGAGTTTTTAATTTCTAATACCGAAGTAGAAGTGATGAATATTCTTTTCTTTTTTTTGCCTTACTGATGTAGACAAAATTTCTGAAAAATTCAATTAGGTTTTCTTATGCTGTTTATTCTGGTGTAGCAGATTGAGCAAGGTCACAGAGTCTGGAAGCAGTTTGACCAAGTTCAAATATCTCCTTCGCTTCTTACTAGCTGTGTGACCTCACTTAACTGTCTTGGCCTCAATATCCTCATTTTCACAGAGAGGCAATAACACCCTTTACTATCTAGGATTCCCATGAGGAATAAATAGGATGATGTACACAAAAGCGAATTGAGCCTGATTGCATGGAAATCTGTCAATATTTATTAACCATTAGAGACAGTGGCATGCGGTGGTCAAATATGCATATCCCTTGGACTTAGATTTATTGTGAAGCCTTAGGCAAATTACTTACTTACTTGAGATGTAGTACTGACCTCATAGGTAGTTAGGTGTCATAAAGATTGAATGAGTTGATTCACGTAAGGTGTGATTAGAACATTGTGTGGCCTAGGATATGCACTCAATAAAATTAACTATTAAACATATTACTTATCCACACAGGATGAAAGGATTAAGATGTAAGGAACATGAAATTCTACATTTGAAAGAGTTGTTTAATTATAGATGATTTAAAACCAGTAGTGCACTTGAGTGTATAGTAAAATAAAACATAAATATAAACATTTCAACAAGGAAAACATTATCAGCAAACATATTGTGGGGCTCCTCTCTGGAGTGAAATGTAGAAGGCTATAGATGCTGATTAGCCACAGTCTGCACATTCTACTCCCAGAAGCCAATTTTCTCTTGGGGATGTAGAAATACACAAATGTAGAAATGCGCCAAAGCCCATTTTTCTCATTTACATTAACAGTGAAGTACGTGCCAACCCATATCCTGAAACATAGGGTTTGTGTTTGTATCAGATGAATTGGAACCCAGGAACCCAAAATTGCTTGGTTCAAAACCTAAACTATTGCCGAGCATGCATTCTTTTTTCTTCAAAATAATTGTTTTCTGAATTTCCTTAACTGTCTACTCATCTTTGCTTATTAACCATAGATATTGTTGGAGCCTGGAACACACATAACATAAAAAATTAAAATGGACTATTGAGAAAATTCAAGCAGAAAGATCATCTAGCAATGTTTGTTACACAGTAAGCACTTAATAAATGTTGAACAAAAGAATGAATGCAAGCAGGCTTTCAACTGTTCTTGAGAAAGTAGGGAAACATGGCAGGTTGGATGAATAAAACTGGGTTGATGTGATTAATTTGCTGATAAACAAGATCTCCAATTTCCTCTTTTGCTATAGACCAAGCCACAGAATGAATGCTATTAGCATTTCACAAACCAGGGCAAAGAAGAGCAACAGCTAATTTCAGTTTCTGAGTTAAGGAAGCAAAGAGCCTTTAATTAAAGTTACCAAAAGTGTATGGGGAATAAACATGCATGTCTTTTTTTTTTTTTTTTTAATTTATTTATGATAGTCACAGAGAGAGAGAGAGAGAGGCAGAGACATAGGCAGAGGGAGAAGCAGGCTCCATGCACTGGGAGCCCAACATGGGATTCGATCCCGGGTCTCCAGGATCGCGCCCTGGGCCAAAGGCAGGCGCCAAACCGCTGCGCCACCCAGGGATCCCCATGCATGTCTTAAATAAAACAAACATTTAAGAATGTATTAACACATATATTACCTCTTTTGGAGGGATTACAATGTCTAACAAAAATGTGTGTCTCCAGTTGGGTCAATACATTTGGGTATGGGTGAATGTTGACTAGAAAATATTCTGTTAGGGGTGGCTGGGTGGCTCAGTGGTTAAGTGTCCGCTTTTGGCTCAGGCCATGATCTCAGAGTCCTGGGATGGAGCCCCACATGGGGCTCCCTGCTTCTCCTTCTCCTATTGCCCCCCACTCATGCTTGCTCTGTCTCTCTCTCTCTCACATGTAAACAAACAAAATCTTTAAAAAAGAAAAGATAAGAAAAGAAAATGTTCTGTCCCTTCAACTCTGTACTAACTTTCACAAGTATAAGGATCATCCTGCATGGATGGGCTAGCATCTATCCAATTATTTGACATATGAGCTTCACATTTTTAATATTATTTTAGTTTTCTTTTAAAATTTGTCTTAGAAGATTTCTTTCTGCTGCTTTGTAGCCACCACGAAAGGTTAGTTAGCACTGTATAAACAAAAGTCAACCAACTTACCCTGTTGAAATTCTGCTGATTCCCTTAGCTGTACCTTTGGTCAGTGGTGTGGGCATGAGGACATCCAGTGGCGGCCTGCCATAGCCACACACCCAGAACCCTCAGTTCTTTTTAAGCACATGGGTAGAACTAGTCAGTTTTATATTCTTGGCATCACTATGATATGACTATCTACCTAAATGCTTAAGCAAGCCTACTATACACAAAGTCCTTTAAAAAAAAAAAAAAGGAATTACTCTAGCTTTAAAAAAAAAAATATTGTGTGCAGGGTGCCTGAGTGGCTCAGTTGGTTGGTTGAGCACTGTCCTTTCCTCTGTAGTTTGATTCCCAGTGCCGGGTCCCCTCTGCCATTTGAAAACATTTGATGATTTTCCCCCCTTTTTTTCTCCTCTTGCCCACGATGCCCCAACATTCTCCTCAGCTTGACTGAACTTTAGACAACTTTCTTCCTGACCACAGATCTCTGACCTTCTTTTTTCTTAGAACATTAACTTTGGAAAACTTGTGATTACAAATTCTTTGTTCTGCCCCTCTGAGATGGAATTCTTCTCCAGATCTTTTGCCAATTTTGCAACTCAGGAATGTCTTTCTCAAGGACCTGGGATCCATCCTTGGTGATGTAACCAACAAGGATGTAACCAACAAGGAAGTTAGTCCCTCTCAGTCTCTGTCTCTGTTGGAGGCTGGGAGACTAACCTGGGTTAAGTGACAATTTAGCAAACATGGATGGCCTGATGACATTGACCAATGTCCAGCACTCTTCCCTAGCTGACTCTAGCACTTAGAAACTCTCCCACCTTTTGACTGCTGTGGAGCTGTGCTCAATTCTGACCCAAAGCCTCTCTCCAGCAATCCGAATTAAATCTGCCTCGCCAATTTTAACAAGTGTCTGGTGTGATTTTACTTCCACCACATTTTCTCATACTGTTACCGCAATGCTCCCCATTTTCCCTTTTGAGCTCCCAATCCCTCTTAATCTATTCCTTCTATTAAACCCTCCCATTGGAATAATCAATTTTCCTGATTGTAACCTGTTTGACCTACTGTGCCATCCCTTTCTGTGTGACCAAAAAACACTCAGTACTTTTCACTTATTTCTACAGAAGTCAAAGGACCCCTCTCCCCCCCCAGAAATAGAAAACCAAATTGATACCGAAAAGCATTTATTATTTATGTTATATTATATTACATTATATTAAATTGGCTTTTGAAATAATTGGGTAAAGAGATTTATATCATAGTGATGCTAAGAATATAAAATTCAGTGGTTCTGCCTCTGTGCTTTCAAAATCCCATGACCATTTCAACAAACCTGAGCTCCAGAATCTAATGAGGATGCCCAGCTTGTTCCTCCTCTCCTCTTAGGAGGACAACTGAACATACAGATCATATTGCAGTTCAACTCTTGGATTTGTTTGTCCCTCACTTTCTATGTTTCCACACCAAAATGACTAACCACTCTATTTGACTAAAGGAAGACGGATGCCTTAGAGGAACTTGGGTACCAGCTTTTAAGACTATGAACCCACACAATAAATTCTCACTAACAAAATCACAGAACTGTTTATTTTATTTTATTTTATTTCATTTTATTTCATTTTATTTTACTTCATTTCATTTCATTTGCTTCATTGTGATTTCACTATCTTTACTTTCCAGCCATCTGTAACAGGAGTGATGGACCAACCATTGTAGTTGTAAGGGGAGATGTGGGGGAGGACGTTCAGCTGATTCATATAGATGATAGATAGATGATAGATAGATAGATAGATAGATAGATAGATAGATAGATAGATAGATGATACCTAGCATTATATTTCTAAATTTTGCCACAGTAGAGTTTTGAAACGGTTGGTGTACAACAAAGATTTAAATGTTAAAAAAACAACCAGTAATCTTTTTTTAATGTAATTTATGTATTTTTTAGCTCCTCTGATTCTTTGCTGTGATTTGAAACCTCTATAATTGACTTGGAATCATCCTGGTGCACTTGAAAAGCAACACTCTGCAGTTACAGAATACAAAAAGAAAGAAAGAAAGAGGGATTGAAAAGGAGTGTATTTCTAACCTTGGTCATAGGTATCTTCAGAGTGTTTCTGTTTTAATAATTAATTAGCTTATCAGTTCAGAAATGTTGAAATGACTTTTGGAATCCCGTGCTCTAAGGCTGTTGGCACCATACGTGTTTCCTGAGTGCAGTTTCCTTAACTTTCCATTTAAATTTTTTTCCCCCTTGAAACTAAAATCATTTAATGAAATCGGACACTTCAAGGCCACTGACTGATCTTCTGAGCAGAAGGTATGCAAAGGTGGCCAATTCCATTAAATTACAGCCCCCGCCCAGGTGGTAAGACATCACTTTAAGGCAGAGAAGGGCAATGAAGTCAGGAATGCTAAGAGACATAACTAATAACAAGAGAAAAAAAGAATAATATGAAAAAATCTGAAGGAAAAATAAGTTCAATGCGCAGAAGAGAGAAGATTAGGAGTTAGGGGAAGGGAAATGGCACATGTGCAATTTTTTTCCCACTTATTCTATTTCCTTTATGTTCTCTAGTTCAGGGCCGCTAGTAGAAGATTGATACATTTATTAATTCTCCATGCAGAAAGACAAACAGTGGACTCAGTCCAGTGGGATACAAACGTCTGGCCCCAGGTGTCCCTATGGAATCTTCCAAAGTTGCCTAATGGTCTTTGACCACACAGATCCAGTTAAGGAATACGGTATCCATTCTCTAAAATCTCATTTAGACTCATACATAAAATAAAATCATCCTGTCATCTTGCACTGGTTTTCTCTGGTTCTTCTTTTAATTTCTCTTGGTTAATTTAAAATGCAGGGCTAAAGGGGAAAAAAAAAAAAACAATTTAAAGGATGTTCAAGATAGTCTCTGTAATATGAATTTTCTTTTTAAATTGCAAGAGCATAGTAAAATAAACCATTTCTTTCTGCATACAGTGGTATTTAGAAACTACTTAAGCAAATATCCATGGAGAGACATTTTCGTCTAATTTACATGTTTATTGACTTAAGATTTGACTTTGAGGAAATGACAGATTATGAGATCTATTTTATTAGGGTTGATACTGCATTTTTTTAAAAGCAGAGTTCAAATTATTGTTTATTGGTATAATCTGTTCTTTCTCTTTTTTCTCTCCTTTATTTTGGAGTAGAGCCTTGCTGTTTTCCATTTTTAGGATACATGCTGGATCTTAGATGCTTAACAAATATGAACAACTTTCTACATATTAGGTTAAGTGTAAGTGGAATCATATTCATGTAGCAGAATTTCTCTTCTCTCTCCATCCTAGTATGCTACAAACAGCAGCAGCTAAAAAAGAGAAAAATCATATGATCTAAGGTTGTTTCGATTTTAATTTTGGTTTTCAAGGTAAGTAAACTTGGGTCGATTTGAGGCTCCTTTACATGCATTTCTGAAATTTTCTCAGCACAAGATGAAATTAACTGTCATCTTTGTATTAAAGAGCACCCAGAAAAAAAAATTTAAAAAAAAGAGCACCCAGGTTTTTTGAAAGTAAATATATTAGGAAATTATTAGAAATGAAAAAAAAAAGCCACCACTTGAAAATCAATTTACTTATAAACTGACTCAAGTTTGTGTTCTGGATAATGAACTGGAAAGGGTATTATTTTACAAAAGTCTTCAGTTATGTCTGTTTATGTTATTAAGTAGGATGAGATAAAGTATATATTCAAATTTTTTTAAAGGACAGAATACATCATTTTAAGTAATTAGGTCCATTTATCTTAAGTTTATATTTCTTAGGGTTGCTTCCTGAAAAGACCGTAAAAGCAGCCTATTTGAAAGATTTGTTAAAAAAAAAAATTTTTCAGAATTTGCTGAACTCAGAATATCTAACATAAGTTTTCAGTGAACTACATTAAATACAAAATTATAAAACTCTAATTTAATGTGTAAATTTATTTTACTGTTTGTAATATTCTAAGATTCGTATTTTGGTAAAAAAAAACAGTTCAAAACAAATTAAAATATTTGGTGTACAGATAAGATTATTTTTACATATATACATAATCCTAATATTAAATATAATTATGTGTATGCTCATACATATATACTTTTATATGTATAGTTTTATGTGTATATACACTTACCTACATAGTTATATTTGCTAGATGTGAAATACTTATTCATAAAAATGCTTCGTGATGTTATCCACCCTAAAATACAGCTCTGTGAGAGACTACTGTACCGGTTGTAAGCCCTTAGACTTTAAGGATAACTATTTTTAAAGTAAATAAATACAAAAATGTTTTAAAGTTTGAATTCCAACCTTGCTCTATGTACCAAGTAGTTAAATGTAAATATAGAGATTTTAATGGAATAAAAGCAAATATAGGTAATGTTTTAAAATAAACTGTAAGTGGAAAGTTCTTTTTAAGGATATCATTAAGTCAAATAACAGAAAAAAGAATATTTGTTATTCTAATTGAATTAAAACGTAACATTTTGTGTAACAAAAAACAAGCAAATAAACAAAGACCAAAAGTCAGGATGACTCTTGAAAGAGAACCCAGCAAAAATATTTCCAACAGATGTGGTAATAAATTAATGCCTGTAAGTGTATAAAAATCAACCAGAAAGACATTTAGAAATCAGTCTGCATTCCAATAATAAAATTACATTAAGATATGAATGGGCAATTCACAGAAAAATACAAATTTCTAATATAGTCTTTCAAAAGAATCAAACTTGCAGTAAGGGATATATTTGCATTTAACAATGAGATGCTTTCTTTATCCAAATGGAAAGATCAAAAAGAGTCATACCCCAGTTGGACAATTAAAAAAAAAAAAAAAACAGTCATTTACTTTTAACTATCAGTAGAAATTTAAAGTATCACAATTTTGGTGAACAACCAACCTATATCTAATTATATAATGTACCTACAAAGCAGTCCTTTCTAACTCTAATAACATTTAGAAATATAAAAACAAAAAGATATGTATACAAATGTTTATTCCACCTTTTTTTAGAAACAGTAAACTTGAAATGTTGCAGTGATAACTAAATAATACAGTACAAGGTAGTCATTAAAAAGAATGAGCTAGTTCCATCTACGATAAAATAGAAAGTTGTATACAGTATGTTATAACATGCAATATGGTAAGCCGAAATGTATTATATATGTTATATTTTTCAAATGTAGGATTTAAAATTTTGGTAAAACATGTGTTAACTTGTTTACATATGTTACTTATTATTAATGGGCTTATGGATGGAAATTCTGTATATTTTTTTAAATATTTATTTTAAAATATTTATTTTACAGAGAGAGACAGAGACAGAGACAGGGGCAGGGACAGAGCATGTGCTGGGGGAGGGGCAGAGTCAGAGAAAGAGAGAAAATCTCCATCAGAAACTTCCCACTCAGCTGGGACCCCGACAATGTGGGGCTGGATCCCAGGGCCCTGAGATCATGACCAGAGCTCTAAGAGTCCTATGTTTAACCAACTGAGGCACTCAGGGGTCCCTAGAATGTCTGTATATTTTTAATAGTATACAATTAGCATGTTTTGCATTTATAATGATATTCATAAATGAAAACAAATTTTGCATAGAGATTTTCACGTATATTCTCTTCTTGGTAATATGGGATGGCCACAAATGCTGAGAAGGTGCCCTGTGTGAACCAATCCGTCTGCCAGTGTCCCCAGAGTCTTGAAGAAGTCCCTGGACTTCTCAGTTCAATTGTTATTCACAGTTCAACCCTGTTCAAAGGGCAGGGGATGGGATTGAGGTCTATGAGTGACACTGAATATCTAATTCACTTTTTTATTTTTGTTTTTTTCTGTGTGTATCTCTTTAAGTCTGCATGCTCATAAAATGGGGATACTTCTGTAAATAATTTGATACATTCTGCTCTTACCTTTACTGCAGGTGGTAATTAGGTTCTGTGGTGTTAGATGCTGAGATGCTCCAACTATACTGCTTAAGAATGCCAACCTGGGCGCTGGATGGTTCATCTGCCTTCTGCTCAGGTCATGATCCCAGGGTCCTGGGATAGAGCTCCAGGACAGCCTCCTTGCTCAGTGGGGAGCCTGCTTCTCCCTCTCCCTCTGCTGTTCCCCCTGTTTGAGCTCTCCTTTCTCTCTCAAATAAATAAATAAATAAATAAATAAATAAATAAATAAATAAATAAGATCTTAAATAAAAAAGACACCCAGGGCTCCCAGCCATATTCAAAAAGAATATGCTCTGCTATCAGAGAGCTTTGTCTGTTGCAATTAATAACATTACAAATATCAAACTTTTTGGAAAAGTGGGAGAATCTAGACAGAAAAATAATGTAAGAAAGACAGTAACAGTGAAAAAATAGATTTCAAAGACTTGGAGGACATATGGACAGCTGTCCAATCTCAGCTCTGCTAGTTATCAGCTCTAACACAACTAAATGAAGAGATGTTATTACCTCTTGTCCTCAAAAATAATTTATGAAGATCACCATGTTATTTAATATGCAAGTTTGTAAAGGTGACCTAGTATGGTGGATATAAGGTCCCTAGCATAGCCTACATCTGAGTGGGAGGAATTGAACCCATCTCAGTGTCCCACTGTTCCTCGCCTCGGGTTTTTGCTTTGTGCTAAACACGCAGAGAAGGTTTTTAATTTGGAATATCACAGAGGTAGTGGTGTATATGTAAGGAAAGAATCAGACAAAACCCTCATTAATCCATCCGCCAACATAGAGTTAACTCAGCTTTGAGAGCATGGATGTATTGTAGGGGAAACAGCACGAATTTTCAAATCAGCTCAATCTGATTATGTATGATAAGCAATGTGGTCTTGACTTGCTTCAAAGTCATTCTCTTCATTTGTAAAAGAACTTGCCTCCAAGAGCAGTGATGAATGATAACTAAGGTAGTGTTGCTTTATTTTTGAAGCAGCAGAATCTTCGAAATACTTGTTTCTATCCTCTCTTTTTATGCATGATGTGTGATCAAGGGGACAAGCGTTGGTACACTTTTTGGCCCATCAGATTGGTATGGATATGCTAACAGACAAAAACAAACGAACAAAAAAACTCCGGACAAAACAAAAAGCAAGTTTCTAGGTCAAGTCAGTCTATAGTCTGCCAAAATCTTATCAGGCAAGACAGGATCGAGATGGATCATGGACTTCTAAAACTAAGGAAAAAAAGAAAAACTAACGGATGCTGCCAATTTGGCAAAGTGTTCATTCTCAACAGAGAGCTTTTGTCCAGAGCTGCTGAGAGAAGCTTAGACAAGATGGGTTTGGTCGTAGTGTGGAACTCGGTGCCTCCAAGAACTTTCCTTAGGTATGGCATAAACCTGCAATTAATTCAATAGACATTTATGGACATCGGCTGTGAAGGACGGATGAGACTGTGACACAACCTCTCTCTTGGCCAAGGGAAAGTGTTGCTACCGAATTAAGATAGTGTGATTTGCTCCCTTTTAGTATCTGATTCCGAACTGAACTGTTATATGGAACATTTATTTTCTCCAGTTCTGAGGGCCACCAGGGCTCTCTGTCTCTGACATTTCCTTGAAGCCTTTTTGTTCTGCCAAGATGCTAACCTTGCTACCACTCACAACTTCAAATCTATCTCATTTCGGTCATGTACAGTAAACCAGCACCTTCCCTCCTTGTGCTTCAGACTATGAATATTCAAACGATGATGAAGACCTGAAAAAACATATTTTCCATCTGTTCTTAACCTGGCATCTTTGCATATATGAGCTTGCTTTAGATTAATTCATTAAATGTTTATTAAGCTCTCCTGTATTCATGGCACCCTTCCATCCACATGGATGGCACGGCTTGAGGGTCCCTTTTTGCTGTGACTCCCCTTTCTCTGCTGAGTGAAACACATAAAGCACCTTACCATGCTCCTTGCATGGCTTAATGAAATGGCTTAATGCCATTTTCTGAGCACATTGACTATCTTTCAGGTACGTTCAGCATCAGCATGGTCACCTACCTGCTGTGCCCACGTGGCTGCCGCACTAGTCCCTTCATACTCCTCAGACACTGTGGTCTTTTCACGGGCTATTCAAATGCTATTTCTACAGGTGATTTCCCCCGACCAGAGAGTTCTTTCCCCAGATGTCACAGCCATCATCGCTCACATTCTTCAAGTCCATGTGTTAAAGTCATGTTGGAAGTAAGACCTTCATAACCACCTCATTTAAAGTTACAAACCCATTTCCCTCCTTCTTGTGTGTTTTCCCCCACCTCAGTTATCGTATTGTAACCGGCTCTCTACTTTGGTTGTTTTATTAATTTTCTGCCTCTCCTACTGGAATGGAAGCTGTGGGCAGGCAGGATTTTTGTCTTTATTGTACAATTGTGTTTCCAATGCCTAGAGGTGTGCTCGGTACACAGGTAGTCCATTAAGTATCCGTTGACTAATGACTAAACTATCATCAACCTCAGCTCAGAAACATCATAATCCTCTGGATATGTAAGCTGGGTCCTGTAGTTCTAATATAAGTTGAAATAATATTTATGAGGTTTGACAGTAACTATCAAAGTTATCAAAAAATCTGAAGATACTTTTCTAATTTTTGGCATCAGGATGAAATCTCCATTTGAAAAGAATAGGTAAATCCTAGAGATAAAATTCTCTGGGATTGGTCATTGATATTCAGAAGAACAGTCATAAAGCAACAGCAAAATTATCTAAATAAAGAAAAAAATAGAGGGATAGTATCTTGACATCTTTAGACCTCAAGATTTAGCAAAGGGATAAAAATAATATTTTGAAAAGTTGAAAATCATGGCCATTTTAAATTTCCAAAAATGTTGAGAAGCAGAAATCAATGAAGACCCTCAAACACTGTGTGCTGTCTCAAGCATGCTAATGCAAGTTTCCATGTTTTAGAACTTGGCAGGGAAATCCTTATAAAAATAAAAGTGACTCACTGTATGTTCACTGCAACTGGAGCCTCTATAAGTTATGTTCTTGTCTCTAGGCCAGATCAGGGTGGCAATGAAAATATTTGGAGCTAGTCCTGGCACACAACTTTTGACATTTAGGTAAAATTCACTGGGAAAAGAGTCATTTTAGGTTAACCTGAATCTGAAGCCTCATTATACTAGAGACATAAGCATTCATTTTCGCAGTCCTGCGTTTGGTCTTCCAGCCAAATGTAGTGGTGACTGTGGTCCTCCATTGGAGTGGTAGGATGTGCTGAAGAGAAAATGAGAGGTCTCGTGCTGACTTTAAGCATCATTCCTAGAATGATGGTCTTCTTTTGCTGCTCTAAACCCTTGACTCAAGAAAAAAATATATATACATGTATAATTTATATAGTCCAATGCTTTTCTATTTTTTCTACCAAAGGGCTTCAATTCACACGGCATTTAAAAATGTGAGGATGTGTATGTACCTTTGTGTGTGTGTTTTTCTGGAATGGACAATTGTTCTGTCACATTTTTCAAACTACAGATATCCCATCAAGGGGGAGGCAGAGCGGATACATGGCTGTATCCTTTTGGCAGCCAAGAGGTGGGCAAATGTCCTTAGCTCAGCCAGTTGGAGGTCCCTACCATGGACTTTGCACATTTGGTGGTTCTCTTGAGATGGAGATGCAGTTTTAGGCAAAGCTTATTCCCAAGGGTGGCAGGGTAATTAAGACCCCACAGCTGGTCATGGCATGAAGAGCAGTGGTGCCAACCACGTTGGCAAGGGCGCTGGGATGATGGTTCTGGTAAAAGCATACAAATCATGTTCTCATTCAGGATTCTGGTTGTGATTTGCCTTCCTCTGTCTCTGCCTGAACCTCTTTCTTCAAACTCCCTGTCCATTACGAGAGAGCTGCCTAAAGCCCTTGCCATGAATCCCTTGTCTACTTAAGTTCATCAGAGCTGGATTTTGTTTGTAAGCAAATATTCAGGTGAGTACCATAGAATATGAGTGTAGTTTCTCTGTGCTTGATGCGGATAAAGCCACTAATATTGTCTCTATTATGAAAAAAATATGAATTTTTGTAAGCCCTTACTTTCTCTTTCTTCCTGACAACCTTCCAATTTTCATATTCTTTGACTAACTACTTGTACATTTTCTTGGTGTCCCAATGACTTTAACAATTACTAATCCTCTTATATTTTAGTGGTTTCACTGTTCATCATCATTTTTCTTCTACCTTATCTTTCCCGGTATTGAATTAATTATTTTTATTTATGTTCCATTGGCCAGAGTTTTTCTCTGGGTAAATGGGTGTTCTACGTTCTGCGCCCTTGCATTTCTAAAAGTGTTTAAAGTTTTCTATGATACCTAAGCAATGGTTTAACCAACATACCTGTATGTTTATAGGATTTTCCCCATCTGTTTCTGAATTTTATAAATACATATATTTGTTTTATAAATGTACTATATACATATATTTACATATATATGTAGCTTTTTATTATCTTTTTTTCTTAGAATTTTTGTAACCTCTTGATGTGAAGGATCCCATTCGTTTTTAGCTTGGAGATTAGGTTTTACATCTTCTTGATTTGGGTATTGTTTTCACTTTGCAGATTCTCTATTTCATTCTCTGCAATTTCTGTTATTAGATCTTGTTATCTTTGTCTCTCATTTTTATTTTCTGGACTTCATCTCTTCATTCTTTTTCAAACTTTAAGAGGGGATGTTCTTAGCTTCTTTTGGTTTTATTTCTCTGCGGAGTCTATCCTTGATAGGTTAACTGAACTATTAGTTTCTCTTCTGTTTCTTAGAAGCCTACTTTCAGCTTGTTATTTCTTACCCTGACTGCTCTCTCTAGTCTGGGAGATACAATATCATCCTGAAGTTCTGGGAAAAGGTGAATTTCACATTTTATGAAGTTTACTTTTATTTTTCAGATGAGTCCTTTTTTTTTTCTTTTTCTTTTCTCCATGGAAACATCTTTTCTCATGTAAATGGTTTTCCATATTGGGTGATGAGATGATGTCATAAATCATCTTGAAATTCTGCCCATAATGTTCAACCCAGGTAAAGGAGGAAAGGGGGAAAAAAAAACATTAATTATGGCCTCGCTTTGTTTTGCCAAATTGCAAGGAGAATTGAGAGGGAACGAGGCAGGGGGGACATCCAAATGAGTAAGCTGCTTTTTGTAGTAAAAAGATTTGTTTTCATTACGAGGCGAACAACCTGGAGTTAGCTAGGGAAGGACTCCCCTTCTCTAATTGACCTTTCATTAGGTGTCAGGTGCAGCAGAACCTGCAAATGATTTCCAAGCACATCTGTGGGACAGAGGTCAGTTGAGAATTAATTATAAAATTAGGAAATCCCATGGATTATAGCCTCACTTCAGTAGCCAGAGCTTTCCTTTGGGTGATGAATATATTGAATATATTAGCACTGATCAATCTCCACATGGGGATATCTTTAGATGCATAAGAAAAGAGATTAACTGTTCAAATGATTCTAACTCTGTTCAACCTAGTTTCTTTTTTTTTTTAATAAACAAGAAAATAGAAATTTTTTTTTTTTTGCATTCAATCTAAATAAAAGTGTTCCTTCCCCCCTCACTTATTTGGCAGGTACAGTTGCTGTTAGAAGGTTACCGAATATTAGAAGGTTACCGAATAGACCATTAGCATAAGGGACATGTGAAACTGAAGGCTTCCAAACTCAATCTTTTTGAGTCAGAGCTGTATAAAATACAACCTAGGAGAATGTTAACGTGGGCTCCAGGGTATAATCTTTTCGCGATGAGATTAGTGATGAAGTGAAACAAAGGCATTTCAGAAAAAGTGGGCAATGTAGCAAAGTCTGGATGGAGCTTGAAATCTCCAATGACTAACAAACATGGAGAAAAGACAACCACAGCCTCTGACATACCTCATAATTGGGGATGTGACAAAATAAATATTCTGACAAAGCCCCAACATTCAGTAAGGCATGGGAAAGGTCAGCTTTGGAGAATGTTGTTCAAGAAACAAAATATCTACCAAAGAGAAATTTAACTAGAAGGAGATTATGGAAATTTGGGAAAGATACCACCACTGCTCCAGTGTTTAGATGCCTGTGTAATGCATTGTTTTGATCTGGAATTTGTAAAGGTGGACCCCAGGTACATGGGTGAATATCTGCATTCTGTTGTGTTCATCTCCAGAAGCATCACTGTCAGCTCCCTCACTTCTTCTATTCCTCATAGACACACCAGGCTCCTGCAAATCCAGACTCAAGGACTAAGTACCCAGGATCATGGCACCTAAAATTGGGACCATGTTTTCGAAGCATACAGCGTTAATGGTCCTTAAATTTTATTTCAGCTCAAAACTATTTTAAGTGAAGGTAGCCCAATATTTCTTTCTTAAAAAATAAAATTATTGTAATAAAAAAGAATACAGTAACTGAATTTATTAAAAACAACAACTAATTCATACCAATAAAGGATTAAGGGCTTTTCTGCTGCTTTAAGCCTGAGTTGGTTAAGAGTGTTAGGAACCACAACACCTTTAGAAATTCCAAGGCTCCGGGGATCCCTGAGGGCTCAGTGGTTTGGTGCCTGCCTTCGGCTCAGGGCGTAGTCCTGGAGTCCTGGGATCGAGTCCCACATCGGGCTCCCTGCATGGAGCCTGCTTCTCCCTCTGTCTGTGTCTCTGCCTCTCTCTCTCTCTTAATCTGTCTCTCATGAGTAAATAAATAAAATATATTTAAAAAAAAGAAAATCCAAGGCTCCAACTTTAACTAAAGGTGACTAAGTTCTTAGCCTCCAAACATCAGAACCCTATATCTTATCAGCTGTGAACTTTTCCCTGTTCCTCATCCTGACCCAGGGACTTAGAAAACTATTTGTTTTGCATGGTCCTTGTAAATGCTTCGCATCTGTGTCACTGATTGCAAAATTAACTTCCATAATAAATGGTTGCCTGTGTTCTAATGTATTAATATAAATGAGGAAATAAATCCGTTAAAAATCTCAGTTTTAAGATTAGCTATTCAATTATTTCTTTTAAACTGGAACTCCAAGGCTATTTTGTTAAATTATCTAAAATACTAAATTGTCTAAAATTGGCAAATACTGCATGATCTCTCTTATATGTGGAATCTAAAACAAAAACAAAAACCAAGCTCATATATACAGACCATAGACTGGTGGCCAGAGGTAGGGGAGGGGGCAGGAAGAAATGGGTAAAAGGGAATCAAAATTTGGTAGAAGTTAAATAGTGATCGATCACTCATAAAAACAACTCTATGGTTTCAGGAATGTTGGAGATGGTGCCTCAGTCCTCTGAAGCTCCATAACTGACAGGAGAGTTGCAATGCACAAGGTAATTATTCACCTGACACTCCCTGGAAACTTAAGATCATTATTAGTCATCATGGAGATTTAAATCCCCAGCGTCTGTCCCCCAGGTGAGTTGATCTTGTGATACAAAGTCCCAGAATCAAAGTGAAAACACTAACCAACTTCATTTCATTTTTTTATTTGCAACTACACAATGTATTTAATTGCTTGTTTAAATGCTAAATTCTATTTGCTGCTAGATTCTGTCTGAATTATTTTCTTAGCCTTCTTGACATCGGGCCCATGCTCTTGTCAATACCGAACTGTTGAGATTTGCTTGTCTTTGTGCTTGTCTTTGTCTGGCTTTACGAACCTTACTAATGACATTTGTTTAAGAGCCTCCTAAATCACCACCACGTTTTATTTCCTTGAAAAATATGGTCAGAATAGACTGCTTTCAAAATGAGACTTACAGAAAAATATCCATAGGAGATATGCTATAAATGAATGATTAGCAAGTGAACCCCAAAGCAACAGAATCCAGTGTTCAGCTTTGAGCTACTTAAATTCCTTTTAACCTAAATTACTTGTATGGAAAGTGATGTTGTATCCAACCTCCAAACCACCAAACCACAGGTGTTTAAGTAAGTCATGAACTTCTATTATTTTTCTATTCAAATAGATTCTTTGGGGTCCTAGGAAAATACTAGGAAAAGCATATAGCATGTCACCAGTATTTAGGTGGGACATTTTAGCATTGGCAGCTCTTCTTCTACATAAATCATTTTAAATTATTGCTGGGAATTTACGTGCTAAATGTTCTTCAGCACAGAGACCTTGACTCATTCATGCATGCTAAGTACATGTTCCTCTTTCTCTGGCCTTCCCACCTGTGCACCCATCTGAATATTCTAATCATGTAATTAGAATAGTGGATCCAGGACATTTTCATGATTGTTCTGTTTCTCTCACCCCAACACACTTCTACAAGTTCACAGGAGGGTTTTCTTATCCCACCTCTCTCTCCTTTAGAGCCATGAGACTTGATCAGTGTTGAGTTCAGACTGGCAAGTCAGATGCACACAATAGATTCAGCCAGTGCCAGGTTTATTTAGTTTTAAGCAAAGGTAGAGACAAGCACGATAGAGCATGTGCAGAGACAGCACGGCAGTGGCTGTGTGTGGCTCCCAGGCACAATTTCCATTGTCTCCACCACCCTACACCAAGGATAGGTGTGATTGAAGGGGGCGTACTGGGGGACGTGGATCCCCTTTGTTCAGGGAAGCCATAGGCTCTAGGGCCCTTCAACTTTCAATAGTTTTTAAGTCCTGCAGCTCCCTCAGGCTCAGGGGTATCTAGCGAGTCCCATTCTCCATGCAGCTGCATGTCATCAATATCTGCCACTTGTTACTTGATAAACAACCTTGACAAGGAAAGAGAAGAGCTTCATCTGGAACATAGTAATTGTGGCTCCTTAATCTTGGAAACTTGAGTCAATATGGCAAGGAGGATTTAATCAAGGGTCAAATTCTCAGGAATCGACTGATTAATCCTTTTCTTCCAGAAACATTCCTCAGGGGACTCTTTATCCCAATTCCTAAAAATGGATACAATTGGTAGATGAATCTGTCTTCTGTTCTCTCTCTTTGTTGTGCTTTTCTCCTTAATCCCCTCAAGTACCATGTGTTTCCACATTTGCCCCCAAAATTTGTTTGTCCACTTGTTTGTTTTTTAATCTCTTTAATCCTTTTTAAGGACCATAGGCACGTGGATTTTTACAAAGGAGTCTCAAGAGGGAGTTTATCAATCATCTCTGTTTTCACTCCCCCTATCATTTCACCTCATATGGGGGTTTGGGCGACCACTCATGGGTTTTTGTCTCTGTGCTCTCTTTTCTGAAGGACACAAGCCTGCACGTACTGCCCCCATTCCCAGAGGGTAGCAAGCTGCTTCACCTGAAATTCCCCCATGGCCTCATTGTCCTGGCTTCTCTTTCACAGTGAATTCACCAATACAGGTGTTCAGTAGTATGTGTCCATGGCATTGAACCACCTGGACACACTTATCCAAACATGGTCAAGTTACTGCCACACATCCCTGGAGATAGCTCACCCTCACCAGGCTATCCTGACGTTTCAGTGATCCACGTACATACATGAGTCACTTCTAAGTTAGGCCATGTGACCCTCTGATACTTACAGGGATGTTTCTCTCACTTTGGGAATAGGTGATACCTTGGGCTGCTTCCTAAAGGCTGTGGTCCCAAGAGAACTGATGTTTACCTTGCTTATTTTTCCCCTGTCACACAAAGGGAAAGAATAAATCCTCCCAATGTACGATGAAGCTCAAAGCAGAAGTTGACAGGCACAGGGCAAGTAGGCTGAATGCATCTAGCCTCATCAAGGGTTGTTCGGTTGAGTGACATCACTAAATCCCTGCCTCCTTGCCTGTGTTTATAGGATTTGGAAAGAGACAAGGACTATCTGATGGATTTGGAAGAGCTCAAGTTTATGTCTTCAGATGTGCTAGAATGAGAACCATGATGTTCTTGGATGCCAAATGTGAAAGAATTTGTATATTAGCACCCTTGCAACCTTCCGGGGTGAGCTAGCTCATTGCTGGGCTGCGTAGATGAGGGCTGTTCAAGGCAACACTATGAAGTGCTCATCGTGGAAAATGTGCTTCACTCTCCAGGCACTCTACCACCATCATAAAGACCCATAATCCTGGTCCCTGATAAGTGCTGCCTTCTACATACCCTGGCAGCCAAACCAAATATAATTTAACCTGTTTGCTCTGTGAGCATGAAGTGAAGAAAGCCACAATGACTCTCCAGAAACTTTATTAGTTGTTGAACAATTGAGGGCTTTCATGGTTGCATTTTCAGGGTGATACAAATTAGTGGCAAAATACTTTTGCAGGTAAGGAAGATTTGGTCCTCAATCAAGTCATATCTCATGGTAAGGTAGAAATTTGAAATGTAATTATAGCAACAGCCACCCAGAATTGCTACTTGCCATTAAAAATTAAGTATTTCTGTCCCAATTAAGGAATATTCCAGGAAACACTGGAATAGACTTTGCTAACATTTGCCATAAGACTTATTGGTCTGATTCCTTTCCTATTCAGTTCATTTTATTTTTTTTAAAGATTTACTTATTTATTTGAGAGAGAGAAGCAGAGGGAGAAGCAGAGGGAGAGGGAGAGAAATCTTCAAGCAGACACCTTACCAACACCACCAAGCAGGATCGTCATGCTGGGCTTGATCCCAGGACCCTGAGCAAAAATCAAGAGTCAGCTGCTCAACAGGCTGAGCCTCCCAGGTACCCCCTATTCAGCACATTTTCAAATTTCCAAGCTGCTTCTATATAGATCATATTTTTGTGACTTCCCAAGTACCTTAAGAGTCAAAGCAAGGCAACCACCTTTGCAAGTGAGAGAAGTAACATCCTGAAGTGATAGACCCAGGGGTCAGAGCCACATAGTCCCAAGTGCCAGGATCAAGACCCCATCCAGATCCACACATGCTCTATCCGGTAGAGCTTTCATACAGAGCACTGCTTCCTCCTGGAAAGAAAATGAGGAAAGACAAATGACCGGAATTTCAAATTTCCAAAGAGAAACACCAGTGATTAGAAGAATTCCAGCAAATACGAGGGATGGCAAAGAAACCCAGACCTGGTCTCAGAAACAGGAAAAAGAGAAAGGGAGCTCTGCAGGGCAGTAAGGTTTACTCTGTGCTGCACTTCGGTTTTGCCATTGTTTAATTGTTTTAGGCAAAGCCATTCATCTTTCACGGGCATCAAATAAGCTGGGTGGTAAAAACAAGGCCTGTGTGATTCATGGGGAACAGGGGAACAGCGTTCGGGGGTGCAGGGGGGAGAACCGGGAAAATCAGACTTGTGAGACTTGCTGCCTGGATCTTAGCATGGGACTCGGGGGAAATTATTGTTTTTCATACAAAGTGAAAGAGGGGAACACAGGCTTCCCCTTAAGCAGCGCTGTGCACTAGGGATTCCACGTAAGGAAACTGATCCCGCTTTTACCCCAAGACCCATATCGGTTTCAAAGCCAGATATTTTTCTTCTCCTCCCAAGATAACAGATAACATAGGTATAGTGAATTATCAATATCTGCTTCTAGAAGCGTAAATTCACAGCCACTGCTGGCATAACCAGTTAGAAGTGGAGTTCGAAGTAAAAAAAAAAAAAAAAAAAATTGCAGAAAATTTATTTCACTTTTTCCCCCATCCCATGCACATAAACACTTCTGTGTGTTATTAAAATGACTACAAAGCTCCGAGTTCTAACAAATGCAGATTTCCTCTCTGAAGACTAAAAAATAACCAGTATTATTGTTGGAAAAATGGAAATTGAAAAACTTTCTAATTTCTTTCCTTATCAGAAATGAGGCAGAGCAAATAAGTTACATGATCTATTCCTCTGGCTGTGCACACCACCACCCCCGCAACATCTCCTAAGATTATAAAAATGGTATTAGGTTTTCTTTGGGTGCTCATTAGCTGAGCCCCTTTCTCTAATCTTAGGTCAGGGAAACAATCTCCTACTCTAGTGGGAACACCTAGACACAATGTGAAGAAGAAGGAGGAGGAAATATGAAATCTAATTTTTTTTCTGCCAGAGACTGAATTACCTGGAAAAGACTATGTTTTTTTTTATTTTTTTTATTTTTTGTTTTTTGTTTTTAATTTATTTTAATATTTTTTTTAGAGAGGTGGGGAATGGTAGTAGGAGAGACAGAGAGAATTTTAAGCAGGCTCTATGCTCAATGCAGAGCCCAACATGGGGCTCATGAAGCTGAGATTGTGACCTGAACTGAAATCAGGAGTCTGACACTTAGCAACTGAGCCACCCAGGCGCCCTGGAAAATGCTATTTTTAAACCAGAGGAGACGAAGATATTATTAAGTGGCAAGTTATAATCCCCTTCCCGTGGTGAAAGTAGAAATTCAGAATCTGATGCAGGATCTCATAGTACAACACATCTTGTGGATATTTTAATATCTGACAACCTCCAAGAAACTTTCTGAAAAAAAATGTTGGCAAAGTGGACAGGGATTGCTGCAAGTCTTAAAATGGATAGGATATTTGGAGACCAATTTGTAAAGTGTCAATAAAAATGTGAATTTATAAGCAAATTTATTTCACATAAATTCCTAATCCTTTATTTCCCTATATAATTGTGGAAATTCTGGTAAAGAGTATTTGGAAATGGAAATGTACTGTATTGGGTTGGAATAGAAAGTAATTTATTACAAGCTTCCACCCAACTAAAACATTCAAGCATCTGAAACCTTAAGCCATGTTCGATTATTCTTATTAGGGCTGTTGTTTATTCCACTCATAAAAACGGAAATGGATGAAATTTCTTAAACTAGGATTCACTGGTTAGATAGATCACTTATGCAAGGGCTTTTCTTTTCTTTTCTTTTCATCTTTTCTTTTCTTTTCTTTTTTTTTTCTTCAGTGAATGAGTGAAAATCCTCTTATAGCCACTGCCTGTTAAATCTTTACTACTCATTCCAATCCTGAGACTGCCATTGACGTCAGTAGAAATCCTTGATATGAAATAAAAATATTAAAAAAACAATAAGCATAAAGGACTCTGTGTGTTCGTGTTTATAGTAGGTTACAGATGTACGTACAGGGCTCTCTGCAAATTGGTCTACTTAAATAAAATGTGTGCTTTTGCTTGTACAAATAGAGTTTACTTATAAGATGAATTAAGTACGATTAAGAAAAGAAACTTGCAGTAGCTATAAGTACCTCCCGTTTTCCTTATTTTTTTTTTTTACCAGAGTATCTTCTCTACCCATGGAAACATTTTCCTCATGAAACTGCACTCAAATATTTATTTTAAGGTGGCCAAGGACTTCCACCTAACGATACAATGAAGTGTTTATACTGACAAATCTAAAACGAAGTGAGATGTTAGAATGTGGCTCAGTTGTTAACCTATGATTTTTAGAGGAGAAATGTTCTAAAAAAAGATTTTGAAATAGTATATGATTTGCTTCCGTTAAGATGAGACAGAACTATCTGCTTCTTTTTTTTTTAAGATTTTATTTATTCACTCATGAGAGACACAGAAAGAGGCAGATACACAGGCAAGAGGGAGAAGCAGGCTCCCCGTGGGGAGCCCAATGCAAGACTCGATCCCAGGACCCCAGGATCATGACCTGAGCCAAAGGTAGACGCTCAACCCCTGAGCCACCCAGGTGCCCTGAGAACTATCCATTTTAGAGACAAATTATCCTTTCATGAAGTTGGTTAACTGGAAGGGTAACGTGAGGGAGACATGCAGACATAAACTGGTGGAAATCTGACACTGGTGAGAATAGAACATTTTATTTATTGCTGGAAGGGTATGAAGGATATCTCATCGTGTCAGATGTCAAACTTTCCAATGGTTGTCTAAAGAGTTTTCTAGAGTCTTAAGGAACTTTAGGTTTCATTCTGTATTCTTTCTGATATTAAGTTAAGCCTCTTTCCCCATCTGTGTGATCTTGGGAGTGCCTCAACCTCTCTGGACCTCAGGGGCCTTCACTATGTAGATATCACTCTCTACCTCATGCTGATGAAACGTGCAACAAGGTCCATGAGTTAGCATATAATACGTTTGCATTAATTAATGAGTCACATGTCTAGACGTTGGCATAAAGTATATTTCCACATCTCTCTGAGGAGTAATCTGAAAAATGTTCGGAGACCCTCCAGCGATAGATTCTCACAATCGTTTTGTCTCCGTAATCTGGACGTTTCCAGGAAAAGTCATTTTTCTTTCAATAAAATGCCCAGATAATTGTCTCCATTTCCTATCAGTGAAATGTACTTGATTTAAGCAAAAGTGAGTGTCTGTAAACCAGAGTCCGGCGAACAAGAGAAGTTGGTAGCTAACCTGTTTCACATGTGGCAACCACAATTACATTTCATACTGGAGCTTGTTTGCTTTCTTTGCCTTCCCCAAATGGATTCCACGGTAGCTGGGAACTTGCAAAATTATTGCCAGTTATAACTAGAGGAAAAAAATATATTGAGTTTAACTTCATTAGAGCGACAGCACTTGTATCAACAGAGCCTGGCATAAAATGGGAAAGTTGCCGAAATCCATCAAGTGACGTCACTGTTTAGAATAGGTGGTGGCGACTGTTGCCACTCCCAATTCCAGATCTTCTTATTGATTCTGCTGTTGTGGTCTTCTGGCTCGATGGGCTGTCGACTTGGAAGACTGAGGCCTAGCAGGCGTAGGCCATGGGCAGGATGAAGCCGATAGACCTAGGTTGGAGCTGAGGTAGGGCAGGAAGAAATAGGAAGGTACAGGAGTCCAGGCAGCCAGGCAAGATCCAGGGCCAAACAGATTAATAAGGGAGCAGCAATGAGCACAAATGAACATGGATTCTAGTTCAGAAACCTTGATTTATTCATGTCTTTATTCCTCGAGCATTTATTGAGTGCCCAATATCCGTAAAGCACTGAGCTGAATTTTGACATAGACCAGACCTGTGTGCCTCAGCCTCAGCCATTATTGACATTTTGAGCCAGAAATTTCTTTGTTTGGAGGCAGAAGGGTTCCTCTGCATTGTAGGATGCTGGGCAGCCTCCCTGGCCAGTGGTGATTGAATGTCAGGAGCAACCCTTCTCCCCAGCTGTGTCAACCAAAAATGTCTCTGGACCTTGTTAAATGTCCCCCGGTGGGCAAGATCTTCCCCATCAAAGATTTTAGGCTAGAGGGATAGAAAACACAATCCCCATACCAGAGCCTTCACTTTCTCGGAGAACATTACCTCTGGAACTCTTGAACATTGCCGCTTGTGTGTGATTTGGGGCTTTGCATTATACCTAGAAAGTTGTCTGATAGACAAGAAAATCCTTTTATTTTCGGTAAATTTTGGGTAGTCACTCCCAAAATTTTATCAGATAAGGAGGTATAAAGTTTAGAGGTTCTCCTTTTCTTAAGCTAACTTTCCACAAGGAGATTTCTGAACTTACGACTCTCCATATATTGTTCGACTGGTAAGAAGAAAGTAATATGCTTGAAATAATCAGGGAGCTTGTAATGCTGAACTTTTAGAGTTGACTTTATATGAAGCAGGCTTCCAGAACAGTGAGAAATCACTTAGGTAATTGGAAATGAAAAGTGTTTGTAAAGAATCTGATTCAAGAAGAGCCGTGTGATCCCATTCATGGTGATAAGAGGCAGAGACCAGGGAGACAGAGAGAGAGAGAGAGAGAGAGAGAGAGAGAGAGAGAGACATATGTGGGAGAACAAGGAGAAATCACTTTAGAAAGAAACTCTCTTTGGGGCCCCTGGGTGGCTCAGTGGTTGAGCGTCTGCCTTTGGCTCAGGTCATGATCCCGGGGTCCTGGGATCAAGTTGCACATGAGGTTCTCCGCAGGGAGCCTGCTTCTCCCCTGTCTGTGTCTCTGCCTCTCTCTGTGTGTCTCTCATGAATAAATAAATAAAATTTAAGGAAAAAAAGAAAGAAGGAAGCCCAAGGAATTGAGCATGCAACTTAATCAAAATACCTCTGCAGCACTTTGTTCATGTGATTTTGACTCAAAAGATCCCCAAGGGCAACACTTCGTTTAGGACATTGACCACTTGAATCAAATTTCATCCATTTTTTAAATCTCTAGGCCTAAGCAGCAAGCCATTCAGCCAAAACCCACCATCTCAGGGCTCAGAGCTCCGATGTCACCTCCATCCTGAGACTGACACGGCTGGGCTTCATAGTTCACACACCAGGCCCCCAGTTCAAAGCTAACAGTGTCTGACATATGAAGCAAACACATTCTGCAGGCTGTTTGTTGCAGCAAGAAGGCCCACAAGCTTCTGGGCCCAGCCCGTGTGCTGGGATCCCTGGCCATGATGATTAATGAGAACGTGGAATCACCATGACCCAACTCCCAGGATGGTGGCTGTTGAAAGAATTCAGTAAGAAAAACAGTAAAACAGAACATTAAGGTAAGCACTGGGCTCAAAAATACCTCTGGGAGGCAGGGAGGGGGCTGGTGGTGGGGTGGGTTAATTTGTTTTTATTTGCAGGTTTCATTCTAAAAGGTGATGTTTGCTGTTACCTCCAGAACTGGTCCAGGGGAGGAGATAGGCCCCCATGAAGCGGAGGTGGGCTTCCCAGGCAGAACCCTGAGGAGATGTTTGTCAGAGTTCCAGACGCAGGTAAACAGCCCCCTGGATTCCCTGAGCTTGTTGTTATTAAAAGTGGGTTGAAGGCTGATGAAAGCTCCCAGGTCAGTAGCCTCTGAAAACTGTAGTTTAACAGCAGGGAAGATACAGCAAGGACATCCTCCAGTGCAAAGATAACCGCCCCCCCTTCCTTCCAAGCACTGCCTCCAGCCGAGCCAGAGTCTTTGGCAATGGACCTCAACTTTGATTTGCAGGATCCTAGGGGAAGAGAAAGTTATTCAAACTCCAGGACACCTTCATGCCAGACCCTCATTTCTATAAAAAGACCACTGCTTGTCAGTGACCCTTACGGTGTCTAATGAGGAGCAGGGAAATGGGGAGCAGGAGTTCTCATACATGGAGAAATGAGCAAAACGGGAGCAGAGAGGGCCCCGCAAGAATGAACGTGTGTCACAGTGTTTCCAGAAAGACAAAGAGGTCCTTCGTCATCTTAAATGCTGACAAGGTCCTCTTGCATTAATCCAACAGATCATTTCTTATATGATCTCCTGAGTAGATGTAATCCTTCAGAAAAATTAATGATGAACATCATCTTTCCTCAAACACAGTTTAGTACTTCAATGGCTTCCAAAAATGGTTACAGAGTCACTTGATTAAAAAGGCTTTATCTCTGTTTTTTTTTAAGATTTTATTTATTTATTTATGTGAGGCAGAGACAGGCAGAGACATAGACAGAAGGAGAAGCAGGCTCCCTGCGGGCAGCACGATGTGAGACTCGATCCTGGACCCTGGGATCATACCCTGAGCCAAAGGCAGACACTCAACCACTGAGCCACCCAGGTGTCCCTTTATCTCCATTTCTATTGCTCTTTTCTCAACTGGAACTGGGTTTCAACAACATTTCCTGAATTTTGGAGTATCTTCCTTTTAGTGCTTTCTTTTTAAAGTGTCTTTTCTTCAGGCTTAACAGGCTGGGTCTAGCAATCTTATGTGCTGGGTAACTGCTCTGTTCATATTACTTGACTCCCAATGTGAGACACATTAGAATTGATTTCAAAAATCCTGACTCCTTTTCCAGAAGGCTGTGGTTGATATTATTTCTATTAGTTACTATACACCTGATTAATTTCATGAGTAATGATGGATTGCAACCACAGAAGGAGCGTGTGGGACCTGTATTCTGGAAGTCCTCAACCCAGTAATGAACGATCTATAACACATGTGACTGCCTGTCCTTTGCTCCAACATGCTTTTGCACAGACACGCCACTCCCCAGCACACATGCACACAAGCCTCGGCTATCATTGCTGTTGTCTTCTTCATACTCCCCCTGTCTTCGCGAGACCAAGGCAGTACATATCCAACCACTGGAATGATATGTGGCTTGCTGGTTCCAAGTGGAATGGGAGAGCTTATGTAAAATGTGACCTCTGTAGAGAAAGAGACATTTGAGGGATTCAAGTACAGAAGGCATTTTGTAAATGATGTCGGCTGAAGCAATTCCTAGGAACTGACTCCTTAAAAGTATTAGCCTGTTATAGAATATTTCTAGAAGGAGTCTATTTTGTGTTTAATGGAACTTTTTTTTTTGGAAAACCTTGAAAAAGATCCAACATGTAGATATATATCTGAGTTAGCACAATTGTAAAAATGCAGTGTCTTCAAGGAAACATGGCCCAGACACCTATGCTTTAGCGAAAATGGGTTAAATCAGTTCTTCCAGCCATCAGATGAAATCAACTGAACTTGGAGGGCTGGAATTTTGATGACAGCAATAGAGATAATGTTCATGAAATCAGGTAAGCTGAAGCCCTGGGTATGAGTAGTGAGAGCAGGGTATCTGTACCAAGGATCTCCAGTCACTATAGCAAGAGATGAGTGCAGGAAGAAGCATGAATTGTCTCTTCTAATCCCCTTAAATCCTTATTTTTTTAATACACCCCATCACTTTGAGGATTTAGTCTTTCCAGCACCGTCAGTGATGTACTCAATTTATTGAAGGCCATAGACTATAAAGGAGACCAAGAAAACAGAGAAACCAGTGCTCAACCTAGAAAGAACTTCACCCACTAACTTAAGTAATCAACTGCTGAGTAAACAAGATGGATTTAACTGCTTTGGAAATATCATGAATTTTCTAATGTGCTCAAAATGCTAATCCCCTTAGCAAAAGTGAAATGTTGGCCAACTTAAGGTGCAAATACATTGATACACAGAGAAAGCTTTTTTCATTTTTTCATTTTTCTCTGATTTTCAATGTATTTAAATATATGAACACATTCATTGTCTCGAGGCAAGCAAGGTTAAGTTATCTCTGGTCATGAATCTAGATGAGTCCCTATGTCAGAATACAGGTAGCCATTCCGTTAATATTCCTCTGTTTATCTGTCAGAAACATTGCCTTTTACACTTAGTTTTATCTGGATTCTTTCACTTACTTGTTCATTCTTTTGATTCATTCAAAATTATTTGTTGACCATCAACTAGGTACAACATACTATGTATTAGGCTACATACCCTGGAAAACAGTAGGATGGTTAAGGCTTTCATTTCCATGGCACTCACAATCTAGTGGGAAGCTTATAGTCTATACTTGTCATCTGTCATTCATTTCCCAGAACTTAATGCAGTAATATTTGTAGATACGGACAGTTTAACGGCATTTTTTTCTCCAAGCACGTGAGATTTTTTTTCTTGGTACTCTAAATCAAAGAAAATGTAAATGATGTTCTACTATTCCTTTTGTTAGTATCACAAGCATTATGATTTGCAAATATTTGTAAAAAAAAAAACACTACTTCTATGAACAAGAAGTGATTCCTATTTATTTTGAAAAGTGTTCCTCCTTCCTTGAGAGGTTATCATCAAGTTACAGAGACTAGATAATCTCACCAAATGATGATGAATCATAAACCAAGAAACCAAGATGAATCATAAACCAAGAAACCAGTCACTGAGTGCTAAGTATATGACTCAAACAAGGAGTCATATTAAAATGAAGGAAAGTGAATAAACTCTGGAGAAATCAAGGAAAAGTCTGTGGATAGGATGGTTCTGATTGAAGATGGAGCCTGGGAATCACTTAGGATGCAGCAAATAGCAAGGAGTAGAGCATAGCCGGTCAGAGAAATGATTGAAGCAAGGGCAAAATGTAGAATAACACTGTATTGACAAATAAAATAAATGGGTCACCTTAATGGAGGCAGGGTTTCTGGGAGGGGAGAATTGAGAGAAAGTAAGTGTGATAAAAGTAATGATAGAGATATACAAATATGCACTTGAATTTGTCCAATATTGGTGGAGGAGCTCAGGCAGGAGGGATGATGCTTACAGAATATAACTGTTAACATTTCCTAAGAAACACTTAGCTCTGAAAATCTGTGTTAGTATAGGGCTAATAAATATTGTCGTAAGAGAATAAAATGAATATGTGAATCTGAAAGCAAGTTGATCATAGTAATTCAAGAAGTCACAAATGGAAAATTTACCTCTCTCGTTTAGTTAAATTAAAATTCTCAGAGGCATACGCGAGCATTACAATAAGCTTTGCGCCCTCTCACTTTCTTTCCTGCCACTTCCTGCAATTAGATTCTACAAAAGGAAATGAGTTACATGCTTGTTAGGAAAATTTCTGTTTGATTTATGTATGTTGATTAATACTTTATTTTTATTTACGTGTCTCTGATCTTAACACTGTGGGTCTCATAGGTCAATGCTATCACAATAATCTATCAGAAAAATAGAAGTCTCTTGAAATTCAACAAATATGTGCACATTACTCGTGTGCCAACTTTTCTTTCGTGGGAGTTTCTCAGTTCACAAGAATATTCAGTTAGCAAGGAAGGGGTTAGATGAAGAATCTCCCTTTTAATGAAATGTATCAATAAAGGGAAGGCTGTAAGAATCCCCAAACATGGGTTCTTGTAAAAATGTCTAATGATCTTTTACCTTTCCATGTTATCAAGATAATGATGATTTGTGATAATTATTCTCCATCTCCAATTCAAGAATCTTTAACCAGGATGGCAAAAATTAAATTGAGGAGGAGGGTTAATCCCTGTGGCACAGAGGTGGACAGTGAAGACTCTTGATGGTAGAGCTGAAATAATTTTCTGTGCATTGAACACAAGTCAAGAGGAAGGAAGCAGAATGTGTTCTTATTCATCCAACGGACTCTTTGGGTGAAAGAGGTTAAACTCATGCTCCAGAAATGACAAAAGCTATGACCGGATCTTACCTTAAAGAACCTACGTACGCTCTCCTAGAACAGAAGGCACAATGAAGAGAGTGCCGTGGGAGAAAAACAGTGAGGTGGAGTTATTTTGGCCACTGGGTAAGGAGGAATGAATTCATTTGTACAATTTAAATGTGAGGAAAGGGATTGCTAAATCTTGGTGGTCTGGGTGGGCTCAATGTATCTGGTATCCATTAAGATCCAAAATTTACTCGAACCTACGGATTAATTCTCCTGCAGGAACTGAGGCAAACCAAGAGCAGCTGAAAGTTAATCAAGCACTGATCTCCCCCAATCCTCCTAATCACCGCCAGCTGTGGTTTCAAACCTCTGCTCTGAGGTTCCCTGGGGCAGTTCTGCACGAGCCCTGGAGTGAGCACCCTCGACTTTTGAAGGGCAAGAAAGAAGTTAATAAAATAAAACTTAATGCCTTCAATCAAGGAACTGAAGAATAGGACTGGGACAGTCCACAGCTTTCTGTGTATTAACCTCTTTCCTTTTTCCCAGCTGCCTATCCCTGGAAGGCGTAGGATTTCTTCCGAACATTTGCTGGGAATCCTTTATTGAAGAGAGTAAAACAATTGGGAACAGTTGGTTGTTGGTCCATTGGGGAATCTCTATCTGTGTCATGAGAAGTGATTTTTTTTTATAATGCCTAACTAAGCTTTGAAAATTTTATTGATATGATAACAGAACTTTTGAGTTTTTATAATAAATGTCACCCAGGTTGATAGGAACATCACTGGCCCAAGCTTAAGGAAGTCAAAACATATTTTGAGTACACGTATCTGAGCCCAGGCAGTTAGTAAATTCTAATACTTTAACTGCAAAGCCATAAAATTTGCAAAGGTGCTTTCCATAAGGCCGGTAGTTTTGCAATTTTACTTTTAGTTCAGCAGGATGAATAAAAGATAGTGTGACAGATAAAATGCTATAATTATCTAGCTCTTCCTCCGGTCTCCTATCCGCCTCCAAAGTTTTGGTACCTAAACTTCCTTTCTGAGCCAGTTCTCTTCCCCTGGGATTTACCTTTCTCTTTGCTATCATAGTTCAGCTCAGAAACTTGGGCCTTCCCTCTCTGTTGACAGAATCATGAAACCACTTGTCTATTTTCTTTTCCAAGTGTCTGTAATATTTCTGGACGTCTATCTCCTTCAGGGTTATGCTTTGTCATTTTTGGCATACTTCTATGCTGGGGCTCTCTGGTGTAGACAGCAAAGTACAAATGTCATTCATTGTTGGCCTTAAGTGTTAGAAACCATATTTTGTCTACTAGGTTAGGCTTTCTTCTATTGTTAAAATACCACAGAATTCACAAAAGCATCACGCAAGCATGCACTGAGCCACCTGCAATTTAGGATTAAATTATAAAATGAAGCCATAATGGATAAACTGATGTCTAAGTTAACTTCTCATAAAAACATAGAATAGATGTCATAAGCATATTGGTTACGTTAACATACCAGAACTGCTCTGTGACATGGTGATTTGGGCACAAATGTTTAATCTCCATCTTTAACTCACGCACAAAGGAATGTATTGAGAGGAGAGTACGGAATCCGATTATTTAGAAATAAGGGAATGCTTCCATCCATCTATAGAAATTTCAAAGAATGACTCGATCATGTAAAAATATTAAAGGATGGATCAATTGACCCATAATACACTGAATGCAAGGTGGCTGATTAAATTGAAATTGCATGGAAGGTATGACTCCTGGAGAGCCACACAACGATCTCCTATGAGATCCTTTGAGATAAGCTGCAAAATGTGTGGGGGTCATGACAGGATGTGGGACCATTGGTCAGCCACAAATCCAGATCCTTGCCAATATTTTGGAAAGTTCTCCGGCACAAGAGTGTTGAGAAGGAGGGCAAGATCCCACAGAAAACTTACTCCTGCTTTTCATTTGATGCAGACAGAAGTGGTAGGCAAAGTAAAGGTTTGGCTGCACCTGTTTTCAATCATAGACACCAGGCCTAACAGATAATGAGGGCACTGCCCCCAAGAATCTTTGATCACTGCAACAAACAAACAAAAAATCCCCTATGTAATCTCCCAGTACTTTGCAAGTAGAGACACATGGGGATGAGTAGAACAAAAAGGAACCAAACACGTAGCAGAAGGGCACTATAAAACAGAACTTTCCAAGTCAGGATGACAGACCAAACACATGTATTTGCCTAATTTTCTTCACCAAATCCCACTGAACTAGCAATAAAGCTATTGAAAAATAATGAAGCCACGGTAGCAGTAAGAACAAAGGATAAAAGGTGCTGTCAGTGATTTAAAATACTAGAAATCTTTCTTTCTTTCTTTCTTTCTTTCTTTCTTTCTTTCTTTCTTTCTTTCTTTCTTTCTTTCTTTCTTTCTTTCTTTCTTTCTTCTTTCTTTCTTTCTTTCTTTCTTCTTTTCTTTCTTCTTTCTTTTCTTTCTTCTTTTTTCTTTTTTTCTTTTCTTTCTTCTTTCTTTCTTTCTTTCTTTCTTTCTTTCTTTCTTTCTTTCTTTCTTTCTTTCTTTCTCCTTCCTTCCTTCCTTCCTATTTAGAGAGAGTGAGAGAGAACATGCAAAAGCAGGGCAGGGGGAGTGGCAGAGAGAGAGAGAATCTTAAACAGGCTCCATGCCTGATGAGGAGCCCAATGTGGGGCTTGATCTCAACCCTGAGATCATGATCTGAGCTGAAATCAAGAGTCGAATGCTTAACCAACTGAACCACTCAAGTGACCCCCCCAAATCAAAACCTTTCTTAAAGAACAAACTTGTCATGTAATTGACATTATAGAAAAAGCAAACCTAAAGCTGAAGTAATGTTGGAGCAGCTGACTGCAAGGTAAGATCCGGTCAACATAGAGACAATGGCTAGGCTGTGCAGCCCTAGGGATTGGAGCTCACTGGAGGACAGCTGCACGGACGAATCCCTTCCTCTCTTCCAGGAAAATGAAGCAGGTACCTGCTGCCTTTTTTCCCAGCAGAAGCCCTAGCAGCTGCTCTCTAGGTTATACAGAGCAATTTTTGGAGATGGCATTGAGCCTGGAAGAAATTCAGAACAGAGACATATCTAGTTCTCTACCTTCCAATAGATCAGTAGGGAAAATTCTCCATCTGGCAGGGAATGACACCAAAGAAGCTTCATGCAGTCTGCATTAGCTTCCTGTTGCAATTGTAGTGAATTACCATATATCTAGTGGCTTAAAACAATATATATTTACTATCTTACAGTTCTTTTTCAGAGATTTTTTGAAGGTCTTTACAGAGTGAAATCCAAACTCTAGATCCAGCTGCCGAGGAGACCCTGTTATGCTGTGGGTACTGGCTGTGGCTTGGCAGGTGGCTCTGGCTTCCCACCCTTCTGTTCCATGATGTGGGTGGTGGGCAGTACCTCAATTTGGGTTCCACATGCTCATATGATCAGGGAGGGGCTTCTTAGGGCCAATCTTACATCTTGAGTCCCAGGGAAGCATGATTTTCACTTTGACACCCAGCATACGAAGAGGCTGCCACAGTTAGAATCTGGCTGTGGTTGTACCGCTTTCATAATAGGATAGAGCGGAAGGAAGAGAATAGTAGGTTTCTCAATACTACCTCACAGTTCTGAAGATCAGAGGTCTTAAATGGGTTTTCTTGAGCTAAAATCAAGGTGTCAGCAGGCTCTGCTCCCTCTGGAGGCTCTAGAGGAGATTGCTCCCTTGCCTTTTCCAGTTTATGGAGGCTGACTGCATTTTTTGGCTCGTGGCCCCTTCCTCCTTCTTCAAAGCCAGGAGGGTAACATCTTTGAATTTCTCTCTGATGCTAACTTTTCAGACTTATAAGAACTCTTGTGATTATATTGGTTTGTACCCAGATCATCTAGGAAAATCTCCCTCTCTCAAGACTTTTAACATAATCATAACTTCAAAGTCCATTTTGCCTTGCAAGGTGATATATTTATGGTTTTCAAGGATTAGAAAACAGGCCTCTTTGAGAGGGCTTGTCCCACCACTCACAACTGAGCAAAGTGATCCTTAATCTGGGGGGACTAATGCCTTAGTTCTCTCTGTTCATATGATATAAATGGAAATCTGACTGTGAATTCATAAGAATCATGATCTTTGAGATAAACAGGATCTATGCATCAGTAGAAGAAACTCAGTCAAGTTGCCTATGCCGATATCATAGCTCATCATTCACATATGATTAACCTCAAAGCAGAAACAGTAAATTTAAATTTAAATTTAAATTTAAGATTAATTTATTAATATATTGGAGTCCTATTGTATGCCAGGAATGGGAGATAAATGGGGAGAAATATAAATATCAGGTCTCAGTATCATGTAAGTTATAGAAGAGGAAATTGATTTATTCATTTGCTCCTTTGACAAAAGTTCTCTGTGGCAAGGACTGCCATAGCCACTAATATTTAACAGTGAGCTAAACAGAAAAGCTCCTGCCTTCATAAGTTCACATTCTAGTATGAGGAGATAGACATGTATCTTAATATATAGGCATATATTATATATAATGTAGTAAATATATTTCTGTATTTGTATGGACACAAACTCTACTGTAGCAGGTGATGATCAGTGATGGGAAGGAAAATAGAGCAACATAAGAGGTGTTTTAAACATTAAGATATAATTACCCGTCCAATCTAGACAATTTTGAGAAGACTGGAAGATATTATTAATCATTATGCCATGACAAGGGGCATAATCTGAGACTAGCCCAGGCAAATTGGAAAATAGGATCATTGTAGATGTGTGTACATATGTATGTGTGTGTGTGTTTGTGTGTGTGTGTGTGTAGGAAGATAACAGAGTGTGTTATATACACAGAAGATCTTATTGACTCAGTCACTTAACTTCAGAGATTTGAAGAAAGAGTAAGGAAAACATAGGCTGTGGATAGTGCTATGCATGGTCTTAAAATAGAATTGTTTTGTTTTGTTTTGTTTTAGAGAGAAAGAGTGTGCTACACGCACTCAGTGTAGAGCCCAATGCAGGGCTCGATCTCATGCCCTGAGAACATGACCTGAGCTGAAATCAAGATTTGGATGCCTAACCAACTGAGCCACCCACACACCCTCAAATAGGCTGCTTTTTTTATACAAAGAGGTTAAAAGCTACTTTAAATTACAGTCAGAGAAAAACCTTAAAGAGATGACATTTAGGCTGAATCTGAGCAACAAAAGGAAGCAGCCATACTTCCATCAAGGAAAAAAACTTCTATGAGTTTCTACTTCCAGTTTTGATCGATAAGCTTTTATTGGACAAAGTGTCCTAGAGATAACAACTAAAAGCTCTGGACAAAATACAGAAACAATTACCCAAAGATGCTGGAGAATAACTGCAACGTGGCAGAAATTAGTTGGGGATTGACGCTTGAAAGAAGGAAATGGGATTGAAAGTTTTCTAGTCATTGGTTCCAGACTGAGGACATGTACCATTCTGGGTCTCAAGTGGAAGCTGTGGGGGCAGCAGGGAGGGCTAACACTTCTATAGAAAACCCATAGTGATTCTGGTTTGAAGAACCAAATGATGAAGTTGGTGTGTTTTCTAAGATACACAGAATTCCAAGCGTAAATTAAACGTGCCGTGACTTAGAGTGACAGGTGGAAGGCAAAGAAAGAGAACTTGCTCTTAGCATTTGGGACGTGGTTGCTTCCTTCCCTCCTCCTTCTTGGGAATGGAAACTACAGGTCATCCAGATAAAGATCGCCATTCCAGATTCCCTGCAATCATACGTGGTCATGTAATTTATTTCTGATTAATGGGGTGTAAATAGCAGCAGTATGACAATGCCAAAAAGGGCCCTGAAAGGGTAAGAGCCATATATCTCTCCTAACACCTGTCCCATCTTGCTGGGTGAAAAGTGAGTAGGATAATCAGTTGGATTTGAACATGAACTGACCTATCTCTGGATTTTGTTTATGTAAGAAATACATTTCCGTTTGTAATGACACTATTATCAGGGGTTCTCTACTACTCACACAACCTCCGATAACCTTCACTTTTTAAAGATTTTATTTATTTATTCATGAGAGACACAGAGAGAGAGACAGAGAGAGAGGCAGAGACACAGGCAGAGGGAGAAGCAGGCTCCATGCAGGGAGCCTGACGTGGGGCTCGATCCCGGGTCTCAAGGATCACACCCTGGGCTGAAGGCAGGTGCTAAACCACTGAGCAACCCGGGCTGCCCCGATAACCTTCATTCTTAAATTTTTCCCACGTGTGCTTTTATTAAATCAATTCTAAATGCCAAGGACAAAATTATTATTCATATTATGGTAACTATTAATATTTTTCTCCAATGACCATTGTGGTTTTGAAAATGCTGGGTTCCAGAGAACCTTCCGGTTCTACACAAGTTGTTGTAGTGATTCTGCACACATGGCATTCCGCATTTTTGATATGCATGATTTATATGCTTTCTTTGACACCGTTACAAACACAATATTTATCTGCAAAGTGTTTGCATTTTAGGAACATGTTCCTTTGTGCTGTAAATTGAACAGATCATGGTGAAAATTTCACAATGAGATATCGCTATTATGATACTTTTCCTGAAACTTGAGGGTAGAGCTTTAAATCGGTCACCATGTATTATTTGGTTTAACAAATCAAGGTTTTCTGAGTATTGTGCAACCAAATAAAAATACAGGAGCAAATAGTAATTGAAATGTAAGTAAAATTGCCATTAACACTTCGAAGCTATTATTTCAAGGATGTCCGTGTTGAACAAGGTGATCTTGTGGTTTCTGTACAATGCCTCAGCCATCATTGGAAGTTAATCATTTAATAAACATTAAATTTATAAAATAAATATAGTAATAAGATAATTATTTACCTGTTTTCACATATTAGGATTTCAAGTAAGATTACATGGAAAATCTGCTTACTTATGAAGAATTTGAAAATCATGGAGCTAGCATAGATAGAAAAATAAATATCTTTAAATATTTAATGGTTGCTTGCTTGCTAAAAAAAATTCTAATGTGGAATGACTCTAACAGATTACTTTTTAAAATAAAATGTTTTTTTCTCTAATGCACAGTACTCACGTGTTTATATATTAAACTTCAAAATTTAGCTTCCTTGAAACCCACTCGAAATGAATAGAAAAGTTGAGTATACATGTGAATGTAAGTATATTAAATCATGTTGATTATGCCAAATCTATAAAATATAGAGTAGTTATATTACATTACTTGTAACACGAATAAAAAGAGTAATTTGGATGATTTAGTTAACCTACTAAACATACAATATCTGTCTGCAAATTTTTCTAAAAAGTTGCCAAAACCTAGTTATGTCATTTATGGAATCCTATAATTATCTTCCAGATTCCCTTTCAAATAGCCTCTGGCTACATGCTTCACAATGACTGTTTCTATTTTGCACAGATGCTTATTAATAGTAGCCAAATCATCTTTTTTTCTCTACACATCAAAATCTCAAAGAAATCAGGGTTATCAACAGTGAGTCATCATCTCATTGGAATTGAGGGGCTTGTCTTGATGGTAACAAAGTCCCTTTTAAATTGTTGGCAGCTAGCAACATTTTTAGTAAAGGGGAGTTAAAGCCATTACCCTAAATTACTTCCTCTTGGAAATGCTACAGTGTTATATTTTATATCATTTAAACCATACTATGCAGCTGTAAGCATATTATATTTAACAATTTGAAGTCATAGCTAGGCTATGCACTTGATTTTCTCATTAATGCTCTATCTGAGCTTTTGGTTGAGAAGGGGGTGACAGTGCTTCCATGTAAATTCACTCCAGGCCAATCCAGTTTCTCGAGTTGTACTATTTGCTTCCTTCTGGCCTAACCAATGCTGACCTTTTCTAATCAAATATTCCCTAAGCTAGAAAGAATGGTACAAAAGAATGAATTAAACTCCGATTTCACAAAAAGTTCTTATTAAAATTGTGATCAGACTGTGATGATCTAAGATTTGATCTCCTGATTCTGTCCATTGGAAAAAGTGATCAGTTTCTGTTCATTTTAAGGTTCGTGCCTGCCTGGTCATTCTTTAGTTTTTTAATTTTTTTTAAAGATTTTATTTATTTATCCATGAGAGACACACACACACAGAGAGAGAGAGAGGCACAGACACAGGCAGAGGGGGAAGCAGGCTCCATGCAGGGAGCCCGACATGGGACTTGATCCTGGGTCCTCAGTATCACACCCTAGGCCAAAGGCGGCGCTAAACAGCTGAGCCACCCAGGCTGCCCTGGTCATTGTCTTAAAATGTAAGAAAGCTATAGAGTAAGCAGAGTACAAAACTGACAATTGGATGAAAAGTGTGACATTTAGAAAGTATAAGATTTTGGTGGGTCCTACTAGGCCCCACTTGTAATGAAATTAAAATAAAAAATTTGAATGGCAAATGTTCATTTTTGAGATTCCAGTCACATCTCAATTTTCGTCCTTCTGATGATTCATAACAAGATGTGGAAAATGGAGCAAAATCAAGTATTGTACTAACATGGGTGTGTGTTCTTTGTTTACCAAAGAGCCCCTCGTTAAAACTTAAGGTCAACACAATGCTTGGTTTTACATGACAATCAATAGCAAGCATCCAGATCTGTTTACTCAGATGTATTCAAATATCAGTTCACTTGACTTTTGGCACTTTACAAAAAAGAAAAATACTATTTTTTGTTTGCTTAATTGAAGTCAGAGATATTAAAATCCAAAATGGTTTTCATTTTTCAGATCCTCAGGTGTTTTAGGCTAAAACGTGAATCGGTCTGCAATGTCGAATGGGTTAATACAATGTTTTTCTGAAATGTAGATACTTTGATTACTTATAGGGCATGCACACAAAATTCAAATCTAATAAAACATTCTTATATAATCTTAGTGCACATCAGCCAAATATCTTACCATCACGTTATTTGCTCTATGGGAAAAGCAATCTAAAATGAAAAGTGGTTGATGTTAATGCAATTGCATTACATTACATTTAGCAATACAATACTATGTTAAATTTGGGTGAGAAATGGAAAATCTTTGAAGGTGAAAGAACCTGATTATGACTCTTTATCTTATAAACACATTGTATTTATTAAATTCCCATGGTTCTTTTAAGCATAGCTAAAAGAGGATTATAAGGGTTTTCCCCCCCATGTAGCAAAGTAATTTATATTCTATACCAGAATGCGTTACTGTAGGTGATGATATTCATTTGTGAATAAAAGGGAGTTCATAGAGAGTTAGACCTGCCCAGAGGTCTGATAGAAGTAAATACGGTCTTATTAAAGAATCATCCTAGTTATAGTATAAATGTTTTAAGTAGGTAGTCTAGGTTCCAACGTTGCCAAAATATGCCTTTAATTTAAAAGAACTTATTTTCCTTCAGAATGAGAAAGTCTGCTTCCATTTATTTCAGGCGACCGAAAGACAACGGGGCAGAAGGAAAAGTTTAACACTGGCACTGCAGTGTCTTGGAGCTAATCGTTTTTCACCAAACACACACATGTAGCAGCAAAACATCCTTAAAATGTAAAACATCTTGCTTTTTTTAATAACCCCTCATGGTATGTTTTTGCTTTAGCAATAATTGTATTTTCTTTTTTGCACATTTTATTTAACAACATTGCAGTGCCAGATAATCGGTTCCATGTGTTCAGGGTACTAGCAAAGTGCCTAACGGAGAAACAATTAACTTTATTGGGCTCCTGTTATTGGCAGACACAGCCTGACACCCTTACTTTTTCATGGTGCTGAGCCACATATGAGCTGCAAAGAATTTGATGTCCTAAGTAATCACACAGCAACCTGAATTGAGAGCCAAGTTGTCGTTAAAAAACATCATGATCATGAACTAGAAACAGAAGTTAAAGTCCATGACAAGATCAGAAGATAAAGTTCACTTTGGTTACAAAAAGCACCATGATTAGCGTAGGGCGTGTAGCCAATGGTTGATGAGCAAGTCTGGACTTTTGCAGAAGAACGTACAGCATGGTTGGAAGCCAATCCGAGCTCTGTGATTGGAATGCAAGCCCAGCTCCTAGAGTTATAGGCATTGAAACAATGGTTAAATGCAGTTAAGTGCAAGGAGTAACATAGTTAGGTTTTATCAAACATTAACACTTGTGCTGGAGAGTCCATAAAATTCTAATTGCCCTCTTCTGCAGAAAGCAGCCCCAAGAGGTTCTTTATGTACAAAACAGCTCTGACTTACCCCAGGAGTACCATGAGAAATAAACCCTGCTAGCCTAGCAGCTATTGATTGGTCAAGGAAATGATGCCAAAGCTGCAGCCACGATAAATAAGTTAGGCGTGAGATGGAACAACCAGCCCTGCTGTGACCCAAACCAAAACTCTGCATTTCTTTGGACAAATGGAACAGAATGAATCCTCTCTTACAAAGCAGTGAGAAGGGGAGGTATACTCAGGGAGGGAATATCATCTGGTGGAGGATGATGTCCTAAAGAAACCTGAGCTATGGGTCTGCTTCCCCATGCAACACACGATACATCCCAGACTTAGAAGTGCTGGCACCCAGGGTACATGTTACCCTGCCACTCCCTGTGCTCCTGTAATAAACCCCCATCGTTGGACAGAAGCTAGACAGCTCTTTTGGATTAGGTCTACTCAACTCACACTATGTGTTCAACCCATCCATCTGGATCTTAGAAAACGGCTGTTAATGAATGAAACATAAGATGAGACTATGGAATCTGACAGGGAAAGTCTCATTGATAACATGTTGCTCTAGTGAATCCTTAGTGGAAGGAAGCAGCACAAAATTAAAAAAGCAACTCCAGGGAATTTGAACCACTGAAAGAAGATGAGCATGTGAGAGAGGAAGAAAGCGGTGGTGAGGACATATTTCTATTTATTTTTGTTCTAGATGGTTCCTCTTGAAGGGGCACAATCAGCAGGGCACCATTGGCACATCATATATGTATCAACTCTTAAATTCATGAATTTAATTTTTTTTAAATGACACACATAAGCTATCCCACTACTTATGAAAATATGGCCCCACTGAATTCTGAAATGCTTGGAGATGATCCAAGGATTATTGCTGCTAATGCTGAATTTAACATTATTTTCCTATGTTAAGAAAAACAAACAACTGAATAAAACTACTTCAATTTTAGATTTTTTTTTTCTTGAGTTAGCCTTGTATAGTTAGTACCTGTCTTATCTACGTTAGCATCCAATATGTTGGAATCACTCTCGTGATATGATTACACAGGTAATTTCTTTTCACGTTTACCATTTCGATATTTCACAAATGAGATTCCTAAATTGTGGCAACCAGGGGATATAGGGCTCAGATTGTGCCTCAGGAGAGAATCCATTGAGACAAATATGGATGGTGGATAGCCTCCAGCTGCCACCTTTTGGGAAGGCAGGCTACGCTCCTTCCAGCCTTATCCCAGATAATGCCTGAGCACAGCTGGGATATTAGAGCTCAGCGTCTCCTTCTGAATGAAGGATTCTTCTTACAAATGATCTTTCTTGCTCCCCATCAGCCTGGCTAAGATTTTGTCAGAGCAGTCCTACAGGGTGAGGCCCATCCTCCTTCATTTCCTTCCTTCCCTCTCTTCTTTCAAAGATGTCAGACCTCTATCTGCTGTCTTCAAGCCTCTTCCCCTTTTTAATCCTTCAAAGATGTTTCTTCAATTAATGTGCTTATATCTAATTCCATTTTTATGTCTGTTTCTTAGAGAACTCAGATTGATACTCTGAAATTCAGGTACTCTGTTTCATAATGTTAAAAATTATCTTTCTAGGGGCACCTGGGTGGTTCAGTGGATTAAGCATCCGATTCTTGATTTTGGCTCAGGTCGTGATCTCAGAGTTGTGAGACCAAGCTCTGCGTCAGGCTCTGTGCTGGTCGTGGAACCTGCTTAAGATTCTCTTCCTCTTTCTGCCCCTCCCACCACTTCCTCTCATTAAAAAAAAAAAAAAAAAAAAAGATTTATCCTTCTACAGGATACGTAAAAAGTGGATGATATTACCTATATGGCTGAATCAACTATCACTTGAAAAAAAACTAATGTCACAAATAAGCTCGGATGGACTAGTACAGACTAATTTACAACTTGTAAGGAACCTGTTTGGGAAGAAATGTAAAGGAATATATATATTTGTAATAGCAGGGCTTGAGTCACATTATGGAAAGATCTAGAGTGCACAGTTTAAGTATAATGTTTCCTATCATATACTAAAAAGAGACATAACTTTTATACCGCAGCAGTCTCTGAACAAGAAGTCTTCTTTATTTCTATGGTATATTCTATTAATGAAATGAATAAAATGTTTTATATGCCATCCATGTTTTCAAACATTACCGTGGTTATAGTTACATGGAAATATAACCACGTCCTCAGGCATAGCATGGTGTATGAGCAATTAAATGCAGTTCAGTGTGTTTGCCACCCATCTCTGCTGGGCGACAGAGTCATCTAAGCAGTTACGTCACCATGTTCAAAAATCATTCTAAGTGGTTAAAGTTGGTGCTGGAACATAGTTTGGCATTCCCTTTCTTTAGCCACTGATACATTTTTTTTTCCCTGAAAGTCGATCTCATTAAGCATAACCTCTCTCTCAAACTACTTCACCCTATATCTGGAAAAACGATCTCACTCAGACTTCTGTGATCCCGAAACTAACTGATGAAATATGCACTCAATCTGTCTCAAAATGAAGTGCCTAAACTAATTAAGCTAAAAATATTCTTAAACTCTCTGGGTCTTCTGTTCCAACCACCCAGAAGACATTTGGATTTTTAGCAGCCCCAGGAAAACAAGAACCTTTTTTTTTATTCTCAGGGTCGTGTGAGAAGGGAAATTGATTTCATATTATATTTTGCACTTCATTGCTTCTGCCTCCCCTGTTGAGAGACCCTGTTAGATCTAAACAAAAGACATCACTTTTATGAACTGCCTATAACTCTAGGTCTTTGTTGGGTTATGGAAAAGTCTGCCAGTGGAGAAAGCTCGAATTCAGAGTGCTCAGTGAGGCTTGCCCAATGGAGGCCAGCTCCGTAAATCATATCTGACAGCCTTTTGTTAAAGGACTTTCTCAACTCACGCTGTGGTGCTCTATATGGTCCGAGGATACAACCCCCACCCCTACCCCGCACCATACCCATCGCTATTGGAACCCACGATTTTTATATGTGAAGATTTTATGGTGCCTGCCAGCACCGACCAATCTAATTCTCGACTAGTCTAGTTACAGACTCTACTTTTTGAAAATAATTGAGAGAGCCTCAAAGGTCTTCTCTCTCTTTCTCTCTCTTTCTCTGTAGATGATGATACTATTGTAATTTACCTTTGCATCTTGCTGATAAGAGTTCAATAAATGGAGTTAAACTTCAAATGGCACTGTTTTGCAGGGGCTATTTCTAACTTTTGATAGACAGAAAATGATGTCAAAAATAACGTATAACCTTTTAAAACCCAGGAAGCCACTTACTTGCACCTCGGCCCCTTTCGTGAATCTCAATAGCTGAGATTGTCAGGGGCTCAAGTGAAGGTACCACCACCATCGATTCTTAAATAGATCGAGAAGTAAACATCGCTTCCTTGAATGGCATCACTCTTTATAGCCAAGAAGAGAGTGACTCTGCCTCTTTATGAAATTTGTTTTTTTCTTTTTTTTTCTTCTTTTTTTTCTTTATAAAATTTGAAGGGAACACAGTCACTGTCAGATTTCTACCCTTACCTCAGCTCTCCCTCTCCCACTTGACATTACTTTGTACAGCAAAACAGATGCTTGCATCTGTCAGATTGTCTTTTCATTTTACACTTTGCCGATACCATCTTTGTTGTGTGAAGAGCTGTGCCTCCAACTGCTCATACTTCCCGCAGACAAGTCATTTTCACCTAACTTTATATTAATGAGGAGCTTTAATCTTAATATTTATGTTGTTTTAGCATCAGCAAAGCCTTCATAAATGGCTGACATTCTCAGATGTCATATATATGTACAACTGTGAAAAAGTTTAACTTGGTTTTCTCTAAAAGCACCATTTAAGAAAAAAAAATTAAGAATGGAAATTGTAAACCCTGTGATCTCAGGCCAATGTGGTAAAGATATTCAGACAGTTTCTCCAAAACATTTTGCTCTTATTGGAGAAAAACCATCAATATAGATGAAAGTTAGAAGGTAATATTATAAGGTGACTCGTTCTTAGACAGACAAGAGAGCTACGGACATAATCCATGAGTGCAGTTTCTGCGCTGATGGCTCAATGTCTATATCAAAAATCCTAAAGCAGTGGTTTATCTCTTCTTTGAGCTTTTCATGTAATAAAAGTTGTAACAGTAAAATTGTACAGAAGCCAAAAGTGTACATAACAGCTCCTCCGAGTGGCAGTTGGCTCGGAGCAAATCATTTTAGAGTCTCTTTTTGAAATGATGGAGTCCTGCATAAAAGGCTATTTAAGGTGTTGTCTCCACAGGGAAGCCAAGGGGATCACTGAGGCAATTACCTTCATAACACAGGCAGAGAAATGCTGTTATTAAGGGGAAAATCAGTATTTGAGGCTGGTTTCTATTTTTCCTTAAATTATTCATTCTTGCTAACTTCATTAATCGAATAATGTAGAAAATATTTACTTTCTTTTTCACTTCCAACAGTAATTGTGCATCAAGAGCTGCATTCGGACCACTTCTACGCAAATCAAAAATTACCAACAAAAATCAAGTCCCCAAGTGGCTTGCTGCCCCAAATAAAAGTTTTGGTACCCAAACAGAAGGTTTAAAATCCCGATTCTACATGTAGCATTTCTGACCCTGGGTGAGTCATTTAACTTCTTTAAGCTTTATGGGGCTTAAGAATCATACCTGTTCTTTGTAACTCACAAGGTTGTTACCGGAATCCAATGAGATAAATTGCATGGAGGTCATTTGTCGCACACCACGTAAATATCACCTGCTATATCTATATAAAATACATTTTGGATTGTTCGAGATCATAAATAACTGCCAAATTTTTATTTTTACTCTTTCCTCATCTCTGGTAACACTTTGTAATTTTAATAGTCAGAAAGGGAATAAGAACTTAAAATGGTGCGTACCGTGCTATAAATAAAATACGTTGAATGATGGCTTAAAGCAGCCCATGGACCAAATCCTCCTTGCTGCCTGTTTTTGTAAATACAGTTTTATCAGATTGGAGCTATGCCTGTTCATGAATGTATTGTCTCTGGCTGCTTTCACACTGTAAGGGCAGAGTTGACTAGTTGGGCCAGAGACCATATGGTTTATAAGCCAAAAATTCTATCTAGCCTTTCACTGAAAATTTTGGCCAGCCCTCGGCTTAAAGGGACAACATGGGAACAAAGCTGTTTCATAAGACATACTTTTTGTGTCTATCAAATATTTCGTAGCCCTTTACTTTACAAATCTCACTAAAGCTACTGGGATTTGGCGAGCAAGTGTATTATGTTACACACGCGCACACACAAGAATGTGTGTTTGCCTGAAAATGTGCACCTTGTCTGACTACAAATTTGGTTACATTCAATGGCTTAAATATTCTGACACCCAGCCAGAATGATTCCATGGTGATAGTGAAAGCAGTGCTTGCTTCACAAATGAAACCAATTGCAGCTGTCATCCACTGTCACTTCGACTTAATTATTAATATAAAGACAATTGGTTTGGAGCACACAGAACATTGGAGATTTGAAGATAATTGTTATGAAATAATTCTGCCTAGAAAACCAGTAACAGTACATGATTTTTATTGTGCGCCTGTCAGTGCAAAAATCTGACTGTCAAGCCCACTTTAAACATGGATACAAATATAATAGGAGGTTTGCCTATGCCTTTGGATTGGTAAACCGAAGCGAGAAACAAACACACACCTGCGGACTAGTGGGCAGACAAGCTTTAAGTGCAGATACAAAGAGATGCTACTTCTTTAAGCGAAAAATTCAGAGCAAAAAAGAGGGAGCTTTTACAGGGGGAGAACTCTGCACAGTTATTTCAATGTTGAAGAATATCACCCTTGGCTTTCTTTTCTCGGCACAGATGTTCATCTGCATCCCATCTGATCCGAATATTCGGCTCTCTTGGCACACATCTCTTTATCTCAACTGTGTGTTCTTCCTCTGGGCCAAACTCCAGTGTCACAGATGTGCAAAGAGAGAGAAAGGAAAGAGAATATAAGGGATGGAAAAGCCTGAGCTCAAATTTATCAACAGGTCCTTATGGGTGCTGTTTATTTCCCTAAACTCCCACCTGTGCTCGTGCAAGTCTGATAGACCAATCTGGCCACAAATCTCCTCTCTGTGAAAGAATTCTTTTTCAAGAACTAATGCCTTACGGAAATAAGTCTTAAAAAAAAAAAAAAAGTTGAACACAGGATAAACCAACCGCAAGTCCTTTATTTATTTACTTAGTTTGTGTAGAAAGGGGGAACATAATTCAAAATACCCTTTGCCTTGAAGTAAACTTAAAAACTGATAAAACCAACAGAATCTTACTTTTTATACCACATCTTGTCTCTAACTCTGGGCAGCATCAAAGAACCATTGGCTATTCTTCTGTCCTAGCGGATGCATAGACTCTGGGGAGAAGCCTTTTAGTTAAGGTTCATACATTTTTCACTTTTTCAATCTCTCAATTCCCCAGTGAAAATCTCCAAATAGCCTAATTTTTTTTTAAACCCTGGGTTTCCTCAATGCATTAATTTGTGCTGTAGTATATTGTATTTTGTCCATGGACAAACATTTTATCATGGTTTCCACTTCTTATTCTCTATGATAAGACTTGGCAATTTTTTTCCCCTGTAAAGTGCCAGATACCATCTCTCACAATTCAGCTCTGCAATTGCAACACAAAAGCCACCATAGACAGTATGCAAATGAATAGGTGTGGCTCCGTTCCAATAAAACTACACAAACCGTTGGCAGGCCGGATTTGGCTCACAGGCCATAGTCTGATGATCCTTGCTGTACCCCATTGTGGGTTTCTCAGGAGAGTGTATTTCCCTTGTGACTGTTTCCACCAAATGACATTTTTCTTCAATCTGAAGAAATCCTTTTCACATCTGTAAAAAGTTGAAAGCAATTAATTCTCCTCTATTGTTTGGCTGGGATTCTCTTAATTTCATCATCATTTTTTGAAGGATATTTTCACTGAATACACAATTCCAGGTCAACATCTTCCCTCACCACTTGAAAGACACAATTTGATTGTTTTCTAGCATCTGTTGACATCAATGAGCAATCAGTCGATTTCATATAATAAAATCAAATTTCCCCAGCTGTAATCTTTCTTTTCCTTTGGCAGAGTTTAAATTTCTCCTTTTCTTAGCTTTGAGCAGTACGATTGTGATACACCAAGGTATGGTTTTTTTGGTATTTATTCTACTTGGTTTACCTTGAACTCCTTGGATATGTAACTTGATTTTTCCCCCTGAGAATAGGTAATGTCTTCAAAAAATATTTTCTTTTTCTTAAGATTTTTTAAAAATATATTTTTATTCATGAGAGACACATAGAGAGAGGCAGAGACATAGGCAGAGGGAGAAGCAGGCTCCCTGTAGGGAGCCTGATGTGGGACTTGATCCCAGGACCCCAGGATCATGCCCTGAGCTGAAGGCAGAACCTCAACCACTGAGCCACCCAGGTTCCCCTCCAAAAATATTTTCTGCCCTCCCTTTTTCCCCTTCCTATATTGGTCTCCAATCACCTATATTAAACCAGTTTCTATTTTTGCACAGGCCACTGAGTCTCTGTTCATTTTTTTTCAACCTTGGTTTTTTCAAATGTTTTTAAACTTTCCCTCTTTTTGTTTTTTGGAGGTTGTCTTTTTATTTTATTTTATTTTATTTTAAATTCAATTTGCCAACATGCAGTATAACACCCAGTGCTCATCCCATCAAGTGCCCTCTTCAGTGCCTGTCACCTAACTACCCCCTACCCCCACTCACCTCCCCTTCCACAACCCTTTATTTGTTTCCCAGAGTTAGGAGTCTCTCATGGTTTGTTTTCCTCCCTAATTTTTTCCCAAAAAGAAATAAAAGGCATTCAAATGCAAAGAAGAAGTCAAACTCTCCATCTTCGCAGATGACATGATACTGTATATAGAAAACCCAAAAGACTCCACCCCAAGATTGCTAGAACTCATACAGCAATTCAGCAATGTGGCAGGATACAGAATCAATGCAAAGAAATCAGTGGCATTTCTATACACTAACAATGAGACTGAAGAAAGAGAAATTAAGGAATCAATTCCATTTACAATTACACCCAAAACCATAAGATACGTAGGAATAAACCTAATCAAAGAGGTAAAGGATCTGTACCCTAAAAACTACAGAACACTTCTGAAAGAAATTGAGGAAGATGTAAAAATATGGGAAAACATTCCATGCTCACGTAATGGAAGAATAAATATTGTGAAAATGTCTATGCTACCCAGGGCAATTTACATGTTCAATGCAATCCCTATCAAAATACCATGGACTTTCCTCACAGAGTTGAAATAAATAATCTTAAGATTTGTGTGGAATCAGAAAAGACCCCGAATAGCCAGAAGAATATTGAAAAAGAAAACCAGAGCTGGGGGCATCACAAGGCCAGATTTCAGGTTGTACTACAAAGCTGTGGTCATCAAGACAGTGTGGTACTGGCACAAGAAGGACACATGGATCAATGGAACAGAATAGAGAATCCAGAAATGGGCCCTCAACTCTTTGGTCCACTAATACTTGACAAAGCAGGAAAGAATATCCAATATTTTTTTAAGATGTATTTATTTATTTGAAAGAGATAGAGAGTGAGACAGCAAGCAGGAACAGGAGGGGCAGAGGGAGATGGAGAGAGAATCTCAAGCAGCCTCCAAGCTGAGCATGGAGCCCGACTTAGGGTTCGATATCACGATACTGAGATCATGACCTGAGCTGAAACCAAGAACCTGATGCTTCACCGCCTGTGCCACCCAGGTGCCCCACAGTTCTAGTAGTTTTTATTATAGTCTGCACATTATGGCGATATGTTATAAAGCGTCTGTATTATGCCATCTTTCTTAAAATAATGGGGTGTTTTTTGGTTTTGTTTTTATTTTTGTTTTCAGTTTTGTTTTTTTCCTGACAGGCAGTTAAGCTACTGGCAGATCCTATTATTCCTGTGAGGCTTGATTGTTTTATTATTTCTGAGAACACCGAGATTTCAGTTTTCAATTGAGCCCTAGGGCATGGCCTTTATTCTAAAAGACAGTCTTTATCACTAAGCTGTGACTTTTCTGGGCTCTTACCTGAATGCTTGAGCTTCGCAGAGACATTTCTCCAGTTTTCCTGGGCCAAAATTCCATTTCCACTGTTGAAAAACCTTTGGTGTCACCGTTTCTCTCTCATCTCTGCAGGAAGCAATTTCTGCTGTACCTCACAGTTACTTGCCCTGCATCAGCACAAATTCTCTCAGTGGAGCTCCCTTGATAAATCCTCGTGTAGATCTGGACCTGCCTCTCGATGCAACTCCTTAATTTCCAGGATCTGTTCTGCAAATTCACATTGCTGCAGCAGCCTGAAACTCCCTGTCTTTATCTCTCAACTCAAAGACATTTCTCCTCTCCCTGGCCTCCACTTTGCTCTGCCATGAAGTCTGAACATATGTCCCCAGGCAAAACACCAGGGAATGTGTTTACCTTCTCTTGGGGTAGTTCCCTGAACTACCGATTGCCCAATGCTGGACCACATTGCGTTTCTTTAGAATACTTGTTTACATCAGGAGGACAAATCACAGACAAACATGGATGGGAATTTAGTATCCAATTTTAAACTAATATTTATCATAGGACAGCTGCCACTATGCAAAATAAGTGCCCAGATATTTTAAAGAGCAAATATAAATTACAAAGCAGTTATGGTGAAGTGAGAAAGCTTACCAGTTGTTTAATCAATCAATCAATAAATCAATCTTTCCTAAGAGTTTGATGACTGTTCATGAGCAAGTTGAGTGATGAGAACTTGTAGTAAGTGCATTGTTTTCATGTCTGCAAAAGGAGCCTCATATCTACCTGCCCCATCTGCTAAGTATGTTTTTAGGACATGAGCTGGCATAGTTCAGATAGACATGAGTTTAATTCCCCATGTGATTGATCTCTTACAGTTGTGAGAACTTAAATGAGTTACTTATCCTCTGTGAATCTGAAATTGGGATGGTAGTAACTGCCTCATACCAGTTTTAAAGAATTGAATAAGATAATTTATATAAATTCCCTTAGCATATTAATTGACATATGGTAAATACTCAAGAAAATTTTTTTCAAGAATATGTTAACTAATAATTATATTGGTAATGGTTGTTAATAGTAACACATAGCAGTGTATAACCAGACAAAGTGAAAAATTGAAGGTTATTAACATTGCATTACATAATCATGAGACTAGTCTCTTGTGTTTGAAAAGATGGCTGGAGATAAATTTTTTAATGACCCTGCTTTGATTCAATTCTGGTTAACTGAATATATACAATTACACAATAAGCTATCCAAAAAAAAAAAAAATGCTTTTTGGATACTATTTACACAGGCAAAATGAAGAGGGAAAAAGTCAATGAGTGGAATCACCATAAACAATCAATATGAACCAGCCAGGAAAAGAAAGATTTTATCAAAATATTCTATTTCAAAAATAGTTTTTCTTACGTTTTGTCATTTTTTAAGTTTGTTTGTTTATTTTATCTGCTCTAAAGAGGTAATGCTTCAGCTTAAACCATTCTCTTTAGCTTTCATGTGGAAACACAGAAATTGAAGAAAAAATAAAAACATTTGGGATCCATTAATATGTCCTATCAGTCCATTTGAAATTTTTCCAGCTGTCATGTTGTTATTCTAATAACTTCCTGTGCTTAGTCTCTTTCTTTACAAATCTCAATTCTAATTAAAGCGGAACTTTATCACTGAGAATTCCTGAATTACAGGGGAATGCTGAATTTTATCATAAGAGGGAAACACTGAAGGTTGCATAAACAAGTAAAAAATCACCATGTAATGGAATATGTATGAGGCATTATGAATATATGAATATATACTTTGGTGATCCCTTTTAAAATGTGATTTCTGTTTAGGTCTTATTGAGGACACATTTAGTGCTACATAATAGTTAACTGAGACATGTTCTACATTTTTGAGGATTAAATATTAAGAAAAAACCAATTAAGATTCACTGTGAAAATGCTAAGTTACATATTAAATAAGCAGAATAAATATTAAAACTCACAGGATTTGTACAAATTTCTCTAGAGAAGTACTCAGGTCACAAAATGGTCAGTCTGGAGATTTTGCCAACATCAAGCTAATACTGTACAAAAATGAAAGACTGTGAAAGTATGTCTTTCAAAGTATGTCTGGAAGTATATGGTAGTTCCTTGGGCTTCAGTAATCAATCTAAGTGTTAAGACTTTAAAATCAAATAATGCACTTTTTATTAATTTACTTTTTTAATGTCTCGGTGCTCTCTTTGTAGACAAACCATTTCTTTTTAAAATAATCTCATCAAGAATGCTGTTTTTGTTTTGTTTTGTTTTTGTTTTTGTTTTTTTCCCAAGCAATGTCCTTGTTTTTGTCAGAGATCCAATTCAGTAAAAAGCATTATCAAGGTTTCCGGAAAGTATGAATATATATCATGTATTAAGTCAGGATGGAATCTCATTGCCAGCTTTTATTTACAAGTTTGCTGAGAGAAGAACGAGTTGAAGTTTTACATCATTAATAAGAACTGAAGATGCTTTATGCTGCATTCACTGAATTGTAAATGTATTGCCATGCTAAATTACGGCAACGGTATTACTATTTCTTATCATCTGACCTCATATTGTGAAAGCACTAATTTTGGAAATTCTCAAAATAGTTTTGTGGGGCAGACATTAAGTTCAATTTCCTCATTTGCAACATGCAGAATAAAAGAATTTATTCATGCCACTAGAGACAACATATGCAGCAAATCACTCTGTCTTTGGATTCCAGATCTTCGTTCTCCTCCTCTATGTTTGTGTTTAGCGTGGCCATTATTTCTTTTGTATGATACCCAGCACTTAGCAAAGGGCTAATTATACAGTAGATTCTTAGGAAATATGTGTTCCTTGATACACTTCTTTTGATACAAATAGAAAGGTTTTGAAACATAGATTTAATTAACTGAGAGTGAACACGTATTATTCATCAGGTTTCAATAACAAAAACAAATTGAATGTGGAGTTTTGTGTACAGGTGAAGAGATAAACACATAAGAAATGTACAATGTGTGAGAAATGTGCTTGGATAGACAAGCAAAGGGTACTTTGACACTGCAGAGTAGGGATGCTTAATTAGCAAAGCCTCCCATTATATATTATTAATGAGTTTTGTTTATATACACATAAATGAATTATACTTAGCAAAAGAGAGAGAGAGAGAGAGAGAGAGAGAGAGAGAAATACACAGTCATGTTTATAAAGACCATCAATGGACAGTGAGACTAGGAGTGATTTTTATTTTGTCAACATATCTGAGGGTCTCTATTTGTGAAAGTCTGTATAGACTGTTTAAAAACCCAGGAGCAGGTGAAGCAAAACAAGGTTAATCAGAAGAAAAAGATGTGATGATGAAGTTGCAGAACTAAAGTGATCAAAAATAGTAAAATAAAAAAAGAAAAGAAGACAGAAAACTGAAGGGATTCAGTACACACCACCCTCAAATATGCTGCATGAGTCCAACTACACGACATTTGGAAAAGGAGAAACGATGGAGATGGTAAAAAGATCAGTGGTTGTCGAGGCTTCAGATGGGGGAATAAATAGAGCACAAGGACTTTTAGGGCAGTGAAAATATTCTGTATGACATCATAGTGATGGATGCATGTCACTATGCATTTGTCCAAATCCACAAAATGTACAACAACAAGAGTGGACTGTAATGTAAGCTATGGACTCTGGGGGATGTTGATGGGTCACCATAGGTTCATCAACTGTAACAAATGTACTATTCTAGCAGGGGAGGTTGATAACAGGAGATGCTATTCACAGGTGGGGACAAGGGCTTCTGTCAGATTTCTGGGGAAATCTTCATACCTTCCCCTCAATCTGGCTGTGAACCTAAAGCTGCTCTAAAAATAAATAAATAAAATAAACATCAAACAAACGAAAACACACCATATAACATTTAGCATAAGAGTTTGTAAAGAAATATCTTCTCAAAAGAGCTTGCTTAGTCTTCCCAAAGGCTTTTCTCGTATTTCCTTTAAAAAGAGAAACATTTCCAATCGGACTCTGCTTTTGTAATGATTACGTCATTCAAGTTGTCTACAGAAATGGGAAGCCTTCCTAAAACTCTCAGACTACAAATGCCAAACTTGGATTTCAAATTCATAAATCCTCAGGTGTTTGGGAAATCATCAAAGAACAAAACTAACCCTGGAGTTTCAGGATTAGACAAAGTAGTTAGTGAATAAATTGAATAATAAGAAAATTTTCTTATACCTCATAGAAATCCCTATTAAAAATTCCTCAGAGATACCTACTATTTAATCATGTCATATTCTTTAATGGATTTATGCAATCAGGTGACCAATAGAAGCCATGAAAACTTAATATCCATTTGCGTATTTATTCATTGATTCAACAAACATATACTAAGCTTATTTGTTTTTAAGGGAAAAGGAAAAACTGATGGAGAAAAGAGATAATATTAAAATAAAGAAAGGGATAAGCACTAGTAGAAAATTATTACAAAACTGAAGTGAACATATGTCTCTGGAAAAATTAGAATGGAATGAAACCAGAGGAGTTAACGAAGGATTTACACCAGAGAAATAGATCATTCTCTACTAAAATACAAAATCATTTTTGTTTAAAAATGAAAGAAAACAAGAAGGTAAATATGCATATTCGCATGTTTTTATCAGACTTATTGGTACTTCAAAAAATCCGTAACACAAAAGTCTACTATATAGAAACTTATTAAGAAGTAGAAGACCCAGGCAAACAAAGAGGCAGAACAGTATTTTGTCATAAGGTCAAAGGGGTGTTGAGAAGTCAGGTGTAATTTTATGATGATCAAATTACAGCATTTGAGGGGAAATGGGCAAGTGAATCTTGTGGCCTAATTTAGAATCTAACTTAAAATGAGTTAACTGTTCAAAAAATGTTAATAAGGAACCTAGATGAATTTTTTTAAAAAGTCAATGAAAACAAAAACTTCAAGTAAGTCCCAAGGGAGGAGGCAAAGATCAAACAACATAACAGGTAAACCAGTGACCAGAAGAATGCAAAGGATGAAATCAAAAGAGTAAGACAAGAAGGAAGCCATTTTGTACAATAGAAAATATTAAAAGATGATAGATGTTCATTGGGTTATATGAGGAAGAGGCTGGTTAAGGTTGGAATATATTATCTTGAAATTATTGAAAATAATCTTCATAAATGTCAAAGCTGATATCAATAAATATCAAGGGATAATAATATATATATATATTTCTGTCAACTCCATTTTTGCCCAATCTTCACATCAGTCTTATATTGTAGACACTGACATTATTAAGGTTACCTGCATTTCAGAGATGAGGGGACCTGAGCACAGAGTGTTAATGGTTAATTGCTGAAATTTCTAAAGTTATTAAGTGACACAGCTAGGACTTTCAACTCCAAAACCTCCAAAACTTACGCTATCCTCTCAGCAAACACTTCCTACTCCATCTGTCCCAAGGAAAAATTCTATTATCTTCCATCCCAGTGACAATCACAACTAAAATTGTATGCACGCCCTTTCTCTCTTGTATTGTACATTACTTAATTACATTACATGCATCATATAAAGTGTCCTGCTTTGTAGGTATAGCTCCGTATTAGCAAGGTATTCCTAACATTTCCCGATATCAGTGTTCTTCATCAAAAGGGACCTCTATACTACTAATTGTAGAAAATGTATTGCAAGCAAGTATGTTACTGGCTAGGACAGGTTAATTTGATCGTAGAGAAATCTCCAAGAAATTATTTACCTCCGCGGAATTTAACTATTACATAGATGAAAAGCAGAAAGAAGCATTCAGCACTGAAATAGAAATGTCTAAGTCACAGTTAAATACATAAGAACTTTCATAGAACAAATCAAATAGATGCTAGCTCCCATCCCTATGACAAATTTCTCAACTATTCCGTTGCCCTGGGTCCCATTATTGCTGTATCTCTCAGCATGATCAATAGTAGAATGAGTTTAAACGGAATTGGGTAAACTGTATGCAATTATATTGGAAAATTAGTTCCAAACCATTTGATGAAAACTCCCATTTTAGTAACAAACAAAATCATAGGTTAAAATTCCTAACTATAGAACATAGGAGGGCAATATGTTGTTTCCTGCTGTGTGCTGAAAAGAACCACTTTTTTGTACTAAAAAAAAAAAAAAAAAATAGAAGTAGCTAAGCTCTAGGTTCACACATGTGGGGATCCATCCTTACCAGGTCTATGATTTAAATTAGTAATAGCCCTGTAATAATAATAATAATTGTATCTGTCTAATGTTTATTTTGTGTACTGACTGTGAGTCAGGCCCTGAACTCCGCTCTCCAAACGCCCGGTCCCTTGGTATGCATGGTTTTCGATTTTCATAATAGTTGAAAGAAACACATATTATTTTCGTTTTTTTTAATTAATTAATTTATTTATTCATGAGAGACACAGGCAAAGACATAGAGGGAGAAGCAGGCTCCCTGTGGGGAGACTGATATGGGATTCTATCCCAGGACCCCAGGATCACGCCTTGAGCCGAAGGTAGATGCTCAACCACTGAGCCACCAGGTGCCCCACTACTTTCAGTTTTAAAGCAAAGAAACACAAAAATAGAACCTACAAAATGAATCAGACTTAAATTGAGTAAGTTAGTTGCGCTGACAGTCAAATCCACCAAGACTTAAATTTTGGACTTTCATCATCCATTTTATTTTCTCCTCACCTATTATGGAGTTTAGAATACTGACATATTAGAAATAGCCCCTCCAAGAAATGTGGCCAGGGATGGTCCATCCACCTTGCCATCATTCTTCCAAATTCAATCTAGTCAAAAAATCTTAAAAGCCCTAGGGAGAAGCACTACATAAGAGGGGTCACGATTCAAATGAAAGAATACTGGTTTCATCCTGTGCTCAGCAGCTTGAGATTTGATAATTTGGTGTACAATAAGCCAGTTGCATATATCCTTGCAAAATTAATGGTGCATGCATGTCATATGTGGATGCATTTGTATGTGTGTGTGTCGAGCAGGGCAAGGGTCTTCTTTTTCTTCTTCCTCTTCTTTTCCTCCCCTCCTTTCTTTTCCTCTTTATTTTCTCCAGGCAGGAGTTTGATGCCAAGCCTATTTACAAAGTTCAACGTTGGGGTCATGAGAATTTTGCTGCACACAACTGAGAGTTTTATGTTCCTGAGACTCAACAGAGCTTTTATGCTCTTCCTTCTCTTTCTTTGCTGTCGTGTATCTTAACCTCTTCTTCTTGACCTGCCCCAACTGTTATTCAGAATCAGATAGTGAAGTGTGGACGCGGACAGCTAGACATTCAGCTTATTACCTGAGAGTTACTGCGGAAACGCATTTGACAATATTTTGGTGAGTTTTTGCCGCAATGGGATCTATCCAGCTGGTTAGACCACAGTCTTCCTTTGAGCAAGCTTGATCTCCAGAAAGAAATAAGATTAGGGATTTTGGAGTGGCATAGTTCATATATATACACCAGTAAGTTTGTGATTTCAATCGATGACCTTAAAAATAAATTTATAAAGAAAGCCCCCTGAAGGGAATGCTCTTTATAGGACCAGAATCTAGAAAAAGGCTTTCTTCACTGGAGATCAAAAATAGTCCATGTCACAATTTCTAGCTGTGGGTGCATTGTACCCTCAGGAATTAATGACTTCAGAGCCAACTTGCTTTCAGTTGTAAAAACAAGAAAAAAGAGCACCCGGGTGGTTCAGTCTAGTTAAGCTTCTGCCTTCTGCTCTGGTCATGATCCCAGGACACTGGGGTGGAGCCCTGCATTGGGTTCCCTGCTCCACAGGGAATGTGTTTCTCCCTCTCCCTTTGCTGCTCCTCCTGCTTGTGCTCTCTTGCTCTCTCTGTCAGATAAAATCTTAAAAACAAATAAATAAAAACATCAAAAAAGATTTCAAAAATATTTTTAAAAAGAAGAAAAAATATAAGCAATTTTCAATGTACAAAGAAGCTGTGTTGAATTTGTTTTTATGTCAGCTTTTTGGAAACTGAAACACATTTTTCTCCATGGAACCAATGATATATATTGTAGTTAGGTTCTTTAAAAAAAAAAAAAAAAGATTTTATTTATTTATTCATGAGAGACACACACACACAGAGAGAGAGAGAGAGAGAGAGGAGAGACAAAGACACAGGCAGAGGGAGAAGCAGGCTCCATGAAGGGAGCCTGATGCAGGACTCTATCCTGGGTCTCCAGGACCACACCCTGGGCTGAAGGGGGTGTTAAACTGTGGAGCCACTGGGGCTGCCCTGTGGTTAGGTTCTTAAGTTGGTCAACAAAAAGTCTATTTAAGTAATAATATATTTGAAATATAGTGTTAATGGCACTCACCTTAGGTCCAGGTGTTGGTGGCCAAGGGCCAGAGAGAACTGGATGGAGGAACATAGGAAAATAGATTCCCCCCTCCCTTTAAAGATCTGATATCAAATCATCTGTAGATATTGCAAAAAGGCATTTAGTGGTAGCTTTTTCTTTTAAAAACAGAACACGTTTGTGTGTTTTGGAGTTTTGAAAAAGAATAAAACTTAGCATCACCATAAAATCACACACAAGAAGTAACCACTACTAGGATGCATTGAATAAGTGCAGAGGCTGGTTGCAAACAAAATACATGGTATGAATTATTTGTCTGTCTACCTATGAAAATCTCTAAAAATACATAAATACGATTTTTATTTGTGCAGACTATTTTCTGCTAAAATAGTCGTTCGGAATACCTAAATGCTTTTGTTGGGATAAATGCTTCAAATTGTTCTTGCTGGGCCAGAGTATCTGCAATGCAAGCCCTTGATGGGTATTGCCATTGACCCTTGAGAAAGGTGGCTCTATTTTATGTTTTCATCAGAAGTATGTGCAAGTAGCTGTGCTAAAATTTTGAAATAAGTTTTTGTCTTTGGCGTCATTTCATTTTCCTTCCTGTGCTCTTTCTAAACCCATCCCTGTTGGTTGCTCTTTCTGGGTTTCTTCCACACCAAAGACGGTGGTACCTTGTGCACTGTAAACTTCTCTAGAAACACAGAATTACTCATCCTATTGCATTATTACTTGGAAAGCGTTCTTATCCTATTGCATTATTACACAGAAAGTGCTCTTTATCCAAATTGCCACCAGGTCTCCAAAAATTGCATGGATGCATCCGTGAAAAGCTTCCCAGTGAGTGCATCTGCAGAACTGGAAAAGGTTGGTTTTAGGAATGAACGGCACATCCTAAGGAGCAAGTATTTTCTACGGCGTGCCATCATTCAAGGTATATGAAAAGCCCAGTGTCAAAAGAAACACTAAAATACTGGATTTCTGAATACATGGAGGCTGGAGATGATGAATTACACTTATTAAATCATTAACAAGAGCCTAAGAAATAGCTACATATTTTGACTTAGATGAGCCCATTTCTAAGATGTAATCAAAGGTCTGATGATAGATTTAAGTAAAAGGAGTTCATCTAGGGTTGTTTAAATACAGAAAAATAGGGACACCTGGGTGGCTCAGTTGGGTAAGTGTTTACCTTTGGCTCAGGTCATGATCCCTGGGTCCCTGGAGCTAGCTGTGCTGGGCTCCCTGCTCAGTGGGGAGTGTGCTTCTCTCTCTCTCCCTCTGCCCCTCCTCCTGCTTGTGCTCTCTCTCACTATCTCTCTTTCTCTCTCTCAAACAAATAAAATCTTTTTTAAAAAAAATAAAATAAACAGAAAAATATTAGATACAAATGTCAATCATAACACATTCATGTGAAGGAATGAATAAACACTCTTAACATACCACATGTGAGAGATGTTAATGGTATACAGGATGATGGTAATACAGTTAGATTATAAAAGTTAAAATCCTGGGGTGCCTGGGGGGCTCAGTTGGTGGAGCATCTGCCTTCAGCTCAGGTCAGGATCTCAGGGTCCTGGGATCCCGTGTCTAGCCTGCTTCTCCTTCTCCCTCTGCCCCTATCCCTGTGCGTTCTTGAGCTCTCTCTCTCTCTCTCTCAATCAAATAAAAAAATAAAATCTTTTCAAAAAAGTTTGAATCCTCATAAATTTGTTAAAATTGGATTCCTGGGTCGATCAATCAATCAAGCTGCAGATACTAGTCATTTTGATATTGATCATAAATGGCAATTTCAACTTTCTTTTCCATACCTTGCTGCAGGATGAATTTGCACAGCTCTCAGAGCCTGAGTTGGGAAGTTTGTTTTAATAATGAGCTCTTACAGTCAAAAGTCAATAATAAACTCTCTGAGCCTGTATTTATGAATTTTTGTCAGTGGCAAACAAGCTGCGGAAAAACACACATGCAAATTAGAGTCCCCAGATCCTTAAAGAAACAACGGCCCTATTTTTGCCCCTGCCACTTCTCATCTTCAATAGTACAGGTGCTGGGTTCTTTTTCCCATCTCTATGGCCCAGAATAAAAAATAAATAAATAAAGACACACAGTCTCCTTGTCATTGCCATGCTCAGCAACAAGCATTTCAACTGGGGTTTATGAGGCAATAAATTATTGTTCCCTGTCCTGGCAAGTAGCTTTTCTGAAAGGCCACATCCGGTCTTTGGGGCACTAGCTTTTATTATGCATTTCATATTGAAACAAAGGTCAAATTAATTGACCTTATCTATGTGAAAAACCAGCTGGTTGCCTAGAGAAATAAAATCTTTTACAGAGACTTTGGGAACAAGTAAACAACAGGAAAACCCAATCCAATGGCAGCTGGAATCTGCAATTAGAAATAGAATAAATTTGGAGGAATTTAATTTTTAAACGATCAGTTAAGAATCAACAATTACATTTTCTCCAAGGAACAATAGAGCCAATGAGACTCCAAATGTTATCTGCACCTACACAAAATGTTTCCCAAATTTCTTCACGAATATTCACGTTGAGGGAGGGACACAGAAAAGTTGCAAGCCTTCCATTCTGTGGACAAATGTTGCAACCCTTTCTACATGGTTAACTAAATCATTCAACATTCCAAAGAAATCACTTTTCCATCTGAAAGAATCAAAGTCGGAATATAGTTTTATTTTCCCAAAAGAAATACAAAATAGATACTTTATGCCCTCTGAATCTCCCGTAATTATATGTACCCACCCAAAGACTGAAAATTTTAATGCAGAGACCAAATAGAATAGAAGAGGAGGCTGAGTTATTTTTCTAAAGCATCTGTTCTTCCATTTTTTCATCTGGTAAATGGGATGATAATTCTTCCATCTCATCACGTTAGGGAAAAATCAAAACAGAAAATGTAAATAAATATCTCAGCACTTAGTGTCTGGCAATGCACAATAAACATGTTAACCTTCAGTGTTGCTTTTAAAAAAGTCCAATAATGATTCAGAACCACAAAATGCAATTGTCCCCACTTGTAATACACACACAAAAAAAATAAGCTTAGGTCTCCAATTTCTTAGTTTATTGCTTTTCTCCTTTCTTTCTTAGTTTAGATATGCAAACACAGCCCTTGACACGGTTTTGTGTGAAAAATGATTTAGAGTGCTGTGCTAGTTGACAGGCATTATGAGACCATAGATAGTTGTGACTCTCCTATGTGAATTTGACTCACATGTGAATTTAACAAGTGTGCAAAGAAATAAGGGATTGGTGAGACCTGAGAGACGTACGTTCCCCATGTCTCCAATTTTAATTGCCAGCAAACTTATGACTCTTTGCCATGCAAAATAAGTATTTTGAATTTATCATATGCAAACAAAATGGGGACATTGGATTTGATGGATGAGATTTTCCTGCTGTCACAAAGCCCACATCGGGTGGAGGCCTGCTGTATCATCCAGTATGGAAAAGATTAAGCCAGAGAAGGCACATCTGCATGGTGGGACGCTGAAAAAGTTAATGGCTGTGAAAAAGGGTTTGAACTTCTAGCTGAGGTCAGAAGCAGGGTGATTTAGTGACTTTAGTAAACAGACTCGCAATGAGGTAAAATGAAATTTGGTTTCATTTTGGTCAGTACCTAGAGAAAGAACATCAATAAAGTTTTCAGTGCTCAAAGGTAAGTTCAAGGCCTGTTTGGAAAGGGAATGACTTGCAAAAATCAGTTCATTGTTCTAGTCGATCGTAATTGTATCTTTTTTATTTCACCCAACTCAGGATGTAATTTTAGAAATGAGACACAGAGATAATGTGAATCAGTCAAATTACAAAGAATTCCAAAAAAAAAAAAAAAAAGAAAGAAAGAAAGAACAAAAGAAACAAAAGAAAAAAAGAAAAAGAAAGAAGAAAGGAGAGATAAGTGACCCTGGACATTTGAACATAAAGGTTGGACTGAATCTTCCGGAACCAGAAGAACTGACTCTTACCTCTTCCTTAAATTCATAGGTAAGGCAAATGCTAATCAATATGCGAGGCTGATTTAACATAACAACACCATGTTCCTGAATATGCTTTTTAAAATTCCTGGTGTTTGCTTGTGAGGTGATATCTGAGGTTAGAGGGAAATAAATTCAAAATGAAAGAACAGGTCAGAAGTCAGTAGAACAAAGCTACTGATTTTGGAGCTGGGTGTGGAGAAAAGAGGGACAGAGACAATGAGATGCCTCTGCAAAGAATTTTCTTTCCATTTCTCTAAAGATGTAATAACCAAAAATGATCTCTACTTAGTAGAAAGGACTGATGGCACGTCTCCAGAAATCTGTGTACAGACAAGGGCATGGACACAACCTCACAGGAAATATATTACTGGATCTTGGGCCATCAGGTAGATCCATTGGCTTATCAGATTTTTGGAGGGATGTGAGATTCAGACACAGTTGCTGGTATTTCACAGGCATTCATAGGAGTCTTGGAGGAGTGATCCTATGTCCTTTGCTGCATAAGAAGGCCAGTTTGGGGACGGAAGGCTGATCAGATTCCTGTAGCCTCCACGTCTCCAAGCTTCCTGGTGGAAAGCAAGAACGTGCGTGAGCTGCTTTGACTCCAAGTACCCCAGGAACCGCCAGTGAACCTGAAAGCCCCCACATCTGGCTACAGCTTGCCCTTGTTTGCTTTACATTCTGCACACAGACGACCACCCTGGCTGTGAATTCAGGGATGGCCCAGCCTTCTTGACGCATGGCCAGGGGAGGTGGGGAATCTGTAAACTCACCTGGTCCGAGGGTGAGGCCCACCACATTTTTTTTTAACCCGCCTTTGTTTTTGTTAGTGTTAGTCCTTTGGAAAAGGGTTTCTGCAGCAGCGAGCACACATTCATCATCCTTTCTCCTTTGCTTATTCCTTCTCCATCAGGTATAAACTGTGTCCTGGCCAAGAACTGGTCAGTGCATTACAGGGACGTTCCCAAACACATAACCCTACAGAACAGAAACTTCTGGGTAAGATGCCTCCAGTAACAACCCACTTTCTGCAGATTTTGTTTAGCTGTGTGGCCGTTCAGATGGTTTCTTTTCCAAAATTATCTTCTATCTAGAAGAAAAAATTAAATACAAGAGCAAACTCTCAAGGAGCATAGACGTGATGAAGTCCAACGTGTTGCACTTAAAAATCAATGTTTGGGAATAAGACAAGCAGAGATTATATAAGAGAACGGCAACCTGAATGCTCTGGGAGTTAATAGACAACAGAACAAGCTGCTCTTTTGTATTTTCAGAAATTCATTAGTTTTTTTTTTTAATGGTGTATATACAAAACTGAAAAGGAATCAGTCAAGAAACAGTTCTTAAAAAAAAATCAAACAATGCAATCTTTAACCTTTGTTTCTTTTCTTTCAAAACAAAAATAGGACTGTTTTTGTGGGAATTCAGATTCCAGGGACACAGCATCAGGGAAAGTAGTTGAACAGTGAAAAATTATATTGAAACATTTGTCTGTCCCCACACTGGACATATTTCTGGGCACAAATGACAGGATGAAATGCTATTTTCTCATTTATTTGTTTGTTATAGGTGCCTTTAAGTATATCGTCAAGTAACTAAAATTTTCTGCTATATTAAGAAAACCCAAACAAAAACAGTACAACAAAAACAATCTAGATTCACACTTTTTTCCTTTTATATGTTAAATATGTAAAATATAATGTGTGCAGGAAAAATCTAGATTATGTCTAGGAATCACACACCACTGCATCTGTTGCCACCCTCCTGGCCTCTCATTCATTCTTCTCCTCGCTGAAGGGTCAGTAGGATTGTCTCCTCTCCCTTGTTGGGGAGGTTGCCCCATAGAAGCCCATTGATCTGCCTCCTACCCACAGAGTAAGGCTTCGCAGAATTTTTCCAGAGCATATATTACATCTTATCTTTCTCAATCATAAGTGTCCAGAAGTCATTGTCTAGGTTTTTTTTTTTTTTTTAAGATTTTATTATTCATTCATAAGAGACCCAGAGAGAGAGGCAGAGACACAGGCAGAGGGAGAAGCAGGCTCTGTGCAGGGAGCCTGATGCAGGACTCGATCTCAGGACCCCAGGATCACAACCTGAGCCGAAGACAGATGCTCAACCACTGAGCCACCCAGGTGTCCTTATCCAAGTGTTTTTCTTTTCTTTTCTTTTCTTTTCTTTTCTTTTCTTTTCTTTTCTTTTCTTTCTTTTCTTTTCTTTTCTTTCTTTTCTTTTCTTTTCTTTCTTTTTCTTTTCTTTTTTTTCTTTTCTTTCTTTTTTCTTTCTTTCTTTTTTTTTTTTTTTTACCAAAAATGCTGTCTTATAATTGTCTAACGGTTGGGAGAACTTGATTCACAGAGTTGTCTACATTTCTGAGGAACAGCTTTCTAACTACACACTTAAGTCTGCAGATATTATAGGACTGGCTCTATTAAGCCTAATCCCTGAAAATTCCACTTATGGGAACTGCTGCTCCAAATAACCTGGATAAAGATTAAATAGATGGATATGGACATAAAGCAAAGGAGAGTATAATGGGGAATGTGGTGGTTGGACATCACTAACAAGGAAACGAAATGCATCTTTTTGAAATGCGCACCATTGCCATGGCTGTGGTTGGCAGTGTATGTGGGAAGTGTTGCTCAGACATTGTCTAAATTTCAACTGCAGAAAATATATGTGCAAATAAAGAAAAGTAATTAGACCCTATTGCTAGAGACAAATAGTGTTGTATGTTTAGCACTAAATGTTCAATGTTTCAACTGTGGATGGTAGATTTTCTCTATTTAAAAGAGGCAAATTGGGATCCCTGGGTGGCACAGCGGTTTGGCGCCTGCCTTTGGCCCAGGGCGCGATCCTGGAGACCCGGGATCGAATCCCACGTCAGGCTCCCGGTGCATGGAGCCTGCTTCTCCCTCTGCCTGTGTCTCTGCCTCTCTCTCACTGTGTGCCTATCATAAATAAATAAAAAATTAAAAAAAATAAAAAATTAAAAATAAAAGAGGCAAATTGAACACCAATAAAAAATAAATTTATTATTGAAAAAAAAAAAAGAGCCAGTAGAGGGCACCTGGGTGGCTCAGTGGTTGAGCTTCTGGCTTCGGCTCAGGTCGTGATTCCGGGGTCCTGGGATCGAGTCCTGCATCAGGTTCTCCTGCAGGGAGCCTGCTTCTCCCTCTGCCTATGTCTCTGCCTTTCTCTCTGTGTCTCTCATGAATGAATAAATAAAATCCTTAAAAGAAAAATAAAAGAGCCAGTATCGATATGGATTTTCCTGACAACTGGGACAGGAATAAATTCTCAGATTTCTAGCATCTTTTAATTTGAAAAGCAGGTAAAGATGTATTTTACACACGACACATAACTAAAGAGCTTTATAACTTTTGTGATAACTCCAGAAAATGGACAGCTCATTATTTGTGTATTTCAGTACCATCAGCATCTAACATAATGTGGTCCGTGGCAGTGAGTCCATAAATATTAATTTGTCAAATTATGGCTGAATCACTAGGTTTCCCTTTGTGCCGACTTATGTCTCATATAATCTTTCTGAAAACAGTCCTGGTTGCCTCTCCTACCTGTATCAATCTTTAGGGAGAAAGTTTACACAGAGAACAGAGAATTTGATTGGCCCAGTATCCAAGTCATAACAAATATCTGATTGCTCAAACTAACAAATGAAATTAATGAATTGGAAACCTCAAAGTCAGCTTTTTTTTTTTTCCTCTTGGAGATAGGAATCTATTCTTAATTCCTCTTTTTGGGTTTTAGAGATCGCCTTCCTAGTGACACCTTGCATTGGCCAATAGCAGAAAGTGCTTTTATTTCCTGAACGATTCAAGGTGTAAAAAGAAAGTGGCAGGAAGAATGCAGATTGGTCCTGTAAATGGTAGCATCCAGTCTAAATGGTTTGTCTGTACTTAAACACATCACCCATACTGAGGCACTGAAGCATCGTGCTGATGGTTTTAGACTTCCGTGCCTTGGTAGGTTCAGACATTGCATGCTACACTTACGTCTGGGGAAAGATAGATGTCTGTTAATTCTCCAGATGTGCTATCGGTCCAACTACACTTAGATTCACGTCTGGAAATGTTTAAAATAAATGGCTGGATTTTTTTTTCCACTTTATTTCTGGATATCTTAGTATCCTGGATTCCTGTCCACAGCCAGTTTGTATCTTTCTTGATCTTCATCACCATACTAGGAATTCTCCCTCCGACTATCTATATAATAATGACATATCATAGCATTTTTCAAAGGTCGTTTGTTTTCAAAGGGTTGGGTTAGATTTTTTTTTTTTTTTTAACTTCGGATGGAAGAGTGGATTTTTACTGATGTGCTGATACTTCCACCTAGTGGCCACAGTGGAGGGTACAACTGTCTTCTGTTGGACAACTACAAATACATTCCTGGATCTTCTATAATTCAATCAGTTGGGAAATATTTCTGGAGTTCTTTCCATTCACTACACGAAACAAACAGAACATAATGAATAAAACTGTCTCGCTTTAGAAGTAAAGATAAGATAATGAATTTAAAAATACTCCAATATGCTTACTGAAATGCATGGTTACCTATTGAATTTTTAATAAGCATATTTTTAGAACGATTGTATATTTACAGCACAGCTGCAAAGATAATACAAGGGTTCCTGTATCCACTTCATTCAGCTCCTCCTTATGCTAACATCTTACTTTTTTCATGGTGCTTCTGTCAAAACCAAGAAATTGACTTTGGTACCTTATTATTAACGATTAGTAGTGTCTTCAGACCTCATTTGGATTCCACCCGGTTTTCTACTTATGTTCCTTTTCTGTTCCAGAGTCCAATTCAGGATACTACATCACATTTCATTTTATGTCTCCTTGATCTCTTCTGGTTGGTTCTTTTTAATATATCAAATTATTGTACTCTACTGCAATTATTTGGGTAGCAATAAAAAGAACAAAAAGAGAGTACAATATGTGTATCTGTGAGTGAATTAACTATTATATTCCAAAGAGATTATCTTCAAGGTTTGAAAGATGTTAAGAATTGGGGAAATGACAATGTTTGGAAGAACAGAATGAGAATGTGCTGACTCCTTTTCAAAATAAGAATCTGGGAACAACATTTTCTTTGTTCGTTTCTGGTTGGCCTTTGAGCTCTTCTCACAAGGGACCAGTGCTACCCTGAGCTGGTAGGTGACCAAGCTGCTACTTAATGGAAAAAAAAACAATAATTGGAAGAAGCAGCAACAAATACCACATTTAAGAAGATCAGAAGAGGGAGCTTCATGGTTAAAAAAATATCAATTTCCTTTCAGAACCCAGATGTACATCTGTATCTAGCGAGTGTAGACTGCCTTAGCCCACAGTGACTTACAACTCTCCAGGTCATCACAGTCTACACCACTTGATTGGCAAATAATAACTTCTAATCTGAAGTTATACTGATGCTATAGTATAACTTTTATATTTAACTCACAAATACTATTTGTGGGACTCTCCACCCAACCACTTTGTAATCACTCATAATAAAGAATAATGTATTTTACTTTGATCCTGTTATGTGCTTCACGTAAATATAAACTGGAAGACAAAAATCATCTACTCACCCATTCACTCATTCATTCGTCCCACAAATATTCAATGTCTATCACAGGCAAGTCATCCCTCTAGTTGCTAGATAGGCAGAGAAAAATAACAACATCCTTGATTTTATGAAACATCACAGACTCTGAGTTGGAAATAAAAATTTCCTGATTGGCCATGAGAGTAAGCATCTCTCTACTTTTCTCTTCTGCATTACTTTTTCTCTTTTGCAATCCACTTGTTCTGTTGCTACTTTCTACGACCAAGCTCAAGAGTCTTATAAAAGGCTGCTACAGGATCAAATGGAAGAGCCAAAAGCATGCAGCTATAAGATAAATAAGCTGAGTGCCTCTGGTTGTATCAGAGCTCAATTTCTAAATTATGTGAGACTTTTTAAGAAAGACTCCAGTGGTAAGGGGATGGCAGTTTGGTAGCAAATGAGCACCTGCTTTTCCAGAAAAAAAAAAAAAACTTATTTTAAATGCAAAGAAAACCATTATTAAGTGCTTCAGGTAGAGTCAAGAATATATAAAAATTTAGTTTATGATAAAGATAGCTAAATAAGTAGGGAAAGAAAGAAAAATTTAGTTTATGATAAAGATAGTTAAATAAGTAGGGAAAGAAAGACTCGTTCACAAACATTGAGGAAGAAATTTTCTTTCTTTGAGGAAAGAAAAAACAGATTTCTCCTAAATCACAAAACATACGGAAAAAAATTAGATAAATTAAATGGTGTGGAAGGAAGAGGACGCCGTCCAACATTTGAAAAAAAAAAAAAACTGAATTCACTCCTTACATTGTAAGATTTTTTTAAAGTAATTTCTACACCCAACATGGGGCTTGAACTCAAGCCCTGAGATCAAGAGTTGAATGTCCCACTGACTGAGCCAGCCAGGCTCCCTGAATTTGTTATTTACTTAAGGAGGCAAAGCTGTGCTTTTTTTAGGCATGGTTTCCCTGATTGCAAGGCAGGAAGCTTATCTTAATAGGGATTTGGAAAGGGTAGAGTTCAAGGCTTTTATAGTCAGGAGGGGATCTATGTCAGCTATGGAAGTATGGGAATGTGCTTCTCCAGGTGGGCTTATTGTTGATTGACTGACTAGCTTTCAGAAATGGTTGTGGTGGCCGTAATGCACCATCTGAGCTTCAAAAATGTGTGGCTTTACCAACTGTCTGGCTTTCAGAAGCATAACCATGGACTAGAATTGTCACCAGTCTTTAAACAGACTCTGCAGATAACATAATGAAGAATGGGCAAAAGATTTGATCAGGCATAGTGTATATATATAGTAAATATATATAGTAAATATATATAGTAAATACATATATATAGTAAATATAGTGTGTGTGTGTGTATATATATATATATAACAAATAAGCATAGGTAGGTAAAAAAGAAAGATGTTTGGTACCATTAGTCCTTAGAGATATGCAGTCTAAAACCACAATGAGAAACCATTACTTGAATTAGGCTACAGTGAAAAAGATTGATCATAGTAAGTGCCGGAAGGCACTGGAATATACTCTTGGTGGGAACGTAACATGGTACCATCTGTTTGGGAAAAAAATTTGATGGTTTATTTAGGAAGTTAAATATCCATCTGCCATTCATTCGTGCCATTCTAGTTCTACATTTTTAACAGAGAGAAATGAAAGCATGCGTCCGTACAAAGACTCATACACAAATGGTCATCGCAGCTTTATTCGTAATAGTCAAAAAATGGAAACAACACACACAATGTTTACCAAGAGAGGATGGATTAAAAAAAATAAGCTATCTCCATATGATTAAATACTAGTCAATGAAAACGAATGAGCTATTGATACACCTAGCAACGTGGATGAATCTTAATAACTTAGGCATGCTGAGTGGAAGACATCAAAAAGGTATATACTTCAACCTTCTATTTTTATCAATTTCTAGAAATACAAACTAATTTTTAGTGACAGAAAGTGGTTGATGTTTGCCACATGAGTGGTGGTGGTGGTGGTGGTAGAAATTACCAAAGGGTCTGTCTAGGAATGAGATTCGTGAGTAATATGGTAAATCCATGTTTAACTTTATAATAAGCTGACAAACATTTTGTATTCCCACCAACAATGAATGAAAATATGCCTTAAAATTTTATATAATATATCCTTGTTGGATTTCAGTATTTTCATTTTTCTTTTTTTTTTCTTTCTTAACTGTAGCCATTCTAATAATTGTATAGCAGTATTTGTTGTGGTTTAAATTTACATTTATTTTAAGGCTAATAATGTTGAGCATCTTCTCATATGGTCATTTGCCATCTGTATATTTCCTTTGCTGAGGTGTCTGACTATATTGCTCTCTCTTTTTAACTTAAATTATTTTTATATTGTTATTTTGTAAGAGACCTTTATATATTTTGGACACAAGTCTTTTATCAGACATGTATAACAGAAAAATATTTCTTCCCATTTTATGGCTCATTTTCCCATTCCCTTAGCAATTTTCTTTCACAGAGCAAATATTAATGGAGTCTTTAATTTGAATGGAGTCTCATTTACTTTTATAGATTGTGATTTTGGTTTTATATCTTAAGATCTCTTTGCCTAACCAAATGCCACAAACATTTTCTCCAGTGTTTTGTTTGAATTTTTCTATATTTTTGTGTATTAATTAGGTGCATGATCTGTTTTGAATTAATTTTGTATAGGGCATGAAGTATATAGTATATCTCTTAGTCTCTCTCTCTCTCTCTCTCTCTCTCTCATAGAGGTCTAAACATTACCATCACTATTTCAACGTGCTGACTAGGATTGGTGGTGGTGGACTGTGTTGCCATATTTGTGATCTGGGGATAAAAATAACCATTAAGTCTATGCCAGTTGTAGTTTCTTATTATTGTCAATGCTTTCCAGGAACTTAAAGAAACTTCTAGTGAACTAGACGTTGTTATGATAGATAAATGTTGAATTTTGAGTGTCATCTGTTGATTAATTAGGTTGTTTTGGTTGTCACATCTCCTATATACTTGCTGACTTTCTGTCTACTCCTATCATTTGATGGGAGAAGAATGTTAAAGTCTCTGAGGAAATTGATAAGCTTGTCTGGTTTTCTTTTCAGTTCTATTATTTTCCTTTATGCATTCTTGAATACTTTTGTTGGGTAAACATTTAGGATTCCCATGTTTTATTGATGAATTGACCATTTAATCATTATGAAATGTTCTTTTTTTTTTCCCTCTGTCATTTTGTTTCTGAATTTGTTTCATATTAATATAGCCACTGCATCTTTATTTTGATTAGCATTTACATGTTATATTGTTGCCATTGTGTTTTGCTCTTAATCCATCCATGTCATTATATTTCAAGTGTGTTTGACAACTCATTGGAAATAATGGTAATGTTTCTCAAATAATGGGGAACAATCCCAAAAATTGGGTTTTGTTAATGTTATTCGGTCTGACAATTTCTGACTTTGAGTCCTTGTCTTTAGGCCATTGGTATTTAATGGGACATTGATATGATTAGACTGGGTCTCACACTTTAAAAAAGTTTCTGTTTATATGTTCTTTTTGTTCTTCTGTATACCCTTTTATTATAGACTATTTAAATATGTTTAGTATTCTATTTTAATCAGTCTATGTATTGGTTTAGGCTCTCTCTACTTGTATTATTAGAAGTAACTCTAGGGGTGATAATACACACATCTAATTTTTCAGTCTGACATTATTATTTTACCAAATCAATTGAAGTTTGGAAATATTACAATCATAGAATGACTTTTACTTTATACAACCCTTATGTCATAGTTGTCATACATATATTACATTTGCAAAACATTGAACATTGTCAAAATTTTTGCTTTCAGTACTCTTCATACTTTGAAAAATATAGGAAGAAAAAAACATAGTGTTTCCTTACTCAGATATTTTTCCTTTCCATGGCTTTTCCTTTATTCTTAAATCTCCAACTCTCTCTATGGTATAGTTTTCTTCTAGACTAAATAATAATATTAGCATTTCTTTTGGAGCAACTAATTCTATTATAACTCCTACAACTCAGAATGTTTTAATTCTCCTTCATTCCTGAAGGATATTTTCATTAGATATAAAGTTCTGAGTTGATAGCTACTTTTGCTATTATATTGAAGATGTTTTCTACTGTCACCTGGACTCCACGTCTTCTGCTGAGTCATCTCTAGTCTTTAAATCATGGCCCCCAAATATAGATGACACTTTCACATTTTTCTCATCTTTGGTTTTAGATGGTTTGTCATAATATGCCAAGCATGGTTTTCTTTGACTTTTGGTTTCATTTTATTTTTCTGTTGTTATCCAATACCAAGGTTTCTTTGAAGCAAGTTCAAGTAACATGAAGACAGAAAAACAAAGCAAGAAAGCAATGTAGTTTACCCAGAATTTTCTTTCAATTTTTCCCTACCAACTATAATCATTTCATCCCTTCCACTCATTCCTAACTGACTCAAATTATGATTCTTCTCTTCTACTCCATAAATAATACTTTTGCCAATATCTCACATAATATCTATTTCAATAAATGTAATGGAAACATTTTGGTCCTTATGTTTATGGATCTCTCTGCTGCAGCTTGTAACACATTTGACCACTCCATGCTTCAAGAGAATTATACTGGCTTATGGAGCACTACACATTTGATTTCTGGTGCCCCTTCCCCTTTTCTAAACCAGTTTCTCTTCATCTTTTAGTTCCATAAATGCTGCGAAGCCTCATAGTTCTCTCTCAGTCCTTATTTTAATACCATTCACAAGCAATGTAATCAATGTCATGGTTCATCTTTATCCCATAAATGCAACTCACAAATATACATATGTCCAAAGTGTATCTTTTTGCTGAACAACAAACCAGTCTAACCCAACCATCTATTGGCCATCTCTACTTGGATAGCTCTCAAATATCTTGAAGTCAGCATTGCCAAATTTGAATTTGCATTTCCCACCAAGTATGCTCTTCTGCCATTATTTAAAGCACTTTCCAATAAATAATAATATACTGTGCCTAATCAGAAACCAGAAATCTTAGCATGGGTATAAATCTTCGTCTTAACGTGCTCATCTATCGGGTAGCACACCTTGTCAATTCTCCCGCCTACATACCTCTTAGGTGAGTGGATATGACTCTTTTCTCACAGCTGCCATGTGCTCTAATCCAAATCACCATTGCATATTAGTGTAATGCAAGAGTCCCTCTCACATGTTTCCTTGTGTCCACTATTGCTCCCACTCACCAATTCTCAGTGAGGCCAGTTGGCGTGATCTTTGAATATGCAAACTGGACGATGTCATCTTCTTTCCTGAAATAGACAATAGCTCCCTGTTGGCCACAAAAAATAAAATCCAAAACACAGCCTAGAGAGCTGCCCTAATCTCCCCACTGACAACACATCTAATGTGCTAATTTTCTGTTGCTGCCCAAGCAAATTCTCACAAGCTCAGTGACCTACAACAGCCAAAATGTATTCTGCGCATTCTCGTATACTTCTTTAAGTCAGAAATCCAACACAGATCTCACTGAGCTAAAATCAAGAAGTGGAGCTGGGTGTGTTCCTGTCTATAGGCTCTACAGGAGAAGCCACTTCCTTGCGTTTTCTAGCTGCTTGATGCCACCCAAATTCCTTGGCTCATGATCTCCTTCATCCATCATCAGAGGCAACAGTGATGCGTCAATTCCTCATCATTTCTTAGACTTTTCCTCCTTCTTTTATCTCGTCTGTCTACCTTACTCTTTTCCTCCCTCCCCTACATTTAAGAGCTCACATAATTAGATTGGGATCATTTCTGTATTTGAAGGTCAGTGGATTAACGATCTTAATTCCATCTGCAACCTTAATTAGCTTTCACCAGATAAGTGTTCACAAGTTCCAGGATTAGTATATAAATCTCTTGGAGAGTGGACATTATTCTGCCCATCACATCATTACATTACTGTTGCATTTCCTGGTCTACTCACGTCCAATTTCCTTCTGTTTCTTGGGGAAAAGGCTAATTAATGGTGAACGTACGTAGTTCCAAGGTTCACATTGTCCCCAGTGCCTAGTTCATCCTCTTACCCATCCTTCCCCTGCTCCCTTGTGTCCCTGATTAACTGTCTTTTTTACTTCGTTCTTTAAATTAAATTTTAGTTTGTCATCTTGGTCTTCTCTGACCTTCAAAATCAGAGCAAATCCCTTTGTTTCAGGACAATCTACTCCCCCTTTTTTCTCACTCATCTCCCATATGTGACCTCCCTTATAAGATACTATTTGCATGTGTGCCTTGTCTCCTGTGACACCCTGGCACCTGGTGGGATACCTGGCAAATCAATCATAAAGACATTAGAAATCTGACTAAAATTTTTACTCCTCCTCTCTACCCATGATATTCCCTCTGCTTTGATTCCACTTCTTCCCGTACCTTATTTCTTCCCAGTTTTCCTCTGGTTGGGGGGTTTCTAGACAGATTAATCTAGGCGAATCTAGATTATTTTCTAATTGTCAATATTCAGTTCTCATGTTTTCTTTTTTTCAAGACCCTCCCTACCCCCACCCCACCCCCTCCATGGTGCCCACCCCCGAGGGCACCATTCTGAGCCCGGTGGCTGACCTTGGAATTTCTGTAAATCGTTTGATCATCACCCTTACATTGTAACAATATTTACCTTCAGTTAGATCTTGAGCTGTTTGAGGACAGGCACATATTCTTGTTAAACCACGTATCTCAGGTCTAGCACAGTGCCTAATATATAGAAAGCACTTAATCAATGATGTTAAAGAATCAATAAACGAGTTTAATCTTAAGAAAAAAATTACATTCATCCTTTTCCAAAAAAGAAAAGCATCAAAGTTGCTAAATAAGTATACACCAAATGATGTGTATGCTGATAAAAACCCTTCTGTTTTTCTATCTATCTATCTATCTATCTATCTATCTATCTATCTATCATCTATCTATCTATCATCTATCATCATCTACCTCTTTTGCTTTCCTTATTTTGGGGAAAGGTGCCCTGGAGCCATGGCATTAAGATAAAACCCACTACATCAGGGGAAATAATATGGCTGTTAAATGTCACGCTACCACAAGATGGCAGGATCGTATTATGCTTACCACTTACTTATAAGTATTTTATACATTTATAAATACTTTATATGGTATATATATATACCATATATATATATACATACATATACATACATATATGTGTATATGTATATACACCCATATATAAAATAATTTGTGTTTTTTCTGAATAATTAACATATTATTATAGAATAAGTAAATAATAAGTTGATCCTGTTCAAAATAAATTATACAGAGGCAAATTCTGCCTAAACTTTCATTCTTATTCCTTCAGCTAAAATCCATGATCCAGCCACTAGCCTCATAATTTCATTTTCCTTCCTAGCACTAGTAGCTATAATTTGACACATGGCTGTATGAGCAAGTGGTCAGTCTATAGGTGCATAACATCTCTATTTTTATAAGGAGAAACTGAAGCGAGGAAATGTTGACTACCTCATGTAAAAATATCTGGTACAATTGTGAGCTAAAATGTAAACTCAGGCCTTTAGACCTTTTAAATTCAAAATTACCAAATTTTCTACTAGACTCTTCCACCTCCATAGCTTTGTGTGCATGCATGTGCATCTAAGTCTGTGTGTATGTGTGTATGCGTGTGTTTTCTCCCATGTGGGCCTCTATTCCTAATACTGCTTGGTTTTGAAAGATAGGATTATAGCCTAATCAATAGATTCTTCTCCAAACAAAACGTTAAATTAGACGTCCCCCTCTGTGCATTCCTGATGCTCCTAGGTTCCCTAGCCATTCTGGGGTAGGCTGAGCCAGGGGTCTCCCTATGGTTCCTCTGAGATGATCATAGTACTTGAACTGATCAGATAAGAACCTTGAAGTCAAAGAGTTTGTAATTAGCAAAGACAAAACAAAATTATCACTTTGAAAAGCAATTCTACTTAAACATGTTGAAATTGGGAAGAGCTCTCTAATAAACAGATATAATTAATACATTTGGTACCCAGGCATTCCCTGCAATAGTTATAGGATTTTTTTAAAAATTTTAAAGATTTTATTTCATTTATTCATGAGAGACACACACAGAGAGAGAGACAGAGACACAGGCAGAGGGAGAAGCAGGCTGCACACGGGACGCCTGACATGGGACTCGATCCCGAGACTCCAGGATAATGCCCTGGGTCAAAGACAGGCACCAAGCCGCTGAGCCACACAGGGATCCCGTTATAGGATTTTTAAAGTAAGAGTTGGGTGAATGGTACATTGGAACCATGCAAGTTTGGGACATATTCAGTTAAGTCTGCTTTAGAAACTCAAGGGCACCATTTAACAGAGATGCTGAATGCTGCCTCCTTACTTTTTAATTTTTATTTATTTTTAAAGATTTATTTATTTATTTTAGAGGAGGAGGAGAGAGAGAGATTGAGTGTGCAAGTTAGGAGAGGGGCAAAGGGAGAGAACGCATTTTAAGCAGACTTCATGCCCAGCACAGAGCCCAATGTGGGGCTTGATCTGAGCCGAAATCAAGAGTTGAACACTTCACCAACTGAGCCACCCAGGTGTCCCATCTACCTTATTTTTAGTATACTTGACTCAAAGTCTCTAGGATTTGAATAACTGGAAGAAATAATTCATATATTAGGCAGTGTCAATAAGCCTGAGAGCTGCAGTTTTGTGATTCTAGATAAAAAGATTGAACATGTGAATAGCAGGTGGCTGTAAAAGAAACCCCAGGCTGCTGCAAGTACAGCAATTATCCTTAAAACAAGGGCAAAAGATGTCAGTAATGCTGCACCATGTATAAGAAGCAGTCACAAGGGTCCTTGCTCCAAAGGTTAAGTCAGATACATTGACACAACCAGATGAAGCCCTAGTTTACTCATCTTCCTATAACTGGTTGAAGTTATCGTCAGGGCGTTCTAAACAACTCTGATGACAGACACACAAGTAAATCCATGGTTGATTAGAGAGTAATAATTTCAGTAATGTGTTATCGACTAATAACAATTAAATGAATGTATAATGTTGCTTCATCAGTAGGGAGGAGAAAGAAAAAAACCTCCTCACTAAGAAATTTACTTACTGAATAATGGAAACTTGCATTTAAAAATTTTAAAGAGTATCTAATAACATTTCTTTAATTTAAATATGTAAATCATGGATCTAATAATAAGTGTGGTGACCAAGACAATAATTATAATTAAAATAGAATGTTGAGGGCAGCCCCGGTGGCGCAGCGGTTTAGCACCGCCCGCAGCCCAGGGTGTGATCCTGGAGTTCTGGGATCAAGTCCCACGTCGGGCTCCTTGCGTGGAGCCTGCTTCTCCCTCTGCCTGTGTCTCTGCCTCTCTCTCTCTCTCTCTGCATATCTCTCATGAATAAATAAATAAAATCTTTAAAAAAATAAAATAAAAAATAAAATAGAATGTTGAGTATTCTAGAAGTTGTGTGTTTTTTCCCAAGGAAAATAATCATAATAGACCAAATTTTAATCTCAAAAAAAGTTTAATTGGCCCTCAAATCCCCCAAACCCTACAATGATCTAATAAATTTTCCAAGTGGCAAATGAAGCTATATTCATTTCTCCTTAAAGAGGGAAGAAAGCAGGTGGTTTCACAAGCAGCTAACTTTCTATAATATGGAATTCTCCGTTGCATGCTCAATGATAGCCTGGTGGATGAATTTGAACCTCCAGCTGTCCAACATTGGGCCAGAATCATTCAAGGTGTGTTGTGGAGACGGGGCAGGTGTGAGGCGGGCCACCATGCTCCATCACCTCTTCAAAAAATGATGACACAGACCATATGTTTCTAGTAGTCTAGCTTTTTCACTTTCTTGACAGCTGTGCAACCGGCATGCAGGCTGACTGAAGCTTTATCACTCTCCCCTTAGCAGGAGACACATTAGCAGAACCTCAAGGGAAATGGCTCAAAGGAATTGAAATTGTCTTTGTGGAAGCCGGAAGTTCCCTGAGCACCCTCCAGTATCAGAAAAAGTTTCTGGCTGACACAGTGCAACTTGAGATAACTCAGTGAAGGGAGTATCCAAAGAAACCTGGCACAACTTTTAAAATTTAAATTCATCACTTAAAAAAAAAAAAAGTACAGCTAGAAATGGGATGCTAATCATTTTCAGAAGCAAGACTCCTCTGCATTGGTTATTAATTTTAATGACTTCTGTTTAGTGCCACTAGCTAATGGGCCTCTTCCAAAACACGAGGACCTCTGCTGCAGTGATTACTTAAATAATATCATACTGTTGAAGGAGGAAAATAATGAAACACTCTTTTTTTTCCCCAGATCATTAGCATTGGGGGGAACAAACAAAACAAGGCAAGACAAAATCCTAAATATCCTCTGATGATGTCTCTTTATCTTTTGTCTGGGATTAATAAAACTAGCTACTTATTAATAGTAATGAAAACATTGCTCCTGGGAAAACACATCTAATTTGTAGCCATTTTAGACACAAAGGTGAATGCGATCACTGATGAAAAGAATCACTTTGGGACTTCCATTGTGATTACAATAAATAAGTAATTATAAGTAATTTTGATAGCTTTCTAGTGAAAGAACAACTTAGATTGACCCAGAAATATTTCAGGCAAAACTTGCCACTAATGACTTTGAGTTGTCATAATAGTGATCATATTAAAATGATCCAGAAGGAGTTAACTTTGGGACACAGCCATGTTTTCTGGTCAACTCCGTTACATACGCACACTACAGTTTGTTGATGAGCTTGCCCAGTTGCACTGTTGCTCAGAACTGCATGTTCTAAACTGTACCTGAGTCTTTTTGCAGTAAAAATACTACCATTTAGCATTATCCCTACTTGTGCTTAAAACTGTTAGCCTTAGGAAGTCATGTTTCCAGCGGTGAAAATAATTCACAGAATGACTGTACAAATGGGCCCCCCTCCCAGGCTAGAATATTGGTCCTGATTTTCTCCTCCTTTCCTACTTTCCATTTATTTCTAACTCATCCGTACTGAGATCAGTATGCTTTTGTACTTTGAATTTTTTAGTTTCTGAGAATTTCTTTTCCCCTAATCCAGAGCAATAACTGTTAAAGGCTTAGTAGGTACTTTTAAAAAATTCAACCCTCAAATTTTTCTTTTTTTTTAAAATTTTTTTTAATTTTTATTTATTTATGATAGTCACACACACACAGAGAGAGAGAGAGAGGCAGAGACACAGGCAGAGGGAGAAGCAGGCTCCATGCACGGGGAGCCCGATGTGGGATTCGATCCCGGGTCTCCAGGATCGCGCCCTGGGCCAAAGGCAGGCGCCAAACCGCTGCGCCACCCAGGGATCCCAAATTTTTCTTTTTTTAAAGATTTATTTATTTATTTAAGAGAGAGAGAGAACATGAGCAGGAGGGGAAGAGGGAGACTGAATCTCAAGCAGACTCTGCAATGAACACAGAGCCTGATGTGGGGCTTGATCTCATGACCCTGAAATCACAATCTGAGCCAAAAGTAAGAGTCAGATGCTTAACTGTACCACCTAAGTGCCCCAACCCTCAAAATTTTTTAGTCAGGGTAAAACCAGAAAACTACTGGATTTATTTCAAATTCTTTTTTTTCAGATAAGAAATACAATACATTATGCACAATTTTATATAGTTTTGTTAGAGGCCACAGTAAGGATAAAAACAAAACCCTCCACTCTAAATTGTATTGTATATTACTAAAATTAATGGAAGTGTTTCCTACTTAAGAATTAGAATTAAAGAGTATTCTTTACATACCTTACAATGTATGGAGATTTTCTGGCGCTAATTACTCTCTGAAACCAGCCAGGGTTGGACTGCCTTCAGGGCGTGTGAGAAAACTAATTCTCAGTCTGAGAGGACAGAAAGATAGGCAACCAACAGTAAGACTGGCCAACGTACAGTGGGGAATGGGAGTTCATACCACTGTGGTTATTTCCAACTGCAATGCCAATTGAAAACGGGTTCATGTGATTGTGACACAGACCACTCTGGAGGAACTGCCAAAGTAGGTATGAGAGTCTATTCCATTCCTATTATACCTCTAACCCCCTTTCTAGGTATAAAATGTGGGGATTTGTCAGAATTCTTTGGAGAGAACTAATGTCATGACTGTGAGGGACTGCTCATTTGTCCCCAGCCTAGGGAGGATTAGGCTTCAACAAGACTACTTGGAAAGTCTAATATATGTCTTGGCTTTTGAAGACATGGTAGTCTGGGGTCTAACTTCCACCCGAGGAAATGTGAAGGGCATGAAGAAAGTTTGGGAAGGTGATTTGGCTGGTAAAATGGGAAAACTGCTTCTTGGTGTCAGAAGTAACTACACTTCCATTCCATAGCAGGCCAAAGAATACACGACTAAGACCAGATATGGGCTTGGGTAGGATAGAGAGCTGGCCTAGGGGCTGCTTAAGTCCTACCCAGGGGGCAAAGGAGATCCAACCTTTGAGAGAGGAGACGAGGTATAAAGTAAACCTCCCAAAGATAGGGTCTTAAGGGGGGGGGGGGAGCACCTGATGAAGAGGCAACCTTGCACACATCCAGAGTTTGAAATGGGGAGGGAAAATTAAATTTCCCCCAAAGAACCTGGGAAAGTACCTATACTGGGCACTCCAGTGTATCATAACAGATGCATTCAATCTCATTGTTCTCTGATTTTTGGCCACCACTTCAGTGATGAGTTTTGCACAGGCTCTAAATAGCTTCCTGCAGGTGCATCCTGGCACCACCTCACTTTAAGCCCATGCTGCATTCCTCTTACCTGCCCCTGGGCCTTTTTGTGACATGGTAGCAGAAGCTCACTTGGCACTCATGCATGTTCACCCTTGAACTTTAGGAGAGATAATGTCCTATGAAATTGACCTTTAAACAAAAGTGGATAGAAGCCAATGAATAAAAGCTTCTCCTCCCTCTGCTGAATGATTGTTTCAAAGGCTTATGCCATACAGCTTCTCAGAAGGTCCCACTGGATCGAACAACCAGTTATCCTGGCTGACCTGACAAAAAAAAACATCTTTATTTTGGTTCTCTCTCCTGCCTTGTTTCATTATCCCTGTCCATCACTTTTGCTCTAAGGTCATAGTCCCTAATAAATTGTGCAGGTTCAACTTTCTGAGGAACCACGGTTAAAAAAAAAGAAAAAAAAATCCTTGAGATAAAGAGAATTCTAAGCCAACACAGAACTCATTTAAATACATTTCCCATTCTTGTTTACCTTTCATACACTCTCTCATGCTCCACTTTCCAGCTCTTACCTAATAACCATTCCCATTCCAGCTAATAACTGGAAGAAAAGGTGAGCAAGAAAGGAAATGTACCATGGCCCTCCCTTCTTCCAGGGCTGTGGCCAATTCCTACAGCTCAGCTGTAGGAGGGGAGAAAATGGAACATTAGATCCATTCAGGCACATGAATATTACATAAACCTGAATATTTCAGCTTTCAAGTTAAAACTGAGTTTGCAATCTATACTGAGTGAAAAACTCCCTGATATCAAGGCCTCCTCAGGTTTTCATCCAGAGTTATGGAAAGGCTACACAACAGAACAAGTTGTAAAGGGACAGTATGGAACAAAAATAAAGTCCTATATGTTCATATCTCATTGATATTTCTGACTCAACATATAGGTTATGTATCTTTGATTCACTTGGTTAATATCTCTAGGTTTTTTATTATCCATACTTCAGAATGAGTTAAATACACCCTATCTTATTAGAATAAGGATAAATGAGATCATGTAAGTAAAAGTACCTAGTGAAATACCATGCAAATGGCAGGCACTCAGTCACTGTTGGCATCTTTCCTTCTCCAAACATTTGTGTCCTGTCATTCTTTGATCTAAGAGTAACATTGAAGAATCATTAGATAGGTCAGTTTATTAAGTAAAGGAAGAGTGGATAGAAATCAATGCTTAGAAATCAGCTGTGGTTGGAAGGCATTACTGTTTGATTATTAGGCAAACCATTTAACATCATTCTGGGCCATGGTCGTGGCTGGATTCATGGGTGTGAAACCTGTGCAGTGACACACAGCCTCACTCTCTGAAGGGCTCTAGTGCTTGGTTTAATGCTCTACTTTCACCTGAAATTTTTAATAATGCAATCTTCGAACTGGTGTTTTGTGAGTGAAGTCCAAGGGGACGACAAATCCTATGTGTAAATGAAGGAGATCTGCATAATGTCTATGTCCACCGTGTCTTCTTACTGCACTCTTTACCTGCAGCATCTGCAATGCTCCATGACACAAAATTCTAGAGGACCCTCAAGGCATGGAAATTCAAGTGTTGGGGAGTGTTACCAAAAAGACACGACCACCAATTGGCCAATGAGCTACACCTCTACATTCACAGGTTCCTCTTCCCTTCCACTGTCTTTAGAATGTGAGTTCCACTTGGCTTTCCCACTCCCAGAGGCTGCTCCAAGGACATGGCCTTGAGATAGTAACGTGGTGCAGAACACACCTGCATGGCATATGTTACTGCACCTAGTGAGGGCCCTATAAGCTTTTCAGATTTGGTGGGCAGGTGTGGGGATCCATTCATCTCGCTGCCATCCAAGATAAGCCTCTTGTGCAAGTTGCCCTTGCTTATTAAAACTGCCACCTACCAGCTTGGAGTGGCCTGTCTTTTTTTTTTTTTTTTTTTCAGTCTTTCTGTGTACTCTGAGGACAGGGGTCAGTTTCAGATTATACCAGGGAAGTTCCTGAGAAAGGTGTGAAGAAACAATGGGATTACAAAGTGAGCGTGTTTCATCTCCAAGTGAGTAAGGAAAGGCTCTGATATACTGAGTGGCCATGTTTTCTATTCAAATCGGAAGTTGCTTTCCAATGCAGAAAGAAGGTAGTGACATTCTTGGAAACATAAATGACCAAGGAACCTATCATGTCTTGTGTTACTTCTTGCTTGTGTTATTTCTCGGTACCAGCCAAACATTTATGCTGAAAAGGTGTCCACCAAGGTGAAAAGATAGTAGCATCCACAGTTCCCTTCCTTTCACCCCATCTTTACTCATTAGTAAGCCACAGTGTTGACAAAACGTGTGTCAAGAAGTGACAAAACAAGGGCTCCTGGGTGGCTCTGTTGGTTAAACATCTACCTTCGGTTCTGGTCATGATCCTGGAGTCCCGGGATCTAGCCCTGCATTGGGCTCCCTACCCAGCAGGGAATCTGCTTCTCCTTCTGCCTCTCACCCTGCTCAAGCTCTCCCTTGCTCTCTCTCTCAAATAAATAAATAAAATCTATCTTTTTTAAAAGAAGTGACAAAACAGCGGAAGTAGTTTTCTATGACATTTCCACTGTTGTGAAGGAAACACATATGCATATATGACCTACAGAACACAAATTGTATAATTTAGGTGAGTCTGCATACCAGTGAAATGCTCTTCTACTTGTATTTAAAACTGGCATTGGAGAATATAAAGATGAAGTAGAAATTCATGCTAATAAACACATTTTAAAATTTTCTTGCTGAGGACAGCAATCAAGAAATGACACCAAGCAAATTAAAAATACTATGACAAGCTGAGAGAGCTCTCAAAATAAAGTAATTTTAGTACTTTTAACAGTACCCTTTCCTGTTTTCTGAACCAGGGGTTCCCATTTTCATTCTGTACATGGCTGCGCAAATTGTGTAGCTGTCCCTGGTATTCATTTATTCCCTTGTTTATAAAATCAGTATTTCTACAAGAAGACCTTCTAGGGCCCCTGGGTTCTAACATTCTATCTGGAGTTTCTGATAGAAAAATGGGCTCTCCCTCTGGCTGACCACAAGTCCACCAAATAAAGTAGCCCCCCTATGGGTTTGGCCAACAGATGGCGCCTTTGTGTTGACAAGCAGTGGCTTGGGTCCTGGGTGCTCAGGATATAGCAGCTTGAGAAGAATTTAAAGCTTTTATTTGCCCCCCTGGCTGGGTGCCTTTATGCAGAACAAACTACACGGCAGTCTTGATTTCATCTGCTCAAATGTTTTCCTCTTCCCACTTGCAAATTTGAGTTTGCCTTCTCTTCTTCTAGCCCATAGTTAATGAATCGTGGTTCAAAGAAATGCTGCTACTAATAGGGAACTTGTTTCTGCGCTAAAAGCAGAATAGACCAGTTTGGAACGAAGCTTCTCGCATTGTTATCTGGGTTTTGGCAATTCTAAGCAAGTGGTGGTTGAGCGAAACGTTATGAACTTTTGGAAAAAATAGTAGGAATTGTACAAAAACATAACCCAGTTGACTTTTATTCTTTGCTGTTGGTGTTCTTTTGTCATCTTGTTTTGACATAAAAGTCATCAAATTAAAAAAAAAATTGCTCCTTTGGTAGTATGTTCAAAACAGAAGGACTCTTTAAACGATAGCATTTAAATGTGTATCATTGCCTTTCAAGAAGAAGATGAAACCAAAGACCTGTTATGGTGATTTCATTAAAAATTCAGTCAGTGCCTTCCCCTTTGGAGTAGATCCGTTGACTAATTAGATGTCCTCGATTCTCAATGATTGTCTTTTGCCCGGGTCCCTTACCCTCCCCAGGGCAGTTTAATTTAAGTGCATTGCTCTTCCCTGTTTTCCTCCCACACTGTTGTGAAGTGTTGCTATGAGGCAGCTGAACAGCTGCTCCGCCTTTCCCCAGAAGTGGCTGCGTTCCAACAGTGGGCAAAGCAAGTTATGTAAAGATCATCCTTTTCAGGGTTTCCTAGGAAACTAGTGATACTGGTCCAGTTCTGATTTGACATGGAAACAAGAAACTAAAGTCTAACTTTGAGGGGCCTGGGGGCTGGCAGGGGGGCAGGAAACTCTAGAGACTACTTCCATACTAGTCTGCTTCCTTTTTCACTTTGAAAGTCTATAAATTCAGCTTAAAGGGGCTTCAATAGTCCCAATAATAAAAATAGCAACACAGGCTTGCAGTTCATGGCCTCGTCCACACATCCACAGTGACCTAAATTGACTTCATCCATTAAAAATGGGGAAGAAATAAAATCCAGAATGTTTCCCCTTCTGAACTAATAAAAGCTGAACCGAGTAGAGGTTCCAACGACCATCTGATTATTTCGATATATGAAACGCCAAACTGGGACAGTTCAGCCCTAACTTTCCTGTAATGTATTCATTACATTTAACTGGTATAGAGAGAGAATTTACTTTGCACTCAGTGCTGTGTTAGACCTTGAGAAAACAGAAGGATTGAAGATCAGAGTCCTTGGGAAATCTGGGTGACTTGGTCAGTTAAGTGTTGGACTCTTGGTTTCAGCTCAGGTGATGATCTCAGAGTCCTGGGATTGAGCCCTGAGTTGGACTCCACACTCTCTCCCTCTGCCCCTCACCCCTGCACATATTCTCTCTTAATCTTTCATAAATAAATAAATAAATAAATAAATAAATAAATAAATAAATAACTGTTTAAAATCAGAGCCCTTGAAGCACCTGGGTGGCTCAGTCAGTTAAATGTCTGCCTTCAGCTCATGTCATGATCTCGGGGTCCTGGGATCCTCTGCTCCTTGCTCGACAGGGCGCCTGCTTCCCCCTCTCCTACCTCAATCCCCTGATGGTGCTCTCTCTCTATCTCTCTCAAATAAACAAAATCTTTCAACTCCAAATAATGGCTGCATTTCCTTAACTAAAACAAAACAAAACAAAAAACCCGAAAAACAACTACAAAAATTAAAATCAGAGCTAATAGGAAAGGGAATAAGAGATGCTGAAATCCTACTGTAATGTAATAAACACCTCAGGAGCATATGAGGACCAATGACTGTATAATAAAGGCTTGCTGATTCTCCCTGGATATTTCTGGAATGCCTATTATAGCATGATTCTTGCTAAATATTTGAGAAAAGTTATTTAGAGTTGGTTCTAAAAATGACGACCCACATGATACCAAACAAAAAAATGTCAAACAGCTAGTTGCTTTGCTACATTATGCCAAATAACTCATTGTCCAAAATATATTTCACTGAAGCAACTGACCTCAGATAGGCTAGACTAGATGTCTTGGAAGTGTACACAACTTATAAGGCAGTTTTGATTCTTTGAGAAACTCTCATCTAAAGAAATGGACCTTACCTACAAACACTGACTTAAAAAAAAAAAAAAAGGAAATTCAAAAGATTATAGAAATGCACAAAAATTGAATTTTTATAAAGCTGTGATACTTTATAAATTTCTTGTTATGGGATATTATTGTTATGATATTTCAACTCTTTTGACAGTGTTTAAAGATTTTATTTTGATGTGTGTTTTCAGTGACCACAAATTTGCTTTTATATACAACTTCTGTTTTCTTTAATAATTTCCATCATTAAAAAATTAACTTTTTATATTTTTGGTAGATTGGATTTGTTATTTCTCACCTAAAACAAAAAGAATTAGACATTTACAAAAAATCAATCTTGAGGGATGCCTAGGTAGCTCAGTCAGTTAAGCAACTGACTCTTGATTTCAGTTCAAGTCATGATCTCAGGGTTCAGGGATGGAGCCTTATATCAAGCTCTGCACTCTGTGTAGGGTCTGCTTGAATATTTTCTCTCTCCCTCTGCCCTTCACCCTGCTCATGCTCTCTGTTTCTCTAAAAATAAATACATGAGTCCTTAAAAATAAGTCTTTTAATAAGAAGAATTAGAGTTTAAAGGTCTTGACTGAGGAAGGCCTGAGTTGCTCAGTGGTTAGGTGCCTGCCTTCAGCCCAGGGTGTGATCCTGGAGTCCCAGGATTGAGTCCCATATCGGGCTCCCTGCATGGAGCCTGCTTCTCTCTCTACCTGTGTCTTTACCTCTCTCTCTGTCTCTCATGAATAAATAAATAAAATCTTAAAAAAAAATAAAGGTCTTGACTGATAGATTTTGTAAACATATTGATTTTTTTTCTATGATCCTATGTTTTAGTTTTTAATAAAAAAAAAGGTTACCATTCAAATCTATCACATGATATTGTGGGGTGAATCATATCTCCTTTGTCATTTCTAAGAATTGGTCAAGACCATTTGTTTTTCTCCTCTTTCTTTTTTCCTCTTCCTGCTTGTGGACCTCACAACAATCCTGTAGGTATTGTCTTCATCCTCACAAATAATTTAGCCAGAGAGTTGAGTAACTTTGTGAGGATGTTATGGCTCTCCTAACAAGGGCCCACAGAGTTCTCTCCCCTATTATATATTTCTTTTGGCCAACACCCATGGCCTAAATCCAAGGGCTGTAGCCATTGCACTTGGGAGATCATATTCTCATAAATTATACCGTTTCAAAGCAGGCCAGGCGATGTGTGGCTTCTGGTTTGTAAATACGCACTGTCAGTTCTCCTTGTCTTGAAAATGTGAATTTGTTCCAATGTGATTGGTACTTTAAGGACCAGTTTGAGGAGAACACACATTTTGTATGTGCTGATGTGCTTTTCATGAATGGGGTGCACTGGGTAAACACCGAAAACTTCACTCTTACGAACAGAGCCATCTAGGAATATACAAAGCACACAAACACACAGACCTCACCAGACCGCGAGCCACACCCATCCACATCTGGTGTGATGACTTTCTGGTGTTCCTTCTACCACTTCACAATAACTCCCAGCTGCTGAACCATCCCCACTTCCACCAGCAAACTTCCCCACGTGCCATATTTATGATAGTAGTTCAGTAGTTCTTAGCCATTTAGCAAGTGCTACCATTTTTATGAGGTTCTTATCAGGTTTTTTTAAGTATTACTGGTTAAGTTTCTGGATTCTGTACCCCCTAACTCAATGTATCCCAAACTCTGTGGTTTTTATTGTGTGATTTTTTTGCATGAAGTAGTGATTTTGAGGAACGTGTGTGTCGTACTGTAGCAGAAATGATCATACGTGCAAGCTGAATGGTGAAGAGTAGGGAGGGTATGTGTAATAAACAGTTGGAAAGATTGTCATTAAGTCACTCACCTACATGTGCCATTAGTTATGCCAGTATTGATCATAGACAGTAAGAACACTGTGCTAACCCTTTCACTTCCATGACCAAGTCAATCCTCATGGCAAACCTATTAAATGGGCATTTGCTAAGTAGGGAGAGTATCTTTTGTTCACTCTTGATACTACCATCCACATGAAGGAAATGATAGGAGTGGGAAAATTCTAGTTGATCACCACACAGGGTATTAATGCTTGTACTCTTCTTCAGCCCTGAGGAGTTCACCTCCAGCTTTTCCCTCACCCATCTTTCCCTTTTTGTCATCCCCATTGGGTGTGCTCTATTGGACTAGACAGTTCTCATCAGCTCTCCCATGTACCCGTATCAGGTCCATGAGAAGTAGTGATGCTTTATTGTTCTTGGAAATAACTGGAAGAGCAGGGCAATCACCATGGAGCAGCATCTCCTGTGTCTCCTAATATGCAGACTATTTGGAAGATTGCTCATGCTCTAGGTTTCTCAGGTGCGAGGCAGATCCCGACCCACTCTGCCCCTGACCTGCTGAAATCATAGAATAAACTGTCCAGATAGCCTCTTGGAAGCCCTTTGGAAGTCTAGAATAGAGATAGATGGCCAGACCTCTCATAATTGGGATAGAATGGGATGAAATCCATGCACTATTTTCTCAAAATGCATTTTCATGAAATTTCTTCCTCCCTACTCTCTTGGTCCTTTTTTATTCTCAAAGTAGGCAAACAGAATCAATTGTCCTGGAGCATGTTTGACATTTCTATTGAAAATTTGCACACAGTGATTTGGGACTTCCTGATGTCCCCTGTGTATATGAAGAATATGGAAGAACTATAGAAGCTAGATATATCCACTAATTGGGTTTTGTTCTGGCTAAGATATATGTTTTGGGGCTGTGAGCACAGTGTATGTGAAGAACATTCTTATCTCAGTGGCTAATAAAGGCTTATGTTAACCCAGGCAAATTTTTACCCTCATGTATTTGGCTCTTTGCTGCTGTGGAAAGGCCATTTAGCTTTTAATTGGCTGTGCTAAGTGCCTGGTGCTGTGTGTGCTGCCTTAGTCCATAGCAAACTATTTCCATAGATTCATGGACACACATACAGGTAGCTTCAAGTGAAAGTTGCTTGGGCTCTATCTGCCTCAGTCAAAGGGGTATAACCTTCAGCTGAGGTCCTGGTTTTGGGCCATGGAGCAAGAAGGCTTCCAAGGATGTTCAGGTCACTCAGACCTCAGGCAGGGTATACGGGCTATTGAATAGCTTCAGTAAAATCATGGCAGCCACACAACGTGGTCTCCAAAGACAATGGCCATCCAGTGGTCACCCCCAACAAAGATGCAGGTTGTGCGAGGGCCTCATCTAAGCCACCAACTTGCAGTTAACAGGTGTAGAAAGCCTCAGCATCAACTCCTATAGCTTATCTCAGAAGTATACCTTCTCCTTAGCAAAAATCAGACATAGGAAAAGAATCATTCTGTGCACAAGTCTTTTAGGTATTAGGGGATCAAACCACATTTCTGGTACTAGACTGAGTTGTGTGTACATTGGTTAAGATTCAGTCTTTAGCATAAATGTTAGGTCTAGATCAGCCAAAAGAAAAAGAAAGAAAGAAAGAAAGAAAGAAAGAAAGAAAGAAAGAAAGAAAAGAGAAGAAAAGAAAAAAGAAAAGGAAAGGAAAGAAAAGGTGAAAGGATAAATCTTGCATCATGTGTCCACTGACTCCATCACCTCCTCATGTTGGGGTTTAAGTTGGGTCTTAATTGGGGAAGAAATTTTCCCTAGAAGGCAGGTGTCTTGGACTTCAGCAACTCAACAACAGAAGTGGGTCAGGTCACTTTGATACAGAATAGAAAATGCAATGCCTCCACTCAGAAGTATGGGTGCAGAAGTGGACTCAATTTAGAACGAGGGTGGCAGAAACATGAGTCTCAAGGGACAGATGGAAATTAATAGTTTTCGAATATGTAGATATGAAGAGAAAAAGAACACCAAAAGAGCTGAAGGTTCAGACTGTGCCATTGCAAAATTTTCATTTGGCAAGAAAGCAGTGATGTCTAAGAGAGTAACCAGTAAATTTTTCCTCCCAGGTGGAATAAGTGAGTAGTGCCAAAAGTAACCATCTGCAAGAAGCTTACTCTCCACCAAGCAAGTTTACAGATTGTAGATTCTAGATAACTGGCACGGACTGAGAGATATTCCAATAAAGACAAAACTAAGGTGTTCATCTTTTGTTCAGATAACATTGTTTTCTTCTCTAGCTTTTGGCAATACCAAGTGCTAGGTTCTGAGACCATGCTCTTTCCTAGGAAAAAGCTCTCATAGCGGAGGACGATCTCATTTTCTAAATTTGTTGGCGATAATTCTGTGGGTTTATTTCTATTGGAATCTGTAAAGAAAGAACATGGGCATCAGAGTCTCAGTGTTAAGCCAATTTAACTTCCAAAATCCTGAAGGAACTACCCAGATTCTTGAGAGAAACAGCCCAGGCTACAGCTACTGAATAAAAAGTAACTCTATGTTGACATCAAGTGCCCCTTAGCTAAATCTAAGCAGAACAAGAAGCAGGGTTGGCTGCATCTTACTGTGTGTGTGTGTGTGTATAATATAAATTAAATAAATATAAAATAAATAATAATGAAAAGAATAATGTAAATAAAATATTGAAATAATATAAATAATATAAATAAATGACAAAATATTAAATATATATGCATATCTTTGATTTGAAAAGGGAAGAGAATTTAGGTGAGGGTTAGTTCTTTTGGACACTGATATATTATACTTAAGATACAATCTTTGACTTACATGGGGAGATACTGCTTGAATTCATTCCCTCTTGGAATCTCTAGTTTGAAGGAATTTTATTACTGAATATAAGACTGTCATTTAATCTTTTTACAGTGTCCTGATATGCTCCAGTGGATTATATGGCTGGACACAGTTCAAGACAGAAATAAAGAAATGGGCAGGGTGTGAATTTTCAGCCTTGGGTAAAAATATAGCCTAAGAGTCCATTTATTTTACATTCTATTCTGATCCATTTCAGAGCCTCCTGGGAGCAAAACGTGGACCCCCTCCTTCCACTTGTGGGTCTAGCAGGAGATCCCAAAGAAGTGTAGCTGGTATTGCAGGAGCCCACGAAACTGAACATAAGACCATCCTGAAAATCACTGCTCTCCTCTCCTGAGGTGGTGGCTGCTTCTCTGATTGATGCTTGGCATCTGAGCACAATGGGTTAAGACTACAGAAACCTGGAGGGATAATGTGAGGGAATGGTTCTTTCCAGCTTCAGAAGTTTTCCTCAATATGGACACTTCTGACCCTTTGTCACCCTTAATCACTATTCCAGCAGAAGAAATGAAATGATTTATTGGACCAATAACTTTGAGAAGAATAAATTAGTCATACTGACTTCAGCTCTTCTTCTTCTCATGCATTCTTTCTCTTCCCTCCCTCCCAGGACGTGAAGCCCCTCCATGCCCAAGGTGTGACCCTGGTGGTCTTGGCACATACAGGGTGGTTATCTGTTTCATTCTGAGATTCACATTGGCTCGGATACGAACTTTATCATTAGGCCGGGTGATAATTTGGACTCTATCTGTCACTTCTTTATAACATTTTCTCAATTTTCTCAGAACTTGGGTAAGGAAGAGGGGTGCTATGTATGAAGCCTGTCAAATCTTCAGACAACTAGCATGGATCCCAATATGCAGATGAGAAGACTGAATCTTTGTAAGAGGAACAGACTAACCAAGTTCATATCATTAACAAGGGAACATGCCAGTATTCTGTAGTCTCAGCTTTCACCCCTTGCTGAGTTTTTGTTGTTTGTTCCTGGCTTGAATGCATACTTTATTTTCTGTGCAAAAAGACATCAGTCTCTTTCAACTAATTAAACAATTATTTAGTAACAAGCAGAATGAGTAGAAGTCTCAGACTCCTTTGTCCTTTTGAAGTAGTGTTAACCCAAAGAAGAGAATGTAGAGGGAAAGGAGGAGAAAAAGAGGAGAGCAGAAGAAAAGGTGGTGGGGAGAGAGAACATCTGGGAGAGAGTGGTCTTACTGCAAATGTCTTTCCATGCTCCTGACTCTCCATGGCAAGAAAAGGATCACGAGAAACGACAAGAATTTGTTCCCAAATAATTTTCATGGTGAGGTGGGGAAAATAAGGTACTTGGTTAAGTATTTACATATGTTAGTAATTATTATTTTTATATATTTATAAGAAATGATGTATAATACATGATATTTCTGGCATGGATATACATTTTAAAGAGGATTCCTTTATGGTATATGTTCACCTTCATGCATTGAATGAACTGGGCAAAAGTGTTCAAACTCAATACAAGATTGACCTAAATCCAACAAAAGGAGACACATTTTCAGCCTCATGGAGCTGCTGGTGCCAGATACCTCATTAGAAGTCGATTAACTAGAAACCACCAAGAATTTAGAGTAAGAATTTTTCTTTACTCTCGACACAGAAGAATGATTTAAGTAGTTGGAGAGAAGAGCCAATAACCATTTTTTCCCCAGTAAAATCTGTATAGTTGCTAAGTTTTTTTGCTGCTTGAGCATTGGCAGGGAAGCCAGGATTATAATCCCCTTTCAGTGAGGGCTTGTAGAACCTCCTTAGAAAGGAGGCTTCAAGAAAAGAGAAACAGTATAATGGGATTGCCCTGAAAATACCTGGTTCATCCTACATGTGCTTATTTTCTAAGGTTCTAGATCTCTCTAGTTTAATTAGATGGAGGTTGGGTTTCTAAGGAACATTTATTTTTTTTTAAGTTTTTTTTTTAATTTTTATTTATTTATGATAGTTACAGAGAGAGAGAGAGAGAGAGAGAGAGGGAGAGGCAGAGACATAGGCAGAGGGAGAAGCAGGCTCCATGCACCGGGAGCCTGACATGGGATTCGATCCCGGGTCTCCAGGATTGCGCCCTGGGCCAAAGGCAGGCACCAAACCGCTGCGCCACCCAGGGATCCCTCTAAGGAACATTTAGAGAGAGGACAAGAAAGATTCAGTGATGGTCTATTTTAAAATTTCTCAAGAGTTTTTGAATGTCCACAGCCAATGAGTTTTGAAGCAGTCCAAAGAAGTATATAATAAGAAGAATCCAAACAAGTAACAATATCCATCCATTACTTTTGCCTACAATACATTGATTGAAAAAAAATAAAATTTAACCAAAAGCCCCTCCGAGTTGTCTTGGTTAATACATCATAACCATATATCTACTTGATGTACAGATATATAAAAGTAAATATGTACTTATATAAATATAGATAGATATACTAAAAAACAATACACCAAGAGTAAATAAAATCCTTGATATATCTATAGATATATAGAATAATCATTGATAGATATATCAAGATACGTATACATCTATCAAGGATTTTTTTAAAGATGTTATTTATTTATTTATAAGAGACACACACACAGAAGCAGAGACACAGGCAGAGGGAAAAGCAGGCTCCCTGCAGGGAGCCCGATGTGGGACTCAATTCCAGAACTCTGGCATCACGCCCTCAGCCAAAGTAGATAGATTCTCAACCACTGAAACATCCAGGTCTCGCTCTACAAGGATTTTATTTATTTTAGTGTCTTTGTCTCAGTTCTTAGGAAATGACCCATTTTCATATATAGCAGATCTCTTTTATACTAGAGAGTTATTCTAGCACTAATTGTCATTTGAATTATTTGAGCTTCTCATAGGGAAAATGTGACAAAATATATTTCAATTGTGTCCACAGGTGCCTACTAGAAGAGCACAATGTTTAAATTGTAAGATGTTGCTGGCCCTGATTCCAGGAAAGGGAACTCTGACAGCAAGAAAATTCTTGCACTGTCGTCTTGTTTCTTCTTGTTTTTACAAGGACATTCCACCAACATTTGAAGAACGAAGTTACCTTGATAAACATAGTCCTACAGTCCCTTCCTTCTAGCTTAATCCTGTTTAGAAAGAAAAGATTCTTGCCTAATTACACCAATACTTTTGTAAAAGAAAAGGAGTCTTTCAGGTAACTGGATTTGGCCAAAAGAGAGCAAGTAGCAGCATTGGAAATAACAAACACATCTTAATTGCTAAATGTGTGGGTTCTAATACCAGTTACTAATTTCTAATCCCACACTTATCCCTACCTCAGCCAAGGGATCCTGGATAAGTCATTTTAACCTGTCCATGTTTTGTTTTTCCATTTAAAAATATCTTAATAGCAATAATACTTACTCATATGGTTGATATGAGAATTACATGAGAATTATGTAAGATGCATTCAAAAAGTGCCCCAATGAAACATGTGCTCAGTGTTACCTGTTTTTGCTAAGAAAATAAGTATTCATTTGCCAATATACACAATGAAGAAAATAAATATAAGATTTTTTTTCAATATAATATGGACTTTAAAATTCAACATTTGAATGTTTGGAGAAATTTTGTTTCGTTGGATATTTTCAAAGAAGTAGAAAATGATTTGTTTTAAGTCAATTTTTATATTCATCATTTATGCTGAGTAATATGTAATAGTTCCAAACTCTGTTCTTAGGCAAGCCTGGTTCTTGCCCTGGCACCTAGTGCTAATCAACCAGCTGATTGAAGCACAAATAAAATCCCAGGCACAGAGATAAAATAGATTTTGAAACAGTATCCCATTGAGGAGCACATTATCATTCATCTATTCATTACAAAACAGAGTGCTTTATATTCCTTTCTTAACAAAAAAGACAAAGTACAATACAGTATTGTTCTCAGTTGTTGGTTTTTTTTTAATGAATCGAGAAATATTTGTCAGGCTATCCTCGCAAAAGAGTAAACAGCTAAATTTATCATAATATTTTGCAGGCTCAGGAAGACTGAAATATAAAATGGGATCACAATAAGAAATGCATAAACATGCTGACTGGAGAAGTTAAGGAAACAAAAAGTCTGAGGGGATTTTTATTTTATATTTTTTTCATGTTTGCATTGTTATTGCAGATCCAGTTAGGCTACCAAGTGCATTAATTAACTCATTTCAAGTGCCTTGCACCATCTTCTTAGTTGTCATTTTTAATTGTTTTGGCCCTATTTTCTTGTCAAGCATCCTGCTATGTTCAGTTTAATTTTCATAAGTGACCATGAACAATAAGAACTCAGGCTGAGTCTCTCAGCCTCTTTTCCTTATGGTACTAGTGGCTCCAATAATGACAATGAGTTTCTTCAAAAGATAGCATGAGGCTTTCATAGTGTGAGTCAAAGGACTTCCAGGTGCTGATAGAAAGATCAAGTTACAGTGACTAACCAGGCTCCAAAGGAGCTGACTCCTAAGAAAGGGTATTATATGGGAAATGGTGGGGTGGGGGTGGGATAGTGGGGGGAGCTCAGGAAACTGGAGAGGCAATCTTATATTCCATGGGACCTCATTTTTCTTCTCTGTGAAAGAACAGAGACTATTTCAAGTATTCTTTGAAGAATTGCAATCCCGGAGATCTTAAAGTGTGCTTTAAAAGAATAAGAAATTTGCACACTTTAAAGCATGGGATAGGGTGAAAAATATACAGTGTTTTAAACAAGTTTGAGTTCACTCACGTCCAAGCCTACTATTTATTGGCTCAGTGACCTGTCCTAGGCTTTTTGCTCATCTGCAAAATGGAGACATTTTCAGGTTTGTCCCAGGACTTAAAAGGTACATGAAGTACCTAAAAGAGTGCTAATACAAATTAGCTACTTAATAAATACTAGTCTCCATCTTCTTCTGCCATTATCATGTAAGGGAAACAAACAAACAAAAACCTTTACAAATAAAAGATGTGCTTAGTCATACACCCTTCTTATTGCTAGAGCCCTCAGAAATATCTTGCACATTTTCCCTGACCTCAGAAAAAGAGGTGAGGAAGAGAAGTCTAAAGCTCAGAAAAAACTCTTGAGTGAGCAAGTATTTTAGAGAAATGAAAGAAATATTGTGTGACTGTAGTTAATAAAGAAGCAATTTTAAAAGCTTCTATCTGTAAAGCATCTTCCAATTCATGCTCGCTGACTGGCATGGAGGAAGGTTACTCAGACTCAGGGTTATGCAGAGATTGTAAATGCTTCTGCAAGTAGATAGAAAGATTTTTAATTAGGATATTAAGTACTCACAAAAGAACTAAAAAAATATGGCATTCACTGAGCTGCTGTCGCCTCCATGATTTTAATTTGCTTTACATATTCTTTTTTTTTTTCACAGATATTACAAAAGTTAGTTTCACCAGACTCCTTTAGCATGTTGAACTATTCAGAATTTAGCATTATTATACTTTTTTTTTTTTGAGGTACAAGAAAATATATTTTGCTTTATAAGGTTTCAAATTAAATAATTTTTCACAGATAGATTTTTCTCAAGTATTATTTGTATAGTTATACATTTTAATAGTTTGATCATTTTTCTAAGATTATCATAAACTGCTTTATTAAAATGCTATTTTAGCTGTTATATAGTATTCTACTATTTGTCCATTTCACTAGCTAGATTACTCCCACGTTTTCTTTTTCTTTTTTTTTTAATTTATTTTTTATTGGTGTTCAATTTACTAACATACAGAATAACACCCAGTGCCCATCACCCATTCACTCCCACCCCCCGCCCTCCTCCCCTTCTACCACCCCTAGTTCGTTTCCCAGAGTTAGCAGTCTTTACGTTCTGTCTCCCTTTCTGATATTTCCCACACATTTCTTCTCCCTTCCCTTATATTCCCTTTCACTATTATTTATATTCCCCAAATGAATGAGAACATATAATGTTTGTCCTTCTCCAACTGACTTACTTCACTCAGCATAATACCCTCCAGTTCCATCCACGTTGAAGCAAATGGTGGGTATTTGTCATTTCTAATAGCTGAGTAATATTCCATTGTATACATAAACCACATCTTCTTTATCCATTCATCTTTCGTTGGACACCGAGGATCCTTCCAAAGTTTGGCTATCGTGGCCATTGCTGCTAGAAACATCGGGGTGCAGGTGTCCCGGCGTTTCATTGCATTTGTATCTTTGGGGTAAATCCCCAACAGTGCAATTGCTGGGTCGTAGGGCAGGTATATTTTTAACTGTTTGAGGAACCTCCACACAGTTTTCCAGAGTGGCTGCACCAGTTCACATTCCCACCAACAGTGTAAGAGGGTTCCCTTTTCTCCGCATCCTCTCCAACATTTGTTGTTTCCTGCCTTGTTAATTTTCCCCATTCTCACTGGTGTGAGGTGGTATCTCATTGTAGTTTTGATTTGTATTTCCCTGATGGCAAGTGATGCAGAACATTTTCTCATATGCATGTTGGCCATGTCTATGTCTTCCTCTGTGAGATTTCTGTTCATGTCTTTTGCCCATTTCATGATTGGATTGTTTGTTTCTTTGGTGTTGTGTTTAATAAGTTCTTTATAGATCTTGGAAACTAGCCCTTTATCTGATATGTCATTTGCAAATATCTTCTCCCATTCTGTAGGTTGTCTTTGAGTTTTGTTGACTGTATCCTTTGCTGTGCAAAAGCTTCTTATCTTGATGAAGTCCCAATAGTTCATTTTTGCTTTTGTTTCTTTTGCCTTCGTGGATGTATCTTGCAAGAAGTTACTATGGCCGAGTTCAAAAAGGGTGTTGCCTGTGTTCTTCTCTAGGATTTTGATGGAATCTTGTCTCACATTTAGATCTTTCATCCATTTTGAGTTTATCTTTGTGTATGGTGAAAGAGAGTGGTCTAGTTTCATTCTTCTGCATGTGGATGTCCAATTTTCCCAGCACCATTTATTGAAGAGACTGTCTTTCTTCCAATGGATAGTCTTTCCTCCTTTATCGAATATTAGTTGCCCATAAAGTTCAGGGTCCACTTCTGGGTTCTCTATTCTGTTCCACTGATCTATGTGTCTGTTTTTGTGCCAGTACCACACTGTCTTGATGACCACAGCTTTGTAGTACAACCTGAAGTCTGGCATTGTGATGCCCCCAGATATGGTTTTCTTTTTTAAAATTCCCCTGGCTATTCGGGGTCTTTTCTGATTCCACACAAATCTTAAAATAATTTGTTCTAACTCTCTGAAGAAAGTCCATGGTATTTTGATAGGGATTGCATTAAACGTGTATATTGCCCTGGGTAACATTGACATTTTCACAATATTAATTCTGCCAATCCATGAGCATGGAATATTTTTCCATCTCTTTGTGTCTTCCTCAATTTCTTTCAGAAGTGTTCTATAGTTTTGAGGGTATAGATCCTTTACATCTTTGGTTAGGTTTATTCCTAGGTATCTTATGCTTTTGGGTGCAATTGTAAATGGGATTGACTCCTTAATTTCTCTTTCTTCAGTCTCATTGTTAGTGTATAGAAATGCCACTGACTTCTGGGCATTGATTTTGTATCCTGCCACGCTACCGAATTGCTGTATGAGTTCTAGCAATCTTGGGGTGGAGACTTTTGGGTTTTCTATGTAAAGTATCATGTCATCGGCGAAGAGGGAGAGTTTGACTTCTTCTTTGCCAATTTGAGTGCCTTTAATGTCTTTTTGTTGTCTGATTGCTGAGGCTAGGACTTCCAGTACTATGTTGAACAGCAGTGGTGAGAGTGGACATCCCTGTCTTGTTCCTGATCTTAGGGGAAAGGCTCCTAGTGCTTCCCCATTGAGAATGATATTTGCTGTGGGCTTTTCATAGATGGCTTTTAAGATGTCGAGGAATGTTCCCTCTATCCCTACACTCTGAAGAGTTTTGATCAGGAATGGATGCTGTATTTTGTCAAATGCTTTCTCTGCATCCAATGAGAGGATCATATGGTTCTTGGTTTTTCTCTTGCTGATATGATGAATCACATTGATTGTTTTACGGGTGTTGAACCAGCCTTGTGTCCCAGGGATAAATCCTACTTGGTCATGGTGAATAATTTTCTTAATGTACTGTTGGATCCTATTGGCCAGTATCTTGTTGAGAATTTTTGCATCCATGTTCATCAGGGATATTGGTCTGTAATTCTCCTTTTTGGTGGGGTCTTTGTCTGGCTTTGGAATTAAGGTGATGCTGGCTTCATAGAACGAATTTGGAAGTACTCCATCTCTTTCTATCTTTCCAAACAGCTTTAGGAGAATAGGTATGATTTCTTCTTTAAACGTTTGATAAAATTCCCCTGGGAAGCCATCTGGCCCTGGACTCTTGTGTCTTGGGAGGTTTTTGATGACTGCTTCAATTTCCTCCCTGGTTATTGGCCTGTTCAGGTTTTCTATTTCTTCCTGTTCCAGTTTTGGTAGTTTGTGGCTTTCCAGGAATGCGTCCATTTCTTCTAGATTGCCTAATTTATTGGCGTATAGCTGTTCATAATATGTTTTTAAAATCGTTTGTATTTCCTTGGTGTTGGTAGTGATCTCTCCTTTCTCATTCATGATTTTATTAATTTGAGTCTTCTCTCTCTTCTTTTTAATAAGGCTGGCTAATGGTTTATCTATCTTGTTAATTCTTTCAAAGAACCAACTCCTGGTTCTGTTGATCTGTTCCACAGTTCTTCTGGTCTCGATTTCGTTGAGTTCTGCTCGAATCTTTATTAACTCCCTTCTTCTCTTGGGTGTAGGATCTATTTGCTGTTTTTTCTCTAGCTCCTTTATGTGTAAGATTAGCTTTTGTATTTGAGTTCTTTCCAGTTTTTGAATGGATGCTTGTATTGCGATGTATTTCCCCCTTAGGACTGCTTTTGCTGCATCCCAAAGATTTTGAACGGTTGTATCTTCATTCTCATTAGTTTCCATGAATCTTTTTAATTCTTCCTTAATTTCCTGGTTGACCCTTTTATCTTTTAGCAGGATGGTCCTTAACCTCCACGTGTTTGAGGTCCTTCCAAGCTTCTTGTTGTGATTTAGTTCTAATTTCAAGGCATTATGGTCCGAGAATATGCAGGGGACAATCCCAATCTTTTGGTATCGGTTCAGACCCGATTTGTGTCCCAATATGTGGTCTATTCTGGAGAAAGTTCCATGTGCGCTTGAGAAGAATGTGTATTCAGTTGAGTTTGGATGTAAAGTTCTGTAAATATCTGTGAAATCCATCTGGTCCAGTGTATCATTTAAAGCTCTCGTTTCTTTGGAGATGTTGTGCTTAGAAGACCTATCGAGTATAGAAAGAGCTAGATTGAAGTCACCAAGTATAAGTGTATTATTATCTAAGTATTTCTTCACTTTGGTTAATAATTGATTGATATATTTGGCAGCTCCCACATTCGGAGCATATATATTGAGGATTGTTAAGTCCTCTTGTTGAATAGATCCTTTAAGTATGATATAGTGTCCCTCTTCATCTCTCACTACAGTCTTTGGGGTAAATTTTAGTTTATCTGATATAAGGATGGCTACCCCTGCTTTCTTTTGAGGACCATTCGAGTGGTAAATGGTTCTCCAACCTTTTATTTTCAGGCTGTAGGTGTCCTTCTGTCTAAAATGAGTCTCTTGTAGACAGCAAATAGATGGGTCCTGCTTTTTTATCCAATCTGAAACCCTGCGCCTTTTGATGGGGTCATTAAGCCCGTTCACATTCAGAGTTACTATTGAGAGATATGAGTTTAGTGTCATCATGATATCTATTCAGTCTTTGTTTTTGTGGACTGTTCCACTGAATTTCTTCTTAAAGGGGAATTTTAAGAGTCCCCCTTAAAATTTCTTGCAGAGCTGGTTTGGAGGTCACATATTCTTTTAGTTGCTGCCTGTCTTGGAAGCTCTTTATCTCTCCTTCCATTTTGAATGAGAGTCTTGCTGGATAAAGTATTCTTGGTTGCATGTTCTTCTCATTTAGGACCCTGAATATATCCTGCCAGCCCTTTCTGGCCTGCCAGGTCTCTGTGGAGAGGTCTGCTGTTACCCTAATACTCCTCCCCATAAAAGTCAGGGATTTCTTGTCTCTTGCTGCTTTAAGGATCTTCTCCTTATCTTTGGAATTTGCAAGCTTCACAATTAAATGTCGAGGTGTTGAACGGTTTTTATTGATTTTAGGGGGGGATCTCTCTATTTCCTGGATCTGAATGCCTGTTTCCCTTCCCAGATTAGGAAAGTTTTCAGCTAGAATTTGTTCAAATACATATTCTGGCCCTCTGTCCCTTTCGGCGCCCTCGGGAACCCCAATTAAACGTAGGTTTTTCTTCCTCAGGCTGTCGTTTATTTCCCTTAATCTATCTTCATGGTCTTTTAATTGTTTGTCTCTTTTTTCCTCAGTTTCCCTCTTTGCTATCAACTTGTCTTCTATGTCACTCACTCGTTCTTCCACCTCGTTAACCCTCGTCGTTAGGACTTCTAGTTTGGATTGCATCTCATTCAATTGATTTTTAATTTCTGCCTGATTAGCTCTAAATTCTGCAGTCATGAAGTCTCTTGAGTCCTTTATACTTTTTTCTAGAGCCACCAGTAGCTGTATAATAGTGCTTCTGAATTGGCTTTCTGACATTGAATTGTATTCCAGATTTTGTAACTCTGTGGGAGAGAGGACTGTTTCTGATTCTTTCTTTTGAGATGAGGTTTTCCTTCTAGTCATTTTGCTCAGTGCAGAGTGGCCAAAAGGAAGTTGTATTGGGAAAAAGAGAAAAAGAGAGGAGAGAAAGAAGGAAAGAAAAGAGAAAGAGAAAAAAAAGGGAAGAGAAAAAAAACGAAAGAAAAAAAAAGAAGAAAAAGAGAAAAAGAAAGGACAAAAAAAAGGGGGGGTGGGGGAAGGAAACAAATCAAAAAGCAAAAAAAAAACAAAAAACAAAAAACAAAAAACAAAACAAAAAACAAAAAAAAAAAAGGAACCACAGGGGAGTATCTTCTGATTCTGTGTTCTTTAAGTCCCTTGGCTTCTCCTGGAAGTTGTCCGTCCAGCTGGTCTTCTGGGGGAGGGGCCTGTTGTGCTGATTTTCAGGTGTTAGCAGTTGGGGGAGCTGCTGTGTCCCTTCCTGGTGCAGGGCTCAGTGGGGGTTGTTTACCCCGTGAGGCCGCAGGAGGAACAGCCCCAGTGGCGAGGCAGCTCTGGAAACCTGGATTCAGCTCCGGCAGGAACTCCGTCTGCAGGGCCTGGAGGCTCCGGGCGGGGCCGCGGATCTGCTCAGCTGGGGCAGGAGCTTCCTCGCTGTCCTGGGCCCTCCTGGTCTCTGCCTGTCCCGGGGGAGGCGGGATCCTGGGCTGTGTCCCGGCGCCCTGTGCTCCGGGGCCTGCGCTGTTGGATTCGCGCTCCCGGGCCGCGCAGCCCCCTCCGCGGAGCCGCCGCCCGAGCACCTCGAGCTGCTCCTGGAACCGCGCAGCCCCCTCCGCACGGAGCCTCTTCCTCTGCCCGAGCCCCTCCGAGCTGCTCCCGGGGCCGCGCAGCCCCCTCTGCGGAGCCACCCCCGAGCCCCCCCGAGCTGCTCCGGGTCCCGCGGTGCGCGCTGCAGCCCTTAGGGAGCTCGGCGCACTCTCCTGGGCGCGCAGTTGCTGTTACTGTCCCGGGGAACCCGAGGGCATCCCCGCCCTCCTGGGTCCTGCTCCAACTCCCCGCGAGCCCCTTTCCCCCGGGAAGGTCGGTGCAGCTCCTGCGTCTCCGGGACGGGGCTCCCCTGTCCTGGGGACACTCGCCCCGGCCTCAGCCCGGCTCCTCGCGGCCCCTCCCCCTTGGAGGCCTTTGTTTCTTTACTTCTTTTTCCCCGTCTTCCTACCTTGATAGAAGCGCGAACTCTTCTCACTGTTGCATTCCAGCTGGTCTCTCTTTAATTCTCAGGCCGAATTCATAGATTTTCAGGATAATTGGAAGGTTTTCTAGGTAGTTTGGTGGAGACAGGTGATTTGGGGACCCTGCTCTTCCGCCATCTTGCTCCTCCCCCCGCATTATTATACTTCAAGTAAATGAAGTTTTGGTATATTGCATTTATTATCAAGGTTTTTTTTTTGCACATATCAAAATTGGCAATTGCAAATTTAAAACTTTACTTTTATGTCATGACTTGTCTCTGTATCTTACTTTAATTTAACTTACACTGAAAAAGTCAGAAATAAAACATTTGTTCCTGAAAAAAATATATATATATGACAGTGTGTTTACTTTTAAGTTTAATTATTATTTATATGAATAGTTGATCATGTCTTTTCATCTCACAGAGATAGTTTTACATTATTCATTAGGATAAGAAATAATATTTTCATATAAAGTGTAAAAAACTTGTGTTCAGTAAATCTTTATTGTCACAAACTAATAAGCTCTTAATTTGATAAACATTTCTAAAACTGCTCATTTATAAAAGGCAAGAATTTTCCTAAGTGTGTTAATGGTTTCCTAAGCTGTTAATGAATGTTTGGTAAGGAAGAGTTTCTGTGGTCTGATAAATTTGGGAAATACTTGACTTAAGAAGATGAATAAATGTATTTTGGGGATTTATATGAATCTTTAATCTGCTAACATATATTGTGATAGAAAGTCAGTTACAGTATGTGATGTTTCCCAACTTCTTTGATGATGGAAGTACTTTTGAGCATTCTGTAGAGTTAGTGGTCTTTAGAACACACTTTGAAAATACTGCTCTGGGCAGTATTCTAAAAAAATCATTCAAAATAGGGGCACCTGGGTGGTGTAGACTCTTGATTTCAGCTCAGGTTGTAATCCCAGGTCATGGGACAGAGCCCCCAGTTGGGCTCTGTGCTCAGCGTGGAGTCTGCTTTAGTTTCTCTCTCCATCTCCCTCCACTCCTCCCCCAAGCTTGCTCTCTTCTCTCTCAAATGAATTAAAATATCTTTAAAAAAATCATTCAAAATAGTAACATCAGATAATAATAGTCATTTGCATTGGGCATTTCTCTAAGAAAAAAGTCATGCGTCATTTGATCAGAACCATCTGTGGACTTAGAAATTAATCAATGAGGGGGGATCCCTGGGTGGCTCAGTGGTTTAGCGCCTGCCTTTGGCCCAGAGCGCGACCCTGGAGTCCCGGGATCAAGTCCCACGTCAGACTCCGGGCATGGAGCCTGCTTCTCCCTCTGCCTGTGTCTCTGCCTCAGTCTCTCTCTCTCTCTCTGTGTCTATCATGAATAAATAAATAAATAAATCTTAAAAAAAAAAGAAATTAATCAATGTAATTTTCCATGCTAAAATGTAAAGAAAAATGTTTAAACATAGGAATAGATGCAGAAAATTTATTTGGTAAATTCAACACTGACTCACATAAAAATCTCAGCAATCAGGAAAATATGAAATCATTATACTATAAAATATATTCGTATCTATAATTTATATGTACAAATACATTTTTAAAAACCATCATGAAGGCTAAGATTACCTGGTGAAAGTTTTAAGAGAACGAAGATATAGGTATAGTCTCAAGGTATTTCTCCCAAGGTGTTATTTACAACAAAGAGAAAAATAATAACTTGACTGTGGAGAAATACATCAAGTACCATCTTAACCAAGCAATCCCGTAATGCCACATTGACATCATGTGCCCTGAGAGAAGCACAATGCCCTTTCTGTGGTAGTCTTGTCAAAAATTTATGACCTCAATCCAAACATTAAAAAAAAAAAAAGTATTGGGCAAACCCAAACTGGGTTTTACATAAATTTTAAAATTTTTAAATTTTACAAAATAACTGACTGGTACTCGTCAACCATGTCGAGATTGTGAAAAAACAAGGAAGCTTGAGGATCTAGCTGTCACAGATTGCAGAAGACCAAGGAGCCATGGTCTAGATGGGATTCTGGAGGGGATCCTCGAAGAGAAACAGGATATCTGTGGAAAACCAATAAAGCTTAAATAAGGTCTGTAGTTCAGTTAATGGTATTGTGTCAAAGTTAACTTCCCGGTGTTGATCACAGTAGTATTTAAGTTATCAAAATTAGGGGAACTTGGATGAAGGGTTCTGCACCATTTTTGCGAATAGAGAGTTTTTAAAATAAATGAGACTTTTAAAGCATTATTTGGATGATTTCCTGATTTCCTCCTGTGCTTTTACATAGATAGACTCAACCTTGATCTGGATATATTAATATGAGATTTTGGACATAATTCAAGACAGCAATGAGTTCAGTTCCATGGCTTGGGTTTATTTTGTATTTTAATGTTTATAAAACATATTTTATTTACAAGCTCATAAAAGTATAAAAATTCAGGTCATTTATCCAAAAAGTTATCTCTCCTACCTTACATTTACTTGAAAGTGTTTGTACATTAGCATAAGTTTTGCTTTGACTATTTTTTATTTGTTTTTGTTGTTTTGTTTTCTGTTGACTTGGATAGTTTTCTAGGAAAAACCTAGAGTATTCGTGGGGAAACTTTTTTTTTTTTTTAAATTTTTTTTTTTATTTATTTATGATAGTCACACAGAGAGAGAGAGAGGCAGAGACACAGGCAGAGGGAGAAGCAGGCTCCATGCACCGGGAGACCGACGTGGGATTCGATCCTGGGTCTCCAGGATCGCGCCCTGGGCCAAAGGCAGGCGCTAAACCACTGCGCCACCCAGGGATCCCTCGTGGGGAAACTTTTAACAGAAGAGTTATTTCCAGTCATTTTTAACACTGAGTCCTTTTTTTCCAAGTACAATGTCAGACACAACTACAAGGTACAACTCAGAGGCTAAGCTACTTTGTTTCTAGGAGGGCCATGGAGCTAGAGCCCTACTCACTTGGCTTACCTCTTAGTGTCTGCAGGGAGTGAGCTTTAAGAAGCTTCTGCAAGTTGCAAGGTTATGGCTCACAAGGTTTGAAAACCATTTGTGCAGAGAAAGTTTTAGAACATGAAAATGGGCGGAGGGAGCTCAGGAGAGAATTGCTTGGCTCAGAGAGTCTTCATTTCCTTAATGGAATAATAATACGTGCTCTATTCCCTTGGGGATGATGGGAATGAGCAAATTTATGATTATAAAATATCCTGCAGTTTGGGAGTATTTTGTTTTCAAAGTCTTATTGGCAAATACAGTTCTAAAGTTGAATCAGTTGAGTTGCTTTATTTCTTCTCAAGATGTGTGTGGGAAAAGGAGATAAAAGGAATATAGGAAATGTGCAAATGAGAAAACGGAGAGAGAGAGTGAAATTTTAAACTGGAACTCTATTTGCTCAAGCACAAAAATGCTTATGCTGCTTTTGGGGACAAACATTCAGCTTGAAAATCAGAAGCCAACTGTGTTAGCATACGTTGGGCGCAGACAGGAAAATGGCAGAAGGTTGGATTGGGGTGGAAATGGAATTTGCATGTAAATTAGCTGAGATATAAAAACATATTTATATCCAAGGCAAACATTTAGAAAGGGTAAGGGGGAAGCTCGGGAGGCATATCCAACCCGTGTAGCTCCACAGTTTTTAAGGGAAATGAAGATTCATTTAGAGCTTTCAGAATTAACTTTAGTCACAACTACAGCTACTTCCACATTATAATCCATTGTAATTTAAATGCGTTGAAATTTTATATTAGATTTTGCTATCTTCATTTTGAAAGTTAAAAAGGAAAATCTTTGAGAAATAAAACCATCTTATTAGAAAGTAAACACACATCCAGAATGGAAACAACATGACTAATGTGAGAGAGAAGAATGAACCAGGTTGGAAAAATGTATGATAAGCTGAAGAAATAACTATTAAGCTTCAGAAATTATTATTAAAAAAATACCAGAGGGAGCCAAATGGACTGTGAGTTGATCAAAAGACCTAAGGAATTGAGAAATGCTTTGATGTTCTGAAGGGCATTCACTTCAGTTCAGTTCTGTGGGGATTTTCAATTAACTTCCTGCAAGTTGAAGCTAGTTCTCTTGCTAAAGGAAGTGAGATCTCTTGAGAAATATTTTTTATACCTTTGCTTGTCAGGGACCATTGTTTTTAGATATTGCATTAGGGTTATTTGAATCGCATCTGTTAGTATTCCTAACCCAAACTAGCTTTAAAAATAAAAGGAAGCTCTACCCACACCTGAAAATTCTAAAGATAGAGCAGCCTTCAAGACTGATTTGATCCAAAGTTTACCAGGACTTGCAAATCCATTTTGCTGCCCTGCCTTTGAAGTCTGGTTTTTCCTCTAGCAAGATCGTTGCTAACAGCAATGGAACCATCTACATATTTCCGTGTTTAATTTGACAGGAGAAGAGTGAGTGCTTTCATTCCAGGGACATTACAAAGTATCCAACCGCATGGAAGAAAATAAATGCAGTGTATTTCTTTTTAAATTAACCTGTTTTTCCAGATAGTGGAAAGATGCAACCTTCCATTATTTATGGTACAGTAAAGAAAGATCAAGCATTTAACTATTTAACCAGTGGGGACAAGTCTATTGCTACTGATGGAAAAAAAAAGAAGAAGAAGAAGAAGAAGAAGAAGAAGAAGAAGAAGAAGAAGAAGAAGAAGAAGAAGAAGCAGGAGGAGGAGGAAGAGGAGGAGGAAAAGAAGAACAAGAAAAGAAGAAAAAGAAAAGTTTCCACAAAGTGCAGGATAGATTAGGACATACATATTCAAGACTAAGAGGCAAACATCTCAAGAATTTTCAAAATTGTTAAAGGTGATCCAGTTTTGCTGATTCACTTGAGAATATGTTGTTATCAGAAGATCTCAGTAATGCATGGCACTAAAGTTTTGAATAAGAAATGGAATACCAAAAGACAGCAAGCCCAATTCTATTTTCCCTTAATTCTGTATTATTTGATACTTAAGGTACTCTATGCAATGTATATGGATATTGTGAAGCAAAATAATACAGTGAACACTTGCAAATCTGCCAGTCAATTTAATAACCAGAAAATTACCAATGGTATCAATACCATTGGGCTGTCTGATCCAATTTCCCCACCTTCTTCCCACAATTCTTAATCATGGCTTTTCTCTCTTACACATGTGCACACATACACAGACACATACCTACAGTGGAATAAACAATAAACAATCTACAACTGCACACACACTAATTTTGAATCTCATAACCAAAATGTTTAGCAAGCTAAAACAAACCAGAAATAAAAGCATGCATACTGTACAATTCCATTTAAAGAATCAAATAAATAAAAAGAAGCAAAACTAATCTGTGCTGTTAGAAGTTAGGACCTTAGTTGGATGGGGGATATGAAATCAAAAGAGAGCAGGTGAGCTTGTTTAGGATACTGACACTCTTTTCTTCCTTGGATGTTGTCTGTGTGACATGCATGGTTAGTAGTAAAACCTCATCAAGTTCTAATCTTACGATGGATGTACTTTATTATATGTATGTTAGCCTTAATAAGAAGCTCCGAAAGTAAAGTGGAACAAAAATTTCAGAGAATGACTTGAGAAGTAGAACATTAAGAACAACAGCGACAGGCTAAGAAATGGCAATGTGATAGAAAACAGAAGCTTATTAAAGGAAAATGACGGAATGTCAGTATGCCCGACATAAATATAAGATATTAAAGATGAAAGTAAAAGTGTAGAGCACATACACAAGGCCTGAAAGAATAATAACTTTGGGTCTTTCAACAGTAATACTGACATTTTCAAAAGACAAAGGATAAATGCCTTGAAAATTGTGAGAGGGAATGATGTCCATCCCAGAATTCTATATTCAACTGAACTGGGTAAAATAAAGGTTTCAAACAAGCAAACTCTCAAAAACGGTCCTGGGGTAGGAAATGGCTAGATAATATGATCTCCTGAAACAAAGAAACAAATCAAGGAAAATGAAGAAAATGGGAACCAGGAAACAGAAGATCGCAGTTAGGAGTGAGGCAAAGGGTACCCCAAAATGAAGACCAGACAAGAATGGTGCAGCAGATGTGGGGGGCAACCAACCCAAACTGCATGAGGAAGACAAGAGAGCTCCAGATGGACATCTTTGGGGAAAATAATTAACCAGATGGGTTATCTTCCAGGATAGAAAAATGATTTTCAGAATTGTTGAAGGAGGTGTGAGCACTTAATGAGAAAATCAATGAAATACATATATTATTACCTCCACAAGAAAGATAATGTGCAATAAATGACCGATGACTATAATATATAAAAGGCTCAGTAGTGGATAATTTTCATGTAGTTGAAATAACAGAAACACTGCATGGTTTTAAGGAGATTGAATTGTTTGGAAACATGGCTAAGACCTCATGTATGAAAGATGCAGCGTATACTTATTTTTGTTCAGGACATGTTGAAGCAGATGACAAAGGGATAGTTAAACTGTGAAAATGGTTGCCTGGTGACCAGTTTTGGGAGTGGGGTCAGGGAGGGGACCACTAACTTTTGCATATGCTTCTTAACAATATTTCAATTTCAAGCATAAGCAAGACTTGCTCTGATAAAAAAAATTTATTTAAGGGTAATAACCATAAATCAATAAAAAAATAAATTGAATGGATGATGTCAGGCTTTGGCAAAGCTATGTTAGCAAGTTCTGACATTAAACTCTCCAACTTTCGATGGAGAGCAGACCAATAGAAAACCAGGTATCTTTGGGCTGCTAGAACTAGTCCATACATAGTCTGCCTTAAAGAAGAGGGGTGGGGGGGAAGATGAAAAAAAAAAAAAAAGATATCAATTCTCCTGTCTTCTGGTCACATCTTGTCCGGAGAGCCTCATGCCAGTCTGAGCCTCCTCTTTGTCAAGCTGAACTTTGATACATTACCAAAGGACGCAGGATCTTCAGGGGTTCTGGACAATTTACTCTCTGAAGAATGGGTGTGAAAGATGGTGATGTTTGGCAGGAGATATAGTCATACACATTTTTTATTGTGCCAGATGCCAGAACCAGGAAAAAATGGATAAAAAATGAAGAAGGCAGCTATGAAACAATTCAATTAAAAACCCCAAACAGGAAAGTATACTTTCCCATGAAAAAGTCTGCCTCCCAGCACTTCCACAATGCCCTCCACCAAAATGTGCTGAAAGCTGAGCCCGCACTTCCTCCCCAGGCTGTATCCCCACAAAACAACACCTGTTGGACAGGTCACAAACCTCGCGGTTACTTATGACCTCATGCATGTGACCACATGCAGTTTGTCACAACACTTTGAGAGCTCCTCCTTCAAAACATTTCCAGACTGTGACCTCTTCTGACCACCTTGCTGTTCCCACCCTGGTCTAACCACTATGATCTGTCACCTGGATCATGCCCAAGGTCCCCCTACAGATTTCCCTGTATCTGCTCAAACAGTCAATTCTCAATGCAACAGCCATTGGGGGGGGGGGGGGGGGTCCTTTCAAAATATAAGCCAGACAGCATTTCCAGATTCACCTTCAAGATGAAAAGGGTTAAAAAAAAGGGGGGTGGGAGGTTGTATTCAATAACTAAATAAACATAAAATTTAAGAGTTTATTCCACTTCTAGATTCACTTTTGTTAAAAATGCAGATAGTGAGTAAGGATGGGGGAATGGCTCTGAGACCTCCTCTGATTTAAATAATTTGTTTCTGTCCTGCTTGGATGTACCTTCTTCAAAATGCCAGCCAGGTCCTCAAATCCTGGTCTTGAGGATTCAAGGCAGGAAAGGTTACTTGAATCTGTACTCTGCTAAGGTACAGGTACCCTCTCCTAGGGAAGGGTAGTCCCTACACAACTAGCTCCAATTTGATTTTACTCCTAAATCTTGTGTTTATACCCATTCTTGCCTATAATTAACAGTATACAACAACTTTTTCCTTGCCTATACCTATAGTTTCACCCTCTTCCAGCAAGTAGGGAAGTTGTTCACCAAATAGAAGCAAGAAGAGCATACAGAGAGAGTTGCTTCTACTGTTTCCTATTTGAGCATCACAGAAAGCTTGGAGATGGCTTGGATTTGACAAGGGAAAAAAAAAAGTCAACGTAAGGAATATAGATGAGCCTTCCAATTGGCCAAAAAATGTCATATGTACTAATGGAGAACAAGAATGTAAGTGGTCTTGAAGAAGGATGATGCCAATGACAGTGGAATTCCTTAATTTAAGCAACTGTTTCTTATCACCCCAGACTTCCGACACCCCAGCTGGAGTTAATATTCCTGGTTTGCAAAGCCTCTCCTCATCAGAGTTCAAAGACATCCATGAGCTTTCAATCAGTTGTTAAAGGAAGGCAATGTGGTGATTTGTCATGAAAATCACGATCTTATGCTTATGTTACAAATGGGGAATATTACCCCGAAGAGCATGCTTTGATTGATCACCACATCCATACCAGTTCCCCAGACTACAGAGACACGACACGGAGCTTTGCAGTCAGCAAACATATTACTTGTCTTGGTCTTCTTTTATCTCTTGCTTGGTTCCTCAAGGATATTTTATAACTCCATCACACACACCACAGCTTGAGTTTCTTCTTGTCATACAATTTCAATTTTGTAAGAGCAGTGTATTTCTATGCAGTGAACAACTTTAGTCAAGTTTGGGTTGTTAGGATTTCTGTAATTGTGTTCTATCTGCAGGTGGGGACACAGATGTCTTTGACATAATAATGTCTTGACACAAAAAGCCTTGACGCAAAGTTGTCAGAACCGCACAGAACTATCCTTTCTTCCAAAAAAATTTTTTTTATTTTTTCATTGTGCTTGTTAGTTTTGCTTTCCAATTTATCTGGCACTTATCAAAAGGCACCAACAGTGAAAATAAGTTTATGAGGAGAAATCCTCAAAGATGAGACATCCAAAATGGGAGGCTTTAGATATCAGTAAGTCTCCATTCCATAGAATGGATTACTCTTGGGCAAGCTAACTGAAGGGGGTGTAACTAGAAAGAAATGATAGAACTTGATTAAAATTTATCCTGGAATTTTGTCCTTGAGAGCTTAAAAAGCCTATTCCTGTGACATACTGGACTTCCTTATACCATATAAACTTCCAGAAGATCTAACAAGCTAAATTGATCTCTGTTTTAATTTGCCAGTCTTAGCTGTGGGTATAAGCAGCGTATATGTGTGTAATTGAGGAGAGAGGAGCTCTTCGTACCCCTAAGGGTGCTTTGCGTTCTGTATGTGTCCCCTCTCAAGAGCATATTAGTTTTGGAGACTGATAGAAGTTGAACTGTGGGTAAGGGGCTTTAACTCTGAGAAGCAGGTAAGAAGAGAAACGAGTAATCAACCAGATTATTGCAAAGACTCCTCCCCTCTGTCAAACCCCTTTCTGTTTGCTCTTTCTCGTATGGGCGAGTTCTTTCTTTATGCTGATTCTGTCTTAGGTAGGCAAACATGCAAGCCCTCTTCTTGAGAAAAAAAAAATACTACTTTTCATTCTGGGACTGTCTGGAACAAACATTTTATTTTTATTTTTATTTTTATTTTTTTATTTTATAGCCCGATTTCTCCACCGTATTTACTCAAATAGTGTCTGTCTCCTTTTCATATGTTCAAACTCTAGTTTGTCACTAAGGTTTTCACTCCTGTTATTTTAACAAAATGACTATGAGTAAGATTGCCAATGGTGTCCTAACCATCAGACACAGAGTCATTTGTTCACATCTCTATGATCATGTCAGTAGTTATAAGCAATTTCTTCTTAAAATTGTTTTTTGTTTGTTTTTTTTTTTTTTTTTTTTTTTTGCTGTTGTTTTGTTTGGTTTGGTTTTGTTTTGGGAGGGGGTATTTTATGTCATCGTGACCTGGCCATATCTACCATTTTGCTTTCTCTTCTCTCTTCCTCCAAATTCTTTCCTCTCCTAGGTCTGTTAGTGTGTAATTGACACATGCAAATTGTATATGCTTAAAGTATACAATGTGGTGATTCAATATATGTACACACTGTGAGGTTCTTACCATAATCAAGCTAGTTAACAAATGTATCACCTCACATAGTTGAGTGTGTGTGTAAGTGTGTGTGTGTGGGGGGGTGTGCCGAGAACACCTAAAATGTACTCTTAGCAAATTTAAGTATTCAACACAACTTTTTTTTTTTTTTTTTACCATACAACTTTATTAACTAAAGTCACCATGCTGTACAGGAGATTCCCCAGAGCTTATTCATCTCATAACTGAGAGTCTGTATCCTTTGACCAACATCTCCACATTTTGCTCACCCCCAACCCCAGGCAACCACTGTTCTACTTTCTTCTTCTATGAGTATGACTTCTCTAGATTCCACATATAAGTGGGCTTAGGTAGCATTTGTCTTTCTGTGTCTGGCTTACTTCACATACTGTAATATCCTCCAGGTTTGTCCATGGTGCTACAAATGGAAGGATTTCCTTCTTTTACTGGGTGAATAATATTCCATTGCATATATCACATTTTCTTCGTCTATTCATCTGTCAACAGACATTTAGGGTATTTCAATATTTTGTCTATTGGGTTAATATCCTTCTTTCAAATTCCAAAGTTCAGACTTGCACTCTTTTTTTCTCCACTGAATCTGAATTTATCTGGAGAGCTCCATAATTCTCAAAACATTGACCATCCTTTATTTGGATAATATTAAATATATTTTCTTCCATACACAGTAGGAATGAGAGATTCTTTGATTTCTTACTTTTTTTTAAAAGATTTATTTATTTATTCATGAGAGACACACACACAAACACAGAGAGAGAGAGAGGCAGAGACACAGGCAGAGGGAGAAGCAGGCTCCAAGCAGGGAGCCCGACGTGGGACTCGATCCCGGGCCTCCAGGATCGTGCCCTGGGCCAAAGGCAGGCGCTAAACCGCTGCGCCACCCAGGGATCCCTGATTTCTTACTTTTATCCATCATTCCACTTTGAGTTAATCACCGAGTTCTGATTTTTACTATATATTATTTCTCATAGCTGTTTTTTTAAGTGTTATTGCTTATTTCTTGGTCTGTGTTATTATATCATAGAGCAATATAACATCTGTCATAACTTCTATGCTCCCTTTTATGCTGATATATTATGTCAGAATCATTATAGATGTCTATAGTTATTTAAATTCCTTCTCATCTAGACAGATTTCCTTATTATGCAATAGAAATTACTTAATTGCTGTTCAATAAACAATTATTTATTGAGTATGTACAAAATGTCCTTCCTGAGTGAAATGGTTACTCATGTATAATAATTACAACCTTGAGTTTGGATCTAAAAACTAAGACATGCTCCCTTAGCATGTAAATACAGATGTCTAATGACTCATTTTGGCACTTATTGTTGGTGTTAACTATTACAACAATAAACCCTTCTGATGGTTTCATATTGGTTATGATCCAACATTTCATGGGAACAATTTTAAGAGGCTGCTTCCAGGAATAGCATGAGGAAGAAACCACGGATTTATGAAGTTCTTTGGTTAGACAAGCTTTGTCCAGTCATCATCTCCTAACTAATCCTTCCTTTATATATAATATTAGTTCCAAGTAGAAAGAAACATACTTCTCTTTCTCTGTGGTTTTTTTTTTTTTTTGCCATAGACAGCAACTGCTTATGCCTTTTATATTGGTAAAAACGAAGTCCACTCTCAGTAGCTCAAAGTAGCCTACATAATTTTCAATAAACCCTTCAATCATTAACCCCAATGTGAAATCTATTTGTTCCAGCTGTGCAAAATTACAACTCTCTAGTTACAAAATAATATACCAGAAATTTGTTTTCACCCACAGAAAAAGAATTGTACCAGCAAATTGGGCTTTCTGCAAAAATGCTCTTTTAATGTAAAATCCATTAAAATTTGCATGTATCTAATGAATTTCTTGAATGGCGATTAAATTTACAAATAAGAATTTAAGAGAAATAATAAACTCTGGATTTTGTATTGGTTGGTAAAAGAGCTAATTTATAGCAATAATTAACATTCACCCTTATGTCAGGCAATATTCTAAGTCAGGGCAGCAAACTGTTTCTGTAAAGGTCCAAATATTAAGTATTTCTTATTTTGTGGATTACACAGTCTCAGTTACAACTGTAGCTACCTTTGCAGTAGGAAAGCAGACATATTTTACATGTAAACACATGGATATGGCTATGCCAATAAACTTTACTTAGAAGAATAGATAGCAGATGACTGGATTTGGCCCATGGGTTATATATATTTGCTGTTCTCTGGTCTAAGTGGTTTACTTCTATAATTTTTGGATTTCACTGCCTTTAACACCTGCCTTAGATAGGAACTATTTATTTATTCACAAATTGTATTTTTTGTTGACTAAATGGTACATTTGAGAAACACAGAATCATACAAGTAAGGCAAAATTTAATTAAGTAGGGGCTATTTATTATTCTTAGTTCACACATGAAGAAACTGAGGCTCTGAGGGATTAGCTAATTTACCCACATTGAATGGCTTGTACAGGATGGAGCTAGGATGTGCATTCTGACTTTACAAAGAGATGACAAGTGACAATGCAATATCAGATAGATGCTTGAGTGTCTAAGACTGTGACTTAACACATAAACAGGATGAGAAATGAGGTGGGAAATTCAACAGGATCAGGAAAGTTGATATGACAGTGGATATCTAACAGCACAAGAGCAAAGCTGCAGATTCCAAAGGCCAACTAATATATTGTAAAATTTCCATTTTTAATTTAATTTTTATTTTCAATCAATTTAGATAAACCAAGTCAACTGGAAATCTGTTTGCCAAAGTATTCTCTTTCTTATTTTAGTGCACAGCTGAATACTCTACAGAGTGAAAAAGAAAGTATTCAGTTCTTCCCCCCAACTAATTGGGTCATGTTGGTTAGCAGACCCATTGATGGTGTGCCTGTGAATAGAATGTAATGGAAAACTAAAGCATTATCTGATAGAAAACCACCCGGGTAAGTCTTTTAATCCCTTCAGAACTCATAAATAAAATGAAGGAGACTGGGATAAATCATCCTTGTGATCCTGTTCAGCTTAAACTTTTTCTGATTATAAATTTTGAAGGGATTGAACTCAGGTTTACTGCACATTTCAAATAATTATGGCAATATTTCAGATAACAATCATTTTAATGTTACCTGAACAATGGCATCATTTAATATTTCAAACTATGTGGTCATTGAGCCTGAAGAAGCAATATAATTACATTATTCCCCCCATCTCCTAAGTGTATTTATGATTTTTTTCCTTCAGTTCTTCTCTCTTTCAGGTTGTATATTTTATACAGACCTGATCTCCAGTTCAGAAATCCTGTCATCTTCTCTGTCCAATCCATTGTTAGCCTATCTTTTGTGTTCTTCATTTCATAGGTCTTATTTTTTCGTTTTAGAATGCTGCTCTAATCTAATTTATAGATTCAAATTTTCTGTGGAGTTTCTCCATTTTTTTTTCTCTTGCTTTTCTCTATTCTCTTGAGTAGATTAATTACAGGTATCACAAAGTCCTTTTTCTTGGTTTTTGACCTTGGCCATATGCTTCTATTGCACAAACCTAATTATTTCTTACTGTATGTTGTTCATTTACTACAAAAAAAGTGGAGGCATGGGATGATGGAATTTCCATCAGTCTCCCCCATAGACTGGGAAGCCCATCACTTTAACCCAATGAGAGACTGAGTTCAGCAAGCTGGGTACAGTACTTAGGACTCCTTCTGCCTCTGGTTTACCCTTACTCCCTAAGACATGGCCCTTTGGGGGTTTTAACTGAGAGTTTGGGAAGGTTTCTTTGTATCTCCAACACTAAGAAATGGTAAGAATCTTTACTGTTTCAGAATTTTTTGGTTTAGTTAATTAGCCTCCTGCCTCTGTGTTTTCAGCCCCACAAATGTCTTATTTTATCACTCTAGTCCCACACAACCACTAATAGTTCTGCTGACTTCATATTCCCTGAGGGGAGTCTTTCTGGACCTGGCCAGTATTCTCAACTGTTACCAGTTCTGAATGTCAAATGCCACCTGCAAGAGACAGCCACAGGTCTCTTTCTTTTCCACCTCTGGAAAGGTTTATTTCCTCTAAAATGTTAGTTCTTGTATTCCTCATTGTTTCTCTTGTCCTCTGATTCTTCTAGAAATACATTTTTTTTGTCATTTACTCAGCTGTTGTTATTTTAATTCACTGGGAGTGTTGACAATCTTAGAAACAAACAGAAGTCAAGTTTTTGTTTGCTTTTTTTGTTTGTATTTCTTAGTTTGGTGAAGGTTACCTACAAAAACCTATAAGCATGCATCATGCTTAGTGCCATGTTCTTAGAAATTCATCTCCTGAAATCAAAAACTAGACAAGGATGTCTTTTGTTACCACACCTGTTCAATATTATCTTAAAGGTCTTTGAAAGCACAGTAAAGCAATGCATGCATACATAGATATATATGTGTAAACATATAAGAATGGGAGAGCAAAAATAAATCCTTATTTTCAGGAGAAAGAAAGTTCAAACTAACCTTCAGGTAAATTACACAGATTAATACATGAATTTTGAAAATTCTTGGAACCAAAATTCAACATAAAACAACTATATTCCCATATAGTACTAATGGTTAGAAAATGAAATGTCAAAAAATGCAACAATATTTATGATATATTAAAAACCATCAAAGAATTTGGGGGGTGTCTGGGTGGCATGGTTAATAAGATCTGATTCTTGGTTTTGGCTCTGGTCCTGATCTTAGGTGCAGAGCCTGCTTGAGGCACTCTCTCCCTCTCTCTCTCTGCCCCTCCCCCTGTGCTCTCTCTCTTTCTAAAACAAATAAATAAATCTTTAAAAAAATCATCAAAGAATTAAAAAATCTCTCCTGATAGAGGTGAAAGAGCTCTATACAGAAAACTGTAAACCTCAGAGAAATTAAAGAAGACCCAAGTAAATGGAAGGATGACTTGTCCCTACATTGGGAAATTAAATATTGTAAAGATGTATTTTACCTCACAGGGATCTATAGATTTAATACAATCCCAATCACAGTCCTGGCAGGGTTTTCTTTGCATGTCTATACAGAAATTGACAAGTTGAGCCTAAAACTTACAAAGAAATTCAGCAGGCCAAGAACTTGGTAGAACAGAGTTGAATGAGTCATCTCACAAGATACCAAGACATATTAAGAGTTAACACCATGTAGTATTGGTACAAAGAAAGGAAAAGTAGACCAATGGAACAGAATAAAGAATCCCCAAACCCACAAATGGCAACTGATTTACTGCAAGGTGCAGCACTAAGTAGCAGGGGGGAAATGGTCTTTCCAATAAACTGCACTGGATCAACTTATGTTCTATATTCACATAGGACAACAAACTCTGACCCCTCCATATCTCACAGTTCAAAAAAGTCATCAAAAATACTTCTAGAAGATAACATTTTCTTCATCATCTTGACGATGTGCAACTATTTCATAAAAAGGACAGGAAAAGCACTAACCATAAAGGAAAAGATTGTGAAATGAAACTCTATTGAAATTAAGTACTTTGTTAATAAAAAATATAGTATTAAAAGTAAAATGCAAGGTATAGACTAAGGCAATACATATCTAAATATATATATAAAGAGATGTTTAATATATGAATAATATAGAAATACTTCCTACAAATCATTTCAAAAGTAACAACTCAATTTTATTTATTTTTTTTTTTTAGAAAGAGTTAAAATGTTGAGAGCATATTTCACAAAAAAATGGACAGGACACGTAAAAAATGCCAATGAGTACATGAATACTCATACTATCAGTTATCCTAAAAATAATGAGAAAAATAGAAATTAAATATAACTCAACCATAATTGCTAAAATTAAATAAAAATTGACAAAAAATGACAATTGTCAGTTTCATGTACTGCTGGTGGGATTGTAAATTGGTACAGCTACGTGGGGAAATTATTTGATAGTAGCTAAGTAATTTGAACATGTTCCTACTCTAAAGACCCAGTAATTCCATATATGTATGTGTATACCATATATACCACAAAAAGATGCCTAAAAATATTTGTAGCAACATTATTTATAACAGTCCCAAACTAGAAACACACAAATGTTCATCTGGTATAAAATGAATATACTGCTATACAGAGACGATGAATTATGACTCTATACACAGCAACATGGACTAATCTCAGAGACATAATGCTAAGCTAAAGAAACCAGACGCAAAAATGTACACACTGTTAGATTCCATTTATATATAGTTTAAAAACAGAACAATCTAATCTCTGATGACAGAAGTCAAAATAATGGTTACTTTCCCTTGGTGAGGGAGGGGCTTGAGGAAGTGCTCTGGGGGTATTGGCAGTGATTACGATATTTTGATTTTGGGGCTTACTCAGTGTGTTCACCTGGTACAATACACCAAGCTGTAATTTAAAATCTGTACATTTTATTTATGTATGTCATAATTCAATCATGAGGATCTCCTACAAAATGAGCCAGAAAAAGAGTTTTACCTATATGTCACAGACTCAGTGTGTAATGAAGTAGAATTCATGGGCTCAGCCCTCATTTTGACATTAACAGAAGTGACTCAGAGTCACCTAAAATCAACTCAAGAATAGATGCATATTAAAGGAATCACATGAATGATTACAAAAATGTTACTTGACAGCAACTACTGTCTAAATTTCTTTGTACCCTTTTCCCATAAATGCAGCCTAAAGATGTCAAATAAAAGTCTATTTAGTTTTGAAACCTGAAATTAATAGTCATTTAATAAGTGGAAAGAGTTAAGAGGATTTAGCAAAATCTTAAAAGGACTGAGTAATTTTCTTAAACACGTGAGTATCTGTGCGTGCATGTGTGAGAGAGAAAGCGAGAGAAAGAGAGAAAGAGAGAAACTGAAACATTACTCAACAGATTTTTCTTGGTGACAAATACTAATCAAATCAAAGACGAGTACAAATATGTGAATATGTAGTTTGAATGATCTGCAATACAAATCTTTTTATTGAGCATTAGAAAACTAAGCATTCTTAAATTAATGCGAAAGAAATTGATGGTACATGACATTAGTAGGACTCTTCATATTCTTTTTTTTTTCCTACAGAAATCAAGCAGCTGTGCAATGTTGCCATCATTCTATATTCACTGGGGGTCTAACTGATAAAAGTTCACTCATTCCAAAATGCCACTTAGTGATTTCAGTTCACTTTTACAATAAAATGTTTTTTTCTTAGTAAAGACAAACATCAAATTTGATTTTACCATACTTTTTAACGTCTAGCTTTAAAAAAAAAAATCTGGTTTTAAAGCCATGAATAAAACATTCTAGGAGGTCAAGTTTTCTGGCACTGCCAATTTCAAAATTTCATTTTAATTAGAAAACAAAGAAGTCTCATTCTCTCGTCTCTTTGTGCCTAATTAAAAGCTAAGTAATGGATTTTAAATGAGCCTAATTAGTTGCAAACCTTTTACTGTTCTTACAAAGTCCTTACCCTAATTTAGCTAACAAATACATGTTTAATACTTTCCCATTTATCTGTAGGTAAAAAGAACATTTCTCATCTTTTGGAGTGGCGTCCACCCTTTTAGGTTTTCAAATAGCATTTATGGGTTCCATGGAAACCCAGGGAGACTCAAAAAGCAAATAGATCTTTTTAAATGGACTATTTCTTGCTCTTCATAATATATCCTACAGCTTTTGCTGCAGATGTGTTCTATGTTAATTCTGCTCTATCAGAAACTCATGAAAATTCAGGAAGAGGCATGAAAAGATGTTTACGACTCGCTCTTTGTAATAATGTTAGTTAACATTTACATTTCCCTTATGCTACATTTATGCCTTTCTAAACATTCCACACATATTCACACAATTGTTTCTCTCGATAACTGAATGAGAAAGGTATATTTTATAAGTGAAAAAAATGGAGGCATAACTAAGTTAATTTGTCCAAGATGAGAGAGCTAGGAGTCAGCAAAGTTTGGAATTTGAAGCTATGATCGATTCCAGATACCATCAGGTATAACAACATCATGTGAAGAAGTGGCGAAGGGGATTCCATGCAAGCAGAAATCAAAAGGAAAAAAAAAAAAAGAAATCAAAAGAAAGCAAGAACAGCTCGTTTGGGATCAGACGAAAACAGACTTTATGCCAAAGACTATACATATCTTACTTAAAGCCATATATATACATACATATACATACATACATGTATATATACACATATGCAACTGTACACATATCTATATACATATAATTAGCCTTCTACAAATTATCTTTCTTCTGGTGAAAATTTCCCTCACCCCAGTTGTTGAGTTTAGCCTTTCCCTCATGCTATTTGCATCCTGCAACTGTTTAGTGGTTTTGGATTGTGCTCTAACCCTTCCAGATAGCCGAGCCTCATTCCCTCTGCTCTGTACTCTTCCTGTGAAAGGACTCAAAGCAGCTGCGGACACTGGAGTTTCTTTTAGTTTTTAGTCAATGCATGGGCCATGCAGACAGTGCTGTGGGTGGGGATCTAGGGAGAATAATCCATCCATGTGGGAACTTTCTATTTCTCAGGTTCACCAAGTACCCTATTTCTCTCAACCAAGCTTCTGTAATCACTGACTGCATTCATGTGCACAAATCCAACCACTACTGCCTGGTCCATAATGCTAATGGGGCAGGGGGAATGGGATAGCCAGTAAGCAAGGTGGATTCTTAGCTGAACCCTCTTATTTGATGCTGGACCTCCTGTTCCTCGTGCCTTCTCTCAGCATCTTTGCCCATTAAAGTTCATCCTGTTCTGTGCCTCTCCTTCTCCAAACTTCTTTACCCTAGAGAATTTTAGTGTTCCAGACATTTCTCACAAATCTTTCCTTCCTTATTTCAAAATGTGTAGCACATACTCTGTCTGCCATTTGAAACCAAAACAACACCCCTTTCTATATTTAACATATGTTATGCAAATAGAACTCTGTGTAATGAATCACATTATCTCCCTCAGCTACCTTCCTTTTATATCTCAGAACATCTGACTTGACACTTCAATTCCCATCTCCTTCCCACCCTGTGCTCTTGGAAATGGACTTGTGTTTTCTGCTACTAGTAATAACTTATAAAATACCCATGCTAGTTGTCTCATGATGAAACCCGAAAACAGGCTTTTAGAGTCAGAGTCAGGCTAAGATATACCTTTGCAACACATAATTTAAACATATTTTCTTGCATCCTTATTCATGTGCATATATGTGTCTTAACAAATACATTATGCAGTTTTTGGGGACAGAAACAATGCCTTCTCTGTTTTGGGGTTTTTTTTGTGAATCTTTTCCTAATTTTTTTCTATGCCTAACATGCCTTGGACATAGGAATCTCTCAGTATATCTTACCTGCTTTACTGGTAGCTCTCTGTTTTGGGAGCCAATAATATCATAATGACTTAAAAGCAAAATCCCCCAACACATTTTGTTACTAAATTTCAGCAAAGGAAAAATTAAATAAAATACATGTAAAATGATTACAGTGGATTCTTGTTTTAATGTCAATGCCAGTTGCATGAATTTTATTTTAAACAATATTTTAGATATTTTGTTCTGGGAAAGCTTGGACTCTGCCTGTCTCCCTTTGTTTTATGGTAAATCTAATATCTAAGCAAATAAAATGTTGTGGAAATTATTTTTCTTTTTGTTTTACTGTGACAAGTAAATGGAAATCTGAGACAATTGGAAAATAAATATTTGACTATAAATATATATTCCAGTATCAAGAATTTAGAATATAGATTTATTAGATACCTCTATGATTTAGACATTCTCTTATTTTCTCCTTAAATTATTTGTATTTCATATATATATATATATATATATATATTTACCTATTTTTGATCCATGTAACTGGAGAATAGAGGATTTGAGGCTTTAGGACCTTTTTCCTTGAAAAATCACAGACTTGTGTAATCCTGAAAATTTGCCAAAAGTTAGAAGAGTGTTTGCTAGAAGATGTAGAATGTAGAATTTAGGTTGTAGAATGTTAGGGGACTGGAGATATATATATATATATATATATATATATATATATATATATATATAAAATCTGGAAGGCTTACTTGGCCTTCTCATAGCCTTTGATTTTGAAAAAAAAAGTATCTTATTGACAGTACATATTATTTCTCACTTATTTCTCAGATAACGTATATAAAATAGTATGCTTCAGCCTGTTGTTTTAAGGAGCAAATTTAGCCTTACAAGCCTTATAAAAAGCAGTTTGTCCTTTGGGTTTAATGAGACACAGGGTTGTATTTGAAAGTGGAGATCAGAAAAGAACATAGCTCCGAGAGAAGCTTGGCTATTATCACAAAATTCACATTTCTTGGACTAATCCATCATCTCCAAATAAAAAGTACAGACATAATAAACAAAAAGGCTTGCTAGCCATTGCCAAGTTCAAGTTCATATTACCTGACTGAAATGGAGTGGGAAGTATTGTTTCTCCAGATTATAAAGGAAGAAAAAGCGATTATGATTATGATCTGGATTTTTCAAGCAGCAGCTGGATGAACAGGAGGCAATAAAAATAGTTTTCCAATTTTTTAAAATTTAAATTTATCCTGGCATGGAACAAGATTATTTATTACTATATTGCTATGTATTTAAAATAGTTATATTCATATTGGGAAAGCACAAAAGGAGAGCCTTGTGTTGAAAATTTTATCACAAGCAAAAGATTGTCAAAATAAGAGATTTTTTTTTTTTTTAAGAAATAAAGTGTATGAGTGGTGGGGAGAGGGACAGAGGGAGAGAGAGAGAGAGACTCTTAAACAGGCTCCATGCATTGCCATGGACACAGAGGGGCTCAACCTCACCACCCTGAGATCCTGACCTGAGCTGAAATCAAGAGTCAGAGGCTTAATGAAGCGAGCTACCCATGTGCCCCAAAATAAGAGATGAGTTTGAGATACTTTCTCAGTTTTAATGTGTTTGAAGTCTCAACACCTTTTGTTGATAAAATGAATTTTATATAATATTACAAAAGTCATCTAAATGATATAATTGGTATGTGAAATCTGAGAAATATTTTAATCTCTAAAGTTTATGTTATTACCTATACAGAGAGAAAGTCTCAATGTGGAATTCTTCCAAAACTGTTATTTGATTAAGGTTTTCCTAAAATGGAAAAAAAAAATGTATTGTGAGCACCTGTTAAACCTCATCTATGTGCTTAGCACTATTATCTCAAGATCCACACTTTTATGAATGCTGGACTTAGTGAATATTTGGAATGAGACTTGACTCTGGAGATTAATACCTGTTTACCTACCCATCTACCCATTGCTGGCTCCTTGTGCTCATCACCATGGAGCAGGCAACAAGCTCATTCCTCAGACCAGTGCTTGTTTGGAGAGTCTTCATAGTCATACTTAATTCTCACCATAAACACTTGAAACAGAGAAATAGAGAAAGAGAGAGAGAAGCTGGAGGAAAAGAAGCAAGGGAGAGAAAGAGAGGGAAAGAGAAAGAGAGGACATGTAAATTTGGTAAGGTTTATTAACTCTTCTCTTTCCTTGAATTACGCTAATATTGTTTCATTAAAATTCCCAGTGACATTCATGGACAAGTTGTCCTCTAGTCAAATTCTAAATTGAGGGGTTCCTGGGTGGCTCATTCACTTAAGCATCCAACTCCCTTCAGGTAATAGTCTTGGGGTGGTGAAATCGAGCCCCACATTGGGCTCTGTGCTCAACCTGGAGTCTGCTTGAGATTCTCTCTCTCCCTTTCCCTCTGCCCCTCACCCTGCCCATGTTTGCATGCACTCTCTCACTCTCTCTCTCTTTCTCTCTCTCTCTCAATAAATAAATAAGTAACATCTTTAAAAAATTTTAAATTGAATAAATGTTTATGGAAACAAATGGAGAACTTTGATTTGAAAGTTCCATCCACATAACTACTGCATATGACACCCAGACATTAACCTGGATGGGGACTTCTAATAGCACCCACAGTTAATATTATATATGTTAGTATTTTTCCCTTGTTCTTATAGATTTAACCTCTTTTATAAGAGACAACAGAAGAAAGAGGAATTATCACCAGCATAGATGAACATTAAAGCATTTACTAACTATAACGCCAGATTCAAGGTCTGTATACTGACTCTAACTTCATCTCAGATTGTATTTTTACTCTATCTCTACCCAAATAGACATTGATGTGCAAGCACACAGCACACATTTGTTTGTTGCTGTTGAGATATTGACAGTATTAGGTGGAAAGTATAAAGGAGAGATTTTGAGATTCAAGGAAGTTTCTACAAATTGTTAGATTATCTCGTTAAGTAGAGTTCCTGATGGTTCATATGTATGCTGACTAGCAAACATCCCATGAGTCCTCATCTGGAATTCAAAATGATGGTCAATGGTATCACTATGATATATTTGTCCACTTGTCCCTTTTCGGGCCCATGGCATTTTTGCAGATACGTTGTTTTTGCAAAGGGAGCAGAAATACAACAGCATGTCACCTTTAACTATGTATATTGATTGACTGGTTGATGGTTTCTTCCATTTTTCAATAAGCAACTAGGCTCTGGGAATTCAAATTTAAGTAAAGAATGACACTTTACTGGAAAATCTTGGTCCCATAGGAAAGAAAACATATCAACCAATATTTAGTATAAAGTAATTCTGAACATCAAGAAAAAGACAGATACTAGAATTAATGAATATAAATAATGACAACATACAAGCTAAAAATGAAAGTATGTCTAGGCTAATGAGAGTGATAGGGGAACGTAGAGTGGATTCCCTGATGGAGAAGAGGGATGCTCAGAATAAAAAATTTTCCAAAGTATTCTACAGAGGACATGGTGTTTGCCTGGTTGTTAAGCTGGGGAAGATTTTCAACAGAAGGCTACCTTGACCTATTTAAAACATATTCTTAAGCTGCACATTTTTGGGGAAGGGCTATATATTACTCATTGTTTTACATTATTTATGTGTTCAGCACATTCCCTTATATCAATAGGTACTTGACAAATTCCTATTAAGTATACTCATAAGTAAATTAAATCTATATTTTAAAACATACTTATTAAATAATTTACATTAAAAATAAATATAAATGCTCCTTGCTCAGTGGAGAGTCTGCTTCACCCTCTCTCTCTACTCCTCCCCGCCCGTGCTCTTTGCTGTTTCTCAAATAAATAAAATTTAAAATATACATATATAAATGCTATTATCATTAGTGGAACAACTCAGCCATCTATCACTTATATTAGTAAATGTCCTTTGGGCTATAAACGGGTAGGTTTAAAACCTTGCTTTGGTTAAAGGATCACTAGTAAAGCCTTCCCTTGCTTTGGGGAGGGGGCACTGATTTGTTACATGGCATGGGCACTTCAGTGGTCAAAGTATCAGGGTGCTGAAGAATAAATTCTCTATTTAAATGCATTTAATTCTTTATCAGTCACTTAAATTCCAGATAAGAGAGCAATTTCTTTCAGTCAAATTTATCACTGAGGTAATTATCGTCAGGTGGCTTGAGGAGATAATGTGAATTAGCGTCGCGGCTGATTATTCAACTTTCAGGAAGATACACTTAGTTGTAACTTGACACTTCTTTTAGTGCAAGAAAGTGCAACAGTATTTGTAAAATCTCTTTTATAAACTTAACAATGAAAGTATCTTGCTCTTCAACATATTTTAAAATTTAATATTTATTTTTGATGACAAGGATTCACAAGGGATTCACCTACTTATTTATTCTTTCAGCCAGCACTACTTATTGGGTGCTTATTCTATACCAGGCTCTGTGCTAAGTAAGCAGAAACATATATATTCCTTGCCTAAATTGAGCTTACAGGATGGAGGAAGTTCACATCTAGTGAGTGCAAGGAGCTTGGATAAGATGGTCAGAGAATTAGAAACTTAAATACAATAAGCACAAATCAACAGGCAGCATGGCCTTAGATGAATGCTTCCTTGACTATTTAGAAAGAAAGTGATAACAAAAATCAGTGAGCTCCTTTCTTTCCCAGCAAGGACATTTGGAACATTTTGAAAATGAAGAGTGTATCATGAAAATCAACCATTGAAGATGGTGGGGTGTAGCAGGCTCCAAGACCCAGTGAAATGGATTGAAGGCGCTAAAAGACGGATAAGGAGAACACCAAAATGCCAGCAGCCAATAAGGATATGCACATGATTAGGCAAATCTTGTAAAATGAAGGGGAGGGGTCAAAGAAAGCTATAGAAGAGTCTGATAACTTCTTACAGCAGCTTCCTAAATTCCAGACCCAGTACAGAGGAAAGATATTTCTTAAAAAACAAATAAATAAAAATAATGTTTTTATTTATTTATTCATAAGAGACACAGAGAGAGGCAGAGACACAGGCAGAGGGAGAAGCAGGTTCCCTGCCGAAAGCCCGATGTGGGACCCAATCCCAGGACTCTGGGGTCACCACCTGAGCCAAAGGCAGACATTCAACCACTGAGCCACCCAGGTGCCCTGAGATGTTTCATTTAGAGTTTTGGTTCATAGAAAGGAGAATAGTTGAAAGAGAGAGAGAGAGAAAGGCACAGATAGGCAGCCTTAGAGGAAAGCCAAGAGAAGCTTTCTAAGTAGATTCACTCTACTTTCTATCACTAGGCTACAACAGTGACTGGAATGGCTGTCAGGAGTGACCATGTTACATGGCACTGCCCTGCCCTGAGAGACTGAACCATAGCTGAAGAGAATGGAATGCAGTCCTGACTGTCTGCCATGAGCTGTGGCACAGGATGTTCAGACTTCAGAAAAAAAACTAGAACAAGTGTCCCTGAACAAAAACTCAAGCAGTTTTGAAGGATTTCCCTCTACACCCACCCCCATGTCTTACGAAAATGGAATGAAGATAAAACAAAACAAAACAGACCAAAACCCTAACGTCCATGTTGCAAATGTAGTGCAGAATGGACACAAGTGGTCCAGTGTAAAAATGCTTGGCATCCTCAATAGAAAGCATCCAAAAAATGCAGCTGAAGAAACTATTCTGAGTATTGAAAATAGGTGATTGTCTTTTTAACCAAGGAGAAAAATGAATCCTCAGCTAGGAATGGTACATTTCATTCTATGTGTAAGGAAAAGAAAAAAAAAAAAAACATGAGATAGTTGGCATTAGAACATATTCTGGTTAAGTTTTTGAATATCAGTGATAAAGAATAGGTTTCAACACAAATAGAGAAAGCCCAAGAATCAGTTTACTAATTTTTTTTCTAAGATTTTATTTAATTATTGATGAGAGACAGACAGAGAGAGAGAGAGAGGCAGAGACACAGGCAGAGGGAGAAGCAGGCTCCACGCAGGGAGCCTGACGTGGGACTCGATCCCAGGTCTCCAGCATCATGCCCTGGGCTGAAGGCGGCGCTAAACTGCTGAGCCACCCAGGCTGCCCATTAGTATACTGAGTTTTTGATGCCCCCACAACTTTCAGTGCCAGAGGTCATTAGATCACTGTCTACAAAGTTCAAGAGAGAACGAGGTGTGACCAAGAATATTTTAACCCGCAAAGAGTCATTTAATAAAGAAGACAAAATGAAATAGTCATCTATCTATCATCTACTTATCTATCTATCCATCCATCTTGATGTTAATATCCACCTATCCAAGAGATTAAGATAAAGAAATTAGGGACACCTGGGTGGCTCAGTGGGTTCAGTAACCGACTCTTGATTTCAGCTCAGGTCATGATCTCAGGGTCATGAGATCAAACCCCAAGCAGGGCTCCATGCTGGCCATGGAGTCTGCTTCAGATTTTCTCTCTCCTTCTCCCTCTGCCTCTCCCTGCTAAAAAAAAGAATAAAGAAATTATTATCAGAGAAAAATTAGGTGAAAAATCTCCTGGTAAGCACTAATTCCATTTAACTATAGAACTTAGGGTAAAAACTGAGGCATTATGGCTAAGGAATAAAGGTAACATTAAAAAAAAAAACTCTTGATGAATTAAAATGATTACAACAATTGAAATGGGAGAGATCAGACAAAGAAACTGTACAAGTTATCCGATTGTCTTCTAGCAGGGAATCGATTGATGATGCTCAGAAACAGACAGATGGAGATAAAGCTGTAGATAAATATTTAACATCATGGTAGGCAGAATTTTCAAATGGCTCCGAATATTCCCTCCCAAACTATCCTCTCCTCCTGAGTGTAGGTATGATGGGATTTCACTCATGGGACGAGGTTATGGTATATGGAAAAGGTGAAAGGATGCTGTAGATGTAATCCTAGTTCTCTGTTGAGATATTTATCTGCTCTGTGTCTTCCTCACACTGCCAAAAGTAAAATGATACATATTGGTATAGTTGTTAGTAGTGGGTAAAACAATACTCAAATCTGGACCAAAATCAAATGTCATTTGTAAAAGCTTTATCCTTTCTGTGTCATTATACATCTAAGCAGCCAATATTCTATGAGAAGAGTAAAGTTTGAAGATTAATACGTTCTTTAGTATATATTGACCTGGAGACAAATAGATGAGTATGAGGATCTTAGGGCCTTCTGGGGATGACGTCACCAAGTTTTCAATTTTGACTTCCTAAATTTTCTGGGTACGGGAGCCTGATGGGATGGCCCTGATTGAGAGAACTGCTGGTGGAGAAACAAATACCAAGATTTAATGAGGCACTCACAGGAGAGAGGGATTCATAGCTGGTTCTCCAAGACTTACCTGCTTGGAGTTCTCCTCATTGCTGAAGGGGATTAAGAGGTAAAAAATCTCCAGTTTTTTTTCCAAGACTTACACTAAAGTTTAAGCTTGGTGGCTAGTCTTGGCATAGTATGTAGCTGTGTTTGGAAGCATTGGTTTCAGCAGTTTATAGCTGAGACTGAAAGCTCCTCTGAAACCCTCCCTTCTGGCTAACAGACTGACAAGGAAACCAGAAGGATGAGCATCAAAATGTGAACCAAAAACTGTCATTTTGGAACACTGTGTGAGCGTTATTACTATTCTCACAAGGGTATAGATCAGCAAGGGTGAGCCTGGGTTAATAACTAAAGCAAAAGCACCACAAATAGATTTGACTTTGCAGATCTCTCTCTCTTTGACCTTTATTCGGGATTTGGAAGTAGAAGTAATTCCTTTTAGATAAAGACAGGCCTGGGGCTCTTAAACAACTTGAATGACAAAAACACTGTAAAAGAAGAAACACAGAGATTTGCACGAACATATGTGTATACACATGATCATTTTAAAATTTATTTATTATGTTTTGCACTGAAGTATAGTTGATATCAATGTTATACTAGTTTCAGGTGTACAACATAGTAATTTGACAATTTTATACATTAGGCTATGCTCACCATGATAAGTGTGGGGACCATTTGTCACTGTACAATGTTATTACAATATTATTGACTATATTCCCCATGCTGTGCTTTTCATCCCTGTGACTTATTTATTTCATACCTGGAGATTTTTTTCTTACCTCTTAATCCCCTTCAACAATGAGGAGAACTCCAAGTGGGCAAGTCTAAACTTTCTATAAAATGGGAGTTCCACTGAGCAATACAATATGTGACAGTATTTGTACCTTAAGCTCACAAATTAGTTCCTATTGGTTACCTTAAAAAAGTCAGAATAACTGTCACTCTGTTTAATTCAAATCTGCACTATCTCCACTGATATGCAGAAGATTTGCCACTGTCCTGCCTCCTCCATACATCTCAAACTTCTTTTAACCTTGAATTTCCCTTTAAGGAATTGTATTTGCTAGCTCCTTTGCAAGTAAGGCACTGCTAACAGCTCCAGTCTCCTTGCCAATCTTTCCTGATATTTTAAGCTTTAGCAACACAAAATTTTTTACATTTCTTTGAAAGCAATTTGACTTATCTGGGTGCAATTTCTTGGGCTGTCCACCATGCCAGGAGAAGGAGGAGTAATCTCCCCTTACTGTGAGGCTGGACAGCTCCCAGCACATTCTGTGATGCACTCAAGACAGACCCTCTGTTAAGTGTGTCCCGAACTGATTGCCCCTTCCCACCAGGGCTAGATTTCATGCCTTTTTTGCTAGTTATTCCCTAGTGCATAGGATCTCTACCACTGCATAGAATCATGTTTTATTTGTGTTTGCATCTTATACACAGAAAACACTTAAGCTTCATATTGGCTGAATGAACAAATAAATAAATGGCTCATGACATTAGCTTTTCCGGGCAAATTATTTCACTACCTTTATACCTGTCATACAGCTTACTTACTGTGTCACTGACAGAAATACGCAATTCAAAATATTGGCAGTTCTATCTTTTTTGGAAGCCTTTTTCATATGCAATTACATTTAGTCTCAATAGGAAGAAAATTAAAAACAAACTGAAATGGAAGAAAATTAAAAACAAATTAAACAACTCTTTGTGATTTTTTACTATTAGAACATGTGGAATGAAACCACATAACTCATTTGTTTGTTTGTTAAAAACAACTACTTTTTAATTTCCATCCATTTTTCACTTTGGGTAGTTCTACTTGACTGTGACACTCAGTATGTCATTTTATAAATTCAAGAATTACTGGGACAGCCACTAACATGATAAATGCATTGTCACATAATTGAGGTTGTCTGCACTTTGGTGATAATGGTAGTTATTAACTTTTCTAAAAATGCTGAAAATATTGTAAGAAAGCACTTGTGTGTGCATTATCATTTTAGATTTTTATGATTTTATGTTTTCAATGTATAAGCTAGTAGTAGGAAAAACCAACCTATCACCTTGCAAGATCAATATGCAAGAAATAAATGCATGATTCCAAGATTTAGCAAGTTTAATCTTTAGACTTGCTTCTCTAATTACTTTGAAATATTAGACAAATTAGGATAGCTTTCAGGCCAAAGTAACCATATAACGACCATGGCAAATCTAACTTTTGTTAGCGGGGGAAAAACACACTGTTTTACAAGGAAACAAAGTCTAGGCAAATTGAATCAGGTTTAGGATATCTTCAATTTTGAAAGAAAAGAAAATCATAGTTATCTAAGCCTTCAACAATATGATCTTTCTGGAGGTGGCTGATCAATACTTTACAATCCTGAAGGAATAATTAAAGCTCACTAAATGATATTAGTGTGTGGGTTAAGGAGGGCTGTAGGGAAGCAGGAGTTCATAAAAGAGAAAAATAACTATTTTTTCTTTAAAAAAAAAAGATTTTATTTATTCATGAGAGACACACACACACAGAGAGAGAGAGAGAGAGAGAGAGGCAGAGACACAGGCAGAGGGAGAAGCAGGCTCCATGCAGGGAACCCTATGTGGGACTCGATCCTGGGACTCCAGGACCAAGCCCTGGGCCGAAGGCAGGCGCTAAACCGCTGTGCCACCCAGGGATCCCAGAACTATTCTTTCATGTTCAAAAATTAAGAATTATAATTTTGTTACTTCCAAGGCATATGATAGCTAAAAAAACTATATAACAGTCTCAGGTAAATCTTTATGGGATTTATTTCGATTATTACAAATATTTTTATTTGTATCATTATACATAGCATCATACTGTTGAAGTCTTAAAAATATTATTACTCAAAACGTGACCCATAGAACCTCTGGTTCGGAATTGCCTGGCATTATTAATTACAATGGAGAGTCACAGAACTTGTCCCAGATCTACAGATCTACAGAATCTCTGGAATTAATTGGAAATATGATGTTTAATAAGTTCCTCCTGCACACTGAAGTTTAAGAATTCTCTTAATTCTTAATTCTCTTTTCAAAGAATTTACAAGAATTTGTAAAGAGAAAAGAGAGCTTATCATCTTACCTTAACCCCCACAAGCACATAAGAATACATGTACATATATCACATCTCATCTATGTTACTGTAATGTCATTCAAATAATTAATTTTTAAAAATAAATCAGAATGCCTGGATTTGAATTGTGGCTTTGCTACTAAATAACATAATTTAAGGTAACGTAACTTGATATAGTGGAAAAAGGACTTTGTTGGCATCGATTCAATTCTCACATAATGTGTCTAACTGCAAATATTTATATCATAAAGACAGACATCTATAGTCAACAAGATTAGATATAAATCTTTAGGATACCTTCAGCACCCTCCACAGTTGGCATGCCCTGCCTAGTTACAAGCTTATTCCCTATTATTTGACTCGTATCAAACTATCTTGTATTCCATGAACATACCATGGCATTTCAAGCTCTTCCTTCTCTTAAAATGTCTGCTAATGTATTTTGGATTATTTTGGATCCTCATTCACGCTATCTGATTCCATTCATGTATCCCTTCTCCTGAGGCTTTCCCTAATACTCCTGCTAAGTATTAGTTGCATATTATTCATCTTTCAAGGCATTTTTGCTTTTATAACTATAATATGACATATATTGCATCATGATTGACAGTATATGTTTCCAGTCTCCACTGGCCTGTGTATTCCTAGAAGTCAGGAATTATAGAGTTATATGAGAACATATTCTCACCAGTGAGCTGTCCATTAGATTCTCATTCAGTGATGATGAAATTGAATTGGAAATCATTTTGAGTAAGCCACATCATTGTAATATGCTATTTTCCAACAAAGCTTTGCAAGTGGAGTATTGAATGTGTTGTGAAATCTAAGACAAATAAATCACTTTCTTTACCGTAAATCTAAGAGACCACTGAAATAGCACTAACGGAAAATGTAGACTTATTTTATGAAGCTAGATTTTGCAGGCCTGAACTACATGTTTTTCTTCTTTATGGAGTAAAACTCTTAGAGAGTTTAGAGCAGCTTAGAGCAGTTTTAGATCAGAAATGGTATCACATCACACTTAAAATAGATGCCAGACACAGAGGTCTAAATATCTTCCTTCCTATTCGCTGCCATACACTCTTGCCCACCAGTTCCTTTTTAAATTTGTCTGCTGAAACTAAGATATGTTGTGTAAGGGAAAAGGAGACATGGGAACATCATCTCTTGCAGAGTCTTATCTTTGCCAACTGCCATCCTCTGAATTACCATTTTGTTCAAAATGATTTTATAATATTTGTCTTAATATCATAATAACAATGCATTATTCTGATACAGCAGGCCATGCTCAGTGCACGTTAGATCACACAAAAAAATTTGGAATGAAAAATCATGTGGAAGATGGCATTGTTCTTTGCATTTTCTTTTGGAGTCAGATACATGTCTGTGTAGTTGGGGAAGATGCAAGATATAAATATTATAATTTCTACGGTGAACTTCGAGAGCAACAGGATCCATTCCATTCTTCAAAGGTCAAGGAGAGTTGTCATGGAGAATAAAGATCGAATAAAATCATTAAGAAATTCAGAAAAGTTCATGCATGGCCAGGGGGGAAGATTTAGTTTGAGAAAAAAATAGAGAAAAATCCTCTTCTAAGCCATTGGGCAGGGCATTAAAAGTGATGTATCTTAGATTTTTTCAATATATGAAAAAAATTAGTAATAAGCACTCTATTCTTAGACATGCATGGTAGCAGTTGGATTTTTAGTAACAGCCCAGACATTTGTACATGTTTGTCCAAAAAACCATGAGATTTTTTAACACATTTGTTATCAGGACCAAGGTCCACTACTAAAATCTCAGGGAACATTGTTTTTCCCAATCATGTCATTTAACAGGACTTTAATATTTCATCACAGGAAATGAGTTCAAAAAGAATATTACAATATTTTGCTTTCCTTCCCTTTTTATAAATTAAGCCTGAAGTGTTAACTGTTAATCATTTACCAAGAGGAGGTACACTTGGTACTCGTCTGAGTCATAGGATAGGGACGGTGGTGGTTCAAAAAGTTCGTAAAACTAAAATAATATCAGTGTAGATGAGTAAATCAGAAAATACACATCCATTTTAAGTGGGAAAATTACTATTTGCTTAATAAAGTGAGTAGTTCCTGTCTTTTGTATAAAATTATCTTGATAATGCTACCCAGTAAAGTGCTGTTAATATGAGGGTAGTTCCATCAACTGTCTCTCTTTCTCCATGGACCAAATACACTCCCTATCTTTAAAATGCCAGTTACTTAAATTTATAATAATTGAAAGACCTTTCCCAGAAATTTGATATTTAATCAACTGTGCATTCATTTAACTGGGTGCACATAGACATCTGAGAAAAGTGGTTCCATTGAAAAGAAAACTCTGCTGTGTTTATCTTTTCACAGACTGAGTCTACAATATATTTTCTTCCACTGACATGTGAACTATGTGAGAATGTCTATGTGAACATAGGGTAAGGATGGCTGAAAGGTAGCACCTGTGGAAGCAATTAATTCACCCTACAATATTCAGTCGATCAATAGGGCATAAGGACAGTTTTTGAACAGCATTACAGTGTCTTTGATTTATGGTGTTTACAGCAGAATCTGATTTGCTGTCCTGGAAAATGTTTCCTCTATAAAGTATGACTAATAATATATATCAATCTCACTCTTTTGCACCATTCATGCTTGTACACTATTTAAGTAGACAAAGTGCCTTAATGTGAAATAGTGAAAGATCTCTGAAAAAATATGTATCAGATTTCACCAGCCAATTTCACTGCGTTTGTTAGTTTCTCAATTTGTTGACTTGGTTTCTTATTAAAACATAGACTACAAAGATGGGTTTAGCGGTGATTAATGAGATGGGAATCACAGATGCTTTTTGTCTGTTTTTTTCCACATCATTTCAAGCCCAAACCCTTTAAACATGTTTTCTACTTTAATGGACTGGATATTTTACTCAAGGTAAGGTACACATAGTTTTTTAAATTATTCTTCCTCTGATTCTTAACATGATAATTTTTCCCAGTGGAAAGGTAGAGATAAAGTAAAAGAAACCAATTATTGTCATCTTTTGATGGGGTCCAAGTTAGCATCAACACACACACACACACACACACACACACACACACACACACTGGTACATTGATATAGGAGAATTATCTCAACAAAAAAAGCAATTTAGTTATATTTAAATATAGTCTATTAGTTGTTACCACTGAGTTTTTTTCCTCTAACACCCAGAACACGTCTCCAAATGATCATGAATCAGTTATCTGAAGACATCTCGAAAGTGTATTAATTAGATCATGTGTTTTTACATCTTTATTTCTTAAATGGGAAAAATAAGACAGAAAATTTAAGTGACTTGCCCTTAGATGTTCAGCATAAAAAGATCGTAAATCAAGATCCCCTGATTATTTCTGCTTATGCAATGACTCTGTCATCGTTCAAACAATTTTTATAATTCCTCCTCTGGATTAGTCTCTAGAGCCTTTTTAGAAGACAAGAAAGAATTCTGGTTTCATAGGTATGATCTATAGACTGTTTTGTTTTGTTCTTCTGCCACAATTGTACTACTTAACTTTATCCCCTGACTAGTCATCAAACTTGGCTGTGCTGTGACCTCCTTGGAGGCAAGTATCATACCATATTCCCACAGTACTAGGATTATCGCCCAGGATAATACCTGTTCCATTGTTGAATTGATTATATATTTATTGATAAAATATATGCAAAATGTATGTAATTTTTTAATATAATCATAACCAAAAGCATAGTCTCTGAAATAGACTCTGACTAAACTATTTTGAAGTCTCCTTTTGCCAAAACCTTGAAATTTGATCTATATATTTTTGTCTTTAGGAAGTCCTTACTATTATTATTGTTATTCATAGATTAATAACAGCATATGCTAATGGTATGCTAATCCAACTGTCTAAACAATTAAAAATGTTAATGATTGGATTATAGTAATTTTTTTCTATTATTGTTATTTCATGCCTGAAATATTCCGTGCTTGAGTTTGTGTTTCTATAAATGGCACAAAAAAGAGTCTTTATAGCAGATCCTAAAATGACTGTGTGGATTTCAAAGAATGTTTTCCAATGGAAAGAAAGTGTAAATCTTTTATGTAGTTGAGTGCTAAAACAGCTTATTGATCAATGTCAACAGGTGGAGCCAAGACAAATGGTCCTAATCTGTGCCTTTGTAAATATGCTAACCACGAGGAGACAATTTTTCCAATGAATCAAGAAAATGAATATGAATTTTTGTTCAACCATTCAGAGTCTCAGCTTGTAAACCAGGAAGTCTAAGGGGATCTTCTATGGTATATTTGAAAAGTCTAGGTTATATATTTTGCCTGGAACTACTCATAGAGAACTATGATAGCCATTTTTAGAAAATCACTGTGGTTACTTGGGCCAGTGTCAAGGTAACACTTTCCAAAATACTACGACCAGGAAGATTTACACGTCTCAAAGATATTTGAAGTTGATGGAGTCGGTGGTTACTTAAAGATCAGCTGCTCTTATTGGATTAAGTAGAATTGGGTTATGATCTGGACACTGATTGTGAATGTTCTGAACATACTCCTTCCTTACACATGATCTAATGTGCCGTGATTTCTGACTCCCCCCGCCCCAATCCTAGTAATTCTTTCTTGGGAAATACGTTGTTCAGCCTTTTAAAACTGTTACTTACTATTGTATATTATTCTCTGGAGGTTGACTAACAAGCACAAGATATACTGACAATATTACTATCTATTCTAAGATATACTGACAATATTACTATCTATTCTTAAATGGGTAATACATTAAATTAATATAGAATATGTCAAGCCCTCATTAAAATGTCAGTGTTAGTCATTATTACGTACTCTTCAAATCTTTTGCTTAGCTATTGAATTAGCCTTTTAAATATACTGTTTATTGTCAACTAAAATCTTTACTGAGTTTTTAGCTTAATTTTTGTGTGCTGGTTTTGCTTTGTTTTCTTTCTTTGGTGGTGGGAGGGCAGGATTCTTTGCCTTCTTGAACTATTTTGAATTCAGTCCTCTCCTTAATCTGCATTTCAGGAGATGATTCTTGGGACATAAAATGCAGAAATTTTCATTTATCATTCCTAACTTGTAAATAAAGACCAAGCAATACAAGTTTTTAAAATTATTTATCATCTTGATTTTCTAAAGTAGGCTTTACAGTAGAGATTTATGATGTCTTCCTAAATAGGCTTTTTTGTGTGTTTTCTTATGGATTCCTCTATAATACTTACAAGGTAAGTTATATAATGCACTTTTATGAACATGTAAGTGTTGGGTAGAAAATAAAAGGACAGTGAAAACATGAACCAAGAGAGCAAAGAGAATTCCCTATAAGAAGTCGTTCAGATGAGTAACAGATTGTCAGAATCCTAAGTAAAATTTTCCTGAGCAGAGATTTATCATACAAGAAACTGATATGGCCACACTGTTTTAAGATACAGGGAAATTTTTCAGTTCTATTAAAATCAGAGCAAAAGTGTTCAAGACATTCTCCCCTTTGATTTCCCTATGTGCCTTCAAAATTCTTTTCTTCTTGTCTTTTTCATGTATTTATTATTGAATGCTTTCTCTGGGGTAAACTGGATTATTAAGAAATGTTTTCTCCCTATAACAGAGAATGGAGTACAGTTAGAGCAAATATAAATGCTGATCCCCACAAGCAGAAAAATAAATGAAACATGTTTCAGAGAGTTCAAGACAAGAGGTCTTGTGCTGTCTGTCAGAAATCACTTTCAGCTGATAGAAAGCTGAAAAACAGTGGCTTATGTAAGTTGGGAGTTTATTTTTCTCTCACACAGAAATCTAGAATAGGCTGCCCAGCAATGGTATGGAAAATACGTAATGCCATTAAAAATTCAGGATCTTTCTAGCTTCTGCTGTATTAGCTCTTATCTTTTCAAATTGGAGTCCATACCCCAAAAAGCAAAGGGAAAAAGCCAAAAGAATTTGTCATGGAGTCAGTCCTGTTACAGAGCTTGCTGGAAGCCCTCATTCAAGGGCCTTCCACTTACAGTCAATGGCTAAATCTTAATCACATGGATACCTCCATCTGCAAATGAGGCTGAGAAATGTAGTTTCTAAGGTAGGTCACTATCACCTCCAACAAAACAAGGGAATGTTAATTAAAATGTCAGAGGAAAATGGGAGAAAATGTGTCTCTCACATTATCTGTCTTTAATATTTATATTAATCCTTCCCCCCCTCCCTTTATTTTTCCTGGGAACTGCAATTTTTTTCAACAAGAAAGCTATTAGGGAATCTGCTTGCCAACCTACTTAGTCCTATGCAGCCGTACAGGTTAACCTGCTGCTGAGTACCAAGCTTTTGTAGGAGTGTCAAACATTTTCTTTTCTTTTTTAAAATTTTTAAATTTTTTAGATTCTATTTACTTATTTTAGAGAAGGAGAGAGTGAGCACATATGTGCCAGCAGGGGGAGGGGCAGAGGGGAAGGGACAGAGGGGGAGGGAAAGGCACAAGCAGACTTGCCCCCAGCAAGAAGCCCATGGAAGGGTTCGATCTCAGGACCCCAAGATCATGACCTGAGTTGAAACCAAGAATTGGATGCTTAACGTACTGAGCCACTCACGTGCCCCAAACATCCTTCTCTTAAATTATGCTCTTGTTTAAATTACTCCTCATTTCACAAACAAATAAATCACAAAATAAAAAACAAACATCACAAGCACTATGAGATTATTTCATAACATGTTGTCCAACCTTTTCAATCTCTTTCCTTCTGTCCCCAATTTATTTGTTAAATTGTCAACTCCATAGGACCACATTTTTTTTTCAACTAAAAAATAAGCAGGGAGTAAATTAAAAATTAGATTTTCTCAGTTACAAATAGAAAATGGAAATTCTGTTTGGCTTTCATGAACCTATTTCGCTCACATACCACAAATGTCCACAGTTAAATAATTTTGAGTTATGATTTGTTCAACACTTTGGAATCACAAAGGCCAGCCAGTCAAATTCCATACCCAAAGTACATATCTCATTCAGAGAGTCCCAGGTTCCTTTTCTAATACTTCCAGTTTAGATTTGATTTGCTTGCTACTTGAAGAAACAGAAAATCCCATTTGGGGATGTTTCATAATTGGAAATTTTTCTTATATTACAATCCACTGTTGCTCTATAACTTTTAACCCCTCACCTTGCTTTTATTTTTCTACTGGATGTTTGACTGAACTAACTCACATATTTCCTTAATATGAGATCACATTAAAAAAATTACCGTGTCTGAATAAGGCCTATAACCTGTAATATCTATATTCTTTACATAGAGTATAAGGGTTGCGTATCCTGCACAGAGTTTTAACTTCTCCTCTACTAGCCTTAAACAAAACCAGAAGTCTTTGTTCTCGTGGTCGAATTTCTTGAAACGACATTAAAAGTACTTCATTGTTCGTAATGTTTCAAGCCAAAAATACAGTGGAAAATAATAATTAAATTCTATGTGAGTATTTTCACTTAATAAAAACATCTTCACATCCACTCTCTCAATATTTCAGGCCTACCCTACTTCGTGACATTTATTATGTGTAAATTGTTCCCTTTATCTGACCTTTTAGGTGTAAGATGCCTCCACAATGGAAAATATGTCTCAAGAAAGAGAGGAATGAAGCTACTTGGCTTTCCTCATCCACTGTATCTCATTTCTATCAAAAATTTAACATGAGTTTGTAAACTTGGAAACAAGTTTATTCATGTGTTATCTATGTATTTGGAGAAATGTCTTATTTTTTCCAAAAACATTCACCATTTCTAAACAACACAACAACAAAAATAGTCCCTCCAGAGTCTCTGAATTCTGTTTTTCTGTGACACAGCGTCCTTACATGTCCCCTGATGGAACTCACCCTCTTTTACTAAGTGAACCACAGTCACTTAGGTAATCTTCTTAGAGACTGAATATGAGAACAGATGGTCCAGGCAAGTATGAAGTTCAGCTGCCCATTCCATAACAACTGTACTGCTTTAAATGATTAGGGGAATCACAGCAGCCAGGAAATGTTTATTGTTTTGGAAAGAGGGTGGGTCAGGATGGGATTTCACTTTCACTCTTTCCTGGAGGAAAATATTCATCCAACAGATCTTATGTGACATATCAGACCTACAGTCTCCATTTGCCAACTGTCAAGACATCCGATGGTTAAGGCAACTGGGAAGGGTAGCAAGAAAATAAACGGACTCTCAGCCAAGCAAATGCCAATTATAGTTTGTTTAAAGTGTGCTAGAAAGGATGGCAGGAGGCCAACAGCATGGTGGATGGACAGGGGTTGCTTAAAGGGCACATAGCAAAGGCTATAGCCTGTGGAATTCCAAAAAGACATGACTGGCATGGTGACAGATGGAAGAGGGGTGGCCAAGCTCTTTCAAAGATGACTTATAGTCTGTGCCAATCAAATTATTCTTTCACATAGCGTTCAAAGCCTCTATGTATGATGGCAATTTTGAAACAAAGAGAATAATTTACTGAAAATTTTGGCATGATTAATATGATTTTAATCAGGAGAGTCCCCATGTTCCGGTGACTGGCGAGGCTTTGTCAATAGGCAACCTAAACCCATTTGGAGAGACAAAGAAAAGGGGGATTTTCTTCAGAGTGATCAATTTTCTGGATCAGAGTTTAGATGGGGTGCAGGGGTGAAAGAGCACCTGGATCTGAGGATCCAAACAGATGAGGTTTGGCCACTCTTCCCTGACAAAATCCAAAGACAGAGAGGTGAGTAGTGGTAAAATAGAAATTTATTTCATTGAGGCCAACACTGGTAGGAAGACAACAGACTAGCATCTCAACGATTGTCTCCAAAGTCCTGAAAATACTTCCAGGTTTATGAGAAAAAATGTGGAGCAAAGTAAGGGGTACATGCAGGTGGGCAGTTAAGGTCAAATTGATCATTGTCATGGAGTCAATCATTGAGGTGGGGGGTCTTGCTGGCTCAGGGCAGTTCTTATGCTTGAGGGGGTAGTTTCAGTTCCCATGGGGGATGCTTTGCCCTCAGAGTCTTCCACTTGAACCTTGAGACTAGCTGGAGAGAAGAATCCAACTAGAAAGCTTGAGGTCAAAATGAAGTCAGCCAAGGCCCTCTTTCAAGAATAAAATGAAGTTACTTCTTACTTCAAATAGAACTTTGTATCTGGTTGCTTAAGTCATTAAACTTAAGTAGTAAAGACCCAAAGGTTCTTACCTGGATATTCAAAACCTTTTCTTCACTAAAGTGAAAGTAAGTTTATTTGGTGTTGTAGGGGAGAAAAAGATAAGTTTTCCTCTATCCTTCTAGTTTCTTGGCTGAGACCCCTTTGTAATAAAAGAGAGCTTAACAGAGGAAAAACAGATGTTTAACACCATATATACCTCCTGTATACATCGGAGGTACCCAGAAAAAAATGACTAACACAAGAAATGGCCCAAGCCATCACCTGAAATAACCATCTCCAGGTAAAGACAAAAATAGATATTGGTGTGGGAGGTGGTGGGGAGAGCCAGGTTTTCAGGCAAAGCACAGTCAACAAAGATATGGGTCTTATTCAGATTTAAATCCTCATCTTCCATATTGATAACAGTCTCTACAGATTTAAGTCATTCTCCTTTTCCCTGTACCTAGAAGGAGGCCCCCTTACAAATGGAAATTTTCCACATCAATGTAAATTGCTTTTACAAAAGAATAAGTTCTGTTTGGTTTCAGAGCTTCTCTGGTGTTTACTGTTTTCTAAAAAAATAATCAGTCTAAATAATCCTTATGCCAAAAAGGCATATTTTAAGGTGAAAACTTCTGCCCCCTATCAGTTAGCATGCTGGAATTCCGTGGCTTCAGTTGACTCATGCAATTGTCTGGATACACTCCACCAAATTATTTCATTGGAGAATAAAATCCACTTCCTTGGGGGACAGCAGTTATATGTGAGCACGACAGGCACAGAAAGTTGCATTTCGAAATACAAAATAGAAACAGTCTTTAAGCTGCTGTTTAGGTGAATTATTATATGGTCGAGTCGATGTTAGCAAATTTAAAAAGTGGAAGGTTAGCATTAAAGTAGAAATCCAATTACGTGTAGCCGAAATGCACTTTATCAGGTACGTTTTATCGAAGTAAATTTACTGAATAATTTACTGAAAATTTTGGAGCAAAGGGCAAGTTCACAGAACAAAGGAGGGGAACTCTATTTTATAAATGAAAAGGGGGAAAGTGGCTTTTCTTAACGTTCCTAATGGAATATCCTAGGAAGTTTTACCCCAAAAGTGCATTTCACTTCCTTGAAATATATGCATTCCTGAAATTTGAGTATATAATACACTTCCACTAATTAAGCCACTGCACGGTAGTGCATTAAGAAAGTTCATCATTTATTCACTTTATTATTTATTTATTTATTTATTTATTTATTTATTTTTGGAAAAAGTAATCATTTTAAGGTTTTTATAATGTTTTCAGGAAAGCTGAAATGGCATGCCCTTAAGCTGCTTGCAAGGAAAGAGGTCTTTATGCGGCACATACTTCAGATTCTAATTCTTTGGCTTAACAACAACATTCGTGTTGATGCATGGATAAAATTAGGACGTGAGATGATATGAAAATTAATAAAGGGATGTCTCACAAAAATGGGGTCGGGAGGCCAGCAGGGGGAGCTCTCATGCCCTACCTCTCGACCTCAATCGCAGACTCCACAGGAAGAGCTGGACCTTGGCAGGTGCATAGGACTTTTTTCTGTCCTGGCCAGAGAAGAAAGGCTTTCCTCCTTCCCTGACAACGACTCTGCCAATGAGAGACAGTCACACCTGAGTCCATGAAAAGCCACTATGCTTTGAACTCCCGGCTTATACTGTAAACTTTTTGTTTATAACAGCCTTCTCAGCTTCCCCCTTTTCATTTATAAAATAGAGTTCCCCTCCTCTGTTCTGTGAACTTGCCCTTTGCTGTAGCTTGCTTGTCCTGGCCTGCGATCCTGGGCTGCTCCTGAATAAGCCCACTTTTGCTGGTGAAATTTTCAAGGTTAACAAGGACCACCTAGAGGACTTGTTAAAAGATAAACTGGGGAATATTTAAAATCCAAAGTGTTCATTTGAGCAAAAATCAATTCAAATCAGACAGCATCCCATCTAGCAGATAGAAAGAAGCTCCAAGGAGCTGTACGAAATGAAAGATTTGTATAGCCAGAAGGAAAAAGGAACGAGGAAGTCATACTAGACAAAAAGGGGGCTGGTTAGGCGATAGTAGGTAGGGGCCCTTCAGGCAGGTGACCTAGCTAGAGCTGATCAGATGATTCCTGACTGACAGGCGTAAGATCCCATTTCTGGGAGAACTAAAATGAGAACTAAGTTAAAACTCAGTTTGTTGACTTGAGGCTTCACATTAGAAACTGCTTTAGGTTTTTGTTTTTTTTTTAAGATTTTATTTATTTATTCATGAGACTCACACACACACAGAGAGAGAGAGAGAGAGAGAGAGAGAGAGAGAGGCAGACACAGGCAGAGGGAGAAGCAGGCTCCATGCAGGGAGCTCAATATGGGACTCGATCCCAGGACCCCAGGATCACGACCTGAGCCAAAGGCAGATGCTCAACCACTGAGCCACCCAGGTGCCCCCCTCCTTTTTTAAAGGGGTCTATTGTCTTCTTTTTAACAACTTACATAGTATTTACTTTTGCCATTTAAAGCATAGATTAACTTCTAAAGATCTGTGATTTTTCACAATGAAATAAGATTAGGGCGAACAAGTATAACAACTCCCCTGAAGAGTTATGCCCACTCAACGTTTCTACCTGAATCCTCTCCAGTTATCTTTAGGATGATGCAGATGTACAACAGGCCAGAGGTGCAGGTAGTAGGGCCCTCAACTGGGCTAAACATGGCACAGAATAGATCAGGAGTTCTCAACCCTGACTCACCAGAACCATCTGGAGAGTTTTAAAGAATATGGATGCCTGGTGCCTATGCCCAGAGATTTTGACTTAGTTGGTCTTAGATGTGTGGTGGGTTTACTGATTTTGAAAACTCTCCCTGAAATTCTGATGTGCAGAGTTGGGTATCTCTGCTCTGGACTGATCCAGTGGTTCTTAAATTTCTCCAGTCATAAGGGTCCCCAAGATGCTTGTTAAAAAGTGTATCTAATTGGGACACCTGGGGGGGCTCAGCGATTGAGCTTCTGCCTTTGGCTCAGGTTGTGATCCCTGGGTCCTGGGATTGAGTCCTACATCGGGTTCCCTGTGGGGAGCCTGCTTCTCCCTCTGCCTATGTCTCTACCTCTCTCTCTGTGTCTCTCATGAATAAATAGATAAATAAATCTTCAAAAAAATAAGTGTGTCTAATCAGCTACTCAGGTGATTTGATTCAGGTGGTCCTTGAGCCACACTCTGGAAAAAAAAAAAAAGAAATCAAAAAACAAAAAGCAAAACTCTTGTTTTACCTTATTTGTTTAAGCCCTGGGCTCATCACCTGGCGACACCAACTTCAGCTATGTGAGAGTTCACTCAGAGTACATAATTCTTAATTTTGGCAGTTCTCAACATTCATGGAAACAAAAACTTTCACAAAGCTTCTATACAATTGTGTTACCACACGCAATGCCAGGGGCAATTCCAAATTCCCATAAGTCAGACAAATCTCCAGCCAAGAAAAAAAAAAGAAATCTAAATAATGCAGTAGATGACACTCAGAAATAGACTAAAGCTTGGGCAGCTCAAGAAGGATCTTCTCTTTTTTTTCGATTTTTTTTTGCCTTAACATACAGAATTTTATTTTAAAGATTTGTCTATGACCCCACAATTCTATTTTCAGGTGTTTATCTAGAGAAATGAAAACATGTGTTCCTAAAAAAGACTTGGGCAAGAATGTTTACAGCAGTTTTATTTACAATAACCAAAAGCTGGCAATCATCTAAATACCTATCGACAGGTGAGTGACCAAATAACAACACAGGAGGGCACGTGGAGGCCTCAGAAGGCTACACTGTTTATCCACCTTGCAAGTTTGTTTAGGGAGATTGAGTTAGTACCTGAAATATTGCTTTAAGCACTTTGACATGTAATATCTCCTGCCTTCATGACATGTACTGATAGACAAATAGGTAATGCGTACCCACACATATTGCGTGTGAGAAGATAAATATTATGTCAGTGATTCTCCCTTGTATATTGTATACCTTCTGTCATAAGTCATAATTTCTCACCAAATAGATGTCCTGAGTGAACCATGATGAAAAACCTTATAAATAGCAAAGACAAAAGAGAAAGAAATAACAGTAAGAATTTCAAACACCTCACTCATGATATAAATTAATTCAATGAGCGGTACAACAAACACATATCCAGAGCTTGTGATAGTCCAGGCCCAAGCTCTGACAACGCGCATAAACAAGGTCCTTGTCCTCAGGCTTTGGGTTCGGATGGGAGATACATAGAAGTTGACAAGCATTGACAGAGTAATGTGGTAACTGGTAGATTAAAAGAAATATATGGTACTTTGAGAGGTCCCTAACCAGGTTGGGGAGAGATCAGACGTCTAAGGAGGAGACCAAATGAAGAATTGAATTAAAAAAAAATGAAATCATAGAGGTCCTGAGGCATCAAAGTCAGCCGAGTATACACGAATATAGAGGAGGTTGGGAAAGGAAAGAAGGGGAGGTCTTAAGAGAAGAGGAAGATGAGGCAAGAGACTTCAGGAGAGTCAACAATGAAAGGGCGGGTGAGCCATGTTAAGCATCTTGGCGGGGGGCATCTTGTCAAAAACAGGAAGCTGTCAGGTACAAGACTTTTAAACTTGATATTTTTATGATTGTGCTTCTGTTTAAGAAAGAGCACTCTGGATGCTGCCTTTCAGACAAGGTCAAGTCAAGAAACGTAACTAGCAGCAAGAAGCTTCTCACGATCCCTGCCACACACTCTTGTCTTGCTCACGGGAGAAGAGTGGTTTTGCACGATGGTGGGCTTCGTACAAGGAGTTTCATGCAGCATGTACGCTCTTGGGTCTGGCTTTTTTCACTCAAAGATGTGTTTTGAGATTCATCCGTATTGTTGCATGTACTTGAGAATCATTCGGTTCTGTTTCTGTATATTCTTCTAATGTCTGTATAGACCACAACTTATCCATTCTATTGTCCGTGAACATTTGAGTCATTTCATTTCTCATTTCATAGTTGATGTTCAGAGCTATTCATTTTAGTTCTTGAAATAAAAATCAACCTTGTATCTCATAATGTACATAAATTCAAAAGTTTCCTAAAAATATCATGTTAGATTTAGAATAAGTCAAGTGTATAATTCTATTTAATCTGAATGAGCTATCATAATATTTCTGGCTACAAGTGACCCATAAAACGTGATTAAAATTAGTAAATTAACTTGGACATTCTTTGGTGTTCATATGCAATAAAAATGACATTGAAATACATCTTAGGTGCTTAGTAAAGCAACCGTGATTAATAATACTCATCATAATCATATCAAATAATACTTTCTTCACCATAATCAATGCGGATAGGGTAAATTCTAAATGAGTTATCTATGATCTTAAACAGAATGATTCATAGATATAATATGTGTCTGAGTGTGTGTGACAGAGGGAGATTATTGATAATTACTTATGGTCACGAATAAGGTGGTGAAATTTCAGTTTTTAAGTTTCCATAGACTTGTACTGATAGCTCAGTTCTGATGCTCAAAATACCAACTCCAGTGTGTAAACCCGGTGAGGCTTTTGTTTTTATTTCATGGGCATATTTATTTTCTGCACTGGGAACAGGAGTTCAATTGAGAATTATTTAATGTGAACCTGTTGTATGCCAAGATCTGTGGATCTGTGCTTGCCAAATGTGTGAGAATAAGGTGTATATTTTGTTTTTTAAACACATATCCTCTGATCTTCTTTTTTTTTTTTAATTTTTATTTATTTATGATAGTCACAGAGAGAGAGAGAGAGAGAGAGAGAGAGAGGCAGAGACACAGGCAGAGGGAGAAGCAGGCTCCATGCACCGGGAGCCCGACATGGGATTCGATCCCCAGTCTCCAGGATCGTGCCCTGGGCCAAAGGCAGGCGCCAAACCGCTGCGCCACCCAGGCATCCCCTCTGATCTTCTAATCTCCCTTCCTCCTTCCCCCTCCCCTTCTTCCTTTCTTTTTCTTTCTTTCTTTCTTTCTTTCTTTCTTTCTTTCTTTCTTTCTTTCTTTCTTTCTTTCTTTCTTTCTTTCTTTCTTTCTTTCTTTCTTTCTTTCTTTCTTTCTTTCTTTCTTTCTTTCTTTCTTTCTTCTTCCTTTCTTCTTTCCTTTCTTTCTTTTTCTTTTTCTTCCCTTTCTTTTCCTTTCCTTTCCTCCCCTCCCCTTCCTACCTCTCTTTACCCCTTCTGTTCTTTTGCCTTTTCTTTTCTTTTCTTTTCTTTTCTTTTCTTTTCTTTTCTTTTCTTTTCTTCTTTTCTTTCTTTTCTTTTCTTTTCTCTTTTCTTTTCTTTTCTTTTTTTTCTTTTTTCTTTTCTTTTCTTTTCTTTTCTTTTCTTTCTTTTCTCTTCTCTTCTATTTTCTCTTCTCTTCTCTCTTTTTCTCTCTCTCTCTTTTTAAATTTGAGAAAAAGATCGATGCCCCTGTGAGTGTATGTGGAGTTGTTAGGGGCTGAAGTTGTTTCAAAAGCCATCATTATCATTTTAAACCTAGAGATTCTTTTGTTCCTGAAAGCCAAGTAGAATGGGCAAGTTACATTGAAGTCTAATGCAAATCAAATATTACTAACCCCAAAAGATTGCGACCAAAGGTTTTCCTGGTAACTGGGAAATCATTGGCACATCCCTTCCTGCAATAGTCAGTTGCTGAGTAAATAAAAAGGCCTCCCAAAAACGTAGAAAATTACACTCACAGGAAGGACAATTTGATTTAAAGTTTGAATTTAGAGTCATCCACTTTAAACTGCAAAATGGCAGGGTTTTCAAGTCATACTTCATAGTCGTTTTAGAATATTGAAGTAGGTCCAGGAAGGTTCCACTACCTGTATTTTGTAGGAGCATTGACCTGTGCAGTGGCTGTTAAAATGAGCACAATCCCCAGGATTTGCACAATATAAACTTTTTAATTAAAAGGTTTGAAAATAACTTTTATTTTACTCTGAATCTAAATGTGGTCCAATTGAACAATATTGTAGAGTTTGTCAAGAAGTTTCTTTTTGAAAAAAAATCCAGGTGCAAGTTATAAAACTTTTTCAGATTCTTCATTCCTTGGTTCATTCATAAATACTTATGAAACACATGATTGTTTATATTATATGGAAATATATAGCTATACATATAATAATATACTCGTGTAAAACATATCCCTGTAATATGGTGGCTGGTTTTCTTGAACAAATCCCTCACATATCAGGGCTAAATATATTAATTTTAATATTTTTTTGCAAAAGAGAAATATATTAGCCAATGTCTTCTTAGTAATATATACTCTTTGGTTATATATATATATATAATATATATATAAAATATATATAATATATATTTATATATGTGTGTATATATTAGAATTGTGACAAAATTTTACACATATAGTAGAAATATATATAAATATATGTATATACATTAGAGATACATATATTATATATATTACATTATATACATTATTTTCTATATATTTGTATATATGTCAAATTGTAATTGTATGGAATCTAGAAAATCTCTTGCTGGAAGAACACTGATCTTCATTAAAGTGCTGTTTTATTCCTGGACTCCCATTCTTTGTTTGCTGGTGTTAGTCACAACTATTTGCATTTGATGTAATTTAATGACAGTTTGCCCTGATAATGGTCAGGCTCTTTTTCTGTCTCCCAGAAACAGCACAGAGGGAAAGAGACAAGTTGGTTAAATCCTGGTCAAGCATCATTGAATGTATTACTGTATAATCACCCGGTGAAAGTCATCTGCTTAAAGTTTCTTTTAGAAATGCCCCCTTCATGTCACAAAAATGTTTTCTTTCTTTCTTTCTTTCTTTCTTTCTTTCTTTCTTTCTTTCTTTCTTTCTTTTCTTTCTTTCTTTTCTTTTCTTTCTTTCTCTTTCTTTTTCTTTTCTTTCTTCTTTCTTCTCTTTTAAAGACTTCATTTATTTATTTGAGAAAGAGAGCCCAAGTTGGCTGGGGGGCGGGAGGGTGAAGGAGAGGGAGAAGTAGACTCCCTGCTGAGCAGAGAGCTCCACTCAGGGGCTCAATCCATCCCAGGACCCAGGGATCATGACCTGAGCAGAAAGCAGACACTTAACCTACTGAACCCCACCCCAGGCACCCCATAAAAAGGCTTTTCTATCGAAATATTGAGAAGCAGCAGGACGTCAGAGCCATCTCAAGGGAAGTCAGAATTTGAGGAATCTCTGAAGTATTCCCATGTTGGAAGCATGAGGGAAACATTCCAGAAGAATGGGAGGGAAAAAGTTGGGAGAAAGCAGACTTCCTAGCCCATCTGCAAAACTGATGTGTGTTTTCCTTTCTTGTTCAAGGGCTAGCACTCTTAATGAGGGAGTTGAGCATCATCAGTGCAGCTCAACCAAGTGAACCTTGTGATACCCTTTAGTGCTGTTTTCCCCAAGCTGTGGGGAAAACATTCCATTTTCCTACTTAAACTTGAAAAAAAAAATGTAACCACCAGAGGGCAGAAGACATTACATTTCAAAGTACCTAAAGTAATATTTCAGCCACTAACTCCATCTCCCTAAGCAAACTTGCAAGGTGGATACACGAGGTGGCCTTTCGTGTTCATCCATGTCGATCATAGATCCTTCATCTAATCTCTGAGCCTCCATCAGCAGTTATTGCTCTGCCCCTCGCCAACTAAATTACACCATTTTTAACCTACTTTCATCAAATTAAGCCATCCCTTGTCCCTTTGGGTCCCTTGGAGTTCAGGGAAATAGTGAATTACTCAGAAGAACTTTAGGTGATATCTTGACTCCTCAGGCCATTTTTCTACCAGAAACATGGAAATAAACTGTGGAAAAGATATTTGCAACATGCTTACTAGCCAAGTGAATTCCTCTGTGCCTCCCTTTTCTGTTTCCATTCTTTATGAATATTCTCACCTTAGCTCCTGTGACTTCACTTTTTTTTTTTTTTTTTTACATCAGCTCACCATTGCTATATTAATCTTTTGGACTTACTGATCTAGTTCAGGCTTACCAGCCGGCATTGTGACCAAATAAAGATAAATCCTTATCTGCCCTGATGCTCAAAAGTGACTCACTTCCCACTTCCACATGACCTCCTCTAGAGTCTTCAGCTCCTGTATCTGAAGGAGATCCATGGCATATAGAAGGTGACGCCATCCTTACTAGCGTTAAACTTTGAAAACTTGATTGTAGCATGCAGGGTGCTATTGGTGGCCTATCTTGCAACCCTTTGAGTAATGTGTTATGGCAACTGTGTTTAGATGAATGACAAGCCTGAGTGAACTGAAGGCTTCTTGCTGTCTTATTTTGAGGATACTACCCTCCTCTCCACGACATTTCATGTCACATGCTCATGATACCAGCCAGGTGATTGTAGACAGCATCTCTTACATCTCCTGTCACCATCGTTAAGACTGCTTTCACACTCACCTTTAAGGTGGTTTCTGCCTCCAATACTTTATTTATTTATTTATTTATTTATTTATTTATTTATTCATTTTAAAGATTTTATTTATTTATTCATGAGAGATGCAGAGAGAGAGAGAGGCAGAGACATGGGCAGAGGGAGAAGCAGGCTCCACGCAGGGAGCCCGACGTGGGACTCGATCCTGGATATCCAGGATCATGCCCTGGGTTTGCTAAACTGCTGAGCCACCAGGGCTGCCCTCCAATACCTTCTTTAATGTCTAACACATCAGTGCTCTGGAGGAGCATAGTAAATTAAGGATCTATAGGCTGCTGCTTTATGATACTTTGCAGAAAAGTTACTCCAAAATTTGGGATCATTAGAATCATTTGGAGTGCTGTTAAAGAGTAGACACTTGAGCCTAATTCAGTAATCCCGGGAAAGTATTCAGGGCTTCATATTTTCAATAGGTAGCCCCAAACTGCTCATTTGGGGTGATAGACATATTCTATTGCTATTATAATATCTATGCCTGCTTATTCCCCCCTAATGGAGGCTCAATTAATGAATTAGAAGCAGGGAGACACCTACGACTCAAAGGAATAGTCTCTTACGCTCTCCACTTAGATGAGTCATGACAGGCCTAAACCAATGTATCAGTTAGGGTAGGACTAGCTCTGTAACAAGTTGACCAGGAAAACTTCATAAATCAACAAAATGAAAATTCATTTCTCATTCATATAGGAGTCAAAATGGGTGTATATCAGGTGGTGTTCTATGTGGTAATTCACGGACATCTTACAGCTTGACCATGTCTCCTGGCCTTAGAGTACTTAGCCTCCATCTAGGAGGGACACACACACACACACACACACACACACACACACAGGGAATGCAGAGGGAAGGGACACCTCCTTCCCATTTCCTTATGGAAGAGACATGATTACTACCATGTACATTCTATTGTCAGGATCTGGCCACATGGCTCCATCTACATTTTAGAGAGACTTGGAAATGCAGCTTGCTCTTATGGAGGAAGGGCTTTCTCAGCAACCATTCTCAACTATGAAAGGGAAGCAACACTCTTTGATAGGCAGCTGGTCACCTTGGCCATGACTGGTCACCATAATCTTATTCACCTTTGCCAAATATGAATTGACGGTAGCCATGTGATGAATCCTGCTTAGTGACATGTAAGAGGACAGCTTCTGGAAATAATTTTGTTTTTTTCATAAAGGTTAATATGACCTTTAACCTCTTCTTACTTCTTCTTTTCTCCTCTCTGGAAGGAAGGTGGAATGACAGAGGCACAGTGTCAACTAGTAACCACAAAAGAATATGGACAAAAGTCAACCATGTAAAGGATGTTTAGTAGAAAAAAATGGAAAGAGCCTCATCCTTCACTGTTCTTCAACCACTTATTCAGTCTTAAATGTTTTGTTCTAGATGTACTATTACTTAAAGCATATAACCCCAGGGCACCTGGGTGGCTCAGTGGTTGAGCACCTGCCTTTGGCTCAAGTCATGGTCCCAGGGTTCTGGGATCGAGTTCCACATCGGGATCCTCACAGGGAGCCTGCTTCCCCCTCTGCCTATGTCTCTGTCTCTGTGTGTGTGTGTGTCTCTCATGAACAAATAAAATATATTTTTAAAAAGCATATAACCCCAATATCTTCAAGCTATTTTAGTTTCCTAATCCTGGTTGATAGTGATGTACAGATCACAATCTGAGAAACACTGATCTAAAGAATGCCCACCCCGTCCCCCCTGAGCCTTACACAGGAGACACTGTGTGGAAAATGCTACCTGCCTGTTCTTCTAATAAACATGCAGCACTATGTAGATATGTAGATACGTAGATATGCAGATAGCTCACATGACCTAAAAGAACCATCATAATGACAACAGTCATAAACATCAGTTCTGGTTTCTATGCTCTGACATCCTCAACTAACTTGTCCTGTATGCTGCCCTTTATTATAACAATCTACTCTGAAAACCTCAGATGGGGAGGTTGAATGCATTGTCAAGAAATGGCGGGGCTCATGAAAACATATTAAGTACTTGGTTTGTTGGGAAGGATCAGGCACAAACTGTTAGCAGTCATGGGAAAAAAATATTTTCATCACAGAAAATACTTGCTGGTGTTTCTGTCCATTGAAATAACTCTTTCAGGGAGGGGAGTTTTGAAGGGAACGTTAATGCCCAGCTAATGTGCACTGAATGTGTACTCCAGTTTTTCCAGGATGGACCAGACTTGTATGTATTTCTTAGCTTTGCTAAATGCACCCAAAATACAGTCACCCCATTTGTAACCTAACAGTATGTCATACGTATGCAAGGAAGACTCTATCTGTATTTACAGAAACTATTTTCAAAGATATCACAATCACATGTTCTTCAGCTCAGGGAATTCTCCTGGCCTCTCTCTCTCTTGGTTTTTGCAGTTCCAGGTGCTTTAGGCTAGGGCTTCCCATAATGTCAAAGGGCACGAAGCAAATGACCCTAAGTGCATGGTACTCTATACATTGGGGGGAAAAAAAGGAGACTCTACAGATCCCTGGGCTACTCAAGCTCCAGCCAAAAGGCAAAGTATTTTAGAACCTCAGCACATCTGAAACCTAATATGTGTCAACCAGTGCACCACACATGGTGCATGAGAAGCACATCTTGGCTTCCCTCCCTTCATGTTTTCAGCCAGTAGTCTTACTCCTGAAAGCCTAATACACGGTTAGAAATCCCTTAGGATTCCATTACTAGGATAATACAGAGACCTCAAACCACTCAGAGTACCATATCATCCGTAATCCACATGGGGCCTCCAGCTCTGAAGATAACACTTTGAAAGAAGGATCCACTCAAAGGTAGTTATTTTGGTTGCCTTCCTTAGGAAAACTGGAAGTGGCTAGCATCATTTACATAAAGCTAAATAAAGAGTTGTTTTCCTTCCCATCTATCAGGACAGTTTTACAGTTGAACTTCCCGGAAGGCCAGGATCCCATTGGTTGGCTCTAATGAACTTCCCTGTTTCTTGTTTATTTCACCAGGCCCCAGGTCTCAGTTCCTCATCTATAGACCTTAGGTTTGAGTTCAGCTTTGCCCTTTACTCAGAAGCTATGCAACCATGGAAAGTCACTGAAATTTAAGCCTCAATTTTCTCTCTGGTAAAACTGGGATCACCCAAGTACTTATCCCATGAGTGTGTAAGGATCATGCAGATTTAGTAAATTGGCTGAAATCGGTAGAACACAATTGGGAAAGACCCTTTTAATTAATACTGTGCAGTAGATTTTTCTTATTTCTTTCTTGTATTTATCATTACATGTATCTCGAAGAACAATATTATATTTTTAGTTGTTAGAAATTCCCATCCTGTGTAGAAAAAAAAGTGAGTGAATATATAAATACCCCCCCCTCAAAAAAACCACACATACATGCTAACTCAGGCCTCGCCTGTGATGTGTAGTTATTAAGCAAAACTGTAACCATTCCAACCCTGTTTAACCCAGAGTAACTCCATTTTTAGCTGTTTTACATTTAAACTCCTAGGAAAAATGTCATTTCCATAAATGTTTTTGCAGCTAGAAATATTTGGAATCGAGAGGATTATGTAGCATCACCATAAAACACGCCATCTAAGCCAGATATTTTTGAGATTGATGAGCCATTGTAGGGATATTACAGTGAAGCCTCACTGTAATCCAGGACTGTCCTAGGTAAACTGAAAATGTGCAACTTCTAATTTAAATGAAGGTATCAGAATAATATTCAGTGGTGAAGGCTAAAAACCCAGCCAACAGTGGTTTAAAAAAAAAGAAAAAGAAAAAAAAAAGGAAATTTCTCTGCTTTTCTTTATCAGTTTTTCATACCCCCTTCCTTACATATAGGTTATATGTCCATGGCTGATAATGTGAATGCATGATAGTATGTCCCCAGGCTCCTTCCTGGTCCAAAATGGTTACTCGTGCTTCAGCTGTCAGGTTGCTATTAGAAAGAGTAGAGAGGTTCTGGCCTTCTCCCTTTAAAGACTTATCACAGGAATTGTACATAGCACTTCTGCTCATTTCCCATTAGCCAGGTCTAGTTATGTTACCACATCTAGCTACGTGGAAGTGGTTCTCTGGCTATAAAAGAAAGACAATAAAGTAGAAACCAGAATTTCTGCCATTGCAACTTTTACTCTCAGGTATGTGAATGGGCCAGATGTCTATTCGACATAACACCACAATGGTTATACAAGAAACTTCAATTTGATTCTTTCATCACTTGCTTTGCAATGTTTGCACCAACATATTTTGCTACTTTTGTGTAATGAGCACTCAGTGGGTAGTAACTACTATTGAAATATGGTCCTTTTTGTTGAAGAAGCTTGAAATACTTGTGATGGAGAAACCAAAACAACAAGTGGAAAGAAGAAGCGCACACACACACACACACACACACAACGTACAGAGTGCATGGTGTGTCCTAATGCTTCAGGGGCGAGACAACACGTATCCAGACAAGGAAGGCTATGGGAAGAACTTGGTCTTTATTTGGAACTTACAGATGGTATGCTTTGGTTGGAAGGAAAAGATAGGAGCAGGCAGTCCAATTGGGGGCAACGACTTGAGCAGAGGTATAAAAGCAAAGTGAGAGCAACGAGAGAAAATAACCGATGGAGAGCACAGTACTTGTTAAAGAGGAGCAGAGGGGGAGGTGCAAGGAATATGTGGAGACAGCAGATTTTGATTCTCCCACACGTACCTGTTGGCAGAGCTTTTGCATATATCTACATAAATCATGCAACCATTTGTGCTCATTCTGGGCACCGAGATGGAGAAAAATAATTTATCGAACATTGAAATGTATGAGAAGATTCTTAATGTTTTTGACTGATGGGACTCTGCCAATTAATTTTTTTAAGGATTTATTTATTTACTTATTTTAGAGAGAGAGAGAGAGAGAGCACGAGCACATGCAAGAGGGGGAGGGGCAGGGGAGAGTGAGAGAGAGAATCCTCATGTAGACTCCGTGCTGAGCGTGGAGCCCCACGCAGGAGCTCAATCCCAGGGCCCTGAGATCATGACCTGAGCCCAGATCCTGACTGCTTAACCAATTGAGCCACTCAGGCACCCCTGCACCCACTATTATACAAATAACCTTGTGTGCAGTAATCTTACCCAAATTCTTCAAATTAAACATTCCTATCTCTTATTTTGGGAGATTTCTTAAGTGTCTTCAAAGGAGTGTCTGAGGTGAAGGAAGAGATTGATAGTGTTTCTGAGATCAAGCTCAGATTCTTTTGTCTTTTCCCAGCAGTTTGTCAGATTAAACATGTTTTGTAAAGAAGAACTCAGAATGTGGTTGGAGCTACTGGTTTTGTAGAGGAAGCAAAGAGGAATAACTCCCACATTGAATGATAAGAATAGTTACTTCAATTCTCTCGGTCTTCTTCTTGATCATCTTGCCAAAATCAGGAAGCTCCAAGAAATAAAAGACATTTAAAAAACACAAATAGAGATCTCTTTCTCTAACCCCCACTTTGCTTCTTTACATTCAAAGTGTATTTGCATCTTTTCCTTCACCAAGTAATTGAACTGTAACATACACGGATAAATCTAGGCTGATACTTTTGGTCACTAAAATCCAAAATAGGAGAATTGAATACAAATGCTTACTAATTTTGAGATCATGCTTATGTCCTCTCTGAATATTTGTCTACATTTGCTCTCGACTTCTTCAATTCACAAAAGCTGGTCAAGTTCTTTCCTCAATGGATCATATACTTTCCTAATTATTTGCCACCAACAAATACAAAAATGAAATGTCAAGGAATCTCAAATAAGAAATTATAATTCTCTGCTGTAGATCAAATGAAAGTAGGTTATTTGACACATTGCATTCTTCCTGCCATTTACTCAGTAGGGATTATGGCCCATAGTCTCCTCATTCCCTGGCCCAGTGAGACTTTTATAAGGAATATTACAATATTTTCATTCTTATGTATATATTTGTTGTATAAGGGGAAATTATAGAGTTTGCTTCTAAATGCAAATGGGTAATGTACAGAAGAGCTAAGCATATTACCCCTCAGTTTCAAAATGAAGACATTATCCTCTATCCTCTATCCTCTATCCAAAGACAACTATTTTTCCCAAAAAAGTCCTTAATGGGGAGGGATTTAGTAACAAAAATATTATGCACATAGAAGCGGTAAACCCTCAGCATTTTCTTTTAGGTATTAGGTCAAGATATTTCACTTCCTCCTATTGAATTGTCACCTAAACCAGCAGTGCAATTTTTCTGTTTTAGAAACTAAAAATACATATGTTTCAAAATATGTATCTAGATTCTGTTTTACACAAGGAATTCTGAGGCCTTAAGGTCAAAGAAGTAAACCAAAATGAAAATAATTAATGAATATTAGGCTGCTTTCAAGCACAATACATATGAAATACCGGGGCATAATGACCTCCCTAAAGGAGGCTGACTACCTTCTCAAACTGCCATGTCATACGGTATAGTTGACTGAAATGGCAACACACACTGGCTTTGTGTAGAATTTTGGATTACCCCTCCACCACAAAGCAGCTTCCACATAATCCTCTGGGGTAATTGAACCATGCAGCATAAAACTGACATTTTCAATGGATTCAAAAGCATTTGCATTTTTGATTGAGAGACAGATACAAAAAGCAGAGCTTGCAAAAGAAAGAGAGATACAGCATGGAAAGAAATCAGGAGGGACCACCTGTGTCTTTGGCTTCTAAGAGAGAAGTTGGATCTGGGAAGGACTGCTGCCAACAAAAGGGATGCCAACAAGAATCTTGAGGCTATTACTACCTAAATACATCTACATCGGCCACCACTATGGTGAGATAGTAAATATTCCAGCTGATTCCAAACTCCAGGGTTCTGGCTTCCCTTTGGCTCTGTCTTCATGTCTTTGTGACTTTATAATTGTTGAGGGGAAAAAAAAATGATGATTTACCTGGCCTTGACTGTTCAGGAAATGAAGACTCTGATAAAGACAGAAGTAGAAGAGACCCTTCTTGGATGACATCGGCAGCCAAGTCCTCAAAAGAGGAAAAAAGAGGCTTATGAGCTTAACATTTTTTTCTTGAGTATAATTCCCAGAACACGTTCTTGACCATGGCCATTTGCCAGTTCAACAGTTATGTTTGCCACCCAGCTTCTTTTGAATTTACCATAATGGGTTCTGTCAAAGCCAATACATAAGCTCATTTTTCCCCAATTCTCTTTTGTTTCACAGGAAACTACTATCAAATACAAATACACTCGCAGGATATTAAACATCACTCTTACTTAGCCCAAGATTTCAGAGTCTGAGAGAACATGGAAAAGGTTGTTTGACTCATTGAATCTACTGTAGTCAAAGAACCCTGTGATAAAGGCTGACAAACACGATGCACATTCAGGATTCTGTTTTTATTTTTTGTCTAGCTGAGAATGTATCAATCTGCTGAGGCATTTTAAGGATTTGAATTGCTTTGCCAATATTTATTTGAGATGTGACTAGAAGCTACAAGTTGATTATGAAGCCAGGAAGAGTATAACAGGAACATTTATTGAGCTAAAGACATTGGCAGCAACTCAACCCACAAGAGGCAGATAAAAATAAGTGAAAATAAACAATTAGTAATGTGTCATTTAGCTCACAACACAGTATATGTTTTCTTGGATATGAAACATTCTATACCTGACTATGCACATATCAGCTTATAAAGGCAATAGGGCTGAATAGTAGGCACACTTAAAATAATTGTATAGTGGAAAAGAAAATGGCCTTTCAAGTATTCTTTGGGTATGAAGGAACCTGAGCTGTTTCCTAAGCATGAGGTTCTATTCTTTCAAAAATGATGAGACTGGTATTTAGACATCTTTTTTGTCTTATGATTTTATTTCTTTTTATTTTTTAATTTTTTATTTCAAGTTTTTATTTATTTTTAATACTTTCTTTTTAAAGATTTATTTATTTATTCATGAGAGACACACACAGAGAGATAGAGAGAGAGGCAGAGACATAGGCAGAAGGAGAAGCAGGCTCCCCACAGGAAGCCAGATGCAGGACTTGATCCTAGATCCGGGATCATGTCCTGAGCCAAAGCTAGACATTCACTGCTGAGCCACCCAGACGTCCACAATATTTTTATTTATTTCTTCATGAGAGACACAGAGAGAGAGAGAGAGAGGGAGAGATATAGGCAGAGATATAGGTTGAGGGAGAAGCAGGATCCCTGTGGGGAGCCTGATGAGGGACTCAACCCCAGGACCCTGGGATTATAACCTGAGCCAAAGGCAGGCACTCAACCACTGAGCCACCCAGGTGTCTTCAAGTTTTTATTTAAATTCTATTTAGTTAACATATAGTGTAATCTTGGTTTCAGGAGTAGAATTTAGCAACTCGTCACTTATATGTAACACCCAGTGTTCATCACAGTAAGTCCCCTCTTTAATGACCATCACCCATTTAATCCCATCCCATGCCCCCTCCCTCCATCAATCCTGTTTATTCTCTATAGTTAAGAGTCTTTTATGGTTTGCCTCCCTATTTTTCCCCTTTTCCTTATGTTGATCTGTTTTGTTTCTTAAATTGCACATATGAGTGAAATCATATGGTATTTGTCATTCTTTAACTGACTTGTTTTGCTTAATATTAATACATTCTAGCTCCAACCACATCATTGCAAATTGCAAGATTTCATTCTTTTTGATGGCTGAATAATATTCCATTGTGTATATGTGCCACATCTTTTTTTTTTTTTTTTTGGAGTTCAATTTGCCAACATTTAGCATAACACCCAGTGCTCATCCTGCCAAGTGCCCCCCTCAGTGCCCATCACCCAGTCACCCCAACCCCCTGCCTACCTCCCTTTCCACTATGCCTTGTTCATTTCCCAGAGTTAGGTGTCTCTCATGTTTTATCACCCTCACTGATATTTTCACTCATTTTCTCTCCTTTCCCTTTATTCCCTTTCACTAATTTTTATATTCCCCAAATGAATGAGACCATATAATGTTTGTCCTTTTCAGATTGACTTATTTTACTCAGCATAATACCCTCCAGTTCCATCCACATCGAAGCAAATGGTGGGTATTTGTCATTTCTAATGGCTGAGTAATATTCCATTGTATACATAGACCACATCTTCTTTATCCACTCATCTTTCGATGGACACCGAGGCTCCTTCCATAGTTTGGCTATTGCACATCTTCTTTATCCATTCATCTCAATGGACATTTGCGCTCTTTCCATAATTTGGCTATTGTGGATACTACAACTTTAGACATCTTGAAAACAACAAGCATAAAAGACTCTTTTTCCACTGTTGAGGTATGCTCATGTTTTATATTACTTTAATAGAAGAGCAATTTAACAGTAGACCCCCAAAGCACCATGGGAATCTAACTTTGCTGAAAGAAATAGAAAGTGCCCTGAGGAAGGAAAAAGAGGTAAACAGTGATTGGCTGAGGCAAACCTTGTGCCTTCTGGGAAAATAGGAGATCATTATTTTTCTATGTCTGAAATTGGAATTTGCAGGAAAAAAATGACTCTACAAGAAATAGCTTCTGCCTTAACCTGATATGTAGATGTAGTTACCCTGATTAATATCCAGGATGAGGTTTTCATCCAGTTAGGCAGGACAGAAAAAAATGAAGCTAGACCACCAGGTGAAGTTCAGCAAAGCAGTATTTCCTGAAGAGCCCATGGTGCCCAACAAGAAAAAATAACTGATTTAGAGGATGGCATCCTTATTAATGAGAAATGGAGAGAGCTTCAAGGAATGGGTAGAGATGAAAAGAAAGCAGACTTTGATTCTACATGCAGAACAAATAAGTGTGGACACACACCTTACATCCTTCACAAAAATGAACTCAAAATGGGTCATAGACCTAAAGCTGAAACAAGCAAACAAACAAACCCTATAAATCTCCCAGAAGATAACAGAGGAGAAAACCTAGTTGAGTTGGGGGATGGTGATGTCCTTTTAGATACAATACCAAAGATACAATCCACGAAATAAATAATCGATAACCTGGAATCTACTAAAATTAAAAACTTCTGCTCTGCAAATGGCACCATCAGGAGATTAGAAGATAAGCCACAGAGGAAATATTTTCAAAAGACACATGGGATAAAGGACTTTTATCCAAAATATACAAATAATTCTTAAAACTCAACAGTAAGAAAATAAAAAACCTGATTAAGAAATGAGCCAAAGACCTTAACAGACATCTCACCAAAGAAGACATACAGATGGCAAAGAGGCATATGAGAATATGTTCCACATCCTATGTCATCTGAGAAATGCTGATTAAAACAATAATGACATATGGCTACACACCTATTGGAATGGTCAAAACCCAGAATGCTGATAGTATCAAATGCTATGAGGATGTGAAGCAACAGGAACTCTCATGCTTTGCTGGTAAAAGTAGAAAAACAGTTCAGACACTTTGAAAACACTTCAGAGATTTCTTACAAAACAATCATGCTCTTACCATATGATCCAACAATCCCACTTCCTGGTATTTACCCAAAGGAGTTGAAAACTTATGTGCACAAAAACCTTTTACATGGATGTCTGTAGTAGCTTTATTCATAGTTGCCCAAACTTGGAAGCAATAAATGCATTCTTCAATAGGTGAGCGAATACATCAACAGTGATACATTCAGAGAATAGAATATTATTCAGTGCTAAAAGCAAATGAGCTATGAAGCCATGAAAAGATACGGAAAAACTTTAAATACATAAGTGAATGGAGCCAATCTGAGAAGGCTGCATGCTGTATGATTTTAACTGTAGGATGCTCTGGAAAAGACAAAACTGTAGAGAGAACAAGAAAACCCATGGTTGGGGCACCTGGGTGGCTCAGTGATTGAGCATCTGCCTTTGGCTCAGGTTGTGATTGCAGGGTTCTGGGATCAAGCTCCACATCAGGCTCCCGGCAGGGAGCCTGTTTTTCCCTCTGCCTGTGTCTCTGCCTCTCTCTCTGGGTCTCTCATGAATGAATAAATAAAATCTTGAAATTAAAGAAAATAAAACCATGGTTGCTGGGGTGAGAGTGGAGGGAGGAATGAAAAGACAGAGCACAAGGAATTTCTAGAGCAGTGAAAATACTCTGTATAGTATTATAATGATGGATAGATGTTATTTTTCCCAAACCCATAAAACGTACACCACCACGAGTGACCCCTAAGTTAAACTACAGACTTTGGGTAATTGTAATGTGTCAAGTGTAGGTTTGTCCTTGGTGAAAAAAAATGTCCTATTTTGGTAAGTGATGTTCATAATGGGGAAGGCTGTGTGGGGGCAAAGGATATTTGTAATCTTTGTGTCTTTCTCTCTGTTTTGTCGTAAATCTAAAACTCCCTAAAAAATCAAGTCTTTGAAAAAAAATAATAGCATTAGTAATTCTTATCTTAGATCTACCAAGATAACAATTATTTGAGGTCACTAGCGCAGTACATATTTATACATAAATATATAAATTAACTGCCTCACTCGCTGCCAGCCTAAAAATCTGTTTGAAAAACAATAGTCAGGGAATTATGCTAGAAGGATTCCAAACTGTGGATTACAAATGTTTTTCCTAGTTGGATATCCTTTTAAAAAGACAAGTGATAAAACTTCTATTTTCAGACAGGTTCCAAGGGGTAGTTCTGAGATGACTCCTGAGTTGGTTTATGTTAAAATTGACTGTTTTAAACAATCCTTCCTTTATAGAGAAAGCAAGTAATAAATATAGTCCCAGGGGCTTCTTCTTCTTCTTTTTTTTTTCTGTTTACTTAATGCACAATCTTTTTTTTTATTAAACATTTTAAATCCCCAAAATGGACAATCCAACAATTGTATTTTCTCCTTAAATAATATAATTAGAAGATAGATTTGAACCAAAGATTATCATAACACTTTCTTTTTCTTCAAGCTGATATTGGCACTTATGCATTAATACATTTTCACAGAAATACAGAGCTCCTCTATGTCTGAGTTTTCATCAGATAAAAAATTTCCTGAATTCATCTTTTCTTTAATCAATTCATGAGATCTGATATCTTTTTTTAAAGATCTACTTATTTATTTTGGGGAGAGCAAGAGAGAGAGAGTGAGAGAGAGAGTGAGAGAGAGAGAGGAGGGACAAAGAGAGAGGAAGAGAAATCTTCACACAGACTCTGGGCTCAGCATGGAGCCCAACGCGGGGCTAACTGAGATCATGACCTGAGCCGAAACCAAGAGTCAGACCCTCAACTGACTGAGCCACCCAGGAGCCCCAAGACATCTGATATCTTAACTACTAAGTATCCTCAAGAAAAGCAATGGATGGAGTATAAAAGGTGTTTCTTTTTTTTAATAAATTTATTTTTTATTGGTGTTCAATTTGCCAACATATAGAATAACACCCAGTGCTCATCCCGTCAAGTGCCCCCCTAAGGTGTTTCAATCACCAAAGGACTTTCAGAAAACTTCATCATCTATAACAGCTTGTTTCTCTGAATGTGTCTATTTTATTCTGATTTACCAGTTATCCTTATCACATATATCTCCTCTCCTCTGGTGATATCCTCTTCCAAATGAGTTAATACCATATGTAGCAAAATTACACAAAAATGTCGAGAAAAATAATTCCTATTACATACCCACAAAGCAAGCATATTACATATGTTATATAAGCCTTACAAAAAAAGGAAAAAAGAGAAATAAGAAAAAGAAAAAGAAAGAAAGAAAGAAGAAGAAAAGAAAGAAAGAAAGAAAGAAAGAAAGAAAGAAAGAAAAAGAAAGAAAGAAAGAAAAAATCTTTTTGCATGGTAAGTTGTATATACACTGTTAACTTTTAAGGAAATTGAAGCAAAGTTTTAAGAGATTAAGTGATTTTCCCAAAAAATATTCAACAAAAGAGTGATGAAACCAGAATTTGAATCTATGTTTGCTGACCTACAAAGACTAAACTTTTCAATAATCTTAAATGGTCTTCCACATTTGTAAAATAAGTATAATATTTCCCTTGGATAGTTGTTGAGATAATTAATTAAGATGTTTACGGAGTGCCTGGAAGATGGTAGCCATGATTCAACAAATGCTATGTCAGTGACCTGGAAGTGGGGTGAGGCTGTATGTAAGAAATACCTAAAAATGTAGAAATCACTTTCAGATTGGGTAAGAGGCGACAGCTGGAAGAATAGGGAAGAGCATAGTAGGAAAATACAAAAAAAACAAACTTCTGTTATTTTAGAAAATTCTAAGATCAACATAAACAGATCATTGGCAAAAATATGGGCATTCAAGATACTGCTGGTGAACACTCAGAAGGAAATTAGAAGAGCAATAGAGAAAACCTATCTCTTTCTAGACAATAACTACCCCATCACAGGAATAATTTTAGTAGAAATACATGTGTTAAATCATTGCTATTCAGGTTCAGAAGGCAATGAGGACAAAATTTTTGGAAACTGGAGGGAAGAAGACCCCTGTTATCTGGTAACAGAAGACTTAGCTGGATTTTGTCCTGAGATGAGGTAGAAAGCAAGATTTGCAAAGAATGAATTTGTATATTTATCTGAGGAAATTTCCAAGCAAAGCGTTGAAGGTGCAACCTGATTTCTTCTTGCTGCTTATAGTAAAATATGAGAGGAAAGAAAAAAGTTGAAAAAAGAACCATAAAGCCCAAAGGAACCAGAACTTACTGGCTTGGGAAATTCTTAGCTTATCCAGATTTCAGAATATGTTAAAATTAAGAGATTCATGGCCAGCATAGTGCTCTGGAAAGAAAGCCAAGGATGTGGCTGGATGACGTTCTGTTGGTGCCTGGCAGGGACCAAAAGGTCAGAATGTTCAATCACATAGAAGGCTCTTAGAAGATATTAGGTGTACGAATGATGAATTTCATCAGACAGCTCAGTAGAGGCCAGGAATAGAGATATGTTTATCCAGGGAAGATTTGTGAAGGAGCCTCATGTGTAATGAAGTAAATTCCCCAGACACAAATGGGAGACCCACAAGGCTTTTAGAATGTTATATCAATGGAAACACCATAAGTTTGGACTCAAAAGCACAATGACAAGTTAAAATAAAGGAAGGCTATCTTATCCCCCAAATCCTACAGTCAGGAAACAGGCTGATGAAACCACTTACCTCTTAGAAGATATTAGGTGTACGAATGATGAATTTCATCCTACCACTATCCTTCAAGAAACAGGAGGGACAAGTCTGAGGGCAGAGCCACAGGTCCAGAGGATAGATACTCAATTCATGAGCCTTGAATTCTAATTTGCCCTGCTGAATTTGTGAAATTCCTTGGGACCTGTGATTATGTCTTTCCTTCTGTTTTATCCCTTTGGATCAGGGATTTCTATCACTATCAACTCTTGTCCTATACCAGTCTCACCAGTGTATCTTGGGAGCAGATGACTTATTTTTTACTTTCACAGGCCCAACAGATGGAGAGGGATTTTGCTCCATGATGGATTAGACCCAGAGCCTCATCTATGCCTAATTTAGATGATTTAGATGATGAGATTTGGGACTTTGGAGCTGATAAGACTTAGATGAGATTTGGGATTTGAGCTGATGCTCTAATGGGTTGACAGTTGGGGGGATCCTGTGGTGAGATGAATATATTGTGCGTGTGAAATGGGCGTGAATCTTTGGGAACCAGGTGGCAAACTGTGCAGCTGAATAGGGCTTCCTGAGGATGCCATACCCTATTCTCTGGAACTGGCGAATATATTACCTTACAAGGAAAAGGAACTTTGCAGATGGGATTAAGTCAGGATCTTGAGACAGGATGATTATCCTAGATTATCCAGATGACCTGGATGTAAGAGGCAGGTTCTAGAGTCAGAGTAAGAGAAGGTGATATGGTGACAGAAGCAGATTGAAGTGATTTCCTTTGGCTATGGATCATGAACCAGGAAATGCAGGGGACTTCTAGAAGCTGGAAGAGTTAAGGAAACATATTCTCCCCTAGAGTCTCTAGAAGGAATGCAGCTTGCAGCTACCTTGATGTTAGCCTATAAAGCCCATTTAGGACTTCTGATCTCCAGAAACATAAGATTATCAAATTTATACTGTTTTGAACCACTAAATTTTTGGTGATCTGTTACACCAGTAATGGAAAACTATTACAGTATCATAATAAAAACTATTAATATTGTGCCTTTTCATTTATATATTTAGCCATGGTGATAGATATCTTTCTTATATGCATTGTTCAAATCAATTCCTTAAACAGAAAATACTAAGCAAAGGAGGACATTTCATTACAAAGAAGTCTTCTCATTTTGCCTAATGCCTGATGTATCATGTTATAATGAAGAGAAATAAATATTAACTGGACCCAAATGGACTATTTTAAAGATTTAATATTTGCTATTTATAACGGGTTTTTACAGTATCTTGATCTGTATCAGTTCAAATGTCTAGACAATATTATTTTGCCTCCAGAAGTCCCTTTTCCCTTATAAATTGCAACCCTACCCTACAATTCGCAATCTATAATCTACAGTCTTGAGCTACTACAATAGCAGATTTTCTAACAATTTTTCTAGAGTGTGCAATAGAATTGAATTTCACTTGGAGATTTTTATTTGGCTTAACAAAATTGATAAAAATGTGCTGAAAGAAATTTTTGAAAGAAATTTATATATATATATTTTTTGGTTGGTCTGAATCTGGGGACCATATGGCTTAATAGTTTGAGCATTCTTTTCCAAACTTTTTAGATTGCACATTCCTATCATTACATATTTTAAGCACAACCCACAGTATATGTAAATTTTCGTATTTATATACTATATAAGCTTACTATATTATTCATATTGTATATCCTATACAAAAACAATTTTTAAAGAACAAAACACAAAAATTGAAATGAACCTCTTTCAGATTTTCTGCTTATACCCCAGCAGGTCATTTTATATGTCCACAGAGATGTGCACAGCCAGTTTGGAAACTGCTGATGGCAAAGCTTGAGTGGTAGAGGCAACCCGACTTTGTTGGAGGACCAGCTCCTCTTCAGGCATTGTAATCTCTGACAAATTAAATTGGTTTGTTGAGTGAACTAATTCACTTAAGCACATCGGATAGGTAGCCTTTTTCCTGGAAATTAGAAAGAGCTTAACAAAAATTGTGGTTATTATTAGTATCTGATAGTATTATTATATTATATACCTTCTATATATTATTATATTATAGTATTATTATATTATAGTATTCTTATAGTGTTTATAATACTTGCTGAAATATCGTATCAGACTTTTTGCTTGTGTTTCTTCTGGGTTTCAGGTTTGCTTGGGGGAAAAAAAAGTGACTTTTTGATAAGCAAAGAGTTGTCCTTCTTGAGAAATGAACTTGTTTTTAACTTCCACGGTCTCTCTCTACCTACGGTGCTTATCTCAGTGGCATTGTGTTCTGATCGCTCTGCTTTGCACCAGCCTTTGAGCTTTTACTGGACTGGTTGGCCCTTGTCGATTTGGTAATGCATGTTTTATGTTTACATGTGTTCTGATATGACAGACTTCTGTAGAACAGAAAAACATTTTCTAGTCTATGTACCTTTAGTCCCATGCCTTATATTAGCTGGAAAATAAATGCTTTCTTAATCACAATTTTTATTATAAAGAGCATTCCTTAAGGTGATAGGATACCTTCGGTTCGGTGAGGGGCACAGCCTCTCATTTAGAGGAAACAGGCTTTATAGGGAAAAGGCAGTCTCATGTTTTCTTCTCCATGTCTCGCCTCCTAGGTTCTTCTCAGCAAGCAGGATGAATGAGTCTTGTACTTATTGATGAATATTACATTCCCTTATTTTTAATTAACCAACCCTTCTATAACAGTTTGCGATCTATTAAGTGCTTTTCTAATTGTGGAGAGAGTCCCGTAAGTTGGTTTAATTGCAGCAGAATGATTTCGTGGGAAGAGAAACGTTGGCTTTTTATACTTGAGTCTAAGAGATTTGTATTCCTTTGTGTTTTTAAACTACCATTTCCTCCTCTGACCCCCTCCCCATCCTGCACACACCCCTACTCAGGGCAGTCAGGTGTAAAATTAGAAGGGAAAGAAATAATGCAAGCATGGAAAATATGAGATAACATTTCTAAAAATAATTCTGGTAACAGAAGCCGTCCACTTTGAAACCAATAAGAGGGTGTTAAGTCCTCTCCAGACTGTATTTCTCAATCGTTCTTCATTGGTGCTGCCTTCCGCAGCAGGCTAGGACCTCACATTTCTCAATCGTTTTCCTGGGTCACTTACCTATGATTTTAGAAGATTGCCCAACGTTTGATGCCAAGTTTCTTTTTATAACCCAGAGAAGTGCGTGTTCCCACCACACTTCCTCCATCGCTTATTTCCTCCTCTTACTGTCTTGTTTACTTCTGCCCACTATGGGGGGCCAGCCTTTGGTTAAGTTGTGAAATTTGTAGAATGTTCTATAGGCTTCTCCAACACCTCTCTGCAGCAAGCTGATGAGATGTCTTGGAGAATTATTAAGCCCAGTCTCTTTACCTCCTAACAATTAAAACTAGGACAGGTTGGAGAGAAGTTATAAGAAAATATTTCAAACTACAATGAGGAAAACTTGCTTAAGAACAAAAGCTGTTGAAGAATAAGATGACTGACTTGGGATAGGATACAAAATCTTATATATATAATATATATATATAACATATATATATATAACATATATGTTATATATATATATAAAACAAAAGTAATACATTCTCATAAGAAGTAAAATAAATCAATCAGAGATGTAGAAAGAAGGAAAAAAACATGAATTTACCTTTTTCGGTACCCTTAAGTCCTACTGTAAAGAATTTAGCATGTATTATCCCATCCTTTTTCTTTTTTTCCTTTTTAAGATTTTATTTATTTATTCATGGGAGACACAGAGAGGCAGAGACATAGGCAGAGGGAGAAGCAGGCTCCCTGTGGGGAACCTGATGTGGAACTCGATCCCAGGACCTTGGGATCAAGACCTGAGCCAAAAGCAGATGCTCAACCACTGAGCAACCCAGGTACTCCCATCCCATCCTTTTTCTATGTCCTTTTTCTTAGCTTTTTTGGGAAGAGTTCCTACGAATATGTCTTATTATGGCAGAGGGAGGGAGCTATTAAACATAGTTCACCACTCCAGTGCTTAAAACCTTCCAATGAATCTTCACATCATGCAGAGTAGAAGGTGAAATCCTGGATGAGTGACCTCCCCACCTCAGCTTTGACTTCCTCTCCTGCCACTCCTGATTTCCTCTGCACTAGCCACCCTGTTCCTGTTCCCCGAGCTCGTCCTTGAACACACAAGGCTCCCTCCAGCCATAGAGCCTCCTGGAAGTGTCTTTTCTCTGCCTGGATTACACTTTTCTCTGATACTCATGTAACTAATTCCTTCATGTTCTTTATGTTTTTGCTCAGATATCATTTTCTCAATAACTTAGTAGTCTTGCTACCATTGCTGCTCTGCTTATTTATAGAAAGGGATTCAGGCCTGGTTAGTACTTGGATTGGAGAAAGAGATTCAAGGAGATGAAAACCCTACATCACTACTGTAGCATTCTTCCGGAAACCTACTGCATGTTTGCTTTTAATTCAACAAATAGAAGTTATGCTTGTATAATTTCTGTTCTTTTTTTAAGATTTTATTTATTTATTCATAAGAGACACAGAGAGAGAGAGAGAGACAGAGACCCAGGCAGAGGGAGAAGCAGGCTCCATGCAGGAAGCCTGACGTGGGACTCGATCTCAGGACTCCAGGATCACATGCTGGGCTGAAGGTGGTGCTAAACCTCTGAGCCACCTGGGCTGCCCATAATTTCTGTTCTTAAGTCCTCTCTCACAGTATACCCTTTTAAAATTATTTTTAACCTTGAGATTTTATCACTGACTCTTTCACTTAAGAGATCTCTTCTTTCCCCTTTGTTACTGGGATTCTTAAGTTGTCATTTTTGCTACCCAGAAACCTCGAACTGTGTGTCCCTCTCTAGCCTGGCTCATTCAGGATTATGCCTTACTCTCCTCTCATGTCTTAGCAAAATCTATTTGGTTTTGTGGAAACTTCTCCTAAAAGGCACATTCACTGAGGGGAGGAGGGGAAGAAGCTGGAAAATCCATGTATTTCCTTAATAACCCAAAGGCGTGCATTTCAAATGGTGGGATCCAGACATTAAACATAAGCAGGTCTCTTGCTTTCTGTAAGATATGTCCTGTACCTAACCGCCAAGGATTAGAAATCTTCGGTCTTGGAGAATATTTCTGTTTTTCATGACAGTCCAGGGGAATTAAAAAGAATTTAGAATCTATCATGATAAAACAAATTTTATCACTTATAGTACATGTTGCATCTAGATAGGGAAGATCGACAAGAAAGATGGCTTTCCAGCCCTTGGCTCTTTTGGAGTACTGACTTTTTCATCAAGTTCCTGAAAGCAAGAAACTAGAGAGTAAAAAACAGTATGCGCTCCTGACAGCTGCAATGCCAAGATAACTGCCATTTCCCAGGAAGGGAAATGTCATAAGAACTGGGACATTGATTGGAATTAAATGAGATAATCTTGATATTGATGATATCTACTTAGAGTTACATATTGCTGAATTCCTTGTCTGTTCTCTCTGTTTTTAACTAATTGAGTTAGTACTTTTTCTTTGCCTTTGCTAGCTCAAAAATAAGGAGGGCAGAGTTTTCTTTGACTCCTAGCATCTTTTTCATTGTTCTTTCTGTTAATGTTTGTGTTGGCCTCCATCACACACCTATAAATGGACAAGTGAAATAAAAGACCTAATAATATTGGATTAATATCGGTGATATTGCTAAAGAGAAGCAGTATTATGGGTGGAGAGTAGTTAAAAATTATGCAATTTATAACTTTTTTTAAATTAAGCAATAACATTTAAGATTACTTTTCCAATAAAAACATAAAGCTAATAGCCTGATTTCCTATTATCAAATCCACTGTTTTTTTAAATGCATCTAAATGTTCCTGATGTGTTAGTTCAAAGTGAATATTCACTTGTTTCATTGTCACGGGATTCTCTAAACATTCTCTCACTATTTGTTTCACTAATATAATAAGTGTTGACGTCAATACTCTTTCCTTGCTTCCAACTTTATTCACTCCATGATGGTATCAAATAGTTTCCTGGATGAAAGAGAGTATCATAAATATTTTATTATGATACAATCATTATGTCAAATACTTCCTGATCTTCTCTTTGAACTGTTTATTTTTTGCTTTTAATGGGACATGGTTTGAATGACAGTTTTGGATGTTGACGTTATACATGTTATTTGGAATATTTGACATGTGAATTTAACCATACTTTGACTTTGACATACTTAACCACTATAGATATGTATGCATGGTTAGAAGTATATTACTTCTATTACAAAGCAAATATTTACTAGTATTAATAGTTGTGAATTTCACTTTTATTCTACATCTACCCTAAAGTCCACTGAGCTGACAATTATTTTAGAAGTACTATATGCAGAGGTCTGTGCTACCTAAAAAGATCCCGTCCTCCAGATGTTTATCATTCAGACATGCTATCTCATTCCAAGAAATTTTGGAGCAAAAAAGGCTTCCAATATCTTGGAATCTTCTTAATGAGTTGTTCAGTGTAATGAATATACTAGCTTTAACATTTTAAGTCAGTTTGCAATAATTTATAATGATTCAGGAAGAGACAACTTAAAATGCAAATGTTAAACACTAGTCAGCATTTATCCCAAATTAATTCTACCGTTAGACTCCAACGTGAAAGTCCAAGCAGCCAAAGTGGATTAAAAATGCTTGCACAAAAAAAAAAAATGCTTGCACAATATTCATCATACAGTTAGTAGCAAAACCTCCAAATTTATTTTGTAATCCCCCCTTTATTTTCAAATAACACAATAAGCAGAATTGAGAGCTTTGTTTGAAAGGGGGTACAGTCTTGGAATCATAGTAGTGGCTTATTCTACGGGAACCACAGTTCAAACAATGTCCACATGTCCAAGAAATAAATTGGATTTATGTATTTTATCTGGTTTTCACTTTATTGATATAAACTTTCAAATTTGATAATTTAATTAAATTAACCTATTGACAGAAACTCTGCTTGTTAGGAACTATATCTAAATTAGTGATGTCCTGTTTGACAGAAAACTGGGCTTTTTACTGTTTAAAAGCAGAATCTAAGTATTTCAAGGTTATGCTCCTAGGGATTCTGAGATATCAGTATTACGATATAGCTGTAAGTCAAAGATCCAAGCTCCAATCCACAAAGCTCCAGGGCCCCACAAAGCAACTTTAGAGGTTCTTTAAATAACAAGTGCTAAATCCTACTTTCATAATACTGGCAAGAATCGAAGTTCATGAAAAATAAATTGTAAATCTGGTGTTCTGGTCCACTAGCATTACTCTCTGCCCTTCCAGATTTATTCTCAGGCTTGCTTTCCATCAAGGGAGCTTCACTGTAGGAACTACAAAGCCTAGGATCTTTCTTCTGGCCTCTGGCTGTGCTCTTCCAGTGAGAGTTATCATCAGAGGCACAGAAAGTGGGCATGTAGCCTTCTGTCACTTTCTTGTGGGGCTGTCACTTTTCCACTATGACTTTTGCAGGGTGACTCCTCGTCAACATCTGCAACTCTCTCTGGGTTCTAGTAACCCAATTTTCTCCTTCTCTCTTCCAGGTTTAGAGGATTTATGTCTGGACTGGTGAGCCTCAGAAGGTAGTTCTGGGCACGGTGCCATCCCTTTATGATTCTGTTAATCCTGCCCTACCTCAGCAAATATTCCCTTCATTGAACTCTCTCCAATTAACCATTTGAATTAATTGTGTTTTCAGTTCCCTGCCAGAGCGCTGCTGATACGCGTGGTTTCATCTTCCTCCTTGCCATGAACCTATCAACAGGTCTCTCCACTCAGCACCACTCTTTCTCATCAGGAGTATGGTAACCACTGCCACCACAGACAAATATTAGTAGCTTACTACATGCCAGAGTGAATGCTCAACGCATGCTGGAAACCCTAGCAGGTATTTTATCTGTATCATTACCTCAATTGTAGACTCACAATAGTCCATGAAGTAGCTGCAATTATTTCTATTTTACAGATGAAGTTAAGGAACCTGGCTGAAATCTGTCAGCCACAAAGTTGTGAAGCAGACCAATGCAGGAACATTCGCTATGGAAACCCTACTTTCAACCACTTGAGTTTATTTCCTTTCTGTAGATAGCTGCCTAATTCGTTGGCATGAGTGCCCAAACAAGGAGCTTTTTATCTTAAAAAACCTAAATGCTTCCTTTACTTTATCTGAGTCTGAGATACCTACCTTGAAAATCTAAACCTCAAAGACTATATATTATATCCAAAATACTAACACTGAAAGAAGCAGCATGTGTACCATGCATGAGATGTGTTGCCTATGGGTGGTTTGCAACTGGGAAGCACAGAGTGACCGGCATAAAGTCTGAAGATTTACATGCCGTTGGACAAATGGGATGCCTTAGGAAATGGGTATCTCTCACCTCAACACTGGTGGCAGCAAGAGGACTCAGACTAGGCAATGTAACTAACAGACCCCAAACTGGGTTAGGAGTTTAGTGGGAAGAGGGAGGACAGACCAAGAGAGGACCCACCAGCAGTAAATCTTCAGCATTTGCTAGCTGGGTTCTGAAGAGACACATCACCTGTTTCACATGCTTGACTAAGGCCTGGCTTTCTCCTTTAAGCTTCCATTTCATCTCCCCAAATTCGATTCACAACAGTATTTTAAGCTTAATGAAATGCCAAAGCACCTCACCCCACCCCCGCCCCCAGAGTAATGGTCCTGTGAGATTTGGATTATTATCTTCAAAAATAACTCTCTGCCTAAGAGTTTTAGAAGATACAATCAAAATAACCAATCCACTCCTTGGGTTATCTTACTATCCTCTTTTTAATGGGCACTGCACAATTCTCTAGTTTGAATGTAAACTTTCCTTATTCATTTTATTCTTTCAATTTCCATTTCTTTTTCTTTCTTTTTTTTTTTTCTTTTCCTAACTCACTTATCCTTTCCTTTGTAGGATTTTCTTTCTCTGAACTTCATCTATTATTACTTTTAGGAATCAGGGCCCCTACCAGTTGAACTCTTCACCTGGAATAAGAATAATCAGGCAGCGAGCACCTGGAAGGCAGGTACTCCAAGGTGAGTCATGCTATCTCCTCATTGTGTTCTGAGGCTTTCATGCCCTCCTCTCAGGAAACAATGTCTCTCATTCAATTTTAAAAGTCAACAGATTAGAATGGAGTCAGACAAAAGCAAAGCTGTGCAATTGTCCAGTTCTAACCAAGGTTTTATGATGAAGCCTTTGTACCCCTAGACAAGAGTGTATCTCGTGTTTGAGAAACACACAGTGCCTGTACTAATACCATCTCCGACTGATGTAAACAGGCATCGTTCCCCAAAACAGCACTTTCCTTTAAAATAAATATTAGCCTGATATATGTAAGGATTTTTTTCTACCTTTACTATTTAGAACACAAAACAAAGAGTTGCCTCGATAGTCAGAAAACAGTGAAGCATCTGTTCTTACCAGTGAAACCATCTATTTTCCTCCTAGTGCATATAAAACAAAATTAAAGACTTTTTGATCCCTTTTCATTTCAACCTGATAAGGTTTAAGGCTTGGAAAGAAAAATGCCCAGGACAATTTTTAGGACACATTGTCACAAATGTTCAAATGAATAAAAACAAACCTCAGAGTACTGTGTTGAGGAAAGTCGAATGAGATTATAGACCAGAATGAGGGGAATCACAATCACGCCTTTAACGTCATGTTTTGTTGAAAATATGTTGATGGAATCCTGATGGAAGGAAAGAACTGGCAGCTAATGGAGAGGAGAGGAAAACTATTTGTCCTGAATAGTTCCAGGGGCCACCCCATTCTCACTTACCACCATGGGGGAAAATGCAGACTAATAGACACTCATCTAAGCTGCTTTAGCTGGAACTCGATGATGGAAATTTCATAGAAGTGTTCTTTTATGAATATTACCTGTCTTTTCATTTACGGAAGAGGCCAGACATTCTGCTAAATAGTCTCTCCCTGGAATTTTAGAGTTTGGATGCTTGTCCTGGAAGCAGGAAACATCAAGCCTGATTAAAGTGAAAAAAAAAAAAAATCTGAACATATATTAACCAAATTTTGACTTTTATGTCTTACCCAGATAGTTCCATTTTAATCCATCCCATTCAAAAGCTAAAGAATCCTAAAAGATTTTATTTTATTTATTGGCCTGAGGGGAGTCCAATTTTCATTGTCTATTTTAGATGACATGAGAAATAGTCCCAAGAAGTAAAATGTGTTTAAATTTATTTTTAAAAGGTACTTACACTTCCAGAATTACTTCCAAAAATGCATCAGGCTTCTTTCATTTAGCATTTTAAAAGATAGTATGATATTTTAATTTGTGATCTGTGACTACCAGAGCTTTTTAGAAAAACAAACACAAGTCATGCCAGCATTTTTATCAACATGGCTCTTCATTTCAACAATCATTGATTTTTCAAACTTTAAAATTTCCCAACACATCCATAAAATACACTCTCTCTGGCATGAATCATGTTATTACTGTGATTCAGGAAGTTCTTTGCAGGACTAGCTAATGACACCCAACTTATAAAATGAAATGATATGCTACCTTCAACAATTGGTGTTAGGAAAAGAGAACACGATAAGTTTGTCATATGTAAACAGTAGTCTCAAAACATAGGTGACCATTATTTGGAGAGAGTAATCATTCCAAGAACTATAAAGATGGATGAGAACTAAAACCTTTCTGTCCATCCTTGGACAATCATTTTCCTAAATCCTTGAGAAAATTAGATGTTGAATGCTAAGAGGAGATTAATGTTTTAAAGGAATAGCTAACTTTGGATCCGAAAGTGATCTTAGAATTTTTTCACATGAGTCTGTAACTGTCCTGTACTTTTAAAAATTCAGCTACTAAAAGCTGGAGCGCCGGGGATCCCTGGGTGGCGCAGCGGTTTGGCGCCTGCCTTTGGCCCAGGGCGCAATCCTGGAGACCCGGGATCGAATCCCACGTTGGGCTCCCGGTGCATGGAGCCTGCTTCTCCCTCAGCCTGTGTCTCTGCTTCTCTCTCTCTCTCTCTCTCTGTGACTATCATAAATAAACAAAAATAAAAAAAAAAAAGAAAATCTTTAAAAAAAATAAATAAAAAATAAAATAAAAGCTGGAGCACCTGGGTGGCTCAGTAGGTTAAGTATGCGCCTTTGGCTGAGGTCACACTCACAGGATCCTGGGATCAAGTCCCACATTGGGCTTCTATTCCTAGTTTGAGATCATAATTTAAAAAAATGTATTTTCTAAAAGAAAAAACAAAACAAAATAAACAAACAAAAAAGTAAACAAACAAAAATGTATTTTCTAATGCAAATCATCCACTTATTCTTGGGATAAACCCCAGTTGGTTTGATGTATACCTTTTTCTTTTCTTTTCTTTTCTTTTCTTTTCTTTCTTTTCTTTTCTTTTCCTTTTCTTTTTTAAGATTTTATTATTTATCCATGAGAGACACACAGAGAGAGAGGCAGAGACACAGGCAGAGAGAGAAGCAGGCTCCATGCAGGGAGCCTGACGTGGGACTCGATCCCAGGACTCCAGGATCACGCCCTGGGCTGAAGGCGGCACTAAACAGCTGAGCCACCTGGGCTGCCCAGATGTATACCTTTTTCATCTAATGTTACATTATAAGTTAATTTTTTTTAAATTTTGAATTTGTGTTTATGTATATGAATAACCTTTCTGCCAGATACATGTTTCTTTTCTCATTTTGCTTGTGTACTATTTAATGCAAAATAGTTTACATGTTATGATTATAAATCTATTAATATGATTCTTTTTGAGATTTGTTTTCAATGTAATGCTTATAATAAAGTCCTCAAATCCAGGGTTATGCATCCTAATATGTTATTTTTAAATACTTTGATGGTTTCATATTTCTTCTCAAGATTCACATCTGTGTTATGTATATTCGTTTTTAATAAGATATGATTATTGGATAGCCTCTCTATTCCCATTAAAGTGCAAGCCATATGATAATTTATCCTTATATATCTGGGTGTATTAGTTACCTATTACTTTATAATAAATTACTTCAAAACTTAATGGCTCAAAACAATGATAAATCTTTGTTGTCCCAGAGTTTCTATTGTTCAAGAATTTGAGTGCAGCTAACCTGAGTGATTCTGGCTTGGAGTCTTTAAAGAGGTTTACAGAGGTTACAGTCAACATGTTACCAGAGCTATCATCATCTCCAGGCTTGAACTGAGGTTGGAAGATTTACTTCCAAGATGGTTCATACAAATTGCTTGTAAGTAGCTTCTGACTGTTTCAAGAAGCCTCAGTTCTTTGTAATATGGACTTTTCCTTTGGGGTTTCTTGTATACCCTCAGAACATAGTAGTTGACTTCTCCCAAAGCAGGTGATGCAAAAGGGAATAAGACAAAAGGCACACTGCCTTTCATCAAAAGCCAAGTATATTTATTTCTACAATATCCTATTGTAGGGTAGGTCAGCACTATTCAATGTTTGAAGGGAAGAATAAGGACATGAATGAATATCAGGAGACAAGAAGTATCTAGGGGCTATCTTGGAGGCTGGCTACAATGTTGGATCTATTAATGAACTACCCATTCTTTACCATTAAATCGAATATCCCTTTGGGTTCCAAATGTACAGTAGTTTCTTATTTATTTATTTATTTATTTAAAATATCTTATTTATTTATTCATGAGAAATACAGAGAGAGCAAGGCAGAGACACAGGTAGAGGGAGAAGCAGGCTCCACGCAGGGAGCCCGACGTGGGACTCGATCCGGGCTCTCCAGGATCACGCCCTGGGCTGAAGGCGGCGCTAAACCACTACGCCACTAAGGCTGCCCTGCAATTTCTTATTTAATAGGATAATGCATCTCAATTTATTCCTCTGTTGTATTTTTTCAAATATTTATTTTCATAGGTGAATTTCAGAATTATTCTATCAATTTGAAAACAGATGAGGAGAATTTTTTATGAAGGCATAATTTATATATAATAAAATTCACATATCTTAAATAGATAGGGTTATTTAGTGGTATGACTGATGTATATTAAAATATAGAGAACTGTTTTCCAATCTATAATCAGAGTATGCCTTTCTATCTTTTTTCATTGTGTTCTGTCTTGTTCCTCAGTAGATATTTTTTCATTTGTTAAATTGAAATTTGTTACATTTATTCCTATTTTATACCTTGCTCCCATTGTGAGTGAGATTTTGTTCCCATTATTTTTCCAAATAATAATATTTATTATTATTCTGCAGAAAAGCTATGATAACTTTTAAAAAATGTGTTAGTGTTTATGATCGTTGAAGATTTGTGCCTCTTAGGTTTTCAAAATAGACAACTCTATCATTTGCAAATTATGATAATCTCATTACCAGTGTTTTATTTTTAACTTTTGAGTAAATGTTAAGTTCTAATAAATTGATTAGTATGTTAGGAACAGTATTAAATACAAATGTTTACCATCAGCAACTACCTTGAGTTGTTTAATTAAGAGGGGACGATAATAATAGCAAACACTTATAGAGCACTTACTTTCCCATCAGGCATTTCTGTAAGTACTTTGCATATGTTAACACATTATTCCTGAGCCTAGCTTTATGAGATGATCACTCCCACCCCTACAGTGGAGATTCCGAGAAATGCAGTAATTTACCAAGGGTATGGATAGCCGAAACAGGAATTCAACCTTCATAACCTCATTCCTTTCTTGATTCCCTTAGCTCCTAGCTATGTCACCTTTAAAGAGTCTATCTCTGAAATCTTTAGAAAGGAGCACAATTCTGGAATTAGAACTGAGTAGATGTGGTGTAAAGAAGCGAGAACTTACCCCAGCTTCATTACAGAGTTGATCCTCATCTCTAAGACAGCATCTTAGATCAAAAACTAAAGCTGGAGAGGACCACTGAGGCCAACCAGTCCCACCCTCTGTAGGTTACAGAGGAGGGAAAACAAGAAATCTACAGAAAACTCCTCTTCTGATGTTACCCAGGTACCTAATAGAAGCTACCAACCTATTAAAAACCGAGTAAAAGAAGATGGAATTATATAATTCATGCCTTTCTGCTGACATGTCATTAGATACTCCTCCCTTCTATTCACAGTGATAAATGACCAACAGGAATAGGTTGCAGAAGGAGAAATGTTTGAATCAATGTTCCTTGGATTCTTAGACTGGGCAGCACTGATACTCTTTGATGTTAAAATGGTGGCATACTCCATTTGTGTGAAAAGTAGGGGTGTTTTTCAAAGTTTGTCAATGTTTATTGTATTGTAAGCAACAGATACAAATGGAAACAAAACAAAACAAACAAACAAAAACCAGATCAACAAACACAAAACCTTAAATGCATCTGAAAAAAGGGCCTGGATTCGTTTAGATTTTTCAAACAGAACTAAGCCTGGTATTCCAGTTTTCAGGGGGTTCGGTGTCGGTTGTTTTCCTTTTAAACATATTTTCAAAAATTTTTCCTCTTTTTAAAAAGTGTTGTTGTTATCCTTTTATTTTATTTAATATTTTTGAGGAGGGGGACTTTTACCAGTCCTACTGGCAAGAACATGTTGTTCTTTCATAGACACATGGAAATTCTTATTTTCACTAACTTACTTTTTCTTTCCATGGAAGACTCTTTGGAAACGTAGCATCTCATTTGGAATAGCAGCGAGTGGTGAAAATCCGTTTTTAGCATTTTGCCCATCATTTCTGCAAGGCCAATATTCTACTCTGGAAAGATGGCACTAGCTATGTCCTCAAAAAGCAGTCCATATTCCTTAAAATAGTTCTAGGTTACCAGTCTCAAGTTACTCTTTATTCTTACAAGATGGAAAGGGTTAATGATTTGTCTCTGTTTTCCTGGAGAGTCTTTCCAATTCCATTTCCAGGTGTCCATAACTGGCCCTTCACAAACAAAATACTGCAACAGCTACTGGTCTTCCATAATCTGTTTCTCTCTTTACTTGTAATATGGATTATAAATTCAGTAAGAAATCTATCACTAATCTCATTAGCAACAAATGGAAAATGGTCAGATGACGCACAGTTTTGAGAGCTTCGGTGCATAAATTAGATCTAGTACGTCAATTGATTGGAATATTCTGACCTTTTCCCCTTTAAAAAAGTATATTAGGGAAAAATAGGTTTGGATGACATTCTATGTTTAAAATATTCTGCATTAACAATTTAGGCAACTTCTTTGGTAAAAAGAATGGAAAGTTGGCAGCGAACACCAATGCATATACTACAAACCATGGCAAAATACCCAAGGTCTATTTTACACATTGTCTACATATGGACATGCAGTATGTTACCGAGATGGTTTCACGAAATGCCCAACAGGAGAGGAAATGTATGTTTTTTTAAGTGACAAGTAATAAGTCATTCTCTGCATATATTATGAAAAAGAACCTTAGAAGCTGGATACTGTTGTTTTTGTGTGTGTAAAAGTCTGTTTGATCCATATAGAACTGCGGTACATACTCATGCATTTTTGTTGTTGTTGTTAAAAGTTTACTTCCAAATGAACAAAAGTAAACCACAGAATTGAAAATTAACGGGAAAATTAGAATTATGTAGGCAATTGATCCCGTCTTTCAAGTGTAAAAATCTTTTGAACCACATCGTTTAGTCTTTTAAAAATACGCACATAGTGTCTGCATGTGTGTGTAGATTTTAGCTAACATCTTCATATTTTCAAAAGTAGGGACTTATCTTTGACTTGGAAAGAATCTGTTAAGCAACAAATACAATTAGACAATGCGTCGTCTTAAATCCGTTATAAATGCACAATTATAAATGCGCGTGTATTTAATCTATTTGAGACTTTGTTGGTATGTCAAACCCTTAATAATATTCACTTTGTTTCAATTACTTGTTAGGAATCCTATATTTTCTGAAAAAGATAGCCCTTTGTTAATATTCAGTTGAAGATGTGATGAAGAGTCTCTCTATGGGCCAATTGCAGACCCTTCGTATAATGATCCCTTTTGCTAGACAGTGTGACACAGCAAAACAAATACTTCCAGTGTTACATATAAATGTATATTTCATTTTCCATTGAAGTTAATATGCATGTAGCTGTTATCCCTAGTCTGAAATAATCTGTAACACACCCTCATACAGAGTACATACAGAAGTACAGAGTGCAAAAGAAATATGGAGACACATGAATGGAGGTACAGTGAAAATAATGCCCTTTTCCTATGCTTTGGAGGATGGCTGACAAACAAACAAAATGCTATCAGTGTCCCTAATTCTATAAACATAACTGGCAAGATGCAAGTGCTAACCTCAGAAGTGGCATCCAGTTTATAGGGGATGGGAATAGTGAAAAAGTTCTTAACTTCCTAACATAGCATCAATAAATTAGAAAAATCAAGTAAATCAAGTAGCAAATTCAATCTTCTACCTATACAAAATTTTATTTTATATTCCAAGATGCTTTTACATATGTTGGTTATTTTGTATCTGCTTTCTTAGATAGGTAATATGGGTATGATCAACATCCCAGGTATGAGGTAGTGTAAGGGATAGAGACATAAAGTAGAAAAATGTAACAATAGCAAGCTGACTATTCTAACAACCCTGTGGCATTGACAGGGCAGGTAATATTTCTGGTCTTAGGAGAAGAAAATGGAGGTGGTGTGTACATCCACGTTTCATGGCAATAGGTGGCCAGGCTACGATGTAGTCTTCTTGGGGCCAACTGAATTTCCATTCTTCCAGGGCTTACCCAAATTCCATTCCATGTTTTTCTAAAAGTGTGGAATTTATGTTAACCAGAGATAAATTGGTTTTTCCTCAGGATCTTTCAGAATCTCAATGTGCTTAAGAATCTCCAAGAGGGGCGCCTGGGTGGCTCAGTCAGTTAAGTGTCTGCCTTCAGCTGAGGTTATGATCTTAGGGTCCTGGGATGAAGCCCAGGCTCAGTGGGCAGTCTGCCTCTCCCTTTCCCACTGCTCTCCCCCCACCACCCCACCCATGCTTTATCTTTCTCTCCCAAATAAATAAATACAATATTTTTTTAAAAATTCTACAAAAGAAGTACTTATCATGAAATATTTTCAAAGTTTTGGGATCCTGAAATTTTTCCCTTTCCATTTTCACCTTCCTATTAAAATCTTCTGGAACCATTGTTTAGCAAAATATGGTTTGAGAAACATACATAGCACTCTACTTTTGTAAGTAAAAATAGAATATTTTTCCTTTAAAGTATTTGGTTAAGGTTTAGGAAAAGTAGTACCTGATGTGCTGAAAGCAAAGAATGATACCCCAATGGCACTGTTCCCACTTGTTCCTGGGCAGTGGTTCCCTGGGGAATCATGAGGGTCCTTTGGAGTTACCCAAGGCTTAGCAGACCAACTCTAAAGTCCAGAGAAACTCCTCTCTTGTCGAGATGATGATATGATGATGGTCGCATTTCTGTATTAGTTTCCTAGCACGGCCAAGACAAAGAACCATAAACATGGTGATTTAAAACAACAGCTGTTTATTCACTCAACTTCCAGCGTCTAGAGGTCTGAAATCAAGGTGTAGGCAGTCCATGGCTCTAGAAAGGAATCCTCCTTGCCTTTTCCTAGCTTATGGTAGCTCCTGGGAATTCTTGGCATTCCTTGGTGTGTAGCTATATCCCTCCGTTCTCTGCCTATATCTTCACATGGTCTTCTTTCTCTCTGTATCCTCTCTTCTTCTTCTAAAAACATTAGTCACTGGATTGAGGACCAGTTCTAATCAAGTACAAGTCATCTGAACCTAATCACACCTGCCAAGACCCTGTTTTCAAACGAGGTTACATTCTGAAGTTCTGAGCAGACATACATCTCGAGGGGACACTGCTTAACCCATCACGCCTGCCAAAGCTTTTAATTGGAAGGAAAGTTTCATCTACTAAAAAATAAAGCTTAAAAATTTTAGGTTTGAAAAAAAAAGTAAAAAAAAATAAATAAAAAATAAAAAAATTTTAGGTTTGGAAAGAGGAGCAGTAGTAACCTGTTACATTATCATGCAGCAGAATGAAAACAAAGATTCAAAGAACCAGATAAAGAAATAGAAGAGACATCATTGTATAATTTGATCCCTATTTTGCATAAAAGTGCACAGAGAAATGTAAATGCATATGCTTTTTGTTTTTATATAGTTGGATTATTATAACATACATACCTCTATTTTTACCTTGAATTTCTCACTCAAATATTATGACAACTTTACCGTGACAATTGATATAAATCTACAAAATTTGCTTAGCTTCATTTTTAAATTTATTTATTTCAAAATGTTCTTAAGGTTTTTTTTGAGGGTAAAAGGAGCAGGGGGAGAGGGAGAGAGAGAATATTAAGCAGGCTCCAAGCCCACTGTGGGGTCCATTGTGGGGCTGGATCTCACCCCCCTTGACTTCATGACCTGAGCCAAAATTGAGAGTTAGACGCTTCACCAACTAAGTCAACACAGGTGTCCCAAAGTATTCTTAATTTAATAGAAGTGCCATGATCTTTATTTTTATGTAGCTATTATTCACCTCATTTTTACTAGTGTTGTATAGAAGCAATCTGTATCCAAGTGAGGGCTTGCAAAAAACGAAGGATGTCTCCCTTCTCTCTCACCTCCTTCCTGACCATTTGCTTCAGTCTCTCATCCTCTGTAGAAGCAACCACAGTGAAAGATTCTTTTTCTTTTTCTCTTTTTAAAAATATCTTGGTGATTATCCCGACTTTAGGTGGTATACCTTTATTTCATGATTTTGTGGAATTTTAGCCAGCCAATGTTGGCTTCATTTAATAATCTCTTCTGAATGGCAAGATAAAGGTCATCTTAGTCCACTGGAGAAAAGTTGCTAATTCCAAACAAAATAAGCTGCATACATCACCATGTCAAATGAGACAAAATCCTTTTTTTTTTTTTTTTTGAGACAAAATCCTCTTTGAAAGGTACATTTCTAATGTAGAAAGAAACAAATCAACCTTACTTTTAACCACCCAAGCAGTTAAAAGGAAGGATAAGCTGTGAATTATACATTAAATGTTGTTGATAAACTTTCTAGATGGGTTTATGCACAGGACTCGTGTGAATGAGAGGAAACAGAATCAAGCTTTTAAAAAACACGATACAAGTGCCATTCTCAGATTGTGTTTGGCTTCCAGAACCTGGATAACAATTACACTGTGGCAGACTATAAGTGCTATCAATCTCAACTCTATTTCAAGTTTAAACTTTCAGCCAAACATGGCAAAGCATAAATGTAATTGCTTTCCAAGCCTTAAACCTTATCGGGTTGAAATGAGAAAGGGGACAAAAAGTCTTTAATTTTGTTTTATATACACTAGGAGGAAAATAGAAATCTTTCATCTGAAATCATTCTGACATTTTGACAATGTATAAAGTGAGGTCTTCAGATGCATGATTGGAGTCCTTTTCAGTAAATTGAAGGTTTACACAGTTCAAATGGCCGAGAGTCTCAGCATTTCTCTGGTCACTTGGATTTTCATTGTACTCTGATGACCAGAACCAAGCTTTCCATATGCTTAAAGAACTTAGGCAGCTGAATTTCCTTGAAATTTCTAGATGTCTTTTCTTTTTCTTTTCTTTTCTTTTCTTTTCTTTTTCTTTTCTTTTCTTTTCTTTTCTTTTTTCTTCTTTCTTTTTTTTTCTTTCTTTTCTTTCTTTTTCTCTTTTTTTTCTTTTCTTTTCTTTCTTTTCTTTCCTTTCTTTTCTTTTCTTTTTTCCTTTTTTTCTTTTCTTTTTTTCTTTTTCTTTTCTTTTTTTTTTTCTTTTCTTTTTTCTTTTTTAACACCAACTACAACAGAGCTTTTCACAGCCATTCTAACCTCTTTATTTGGACCTGCCTGGGGGGAGAAGCTTTACATCTTGAGAATGTCTAGTCTGGGTTTGAGCAAGAAGGAAGAAAAAGATAAATCAGAACAGGATGCTACCCATTACTTAGGTGAAGAAGACTCTCAGATTTAAAAAATAACAACAGCAATAACAACTTAATATTGCAGGACCATGGGCATCTGGGTGGCTCAGTGGTTGAGCATCTGCCTCTAGCTCAGGTCCTGGGATCGAGTCCTGCATTGGGCCTCCTCACAGGGAGCCCACTCCCCCTTCTGCCTATGTCTCTGCTTCTCTCTCTGTGTGTCTCTCATGAATAAATAAATAGCATCTTCAAAAAAATTTGCAGAACACAATAGTTTAAAGCCAATATTTTAAATAAATCTTTTTCATTATATTTATTTTCCTGCCCTACAACATTGTATAGCTGTTGTATAGCCATGTTTTTTGTTTTCATTTTGTTTCTTCCTATGATTTCTTCCTCTACTTTAATTGTTAAGAATTTCCATGTCAGGGAAAACCACCCAGGCCTTGGAAATAGGTGAGTAGTTTTCACTGATTTGCCATTGAATTTGGCTATATCACAACTTTGAACTTTGAATGTAAATGTTTCCTGTTCGCTGCAATGTAAATTATTTTTGTTTATTTGAGAATATACATTTCTGTGGGTCAAATTCTCATTGGAACTACTTGTAACATCTTACTGGATTCCTCATTAATTAATAAGTTGAATAAAATATTTGATATGTGTTTACTGATGTAAGTCACAGTTCTGAGTTTTGGAAAACATTTGTACTTTGACAGTTGTCACTCATGGAAGCTCCGTATGTCTCGAAGATTAGAAGTTATTTTATAAGCAGTCCATTCCAAGACATATAAATCATACAAATTGAACTTCTTACTCATAGTTGGGACTCAGAAATTCTAGTCCTTCAAGAAAATAGTAGTCTAACAGAGGTTATATTTGGAAGCCATGCAAATCTCAATTTCACGTCTCTAGGGAAAATGCAAAAGGGAAGGGAATGCCTTCCTAATGCACAGCTAGACTTAAATACCATCTATTTTTTCTTTTTTTTTTTTTAAGATTTTTTCTCACCCATTCATTTGAGAGAGAGAGAAAAAAAACACAAGTGGGGGGTGGGGAGAGGCAAAGGGAAAGGGAAAAACAGACTCCCTGCTGAGCAGGGAGCCTGATGCAAGGCTCTATCCCAGGACCCCAGGATCATGATCTGAGCCAAAGGCAGACACTTAAATGACTGAGCCACCCAGGTGCCCCTCTTCTATTTTCTATGTCTGCTACAAGAGTAAGATATCTGCCCGTATTCCAGAATGGGGACCCCTGCTAATATACTCAATACTAAGAATGTTATGGAAGTTGCAAGAAACCACCACTGATTCCTCCTCACCATGGATCAATATGCATGCTGCCGAGAACACCAAGTCCCATCATACCTGCGAAAGGCATTGTGTCCTGGAATTTGCATTGAGACTTCCCACTGGGAATGGTGAGTTACTTTGTACCTCTAGATGAGAGGGAACTACTCAATCTCCACTGGGACCCCATTGTCCCTGCCACAAGCTGGACCTATTGAAATGCACTATATCAGGAATAGAACATGCACCATTGAAAAGAGAAGAGAAGGTAGAAGGGTTCTGGACTGAATATCTGGCTCCAAGTCCATCTCCTCACATCTGACATTGCTGCTTCCTGCAGCCAACATGCAACATGTATGGTATTTACAACCCAGTCAAGTTCCTAGAGGTGCCACCACCCTCTCCTTGAGACTAGATGGGCATATTCTCTTTTCTTCTGCTAAGGTTGCTGCTGTCTTTATTCCTTCCATTGACTTGGTGGACATTATAGCACACATAGAAGCCATTACCAAATTCACCCAACAAGTCTTAAATAATAGTTGACAAAGTCTGTCCTTACTGAACTCTGAAATATCTCTAATGGGAAAAGTTGTCCTTCAAAATAGAAGAGCCTTGGACATTATTGCTTCTCAAAAGTTACCTGTGCCAGTATCCAATGGTGTATATTCATACCTGATAAGTTCACTACTGTATCATCTTTAGTAAATCACATGAGGTTGCGAGTGAATGCCCTGAGGGATCTGACCCCCAGCCTAGGAGGCATAATAAATCAGTGGTTTGGATTATGGAGCTCTTGGAGGAAAAAAAAATTGGTACTTTTTGAATCATTACGAGAATCATTTCGTAAGCCGTGTTTTCTTTTGCATGTGTCTCTAATGTTACTGTGGCGTCTGCCGCAATGCAGCCAGACGGCCACCAAATGAGCCACCTCCATGCTGACAAAACTGCTTGCTGATTGCTCAGGGCACCATTGTGGAAATGGGATGCTGCATAAGAGATTCTAGGAGCCAGTCACCAGGAGTGTTGAAGGAGGTCATGGAGAGGACATGACCACATGTGACCCAGGAGCTGGGCTTGGGCCACTGGAGGTTTCCTCACCCCTCCCTGTCCTTGAAATGTACAATGTATATTCCACCCTCTGGGATGACAGTGGGAACCGGTTCCAAGGACACAGCCTGGAGAAAGATGGTATACATGATGGAGCCTCTTTAAGGCCTTTGTAGAAACACTGAAGATTATGGTGTTGGGTGTGGAGATCTACTCCTTTGGCAGCACCAGAGACAAGTCTCATAAGTTAACTCCCCTTTGCTTTCTTGAACCCACCACCTGCCCACCTGGAGTGGCCTGTCTGTGTTTCCCATCTCTCCTGGCTCTCCGTGTGGTGGGGCCAGTTTGTGAATCAACACTATGTCTTCTTGCCTCTTCCTCTTTCTTCTTCTCCTCTTCCTCCTCCTCCTCCTTCTCTGGGTTCAAGCCTGAGGAATGGTAGCAGGACAGTTTAGAATTCAAGAACCAGATCCAGGATCCCACGTTCTAGGCCCAACTCGCAAACTTAGAAGCTGTGAGCTTTAAAAAAGCTGCTTCATCATCCTCTGCCTCAGTTTCCTCTTTGGTAAAAAGGGGATTGTCATCATCATCATAATCGTTGTCTGTCAGGAGGATTTAATTCAGCTGATAAACCTAAGTGCACTTTGATTGTGCACTTGATCTATTGAATTTTGAGGGGGAGCTATGGCTTAAGGCCCTTCTACTAATAAGAACAGATGGGAATATATTTTTTTAGAGATTTTTATTTATTTATTTGGCAGAGAGAAAGGGAGAGAAGCACAAGCTGAGGGAGTGGCAGGCAGAGGAAGAGGGAGAAGCTGATGTGGGGCTTGATCCCAAGACCCCAGGATCATGACCCAAGCCAAAGGCAGATGCTTCACCCACTGAGCCACACAGACACCCCTGGACAGGAATATATTTATTTAAATTACCTTCTAATGTTAAATCTCTGAATATCTGACTTTATGAGGCATCTTCCACATTCATCAATATTATTACTGACTCCAGAAATAAAATTTTGGAAGATTTTCTCCTTATCTTTGGCTCTTCTTGAGTCTTGCACTCTGGCTTTGGTTCTTTAATTTATATTTAAAATAAAGTTTTAGTCATGTTAGTCCTCTCATTTCAAATGTTCACTATTAACTTCTCTGGGAGTACTTTGCTATTTTACCACTCTTTTCACTGTGCTCCCAGAACCTTTTGCACTTTCTTGACTCAAGCAGATATCACCTTTGTTACCATTGTTTTGCTGCATCCTCAATACATTTTATCCTTGTTTTGCTAGGGTGGGGACTTTGGTTGCTCATCTTTTTTGTCCTTGTGAGGCCTTAACAAAATATCTGGCATGTTGCGTGTACTAAATACACGTTAGCAGATTGGATACATAGAGGAAAAAGTGGATAAAAGTGTTGTGAATCAGTATGATTTCTGTTCTTTATCGCTTATGAAAATTCCAACCTGGGTTACCTGAGTGGCTCAGTGGTTTAGCACCACCTTCAGCCCAGGGCATGATCCTGGACACCTGGGATCAAGTCCCACATCCGGCTTCCTAAGTGGAGCCTGCTTCTCTCTCTGCCTATGTCTCTGCCTCTCTCTCTGTATTTTTTCATGAATGAATAAATAAGATCTGAAAGAAGAAAGAAAGAAAGAAAGAAAGAAAGAAAGAAAGAAGAAAGAAAGAAAGAAAGAAAAAAGAAAAGAAAAGAAAGGTTCCACTCTTTCTATCCTCTCTTTGATGTCTTGTTAGAGTTTCACCTGGTGAATGAAGCCCTCCTTGATTATCCCAGACTTGGGAATATTTTTTTTTTCCCTAAAAATTGCTCCAGGATTAGAATCCTACTACTACTACTGCTGCTGCTACTACTACTACTACTACTACTACTACTACTACCACTACTACTTATTCCCCTTCTCCTCCTTCTTCCTCTCTTCATCTTTTATTATTGTTATTATAATTATTATTTAATAATTATCTTTTTTGAATTGCTACAAAGTCTTGGGGTAAGGACATGTAATACAATCTGGTATCACCTTCAGGTCCTCACACAGCATTAGATTCATGTTAGATGCCTAGTACATTCAAGATTAGTGAAGCTGCTATGCTTTTCCCAAAAATTCACTGGGGGCAAGGAGCCCCCCTGAAACTGAGAAGGCAAGAACCCAAAGACCCTCCAGGGAGTCTGTGGTTGAATGAACCTGTTTGGGCTTCAGAACAGACAAATGAGCGGCTGGCCAGCTCTACTCCCATTCTGAGTTTCCAAGTTGTATGCAACAAGGACTATAAATAAATTCTTAGAAAAGACAGAGGAAGAGGGACAGGAAAACACTGCCGAAGCAGGGGAAGCAGGGACATACAGGCGCTGAGAGCAGCTCAAAACAGAGCCTTGAGACATAACGCAGGTGCCTTGAAACAAGTGACTGTGGATGGAAACAGATGTGTACCAAGCCTCGCTGAGTAAGAAAGAGAAAGTGCCCTTGGGCTGTAGTAACTCTCGTTTTGCAGGATTGTCGCACTTTTGAAAAGCCTTTGAACAAGTATACCTAAATGGCGTAAAAACAAAATGACACCCAGGGATAAAGGTTGGGAAGCATCTGGCAGCAGCTTCAAGTTCTGCTAGCCGGGCCTCTTTTCCTTCCTTGGGTTTTGATTGTTTTGCTTTCAACCAAGGAATAAGAAAGAATAGCAGGCAAGTTTCCAGGGTTTGGAAAATTGTAGGACACCCCCATTACTATTAATTGCAATATACTTTCTACATTCCTTTTTTAAGAGAAGTGTTGGATTAGGAAATGTACAGGCTCATCAGCCAAAGACAGAATGCTGGCTACTATTCGGACCTCACAGGAGATTTTTGGAAAAAAAAAACCTGGAATGGTGAATGGAAAAAGGACAATCTAAGAGCAAGGCCCACCATTGAAAAGCAATCCGCAGGCACGTTTGATTCTGAAATCCCATCTCAGGTCTTTAAACTTGGAAAAAAATGTGTTTTCTTTAACTCTTGGACTGTGTCAATCATTTGTAAGACATCAGAAATTAATTAACCTTTATGTTTTCAGATTTTTCTGAAATTATGAGAAGAGAACTGAATAAAATAACAACAGTCCTGATATCTGGCAGAGGATAAAACGTGGCTTTAAGAACCTTAAGATCCTTTTAAAAAAAATGCCGACATTAAAACAAAAGCTAGATGAGGGTCGAGACACGATCTCTCAGAGATAAACAATTTCATGGATTTGATTGCTCTACTGTTCATCATTTTCTGGAGTTGTGCTTATAATGTAATGATACCATGATAGCGTAAAACCATGTCAGCTTTGCAACAAGATATGATTTTAAGTTAAAAATGAAATTGTTTCATGTTTTGGTTCTTCATTTGGCACAAATGGCACTGTACCTAAATTCAAAGGACTGATTTCATGTTTCAGTATATTTATCACTCAGTGCCCATTGGTGCTACTGTTATGTAATTGGAGTAGACTTGTAGACAAGCATTCCTTCCAACCATTATAAGATTTCTTATGCAATGATGCTGAGTTGGTTAGAAATGTAAAGTTTCAACATCATCACCATCACGATTATAATTACTTTCTTTCAAAAGTTAAGAGCAGCTCAATATGAAAAGAACATTCATGAAATAACTCTGAGAAAGCTGAAGTCGTTGCTTTGGGTCCCACTTTGGATGTTTCTTATTTGAGATGCTGGCTGTAAAGGTATATTTTTCGGTTGTTATTATTTCTGTTTATTCCTTTGCAATTTCATATACAGGAAGGCTGAGGTCCAGTGACCTCTTCACCTACTCTTAAAATAGCTTCTTTATATTGCTTTCAAAGTAAGAAGTAATAAGACTAACATAATGGGAAAAAGGATGTGCTGTGGGGCCAGACAAACCTGGAAGCAAAGCCTAGCTCTGTCTTTTAACAACTGTATCACCTCTCTGAACTCTTTGTTTGTTCATCCATGAAATTAAGACATTAGGACTGACCCTGCCTCTGATGTTTCAAGGATTTAAAACAATGTAGGTAGGTCTTTAGTAAATATTGGCTAGTGTGAAACAGTATCTCATTTGTTTTGCTCTAACAGTTGACAGATTAGGTAGGTCTACTGTCCCAGATGACTCCTTTATGACTATGCCCTATTTAGAGCCTCCTTGCAGATAAAGTCATGAAACATTATTTTCTTACAGATGGATTTCCTCTAGAGATGTATGGATATGCCTTCCTACACACTGGTACCTTCAACTGCTGATGGAAGGAAAGGTCAGTCTCATTTTATTAAAACAATAAAAATAATGTAATTTAGAAACAATTTGTGCTTTCTTCCACCTCTCTCTCCCCAGAAGAGATGAAAACTTTGCCAAACTGGTGGTATCATTCACAAATCATGATTGTGGGATGGAGAGAGCTCTCCAGAAGACATTTTCCAAACAGTGGAATTGCTTGTATTATTTTCAAAATGAAACACAAGATCTGCACTATTCTAGCAAATTTATTTTTGGATAGAAATATTTAACCCATTAATTGAATGGATAGTATTGACCTTTGCATAAACCTGATGAAAAATTATGCTGCGTGCTTGAATTCTCATGTAGAAAATGAGGCAAAGGGATCATTTAAATCTAACCTTGCATTGTACGTGAGCAAACTTCAGTAAGAAGAACTATGTGTATCTAAAGTAATATAATGTAATGCATTTTATAGCATATACTATGTGGATCTTAAAAAATGAAAGTATTGAGAATTGCCCAACAACTATAAATACCTGTAGGATTATCTCAAAGAAATAGCAACATTCCCCCCTGCCTCAATTTAACGATAAGAAGTTAATTGGCAGCAGATGTCACCCTCAACAAGCATAACTGATTTGTCTTTTTTTTTATTTGACTTTTAATGATTCAAATAAGAATGAAAGTACAATTGTCTCTCTTTAATTCACATTGCTCTGAAATGTTCATAGACAGGTATATTGCCATTGTAACGCAGTTAATTCAAGTGTTTGTTTTTTGTTCTATTACCATACTGTTTTGATTACTATAGTTTTATACTGTATCTTGAAATCTGGCATTGTGATAACTCCAGCTTTGTTCTTCTTTCTCAAGATTGCTTTGGCTAATAGGGGTCTTTTGTGGTTCCATACAAGTTTCAGTATTATATGCTCTCATTCTGTGAAAAATGCTATTGACATTTTGATAGGGATTGTTTCTAACCTGTAGATCGCTTTGGGCAGTATGAACACTTAACAATATTAATTCTTCCATTTCACGAGCATGGGATAGCTTACTATTTGTGCTGCTTTCAATTTCTTTTATCAATGTTTTATAATTTCAAGAGTAAGTATTTCAGCTCCTTGGTGAAGTCTGTTCCTAGATATTTTATTCTTTTTGGTGCATTTGTGAATGGAATTGTTTTAGTAATTTCTCACTCTGCTACTTTGTTATTAGTGTATAGAAACATAACTGATTTCTGAGTATTAACTTTTTATCCTCCAGCTTTACTGAATTCACTTGGAACTTCTAATTTTTTGGTTGAGTCTGTAGGGTTTTCTATGTATAGTATCATGCCTTCTGCACATAAGTGACAGTGTAATTCTTAGAACTGGTATAGCCTATTGAATGCCCCCCACAAACTAAGATCACAGCTGGAAAAAATTAGAAGCAACTTAATTGCAGGGAGATGCCTGGAAATACTTGAAGTGAAATGGGTTCATAAACAAAAGAGGTAAATTATTTTATTGGGTAAACAAAAAGTGTCTTTGAAACCTATGTTGCCAAAAAACCATAAGTTCGTTTACCTATTCATTTTGCTTAACATAGGTTTTTTTTTTTTTAATGATAAGTAATTTGAAGGCCTGAAGCAGACATGCTATTTAACTATTTTTTAAATGTGGTCCAGAAAAGGAGAAATCAAATGATGATTGTATCATGGTTAAATGAAAAACATGCATAAAAGAAAGGTAGTGGAGGAGAAGAGTAAGTTCACTAGAGCATACAATTTATTTGAATATGTCTTTCTGAGTTTATGACTTTATGAATGGTGCAAATGGGAAAGATTACCATTTGAAGTGTCCATGCTAGTTCTCAGTATAAAGGAACCTGTTCCATAAGAGACTCTTCTCTTGTATACAGATTTGTATGTTCTTTCTTATTAGGTCACAATATGTTGTGCTTTAGTATGGCTGATGCTCTTACTGTGTGTACAAAATACACGGTACAAAAATCTAAACCTTCACTTTGAACCTGATTCTCTCTGTTGTCTCAGGTTTAGCATTAAGACTCCTTGGCATAAATCTTCAAAATGGAAATAATCATGTATCCATAAGACCTAGGGCCTATTCAAAAGAAAAATGATACTCTTTAGTGCCACAGACCAGGACCATCACTGAGAAAGCAATCCCCGTCACTGCTTCAAATGTTTCCTTTTTTAATAAATTATGTTTTTCCTTCATAACATTTGGATGTGTTTTTCATTTTGCTCTATGGACACTAATATTTTATAAGTTTTTTCCCACTTCTAAATTCTGGACACATGATCATCATTCTCCTTGACTACTGAGGACATTTTCTTGAAGCCATTTATAGATACAAACACTTCCTCCCAGACTTCATATAGACTTCACTCCATGATAATAATGTCTTTTGAGCAATTGAATGCAAGGACTCCTAGATGTAATGTGGAAGGCAGAAAGGAAATTCACCGTGGATGGAAAAGAAAATGAACCACCAGAGACAAGATAAATGCGTACAATAAATATAATATTGTACCCCAGGGGATGAGAGAGTCACTGTACCTAATGGCTACAGAATATGGTTAAGCCATAAAGATAACATAAAATAAAATAGTACACTATTCCCAGTTGCCACTCTTCCAAATGTTGCCATAAACCTAGCAGTACCACCGGAAAAATTAACAGACATTTCCATGATGCATGGACCACCAACGAGGCTCAAAGAGATATGACTCAATTGTAGTTTTCTGGTTTATCTTTTAAAAGCAGTTTGCATAGGAATGTAAAGTAAAGACCAGCTTCAATTTCCAAAAGAAACCTAAACTGTACATAATTTATAAATTCACATAAAGGGGTGTGTATATACCACTATTAAGGCCCAGGTTGGCATTATTAAGGAATTATACAATTATGAAGAAATAATTATAAGTAATGAGTAATTATTGAGGCTGTTATTAAGGAATAATGACAAAATTCATGAATTTTAGGGATAATTACCTATTTTAAAGAAATTATAGTTTCCAAATATAATGTATATATTATTTTTTAAACTTTTAGAATTATGAAATACAATGAACAAATAGTGCATAAACATAAAATAGTGTCTTATTCAGCTGAATGAAGTGTAATAAAAAAAACACCTGGGTTTTTTATGCCTAAGTCAAGAAACAGAATGTTGATACATCCCAGAAGCTCTTCTCTATCATAGACTGCTCCCTTTCCCCTAGTGACAACTACTTTTCCAAATTTTTTATAGCTTTATGGAGGTATAATTGTCTGCACATATTTAAAGTCTGCAATGTGATAAATTTTGCTTTATTTAGATGCTTGTAAATCAGTTATCATAATAGAGTCACTGAGCATATGTGTTAGCCCCTCAAATTTTCCTGTACCCCTTTACAATTCTTCTTTACATTTTCTATTGCACGCCCATCCCTAGGTATCCAATCTTTTTTTTTCTGTTCCTATATTTTAGTTTGAATTTTCCTATAATTTTCCAGAGATGGAATCATACAGTTGTATTCTTTGTCTTTCTGCTTTTCCTCTGCACATTTGTTTTGAGACTCAGCCATCTTGTGATGTTTATTAATAACTCATTGTTTTGTATTACTAATAGCCCATGATATATATAATGTTAAGATATAATAGTATGTAATTATATAATATAGAAATAATAATATAATTACTTATATTGTATATATTATTTTATAACAATATATTATAATAGAACATTATGTATAGAAAACAATTATTTTATCCACTTTCCTGTTGATGGACAAATACATTTTTGTCAGTCTGGTATCCTTTCACATACAGGAGCATCAACCTTCTGTGAACATTCCTGTACATGTTTTTATATGGGTACATGCTTTCCCTTAAAATACCAAGGAGTAGAATGGCTGGGTTATACTGTAGATTTATTTTTAAATGTTTAGATAACTGCCAAATGATTTTTCCAAAGTGGTTCTATCTGTTTACATTCCCACCAGCAGTACATGAGAGTTTCAATTATTCCACATCTTTGTCAAAACTACGTATGGTCTGTCTTTGAATTTTAGCAATTCTATTTAGTAGGAAGTGATATTCCATTGTGTTTTTAAAATTCATTTTCTAAATGACTAATAATGTTGAGCCAATTTTCATGTGTCTATTCCTCATCTGTGTATCTTCTTTGGTAAGGTGCTTGCTAAATTCTTTATTCTTAAAAAAAAATCCATTGTTTGCTTTTGCATTTTCAAGTTCTAAAAATTCTTTATATGCAAGTCTCTTATCAGATATATTATTTGCAAAAATCTTCTGCTAATCTATGGTCATGCTATCCCCTTCACAATGTCTTATGAAGAACAGAGATTTTTAATTTTGATAAAATATGATTTATCAATTTTTGTGGTTCATGCTTTCTGGGTTGAGTCTAAGGAATTTTTACACAGCCAATTTTAACAAGCCATTTTTCCCCTTAAGTATTCTTTAAGAAATGCTATAGCTTTACATTTTACATTTAGGTCCATGATCCACTTTCTGTTTATTTTTGTATATGGCACAAGCATGGCTCAAAGTTCCTTTTTTTTCCATATAGGTATCCAATTGTTCCAACAGTATTTATAGAGAATTTTAAATAGCCTTCGCTCAATAACTTCTAAAATAACTAGAGAGACAATTAGTAAACATATAGAGACTATGTAGATAATATACTTTAAATCAAAATAAAATAGTGTGGGTGACAGAGAATTGTGATTTTTAGCATTTTAGAAGTGAAAAAGAGATAGACTAGGAAATTTTATTCTTTGTTTCCTTTCCAACAGCTCTGGGCCCATTGGAAATCTGTCTTCCTCCCTAGTGTAATGCCTAGGAAATTATTCTGTCTCAATATCCTGAGTGCCCAATTGCCTATTATCAGTATGATGAAGGTTTTGGATTCTTGGAAACAGTCAAATGCAATATTTCACTATGTAATTAATTTCTGGTGGGAGTTTTCCACCAGATGTTGACAATGTTTCTATTATGCATTCAGAATATTTGGGATAAAAATGAAAATTTTCTCCCAATCAAGAAAAATTATATATATATATATATAAAGAGAGAATTATGAATTTTATATATATAATAAATTTATGTATATATATACATTATATATATATATATAATGATGAACATCATAGATTATGAGGACCAGTAGTTTAGCTGGGAACAGATACTGTATCAGGCAAAATTCAGATTCTAGGCTATTTATGATGATCCAAGATGCCAATGATGACATTAATAAATTACCTTTGGAAGAATATCATTAATAACTATTTTAAGCCTTTATGTGTCAAGAACTGTAATTTTTTTATGTTTCAAATGCTTCATCTAGAAAGCAGTGAGGTTAAAATTGAATATAATGTGCAAGGAAAGAGAAGTAGAAAATGTGGCTGTTATCTAACCCTGAAATTCTTTAACCACATTAGGCTAAATAGTTACTTTCCCCTCTTTGAAAATCACATGTTGTTATGTAACAGAAAAGTGTAGGTTTATATCCACTACTTTAGCTTTCCTGAGAGATAAAACTGAAGCCAGAATTGTCAAATACACACATAAACACACACACACACACACACACACACACACACTTAATAAAATAGGTTATAACACAGGCACATTGAAAAGGTAAATCTCTATCTCTTGTTCAACAAGTTCAAAAACTAGGATATAACTGCAAGACATTCACCTTGAAAACCCTGAGAATATAAAGTGTAATCCATGTTGGATGCCATCTCCTATCCAATTAATACTTGTTCCCTATCCTGTTACCATGAAAGCTTCATAACTAGTTCACAAGACGTACCCTTGGGACATCTGGACTTTAATTTTTTTTTTTAAAGATTTTATTTATTTATTCATGATAGTCACATGGAGAGAGACAGAGAGGCAGAGACACAGGCAGAGGGAGAAGCAGGCTCCATGCTGGGAGCCCTATGTGGGATTCGATCCCGGGTCTCCAGGATCGCGCCCCGGGCCAAAGGCAGGCGCCAAACCGCTGCGGCACCCAGGGATCCCACATCTGGACTTTAAAGGTGATGGTTAGCTCCTGTGAAATACAACCCACTATTTATGACCTCACTGATGTTACTGTGTAAATTAACTGGAATATAAATGGCTTGGATTTACCTAATCAAGAAACATCAAAGGGCTTTTCCAACTTTTGCCATTCACGATTGACTGTAATAAAAATCATACTCAAACAAATTCATTTCTTAAAAACATAAAAGGTGAGGGGCACCTGGGCTCAGTGATTGAGTGTCTGCCTTTGGCTCAGGTCATGATCCCGGGGTCCTAGGATGGAGTTCCACATTGGGCTCCCTGTGGGGAGCCTGCTTCTCCCTCTGTCTGTGTCTCCACCTCTCTCTTTGTGTCTCCCATGAATAAATAAATAAAATCTTAAAAAAAAAAAGAAAAACACAAAAGGTGAAACATTTCCTCTAACACTTAATATTGTATCTGTTATCTGCATTCAGTGGCTTGCTAGTAGCATTCATCTCATGCTAAGGAATGATACTCCATAAGAAAATAGTTTTAGAAATAATAACATGTAGAGAAACTAAACTGTTCACTTCCAAACAGAATGTAAATGACTAAGAAGCAATTACGATCTCCTCAGCTTCAAAAAAACTGAAATAGAATATTAATAATGAAAAGAAGTAGAGCTAGGATAAGAGGTTCATTGTTTAATGAGATTGTACTCGCAGTGCTCTGAACAGGGTCCTCAGCATCTCTACTTCCAGATCCAAGCTCTCATTCCTGGCACTCACTCTAGACGCTGGGAGTATCTCCTGCTGACACAGCTGAGTCCCTCTCTAGGATTGTCCTTGGCTGAAGAGAATTTATGTCTCCTCCTTGGGGATGGTCTATGTTCAGTGATTTGTCTCTGCATCAGGTCTCACTCCTTTGCCTTGACTTGAGGCATCTTGAAAGGACCATTCCAGTTGCAGAACTTCCCTCTGGATTGGCTAAACCCCGTGATGCATCTGCTTCTCCTTCAGTCCTTCTCTCCTTGCTCCTTATAGGTGATGGGCTTAAGACCTCTCCCAAGGAAATCTTTTGTACATACATCTCCATGTAGGGGTCTGTTTTTGGTGGGGAGCCTGACTTACAGAGAGTCAGTTTCTCTCTCTGAGCAGAGAAAACAGCACTTTTCTCATGAATAAACTTGGCTCACTTTCCTTCCAGGATCACCAGGAGCATTTTTGTCACACAACATTAGTCTTAATTAGTACACAAAAATTCTATTTGCAATCATTTTCTACATCATACTTCCATTCAGCTTTTAGAATCATGAGGAATTTCATGAGCACAAGTGAAACCAGGAGACTCAGTAAATCACGTTGGTTAATAGTGGAAAGAGAAAGTAGAGAAATTAGAACTGGTGATTTCGGTGTTTGTGTAATTATAGAATTACTGTTTTGTTATTGGGCTACATTCAAAACACTTTCTCTTATTTTTCTTCTTACTAATCTTTCATGGATCTGAATTTTATATAAACTACAAATAATGTGGAGATGGTATCTATCAATTTTAAAAGGGCATACTTCCCTAATATAATTTTCTAGAGATTAGAAAAAGGTGTATATTGATGCTTTTGAGTTAGAGAAATCACTAAGAAAAAAAGAAGCAAATTTTAATTTTCCAAGTTTAATTTTGATCATTTCCATTAGCACCAACAATATATGTAGCAACATTAAATCATCAAAGCAATCCTAGTATTTTTTTGCATAAAATCAGTAATATTTTAAACATTTCAAATCACCACCAGAGGAAAAAAAAAGTAAGTCATCCATTGGCACAAGCTCTATGATATACTCATGTTTTTAAATTGAACATATACTTATTTTAAATTAAAGCATCTGAGAATCATAGGGCCTGAAATATGAAATATACTGGTTAAATACAGTGGTATATTGGAGCTGACTTGCACTGGCTCATGAGAACCAATTGTGAGCATCTCTTTCCAACTTCGCCTTCAGTGATAGCACGTTTGTAGCTTAAAATGGACCATTGTGATAGTATTTACGTATAAGAAATCTGTAAAAAAATACACATTAGGGCTTTAATTATATTTTTTCTGGTTGTTAAACTCTTACCAGGACTCCACAATCTGTAGACCAGATGATGGGCTCCAAATTAAAATATCCAAAAATAAAAATGGAAAATACTTCAAATAATTTATAAGTATTAATTAAAGAAGAAAGTAGGAGATCAGGGGTTTTCCAATGAATTCTTATTTGATTTCTATATTCTGGGGAAAAGATCTGTAGAGTGCCTAATTACTACACTCTCTCTATTTTTTTTAACACATGCGGCAAATCATCATTAAAATGTTATAATTAAGGGGCAGCCCCGGGGGCTCAGTGGTTTAGTGCCGCCTTCAGCCCAGGGCCTGATCCTGGGGACCCGAGATCGAGTCCCACGTCGGGCTCCCTGCATGGAGCCTGCTTCTCCCTCTGCCTATCTATGCCTCTCTCTCTCTCTCTCTGTCTCTTATGAATAAATAAAATCTTTTTAAAAAATGTTATAATTAAGAACTTTTTTATTAATTCAATATTTCAAAGAGTATTTTTTCTCAGAAAAACACATGAGTTTTCTCTAAAGATGAGAAACAGAAGTGCAAGTTTTTGTGAAGATTCAACAGAAAAAAAGGAAGGATTTTACTTTCTGTCTTTACTTGTGATTAGCCAATCCTCCAGCAGTTTATGCTTTATTGGAGGTAAGTTTGACAAGTAGTGTTCAGAGGAGATTATAGCAATGCTTATAATACATTTGACATATGTTATCACAAGGTAACATTTAAAAATACCTCCTTCAGGAATGTCTAGCAAAACTCATTTCATTTATCCTAACATTTCTTTCAGCTCTTGACTATCAGATTAAAAATTACAATTTCGTTGTATGTTTATTTGGCATTAAAAGATCACAAAGCTTTGAAAAGATTTTTGAATTAGGTCTCTATTATGACAAAATGAAAATGATTGAACTAGCACTGGTCCTCGAATCAGGAAGAAGTAATAAGGGAAAAAAACATTTATTTTTCTGCCCTTACAAAGAAGTTATAGTACCTAGCTAACAGATGATCAAAAGTAATTGAGCATCAAAAGGATATCTGAAAATAAAAAGGATCTGACATGTTTTATAGGAACCTGAATTCTAATTTTCTTTCCTTTTCCTCTTTCTCTTTCTTTCTTCTTCTTTCTTTCTTTCTTTCTTTCTTTCTTTCTTTCTTTCTTTCTTTCTTTCTTTCTTTCTTCTTTCTTTCTTCATCTGAATTGCCTCTGTTTTCTCTGGATACCTTTAATTTGTTTGTTTGGTGTCTTCAGATTGGAAATTCTTATTCAAAATTCTGGTGATCCTCTGGTATAACTCTAGAAAAACCTTTGGAATTCCATAACATACATATAATGTACAAGATGCATATTAGTTAATGGGTTTGCATGTGGGGTGATCAGACTGCAGCTGGCCATTTAGTTAGAAGTCCCTCTGGCAAGTAAATCACACCTCTTAGGTTTTAAAGCAAACAATTCTTTAATCTTCTTGAGATGGGGTTCTACTCCTAGTTGCTAAAATTCCAGGTGGAGGATATGGGAAGGAGTTTGAGAGACGGTATTGGTTTTTGATGCTGCATAGCAAGTTACCATAAACCCAGGGGCTTAAAACACATTTATGATCTCTAAGTTTCTGTAAGTCAGGTGCTGGCATGACTCATCTGGGTCTTCTACTCCAGGTTCTCTTTTGACAGACTGAAATCCAAGGCTGTGGTCTTATCAGAGGCTCCAGTGAGATAGATCTACTCCCAGGATCCCTCACATTGTTGAGAGATTTCTTTTCCTTGTTGTTTCAGAACTGAGGCTCCCATTTCTTTCAACTACTTTATGTATACTCAGCACTCCACTTTACCTCACCTCTGGGTAGTAGCCATAGTCTGGAGTCTAACTCTTATGAGATTTTTAGGGCCAGTCAAACTCTTAGGTTGCAAATTCTTCCTATCTGCCAAGTCTTTTCCTTTCCTGAATCTGCAGTTTTCTTAAAGTCTGTTGAAATTTCTGAATTGTATTTGAGTTCTCTCTATTTTTTTTTGTTTTTGTAGAGTTTCTCCTTTTATTTTTTTTTCTTTTTTTTTCTCCTTCTTTTAATGTTAATTTTATTGTTATTTTAATGAGGCTGGGGAGGAGAAGAAATCTGCCATATTTAACTTGCTGTTTCTCCTTAAGATTTTGGATTTTTCCTTTCCTTTTTTTTAAAAAAAAAAATCTGTTTATTCATGAAAGACACAGAGAGAGAGGCAGAGACATAGGCACAGAGGGAAGCAGGCTCCCCACAGGGAACCCCATCCAGGCCCTGTGATCAGGGCCTGAGCTAAAGGCAGATGCTCAACCACTGAGCCATCCAGGTGCCCTGGATTTTGCTTTTCCCAATGCTATGCCTGCTCTCTCATATCCACAGTATCTCATGGGAGGATAAAACCAGAGCAGTGTCTCTGTTTTCCCAAATCACATGAAGCATCTTTTCAGAGTTCTTGCATCAGAAAATATAGAAGGAAAATAAAATAGAAAGATTAGCTAATGACAACAGTTAGATACAGGAACTCTTAGGTCCTGGAATAGTCATGGTCAGAGCAGGTATCCCCAGAAAAGATCTGATGGGGAGCCCCAAAGCCTGGAGTGCCCATGGGCCTCAGAGAAACCCACTTTTTAGCCAGAGAAGTAGCCTTGCCTTCTGGCATCCCTTAGGCCACTCATTAATTAGTACACAAGAGGAAGTACCTTGGCATATTTCACAAAGATAGGCTACACAGTCTTTGCAAGTGCAGTACATGCGACAGCAGCAATGTGTGGAACTGTAGCCATCGCAGTTCATTCTGTGTCACCCAGTAGGAGAGGAAGGTCAGGATTGCATTTTCATTGTGTCCATGTGTCTCTCCTTCAAATCACTAAGGACCAAATGCATTACCTCCTAGTGACACATTTTCGCCCCTCAATAAGGCATTAGAATTTGATAAAGGGAATGCAAAATCAAACAAGAGCAAAGAAGAATGCTGTGCAGACTTAGATCTGTTAAGTATAACCAATTTAAAATACTAGAAAATCTGCATCAGGTGTCGGAACGCCCTCCCCCTCCCAAATCAAACCCAGGTCCTAATATTAACTTCTATAACTAAAATCCTGTTGAAGTGGTTATTCCACAGTGAAAAAGTAAGCTACCCCTGAATTTATTCACATTTCCATTCTTTGGGATGGAGATACTGCTTACAGGTTTGTTATGTGAGTATTTCCTAGTTGCTAGCCTTAAGAATTTCCTAATATACAGGGACGCATTCTCATTTTTTGTCTTGAGTTAATTCTAATAGATGCGGCATATGGAAAGTATGCATGTAACGGTGGGAGTGTATGTGTTTCAAGGAAAGTTTTTGAAAATTATCCTAAAAATTTTAATTTTAAAATTAAAATAATTTAATTATTAATTGCTGAATATGCCCGACAACAAGTATGGATGTTTTGGGGGAGGACAAATGAAAGACCTCAAGAACATAATTTGACCAAATTGTTGCTACTGTGATTCAGTTCTCTCCCCTAAACACTAAATATTCCTGACTGTCTCACATAGTTTGGTGACACGGAGCTAAAAAGAACACTATTCTTCTTTTGTAATTAACATGGAGTGGTAGGGACCATACATTATTCTCTTATCACCCAGTGAGTAAATGATACTGGGCCCTTCCAGTGGACCCTGTTTATCCACCTGCAGCAGAAGCTCAAACTGAAATAAGCAATTTGGGCCTCACATTCTCTTCTCTGTTAACTTGACAATGTCCTGTTTTGTATTTGCTGCAAGCCACACCCCGAGACTTCAGAATGCACTTAAAAATAAAAAATAAAACACTTGCCACATCCTTATTCAGCAATTTAGAAATCCTCTAATTATTAATATTATTTTTTCCTATAGAGGGATATTGGCTTCATACAGTGAGCACTAATCTTTGTTTTAGAAAAAAATGCAAGTCTTAGCATTTCTTTAATCTATGTCTTTTAAGGGTAAGCTGTTGAAACTTAGAAAGGAGAGAAAAAAAAAAAAAAGGACTGTATCCAGCGATTATTTGGAAAAAAAAAGAATGACCTCAAAAATTTGAACTTAGATGCATGAAAGGAAATACATCATATATATTTTTTTCCTATGGGTGATGACAGGGCTTAAGATGCAAAATGCTATGCTTGCCTGGAAAAGCTACCTATTTTAAAAAAAAATTAGAGTTTAAATGATCTCCTGGGTACTACTATGTTACTCAGGACTGTCGACACAGAGAAATGAGGCATTCCAGTTACTGAAATGTTGAGAAATGGCCCAAACACTGCCAAGTGCATGTCCCCTACCGTGAGCCATTTCTACTTTCCCTGGACACTAGCCCAATTATGGAGTGATAGTCATTCCAATGCCAAATATGGAGACTCAGGATGCCAGGCCAGAAATGTCCCTTGATGTTTTCCCCTGTACTCATTCAAGAGAATGAACATATAATTGTTAACTGTGATAAGATAATACTTCGCTCACTCTTGTAAAAGTGTCTAAAAAAGTCTTCAGATTTTCCAGCAACATTTGGATAGTGATATGTAGTATATGGTGTGTGCCAAACTCAAAGTTACAAAGCCTTATTCTTGGCAACAACTACAAACAATTTCCATTTTACTATGAAAACTAAAAGAACACACAAAGTTACAGTCTTCTTCTCTGGGGTATTTCCAACGTGTTATCCTAGAGTAAGTATGTTCTTCTTTTGAATCATTTTTCCACCAGAATCACAAGTAATGTAAAAGGACAATTAAAATGATTATTCTAGAACATAAAACCCTCACAAAAGAATATTAAAATGTTACTTATTTTCTTTTGGCTGATTATAAAAAATCATTTAGAATGGTACATTTAGAAAGTAAAGTAAAAATATGATAAAATGTCACCCGTAGTTCCTATATCCAGAATTACAAGTAATGTCATTGTTTTTGTGCATGTATTTCCGGATAGATATGTATGCACATGTATTTTGTGTCTATGCTTTTGCATGTTTATTTTATCATGATTTGTGATCGTACTGTGTAAGTTACTATTTAAGTTTTCCCTTATCATGAACATTTTTAAGGTATCTGAAATCATGAGTGCAGATAAATTTTACAAAATGCTTTGGTCAGAAAATATTTATGTGTCATCATAAGCAATGGCTACCATAAGCAATATAATTGTAGAGTGACATATCTGGAATGGTTTTTAAAAGTCTTTAAATCTTAAAACAATCTATCCATAAAGGAATATTGGATTTACTCTATAGAAGTTTGGACCTTCATTTACCTGCTTTTGTAAGAGAAATGCCATAGGCTCGGACTATCATAATTTTTTTTCTTATGTGGATGCTGTAATCTGGTTTCCATTTTGACTTATTTTTCCTCTTTGAAAGAAGTGGCAACCTGGTTTTCTTGAGTATTCCATTGAGTCACTTCATGTATTTTTTTGGTACAATTTATGTTCCCTGTTTAGAACTGTGTTACACAGGATAAATATTTTGAATAAAAATATACTATGTACATCAGTTTATATATTCCTACTGATTTTATTTTTGAAATGAATTTTAAGTTCACTTATGAATCAGGTGTCACTTCAGGTATTAAATTCCTTTGTCCAAAGTGTGGCCACCGCCTTGGCTATGCTAGGAATGTAATCCTCTCTGGACTAGATAGTTTCTATTTGTTCCTCCAGATTCACTCTGCCCTTCCTTTTTTCCTGTGCTCTGTCTTAGGAAGCTGGTCTTTTGGGGTTCAGACACTGGGAAGTTTGTGTCGAAGTCAGGCGGTGGGAGAAAAGTGAGGCCAGATGCCTCATCCACAGGCTCCCTCACTGTGGGGGTCCCTCACTCTCTCTCTCCTCTACTTGTGACATCTTATCTGCTTTGTCCAAATCCCTGTCTTCTGGTCTGCCCAGAAGCTGGCTCTGTTCTTCTGTGTTTTATTTGGTAGAGAGGAGTAGACTTAGAGTCACAAGATTTAGGGAAAAAAAAAAAAAAAAGCAAGAGAACATGGCCTATTTATACTAAAACATTTATAACATTTATTTGTTATTTACTTGAAATATAAATTTAATGGAGCACCTTATATTTTATCTGCTGATCCTAGGAGTGATATAATCATTTTGCTGCCCTCTCATGCCGTTTATCTTTGTGCTTTCCTTACCAGACCCCCACATGGGTCCTTTGTCAACCAGATGTTCTCAGGTTTTCCTTGTTTGATTATTCCATTTGTTTCCTATTAGGAACCTCACTGACACACTGTCTCATCAACTTTTCCATCATCAAGCTAAGTTTAAGATAAACCAATTTTAGGTGTCTTTACTTGGTGTATCTTGATTTGTACCTGTGTTAAAAGGAAAGGATGTCTGTCCCATCTCAATGTAAAAACAAATAGTCATGAGCTCTTTTAGGTTATAGAATGCAATACATTATGTCAAAAATGACAGAGAAAATAGCATCTATAGTGACCCTATGTCAGAAATCCCAACTATAAAAAAAAAAAAAAAAAAAAAAAAAAAAAAAAAAAAAAAAAAAGAAATCCCAACTATGCCAGGTTAGATCTGGAGTATATATGACCCAACTTAATTATTCATACAGTTCTCTTTCCATCCAGGTTAGATCTAATGTATTACAGGATCAGCCCAAACATCATGGTGAAAAGCTAAGGAAAGTATACATTGTGTTCTTGGCATATTCACTATATAACTGTGTGTCCTTCAGAAAGGTAGCTAGCTTCCAGGGGCACCTGGGTGGCTCAGTTGGTTGAGCCTCCAACTCTTGATTTCAAATCAGGTCATGGTCTTGGGGTCATGAGACTGAGCTCAGCATTTGGCTCCACATTCAGTTGGGAGTCTGCTTGAGATTCAATCTCTCCCTCTCTCTCTGCTCCTCCCTCCACTTTCTCTCTAATATAAATAAACAAATCTTTAAAAAAAAAAAAAAAGCAAGGTAGCTAGTTTCCAGAGTTCATAATTTACCTATGAGTAATGTAATTATAATAGTGTGAATGCCTTAGATATTCTTTTTTTTTTTTCAAAGTAAAGGATATTTTTACTATCAAAATCTTTGGGTTCTGTTTCCTCATCTTTAAAACAAAGAGAAGGAAATGATTTGGTATGGGCAGAGCACACAGAGGATGTTCTAGTTGTTCGTAGCCATTGCACACATAAAATAATGTGTTACTTGATTACCAAATCTGAGTGTGAGATGCTACTTTGACTAGATTTAGGAGTAAAATAGCCATATGATTTATTATCCAAAGCAGGCAATTAAAAAAAAACCCACCCTGCTTTATTATTATACAATTTACTTATACTCAAGTGCACCCATTTTAAGTGTATCCAATGAGTTTTGACAAATACACACACTTATGCAATCACCACCCCTATCAAGATATAGAATATCTCCATCATTCCAAATGGTTCCCTTATGTCTCTTTGCACAGTTTCTACCCACAATTAGCCCAAGGCAATTCTAGGCTATTTTCTGTCATTGTTGATTAGCTTTGCAAAGGACTTGTGAAATACAGTTTATTTTATAAATAGTCCCAGATGGACCTCTAGTCAAGAAAGAATTTCAGTTACAATAAGAAGTCACTCTGGAAATTAAATCATAAATGTAAAGAGGAACATCAAATTCCTTTTTTGTCCTTCCCAACTTCAGAGATTAGCCATTGCAGAAAATTGCCATTTTATGAATAAGGGACAAAAATGTACATTTTTACTTTTTTTTGTTACTTTTTAACATTTTTTTACATATTACATTTTTATATTTTTGCTATTGTCATACTTGTAGCTTCATTTAATAATTAATGGTGACCCAATGCATTATTCTAATACTCTACAGAGAACATATGCTCTTTGTTTCTTCTCAGTAAGTTGGATTTTGAAATTTGATTTAGTAATTTTAATTATTATATTAGGCAATGGTAGGAAGGCATGTTTTGCTTCTGGCTTGTTTAAGTCGAGAGAATTTATTTTATCTTCAGCCTATACATTCCTCAGCCTACAGACACACACACACACACACACACACACACACACACATATACACAATTCCCTAAAATAGGAAGCAAACCCTTCATCAGTGAAAAAAAGTTTGTTAGTTTATAGTGCAGGAAAAGGGAAAATAGGAATCCTATTTACATTTTGATTAGAGAATTGTTTTTTGGGGTAGGGGTGGCCCGTTCTTTGTAATTCAGCATGTTTACCAGCAGGCCTGACCTCTACCCACTAGATGTCAGTAGTAAACCCCCTCCAGCCAGGCTAATCAAAACTCTCCAGACCTTGCCAAACGTACCCTGAGGGACAAAATCACCCTTTGGAGAATCACTTTTGGGAGTATTGGGATGTATAACATTTTTTACCCTCCTATTAAGATAGCAATCAACTAGAAGTTGACCTATAAGATTCTCCTGCGGCTTAAATCATTGTTTGGCATTAATATTGCTACATATTAATGTTATGCATTGACATTTTTGCCCACTAACATTACGCCCATAAAAACGACGTCAATATGTACTGTGGGATGATAGGTAAAGCAGGAATCATGGCATTTATTATTTTTTTAAATTAATTAATTTTTTTTAATTAGGGCAGGATGCAATGGACAGATTTACAATTAATTAGGAAAAACTTCCAAGGGGTGGAAGATTTCTTTCTTTTTTTTTTTTTTTGAAGCAATAACATGCAATAAAACTATCATAGGTTACATTAAATTTTAATTTGTATGTAAATTAGCTAGTTTGCCTGAAACATCGAAATCATTAATCCACTGTTGTTCTTCCTCAGTAGAGGAGCAGTGAGAGCGGATTTCCCCAATTGGCTCGCTTTGTACAAAGGTAACAGATCCAAGATCTGCAGTGCAAAGAATTTGGAGAAACAAACAAGTGAGCAAGCCATCAAAATGTGAGAAGTAGGAAAAGCCCTCATTTGGATCAGGAAAGCATGTATCAGCCGTTTATATTTAGTAAATTGTTCAGAACACAGCTCGTGGCTTCCTATCAGTACGAATTAGAGATAACCTTTCACTATAATAAAAAAAAAAACAATTAGATTGTTGCACTCGCTGAAATGCACACATGTGACTAAGATAAGTTCCCAGGTTAATTCCTCTAATTCATCTCTCTTTCTCCATGGACTCTCAGAATCCAGATTATTTAACCCTGAGAGGAAGTATGTCAAGACGGTTCTCACCCTTGTGCTTGAGAACTAACGTATTCTGAGATCCCACAGAGGACAGTTTCCTCGTGATTTACCAAGTGAATGAGCAGCGTGGCTGAGAAAAGTACTTTACCCTTCTACTTGGATGGCCACACGTCTTGGCCCTCAGCTCTTTGCAATTTATTTAGAATTTACTTATAACCTGTGTTCCTGCAATAGTGGCCATCTCTACATACATGGAGAGGAGAGGTATCCACAGCATGGATTTACCAGAGCAGCTTTTTAAATGAGTTCCCAATTTAAGTCTCCATCATCTTCCTAACCTGCCATTTGTGAATGAGTTAAATTTCCTAACTTTATTTTTCTTTAAAATAGTATTCTGATAGTATTCTATTTATAAAAATAATTTTAAGAGCATTTCAAACTTCCACCTCCAGCCACACACACACACACACACACACACACACACACACACTTCAGAATTCAGTTCAATAGCCTGTTTTCCTTGCTCAATGCTTTTTCTTATTTATACTACTTTTCAGTATTAAATTCATAAAGTATAGAAGGTATGCCTTAATAGATCTATTAATTATTCACTCTTTTATGAGCAATTAAGAGCATTGGTTTTGCTCTTAAAAGTATGTACCCCTACATATAATGCATTTATATCAAATATCCTGAGACAGATTTTCCACAGATTACAAACTCATTTTGCATATCTCTATTTATAAACTTTGTTAAAAGATACCTTTCTCTTAAAATATGGAATTTTTATAGTAATTTTCATTTTTTGCTACTACTGTTGACACTGGGGTCTCCCAGCTTATAGTTAGGTGCAGAATGCCTCTAGATAAACATCTAGCTTTAATAAGCCCAGGTGGGGAAAAATGGTTATTTCAAATTATCTTAATCGCATCTTCCTTGAGCAGACTTACAAAGGGACTTCTGTTGCAGCCTAAAAAGCCAGTTAAGAATGTGTGTGAGAGAGAGAGAGTGTGTGTGTTTGTGTGTGTGCGTATGTGTGTGTATGGGGAAGGTCAGAGGTTGGGCAACAAGGAGAAATTTGTGTCAGGTTATGAGTATGTAAATTCAACACATTTTCAATAGTTTTTTAGAGAGTTGTCCCCATAAAGGATATTCTGGGAGATTTGGTGTGCTGTGCATTCAATACATTGTAGCGTCTTACTCTCAGGAGCTATGTAGATTCACACAATTGAAAAAGAATACTTCTAAAATCAAGGGTATTCAAGTAGTTGGAAGACCCTAGTTGTTGAAAGGAGCATACCAGTGTAACTGTGAACTCTCCACTGGAGGGGAATAAACTTTTCATTACTAAGTAATTCCAAAGATGAATATTCCCTCTTCTTTTTGACATACTTTTCTTTCTTTCTTTCTTTCTTTCTTTCTTTCTTTCTTTCTTTCTTTCTTTCTTTCTTTCTTTCTTTCTTTCTTTCTTTCTTTCTTTCTTTCTTTCTTTCTTCTTTCTTTCTTTCTTTTCTTTTCTTTCTTTTCTTTTCTTTTCTCTTTTTTCTGTTTTCTTTTAGTATCAGTTTGGGACTTTTGATGCTTTAACCTTACAAAACTCCTTGAGTCTCCAAGCCCAGTGGGTTCCTCTTTCCATGTCATGCAGCAGTTATTTTTGTTTTTTCTTTTGGTGATGCCACATATTCACTTTAGGCTCTCATAGTTCCCTTCAGTGCTCCATCAACAGTCCCCATCTCCTTTCCTTCAGTCTCTTCCTTATCAAATTAACTAAATCTGCAACAAGCTAAGTCTTTTGAATGTGACACTTTAATTCTGGTTTTAAAACTCAGTTTCTTAAAAAAAAAAAAAAAAAAAAACTCAGTTTCTTTCATTTCCTCAAGGGTAAACCCTTAAATTCTTAGCATGCTATTCAGACCTTTTACTGTCCAACAATCCATCTTCCCTTTTAGTCTTTTGTTTTGTTTTGTTTTTCATCTTTCTTTTTAATCTTGTCTGCTCTTTGCTGCTAGCTAGTCAATCCAACAATCCCTGCATTATCTTACTTCCTTTCCTTTCTTCATACTTACCTCTCTTGCCTAAAATGCATTTGCTCCCATTTCAAACAATTCTTCTAGGCCCAGAGAAAAAGTCCCCTCTTCTATGCAGTTGTCTCAGTTCATTCATGATGAATGTAACCTCTCTCTCCTGTGAAACTACATGAGCCATTGTCCTCACCAATGGAACATACCTTGTCTTGTGGCACTGTATACACATATCTTCAATTATTATTTAACTAACCTATGTTGATAGCTTGTTTGCCCAATATGATGTCATGCTTTATTTTTTAGCTTAATTGTCCATTTATTTATTTTTTATTTATATTCAAGAAATGATAATGGATTATGAAGAAAAGAAGGATCTAATTAAAGGAGAGAAAAAGAAAATTAATCCTACAGATTTCATGTATGTTCAGTAGAATTAGGAGCTATTTAAGACCTAATCAAAAGAAGACTGGCTCTGTAAGACAAACATAAGTGTTTTTCAAAGCTTACTTGGGTGATGGCAAAGGACAGAAGATATTGTTATTGTAATATCTGTACTTTGAGGAATCATTCTATTAGTTTACCAAATTAGATAAATGAGAGATGAATTAGAAATTATAATAGACTAAAAATATCTACCAAAGAGGAACCATTCATTAATAAATGTTTATTTCTCCTTGTACCACTAAATGCCAAGCATGAATCCTATTATGATAAATCAAGTATGGGAAGAAGTAGCTGTTGCCTTGAACTTTGAGAAAAGTTTTGTTGAGGTCTTATGTGAGCCTTGAAGGATCACAGAGATTACAAATCATGGAGAAAGGGAGTCAGGAAGTTTTGGAAAGTGGCAGGCAAGAAGGGGAGAATAAAGCAACACAGAACTTCACAGGATTCTAAGAAAACTGCTCTAAGAAGATATTAAACTAGAATTTAGTACTTGGCTTATGTCATAACCTGTTCATGATAAGAGGAAATCTTTTTAAAATTAAATCTTCTAAGGATAGGCCTTGCAGATGTGGAAAAATGTTAACAAGATGATATTTTAAATTTCCTCTTGGTTAAACTTGCCTACTTGTAGCCAGTATTAAAAGAAAGGAAGAGGAAAGAAAGAAAGAAGAAAGAAAGAAAGAAAGAAAGAAAGAAAGAAAGAAAGAAAGAAAGAAAGAAGTCTCTTTCTCTCTAGATCTAGCCCATTGTTCTCTCTTCCAACAAGTGGTGACCCAGAAGTATAAAAAGCTACCCCCTAGTGTAACATGTTTTGCATCATTTTGGTACATATATAAAATGAAAAAGGAAGTCTGTGGCCTAGTGACTAATGTTTATACCAATATGGATTTTATGATACCACATGCATTAATGTTAAAATGACAATAGAACTCTACCCATATAAAGATTTCTACCCCAGTCTCCTGAAACAGAGAAATTTGTCCCAATTCAATGGACTTTGTTATTAAGACATTACATTTTTGAATTAGATGTTTATATTAATAACTGGGAAATTGAATTCAAAATAAATCACTTTTGAAATAGAAAAACATTTTAACAAGGACCTATATTAGTTTCCACTACGTAATGTCATCTACAAACAGTGGAAAATAGGTTGCGGGACTTGAATTTAAATTAACTCTTTTTATATGCAAGTAACTAGTCAAGAGAGACCAATGCCATACAGGCCAGGAGTTAAAACAAGGGAAATTATTCTTCTGGAAAATTTAACACCTGGGAAATAGATCCTATTAAATAAAAGACATTTTATAGGAGAAATAAAAGCCTAACCAACGTTGTGATGATTCCGATTGGAGAAAGGATAATATGTTGTCTTTCTACACATTCTGAGAGCAAGAAATTTCAGAGAATATTGGTTGAGAGGGAAAAAACTCGGAACTTTTCACACTAAGTAGACACAAACCAGATTAATATTAAAATATTTCCCCAAAGCAGTTTGTGATTTGTATGCCAATTAAACTGTGGCTTTTTCAAGATACCCTACTCACATATATTGTTAAAAAATTTTACCCTTAAATGAGTAAAAAAGATTCAAGAATTATTCAATAATCACTATCTGCAATGTGTCAATAAAAACTGTAGTATGTTCTTTAGAATTTCTATTTCTCAGAATTGTCATCACATTGTTACATTTCATTTTCATTTCTAAAATTAGGTATAGTTAGGTTAAAGTAGTTATTATATTCTATAGTTACCTGTATGAGACAGGAATTTGGGGGTATAACCATTCAAATCAATTTTTGTTCATTTAAGTATCAGAAAAGAAGCTTATTAATAGTGAGCAATGTCTCTAGAAATCAGGGTTAGAAAGTAGGTAACAACTGGAATGAAGAAATGGAGACTTTAAGGAGCCCAGGTTGAGATGTTTGTAATCTCTCTGGACATATCCGTCATACCTTTTCATGGAATGGCATTATTTGCCAATAGTGAATTCAGGTGAAATGATTGTGCTAACCTCGGAAATTTTCTCTCTCTCAAGCTGATGAGAACCACTTAGCCATTCTGTCCAGCTTTTAGGGAAGAGGATCTTATTGGTCCCATTCCTTTCAAGTGCTTACCCTTGTTCAATCAACTATGTTCAATTTTGGCTGCCGGAGACACATTCCATTGGGTGTTGTGGGCAAGAGAAAAAAGTCATTTTGAGCTAAGCAAACATCACCTCTGGGTATCAAGCTGAAAAAAAAATAGTAAGATTCAAGCATTTGCATGATTAAGATCCCCATAGTCAGTGGTAGAGTTAATTTTAATCTAATTAACCTTTCTCACATAACTTCAGCTGCAAGATCTCTATCGATGAAAGAAATATTCAAGATTGTACCTGACTTAGGATCAGTTATCATTCCTATTTTCTTTTGGCCAAAGGGTTGATATTTTAATACTATAAGTGTTGACTTATTATGTGAGGTGTTTTAGTGGCTTTTTCCCCCCTCCTTGTCTTACTCCTTTTTGTGTATGTGTATATGCTCTGTGGTTGTGGAACAGGGACATGGTAGTACTGGCAGAGATTTATCACTGAAATTATATTTACCATGGCATTACTAACAGATGACCAGGTAGGGGTGTTATTACCACTATGTAATTCAATTTCCTTTGAATTTTAATATGAATCTGGACTTTGTATCCTCAAAATGGTATTTCAAAACATGTTTGTATAGCTCACTACTTATAAAAAAAGAAAACTCTTTGGCAGCACAATTTACGTTTCCAAATCCTAAAGATGTGATCCTGAAGCTCCCTCCTGAAGACAGATTTTCAGAAGGATTTTAGAGTATTTAGTAAATCCTCTCTGCTTTCTCAAATGAAGCATGATTCCATATTTCTTATAGCAATTCTGCTTCTATGTAAAGTGCAGTTCTAAGAATGAAAACATAGGAACAGGGATTAAGTACAGTTTTTAAATCTCCAGATCATGAAAGATAATTGTGAAAGATTATTCTGTCCATTAGCAAGTACTTCTGAAATGACACAGCAGACAGGAGATAATTCATTTGGAAAGTCATTCATTTATCCTTTCCCCTTAGGTCACAAGGTGTTTAAATAATTTTGTAGAGGAAGTAGGAAACAGCTGTGGTAAAATTGTGGATTTTATGTCTTTCACTCTTGGGTGTGTAGCTGCCAAAATTAAACCATTAATAAGATGGAGACTAGATGAGGTTGAAATGTACAAACCTGAGCCCCTTCTTTGGGTGAGGCCTATAATGTGCTACTTTTCTATTCCATTGTTCCCACAGAACACTGAAGGTACATGAGTTAAGGATTTTTTTTTTTTTTTTTTTTTTTTTAGCTTAACTCTTTGCTGGAGTCACAATGGAGCTAAGCAAATAGAAGAATTCTGAACAGGGTCTGGCCACTAGTTTATGTTCCCCATGCCTCTTCTCACCACCAGATGTAAATTGAACACTTGAAGATATTTTCAAAGCTTTTAGGTAGATGGGATATAATAATTTAGTGCACTGAAAGAAGAGATTGTTCTAAATAAAGAAATAAATCTTAAGGTACTCTAGGGCTTAAGAACAGGACTAAAGAGATCCTATTCTGGAATGTTCTCAAATCATATTCTTAAATGTCCTGATCTAGAAATTGATATAAATATAGATATAATATAGATTCACAAATATAAGATGAATTAGTGGGGAAGTTCATGGTACAATAAACTGATTATTAATGTGAGGCCATAACCAAATGAGGTCCCAATCTCAAAAGAGATTAGTCTAGCTGCCTGGAAACTTTAAATCGTATCTCTGAAAATAACATCCAACACCTAATGGAACAAATATACCAGAGAACCTTAGGTATAATCAGGCAGACAGCAAATAGCAGCATTTATTTTATAAAATATTTAAAGACATCATAGATAAAATTCAGACCAATGTAAGAGGATTGCAGAGTCATAGCATTTTATCAGCAATAGGAAACTTCGGGATTAAATAATCTCATTACTGAATAGAAGGGAAGCAAAATTCAGAGAAGTTGATTTACTTAACCAAGATCATACAATGAGGGCAGGACAGAGAAAACTTTGTGTTCCATTTCCACTTCGATTCCAGTGTTGTTTCTACAAAGCCAGGTTGATCTTTGATGTCTGATACTCTCTCCTATGAGAGAGGTAATAATTCAAGGGGAAAATAAATCATGTCTCTTACTATTAAGAGTTAATAGTCATGGAGAAAAGCAGATTCATTTTTCAAAATTACGGTATAGGTTTGTCAAACTCACAATGTATTTAGGCATACACATAAAATGAAATGTATATAAGCAAGATGCAGGAAAATGGATATATTCTCTGAATGAGACTATAACCTTTGTTATTACAAAGGTTTTTTCTTTGCTTCACTTCCTAGTCGTGACCAGTACTTAGAATTGAAATACTAGTCTAGTAACTAGTTGTGGTTGAGTGAATTTGTTCAGAGAAGAAACACTGAGAGTGCTGTAATGATATTAATGCTATATGTAATGATATTATAACTGACCAAGAGAAAGATTGGGGGGAAAAAAAGGGAAGTTCCACTAGAATCAGTTGGTTTGGAATTTATCCCACAAAAACTAACATGCATTTTATCCCCTTCATTCCTTCTTCCTTGTAACACTTAGAAAATACTGCAAAAAATATATATACAATGGTTATCTAAAGCAAGACACTGGGAATATAGCCTAAGAAAACTACCAAAAGTACATTTGCAAACATAAATCAACATAAGGCTTGTAAAAACACAAGAATAGGGCTGCATTCTTGGGCATCAAACCAGAGGGGTGTTGGTTGCTTCAGAAACCATTTCTCCATTGTGTCTCTTGAATTACCAATAATTCTAGCTATGTACTCTTTAAACATCAATAACCAAATACACGATCTAATGCAGTTTTTAAACACCAAACATAAAATCAGGCAGTTACACATAGCATATGCTTATGGAAAGCAAAGAGAAGGGGTATAATAAAGAAAACGAGCATTCATTAAGTACACATTATAGCCAAGGCATTTTGTCTTTACAAAAACCCAGCTAAGATTCCTGTTTTACAGAGGAGGCTCAAAGAGCTTGAGTGTTTTTTTCCAGAGTACATATAGTAGGAAGTTATAATTCCAAGATTCAAAGCAAGGTTCATTTGAGTTGAAAGGGCAAGATCTTTTTGCTGAAGTGTTGTGAAGTGATACATTTTCTGGATCACTGATCTCTCTCTCTCTCTTTTTCTCTCTGTCTCTCTCTCATCCTCTGTGTGTGTCTCTTTTTGCACAGGCTTGGAATGGTAAAGGGATATGTTGAAAAGGAGTTATATACTCTAGATAAATTTATAGTTAATAAAATCTCCTTCCCAGCATAATGGGATTAGGAAGCCAACTATCTTCTAACCGAAAGGAACCATAAAACTGGGCAAAACTGTCAAACACAATCATTTCAGATTGCTAAAAATCTAGAAATCACCCAACATCGAACATCAGTGTAAACAGCATCTATTCATGAATACTATGAAACTTTGGGTAAGAACAGCATGAGCCTATGGTGTTCTTGCCTAGGATGGATCCCATGACCTCACTGGCTCTGCCCATGATAATTCAGCCAGGGAGAGGCAGGCTGTCACTGTCACTGCTAGTAAGATTACACAGAATTTAGAACACTATTATTAAAGTGTTGTGATGATTAATTTCATGGGTCAGCTTGAGTGGGTCACAGGATGTCCAGATATTTGGTTAAATATTATTTCTGGGTGTGTCTGTGAGAATGTTTCAGGCAGATATTAGTATCTGGACCCATAGAGTAAGTACAGCAGATTGTCCTCCCCAAGTAGGGAATCTGCCAACCTGTTGAAAGCCTAAATAAAATGGAGGAAGACAGAAGAAGAGAGAATTCTCTTTCTCTGACTTACTGCTTGAGCTGGAGGTTGGCTTTTTGCTATCAGACTAGAAGTTACATCATGGACACTCCTGGTTCTCAAGGCTTTGGACTCAGATTAGAACTAACCACTGGCTTTCCTGGGTCTCAGATGCCTTGCAGATACCTGATTATGGACTTCCTAGTTTCCATAAACACATGATTAAATGTAAATATGCAAAAATACACATGTATTTTCATATATATGTGTGTATGTGTGTTTGTAGGTGTATTTGATTTGTTCTGTTTCTCTGGAGAACCCTAACTAATACAAGGGCAATCCTGATGCAAGTGAAAAGAGAGGCTAGGAGCTCTATTTGCTTAAATTTGCATAGCTAGTGATTAAACAAGAGTTCCAGTAAATGAGCACACATAGGGGGTTTGATAAGCTTTCTACACATCTGGGATTGGCCAGAAGCAATGTGGGTATACAGCAGAGATCACAACGGATTTAAGCTGCTTGTACATCTCTGGCCTTTGGTGCCAGGGCACACGCTCAAAGGAGACACAAGAAAGTTCTATGGATAGTAAAAAAAAACAAAAGAAAGAAAAAGAAAAAAAAGAAAGAAAAAAGGATAAATCTAAAGCAGCCTGTTTGAATCTGTTCCTTAACTTGCATACAGATTGTCAGCAGAGAGTAGAAAGACTCATAAGTTTGAGGTGTTTGAAAATAATCTTTAATCCTGTACTGAACAGTAAGCTATTCCTAGGAAATACACATAGGAAAGCAAACTTGAAAATAAAAATAAAATAACAAAAACAACTCAGCAGAAACATCCAAAGCCACACATTTAGAGGGAGACATACATCACAGATTTAATGAAGAAAAACAAAACAAAGCAACAACAATAACAACAACAACAAAACAAAAGCCAAAACAATTCTCAGGAGAAAAAAAGCCAATATTGTCTGAAATATGCAATATTCCACAGAAAAATATGTGAAGCAATAGGAAAATGTGCCTCAAACTCAGAAAAAAGAGGGGTAATCAATAGAAACTGTGTGTGTATGTCCCCCCAGCCCTGGTTTTAGATTCAAAGGAATCCAAATAGCTAAAGAATGCCATACTGAAAGAGTAAAAGGAAAGTATGATGACAATGATTCAATGAACAGAAACTTGTATTAACTCGTATTAAGGAGATGGCAGTTGTAGAAAAAAAAATGAGGATTTGGGATTTGGAAAGTAAAATAATTAAAATGAAAAGTTCACTTGACAGTTACAACAGAAGAGTCATATGGGCAGGAAAAAGAAAATAAAAAAGAATCGATGAAGTTGAAGATAGATCAATGGGAAAATTAACAAAACTTCAGAGATCTCTGAAACACTACCAAGCATACATGTGTGTGTAATGAGTGTGCCACAAGGAGAGAAGAGAGTGAAAGGGGGGAACTAGTGGAAGAAATAATGGCCAAAAACGTCGCAAATTTAATGAAAGCCAATAATCTATAGATCCAAGAAGCTCCGTATACCCAAATGTCTTTTTCTTTCATTCTTGAATTTTAAATTCCAAATAGTAAAATAAGCCATTCAGGCATATACGTCAGGGTTGTAATTGCTTTTAAAAATATGTATGTAGAAAAAAATACGTATGTAGATATATTGAATTGGATACTTAAAGTGAAAGAAGCAGGATCATGGTACATGCACTTGACTGTTTTCACTGGACATCACCGCCAGCTCCTTCTCAGGTTTTCCTGTAAGTGCAGAGAAGGAACTGAGAGCTACAGTTTCCAGAATGTGCTCATGTATCTGATTCAGGGTTAACAAGTAAGAAAGGCAGGTATTGGAGTCCAACTGGGAAGTCTGGACAGAAGGATGAATGGCCTTGACAGGATGTCTGAAGCAGAATGTGTGTTCACTGAACTTTTGATAATTATCCACATAGGAACTTCAGACTGATATAAATCATTAGGAGATTCCCAGGGGTTCTTATTCTTCTTTTAATCTCAGGGATTCTTGAGATTTGGAGACACTGTAAGCAAGATCCTGAGAATCCGTTCTAGTGCTGAAGCTCCCACTTGGGTGCTGGTTTCCCTGACCTTCACTTCCCTACTAGCCCTTCACTGTAAACCTCTAATCCCAAATATTAAAACCATTCATAATTTGAGAAAAATGTAATGATGCTTCAGTATTAACATGATGCTGAATTTTACATTCTGTGATTCTAGTTTCTTAAATATCTTTGCCACCATTAGGAGAATAACCACTACCATACCCCCCAAATAACTGGTCTGATTCTTCTAGCTAGCTGTGTAAATTTTGGTCAGAGGGAGTTTTATTTTTTTACTTCTTTATTTAAATTTAAGTTAGTTAACATCTAGTGTATTATCAGTTTCAGGGGTAGAATTTAGTAATTCATCAGTTTCATACAACACCCAGTGCACATTACTTTGAGTGCCCTCTTTCATGCTCATCACCCAGTTACCCCATCACTCCACCTACTTCCCCTCCAGCAACCCTCAGTTTGTTTCTTATAGTAAAGAGTCTCTTATGGTTTGCCTCCCTCTCCCTTTCCATTTTCATCTTATTTTGTTTTTCCTTCCTTCCCTTCTCCTATGTTCATCTGTTTTGTTTCTTAAATTCTATATATGAGTGAGATCATATCATATTTGTCTTTCTCTGACTGACTTATTTCACTTAACATAATACCCTCTAGTTCTGTCCACATCATTGCAAATGGCAAGGTTTGATGACTGCCAACGGCAAGATTTCATTCTTTTTGATGGCTGAATAATATTCCCTAAGAAGTATATACCACATCTTCTAATCCATTCATCTGTTGATGGACATCTGGACTCTTTCTGTAGTTTGACTACTGTGGATATTGCTGCTGTAAAGATTGGGGTGCATGTGCCCCCTCAAATCACTATGTTTGTATCCTTTGGATAAATACCTAGTAGTGCAATTGCTGGGTCGCAGGGTAGCTCTATGTTGAACTTTTTGAGGAATCTCTATTCTGCTTTCCAGAGTGGTTGCATCAGCTTGCATTCCCACCCAACAGTGTGAGAGAGTTCGTCTTTCTCTGCATCCTCACCAACATCTGTTGTTTCCTACATTATTAATTTCAGCCATTTGGTCAGAGGAGTTTTAAGAAACACTTGAATTGACCCAGAGTTGTTAATTTTCAACATGGCTGGGCTAGATATCAGCAGTAGAAAATGCGAAAATTCCAGTTCCACAGATGGGACAGGTCTTACCACAAAACCTAGAGTGAACATTCAAGTTTGCTTTCTGGAATATTTAAAAATACTTTTGAATCTCTAATGTTCCAATCTACAATCTCTTTTTCACTGCTAACTCTTTATTAGAATGCAAATGAGGAAAAGGCGGAAAATAACCACATCTGTGCCAGAGAGATGGATAAACGATAGCCAGAATAAAGCCTCCAAAATGCACAGAGCACATTGCCTAGTTCCCTTAAGAGAAATGCCGCTATTGTATTTTGTTGTTTAATAGTTTTGAATTATTAATGATTTATAATGATTCCTTCATCGTTAAAGCTAGTCCTTTATTTTTTCAACACAATATGGCACAGATTGAGGAAATAAAAGAGATTTTTAATGGACTCAAGGACAATGCCGAAGGATAAATGTGTTTAAAGCACTTGGATTTAGAGAAACTGGTCGTTTTCTTTTAAGAGCTATATTGACAGAGAAGCCAACATTCTCCTGTACTGCTACCTTCTATGAGCATATTTTGAAAGTGATTTCCCCCTCTTTTTAAATAGGATTTATTATTTTTTTTTTTTTTGGTGCAGCTTTAGGTTCACAGCAGAATTAAATGAAAAGTATCATGAATTCCTACATAATGTGCCACAGCATCCTTTACTATCTACAACCCACCCCACTACCCAGAATAGAACCTATATTCCTATATCTTTATCAGTCGAAGTCCATAGTTTATATTAAGGTTCACTCTTGGTATGGTACATTTTATGGGTTTTACTTTTTAGCAAATGTAAATGTCACATATCCACCATTATAGCATCATACAGAATAGCTTCACTGTCCTAAAAATCCTCTGTGCTTATTCTCATCATCCCTCCAATCCTCAGCCTTCCCCTGTAACCACTGATCTTTTTACTGTCTCCCTAGTTTTGCCTCCTCCAGGATGTCATAGTTGGAGTCGTACAGTATGTAGCCTCCATATTCCATACAAATGACTGATTGTCTTCTTTTACTGAGAAATGTGGACTTAAGATTCCTCTGTGTCTTTTAATGGCTCCATAGCTCTTCTGTTTTGTTTTGCTGTTGTTTTTAAATGCCAAATAATATTCCATTGTTCGGATAGATCAAAGTTTATTTATTCATTCACCTCCTGAAGGACATCGTGGTTGCTTCCACGTTTTGGCAATTAAGAATAAATCTGCTATAAACAAACCATCTGTGTGCAGTTTTTGTGTGGATGTAAGTTTTCAACTCCTTTGGATAAACACCAAGCCACATGATTGCTGGATTATTTGCTATGAAGATGTTTAATTTTGTAAAAGACCATCTTCCAAAGTGGCTCACCTGCTGCTCTATAGCCTCACAGGTGTTTAGTGTTGTTAGTGTTTTGGATTCTGGCCATTCTAATAGGTGTGTGTATCTCACAGTTTTTTTTTTTTTTAAGATTTTATTTATTCATGATACACACAGAGAGAGAGAAAGGCAGAGATGCAGGCAGAGGAAGAAGCAGGCTCCATGCAGGGAGCCTGATGTGGGACTTGATCCCGGGTCTCCAGGATCACGCCCTGGGCTGAAGGTGGTGCTAAACCGCTGAGCCACCCAGGGATCCCTCACAGTTGTTTTGATTTATCTTTCCCTACTGACATATGATGTGGAGGATCTTTTCATATGCATATTTTCCATGTGTATAACTTCTTTACTGAGGTGGCCATTCAGATCTTTTGCCCTTTCTTTGAGTTATTTTATTTTTGTTTTAAGAATTACTTTTATATTTCGGAGTGAATGCTTTTGACATAACTCTCAAGGATGTGGTCTGGGGCATAAGGAAATGCAGAAGGGTCACTGATAATGATTTTGGTGAGGGGTCTCCCCACAAATACCAATACACGAGACATTAATTCCTTCCAGGGAGAAGAGTACCACTGCCATGCTAATGACATTGGCTTTTCCAAATGAAATATTATTGGAATAGGAGAAGTTGAGAAATAATCATTACTTAGGTTTAAACACACATGAAGCATGAAAAATGAATTCTAAAAGCTGCCAAAGTCTGCCACTTTTCTAATTTTTTAGCAGAGAATATGTTCAATTATAGAATTATACTGTTCTCAATCATAGTTATATATAACTAATAGATGATCATAGATAAGTAGGTAGAGTATTATAGGAAATGCATTCCTTCCCCCAGGAATCCAGAAAGCCAAGTTACGGTGGTTTGGTTATTTGGAATTTAAAACCAGTTTGCTGGGATCCCTGGGTGGCGCAGCGGTTTGGCGCCTGCCTTTGGCCCAGGGCTCGATCCTGGAGACCCGAGATCGAATCCCACGTCGGGCTCCTGGTGCATGGAGCCTGCTTCTCCCTTCTCCCTCTGCCTGTGTCTCTGCCCCTCTCTCTCTCTCTCTCTCTCTCTGTGTGTGACTATCATAAATAAATAAAAATTAAAAAAATAAAATAAAACCAGTTTGCTTTGTATCCTTGGTGATAGATGACTGAAAACCTTCAAATTCTAAAATGTTTACATGAAGAACAGGAGCTTCAACCTAAAAAAAAAAAAAAAAAACACTAGTCCACAAATGATTTAACAAAACAATAATGATAAGCATAACAATGGCTGTTCTGAATTAGTCTGCAATTCACTTAAGGTGTCAGCATCTTATCTTCCCAATCATAAATAGCTCATCCTGCAGGAAAGTAATATTAAGTTAATACCAGTTTAAAACAAGAAAGGGAAATACAAGAGAATCTACCTAAATTCTTTCAAAAAAACAAAACAAAAAAAAGCTTGAAAAATATACTACAAAGATATCAGAAACTAGCTGGCATTTTGACCACTTCACCCAGAAATAGCATGGCCATGCATTTTAGAGGTCCTTTTAGAAACATATTTGTACAGCCATGAAAAATGCAGATTTTGGGATTGGGGTGGGTGGGGGTGGGGTGGGCAATAACTTCATTCTTCTTCTTTTCCTAAAGTTCCTGATTTGAAAACGCTACAGAAAGTTAATTTTTTCTTCTTTTGCCTCTAGTTACCACCATTATTATGCTATTTGCTGTTACTTCTATAACTTTTCTTTTACCTATAAACAAGGTTATGATAATTCACCATTAGCATGATAGTGTCACTTTGGATGTGGCCATAAAGACAGGCTTTCTCAGGAGCACCTGGCTGGCTCAGTCAGTTAAGCGTCTGACTTAGGCTCAGATTATGATCCCAGGGTCCTGGGATAGAGTCCCACATCAGGCTCCCTGCTGAGCAGGAAGTCTGCTTCTCCCTTTCTTTCTCCCCCTGCTCATACCCTCTCTCTCTTTGAGACAAATCAAATCTTTAAACAACAACACCACTGAGGCTTTCTGTAGGCATAGCTGAGATACAGAAAGAAGCATGTGGCTGCTCAAGACACTTACAAATCTTTATTTATTAAGACTTAAAAGGAAAAGAAAAATCTCACACCATAGAATTTTGATAAGTATAGAATTATGTCCTAAAATTCTCAAGGCTGAGCTGAAAATCTTGCTTCCTCAATGTATTTTTTTCTTTTCTTTCTTTCTTTCTTTCTTCCTTTCTTTCTTTCTTTCTTTCTTTCTTTCTTTCTTTCTTTCTTTCTTTCTTTCTTTCTTTCTTTCTTTCTTTCTTTCTTTCTTTCTTTCTTTTTCTTCTTTCTTTCTTTCTTTCTTTCTTTCTTTCTTTCTTTCTTTCTTTCTTTCTTTCTTTCTTTCTTTTTCTTTCTTTCTTCTTTCTCTTTCCTTTTTGTTTTTTTTGGTTTGGATGGTGGACTTGGAGAGGTGGAGAGAACATGAAGCAAGTCATTTAAACTAACCTTCAGTTTTTGCTATTGTAGAACAGAGCTAATAAAACTCCCTCCACACAAACTTGTTGTGAGAGCCAGTAAACCAATAGTCATGAACACAATGTCTAATCCAAGAAAAAATGCCATTTGTGTTACTCATCGTGACATGCAGTTGGAAAACAGAGAGAACCAACACTCTGTACCTCGCTGACCATGCTCTTCTTGAACAGCTCCAAGGCTATCAGGCAAGTCCAAGGCAATATTTTTAAGCATAATAGGTTCCCTAGTTGGTATTCAGCAGACACTTTCCCAATGTTTGGTCACTACTGATGTACATGAAGGGGCAGGTATGCCCTCTGCATTTCTGCAGGTCTCTCTGTCTGCTGACAGCGACATGCACACATCTGGTTGCTTCCTGTTCATTTCACAGATTCATCTGTATTTGTGCCTTAGAATATGCCTTCAAACGTGAAAGTCCTACGAGGTCTCTCTTCCCTCATTCATAAAGTTCATTATGTGGTATTTGCCAATGTGTAACCCACCCACCCCCAATCCCCATCTTGGTGTTTCCTCAATCAGAGAGGATGCCTTTACTTTTCATCCAAATTCACCTCTAATTTGCTTTGAATGTCAATTATAAGAACCCCTGCAAAATGTTTTATTTTTCAGAATTCTTTTTTTTTTATTAATAAAATCTGTTCCTGCGTATCCATTAAAAATGAACAGAAGAAGGTTTTGGAAACATTTAAGTTGATTACAACATCTTTTACAAAGTACATAAAATTGTTTAAGTGTCCCTAATAATATGTATGAAACAATTGATTCCCCTCACCCCCCACTCCAATCTAGCTAGCTGATCTCCTTAGTCAACTGCCAATAGATTTCATTTTGGTAGCAGCAGAAAGGAACACATAGTTCTAATTATTTAACAATTACTTGAGTGAAGAGTTTATTTTTATGCTACAGGAAGCCAAGCATATCTATGAATATTGAGCACAGATACTCTTAAAATATTTTTCAAACATGCAAACTGTTCCCATTTTATGGATATTTGGCTGATATTTTTACTTAAGACATGGGTCCTCCTACTCAAGGGAAATGATGGAGACACAGCCATGACAGGGGGGTGTTATATGATTTTTGTCCCATTTAGTGCCTGTGGCTCTCCGTCATGCCACTTGGAAGAATGAGGAGGTAGATCAAATGAAGAGTGGTGGGCAGCAAAGCAAAGTTTATTAAGCAAGAGTACAGAGTTACTGGAGAGGCAACCCAACCTAAGTGGGTTGCCCCCAGAGTTTCTAAGTATTGGGATTTTTATGAACTCTTTGCAGAACTATCTTAAGCAATCAGGGTGTGCTGAGTTGTGCCAATCAGGGCTTTGGTCATATAACTTATTAGGTTAATGCCCACATGCTGATGGTGTTCTTTTGCTGACATCTGGGGTTGTAGGTTTTAACTGCCTCTTGCCTATGATATTGACAAATGCTTTGCGGTTGTCTTATTTTAGGACATTTTTCAGAAGTCATTTATGCAAAGGCTGCAAAGCAGAGTATCAGTGCTGTTTTATCTTAGCTGTCCTGACTCCATATTTTCTTGTTGGGGATCCTGGCCCCAACTCCCTAACTGTCCAATTAACTCCTAACAAGAGGACCAGCTTGGATGGTGACCCATGGAGCACTGCATTTGCACTGAGGACTGGAGAGCCTTCTTTAGCATAATATATTTCCTTAGTTTTCTTTGGTGAAGGGAGATAGACCAGTAACAATTGAGATTGAATATCCTATCACTCATTCAAGGTGAATTTTAGCTTTATTTAGAACCTTTTTTTAAAACATTTTATTTATTTTGAGCGAGAGAGAGCAAGCACACAGGGGCGGGGCACAGGGAGAAGGAGAGGGAATCTCAAGCAGATTCCATGCTGAGCTTGAATCCCTACGCGGGGACCCATCTCACAACCCTGAGATCATGACCTGAGCCGAAATCAAGAGTCAGATGCTTAACTGGCTGAGCGACCCAGGAACCCCCTAGATCCTTTCTTATTCATGTGTGGCAGTGGTGAATTCAATTCAGTATATATAGAAACTTAGGAATTGCAAAGCATCCTTACATACCAGCCTCTAATTCCAATCAATAAGCTATGAACGATTCTGTTGTGTGAAAATACACTTGTCTCTCAGAAGTCACTCCAGATTGGAGGGATACTAGTAGATGTTGATCAAATTAAGATGGAAAGAATGATGGTTAATGCTTTGAAATCTCCAGACAGATTCAGAGTGGTCTGCAGTCAGATCAGTAAAGAACTAAAGTAGTAGTAGACTTGCTAGAACTTGCTGAAGAGATGAATTTCTCTGATAATCCCAAGAGTTGTCATTTTATCGGTAGACTATACATTCAAAATATTTCAGTATAAACAATGATATGTGTACGTATACCAGTTAACTGCAATGTATTCTTTAGGGGTCTTAATTGTCATTTGAGGAATACTAATAATATATCCTGGGTGATACAAATGATCTTCAAAGGAAATATTTATAATATTTGATCTCACTTTACATGATAATTTTAGATCAAATGCACTGTATTTTCATATAGTACCTTTTAATACATTGCTATCACAAATATATATTACATATAATTATATATGTAATATATATTACATATAATTATATATGTATATATTACATATAATTTATTTCATATAATATATACATACATCAATACTTTGTTGCCTCCAACTTCTGAATATTTACTTACATATTTATGTAACTATAAGTTATATTATTTTTCTACTTGGTTGATTGATTGATTGATTGATTGATTTGTATTTGTTTAATGTCAGGTAGCTGTTTTGGTTTATTCTGTGTCACCCATAATCCCTACTTAGGTTTCAATATCTGATCTTGCCTTAGAATGTGAAGCACTTTCTTGATTACTACCTTGAAGAGCTCCCACTTAGTTTTTACTTTTTCTTTTTCTTTTTCTTTTTTTCTTTATTTTTATTTTTATTTTTATTTTTATTATTTATTTTTATTTTTATTTTTTTGTTAAAGTGTCCAGTTGGGAACCCTGATATCACTCTTTTATAATTATTACTGGTATAAGAAGAAGCATAGCCTAATGGATACAAATGTAGACTCCAGAGTTAGTCTAACACAGTCTGAATCATGATTTCAATCATTTATTGGCTATGTGACCTTGGGGATGTTATTTAACTTCCCTGCCTAGCATTATTTTACACCTGTAAAACTGAATACTAATAGTACCCTGTTCTTGGGAATTACATGAGATCCTAAATACCTGAAACACACAGTATAAATGTATAGTAAGTGCTCAAAATTTATCATCATTGGCAATAGTCATTTTAAAAGCATAGCCTTATTTTTTTTCTCTTTACAGTTGGTAGTAATATTGTATTTCTTGCTAAGTAATATGTTAAGAGTTTTACTTAAATTCTAACTCAGTCTTCTTGGAAACTCTGAAGAATGTACTATAATTGTCAACATTTTGAGAGAGAGAGTTTGATACATGATGTGCCCAAGGTAATATGGAGAGTAAGTGGCTGAAGGGAAATGGGGATCCTTTCTTTATCAAAACAAAGCTAGAAAAATCACACAAAATGTAGATGTTGTAGGCCAAAGGTTATTAACTCTGAAATATAAAAAGAAAAAAAAACAGAATCAAAACATGTTAGAAAAAAATGGAGTAATTATTAAATTATGCAAAACTCTGGGAAGCTAATAATAAATTTTGTTTCTTATTTCTTTCTCGTAGCTTACGTTAGTATAAATTAAGAAATAGTTTGGTGCCATCATGGGTATAAATATCTGATTTGTGGCCTGTAATTCACTGTTGTATCAGTTGTATTCTTGACTAGTTCATACCATACAATTTTGTCAGAAATAACCATAAAAGTGTACGATGTACTTGTTTACCTCCTGGCTAATACAGAACTAATAGTACCAAGCAAATCAAGTCTTTAAAAGCGCTGGAACCGCATAATGTTTAAGAGATTGGTTGGGTGATTGGAAATTGTATAATACCTCTAAATATCTTTCATAGGAATCTAACCAACTTTTGAATCTTGGAATTAAAAACTCTTCAGTAGACTTAAAGAATGGGAGATCTGTTATCTGCATAAGAAATCCCAGGAACATAAAGGTTAGTAGGTTGTGAAGGAGAATGATGAAGCTGGGTGTGACATAAAGTTCTGCATGCTAGAGATAATCCACAGAGCTCACAGATAAGCTTCCAGACCCTGATTGATTATTCTTTAGAAAGTGAACATTTTGACAGTTTCCAAGTAGGTAAATCAGAGATTCTGCAGTTATCCTGTGCTTATAAACAACGAGGGAAAATTGATCTGGACATTTAGTGCCCTTAGAATATATTCTTTATCATCAAAGTTAAGACGTGCTGCAGAATTCCAAAAACAATTATTTTAACTCCCTAACTTATCCTGCTGGGATACTAAAAAACAAACAAACAAAAAAGCGCTCTGAAAAACAAAACAAACAAAAAGTGCCTTAAGTGGCATGTGTGAAGTGGTTCTCTATCCACCTAGACACAACTTGTTTTATATAATTCCCTGTGTCCTCTCTGCTCTTCAATCTCTTGAAAAGCAGTAAAAGATCTCAATCCTTTACCCAAAAAAAACTTTCCCATCCTTAATGTCCCCCCCTTTTTTTTTCTTAATGTCCCCTTGACAGTGATATTGAGGTTCAACTGTGAGGGAGTGTTCCTAGTCTATCTTTAATTGTCTAGAATTACTGTGCTCATTTATGTGAAGTCCTGGAGTAGACCTTGAACAGAGCTCACAGAACATCTTGTTCTGTCTAAAAGACTTCAATTAAATGCTGGCAATGTCAGAGCAATCACCTGGTTCCCTTCGGCATGGAAGTACACATGGCTGTGTGGCTGGGCCAGCTGTTTGCTGGTACATAATGCTGTGCTTGCAACAATACAATTCCCAGGGTTCTAAGGATTGATTTAATACAAGACTGCTTTCATGAATTTGTCAAAAGATGAACATCTCAAATTTTCTGTTATTTTAGGAATATCCAAAATTTAGTCTTAATAGGGGGAAAATTAAGTTCAATAAACTCAATTAAATTCAGCATAGGTCTTGAGGTATAAGCCTATCTAATATAATATTGGGAGAAAGAGAGAAAGTGTTTGGGAGTCAAATAAAATTGATTACAATATGGACTCCAGCAGGTTGACCTCGTTTACCAGGGATTGAGTGTCTTGGCAAAGACCTAAGCAAAGCAGGTCAAGCTGTTGACTCTATTTCTACCACTTCCTTGGGCAAATCATTTCACCCCTCTAGTTGCAACTAGGACCTCATTTATTATATATATTATATATATGAAGATAAGGTATGTTTTCCCTAAGGCAATTCTGAGGATTTTATGGGATCACATAGCTATTTATTAAGTGCGATGTGCCCGATCTTGTAGTAAGTATATCATGTACCTGATTTTATCGAATCCTTGATGTTCAATAAAGTGGCTAAGAGTACTCTCTCTGCCTGAATTTGAGTTGTGGCTATATGACCTTTAATCTCTGAAACAAGTTTCTCAGCTTTAATATGGTAATAGTTTCAACTTCCAAGAGGTACCATTAGGACAATGTCTAGAACAGAGTAAGCAGATATGGCCTCTACTTTTATAGCCCTTGCTTTTTCATGGCGATAGGGGGAATAAACCAGAAAAATTTTTTAAAAGACCACTAAATAGGTGATTTTGGAATTCACAAGTACCTTGATAATAGGGTGTTTTGTAATAGAAAACTATTTCTAAAGATGGGGCCAGGTCTAGTTTATAGGGAGTTATGCAGAGAGAGTCTATCTGGGGAAATAATATTTGGACTGAACTTGAAAATGAGGAAGGAACCAGCCATGGGAAGAGCCACCAGATCATTCCTGATGGGAGAAATGGCAAGTGCAAAAGGCCTAAAGAAAGAATAATTTTACTGGTGCAGAGGAATGGAAAGGAGGTTGGTAAGGTTGATCAAAGAAGGGGATGTCATGGCACCTAGGGTTGTATGGTTTGGCAAACAAAAGGAGCACTGGTATTTAATGATACAAACCAAAAGCAACATGAATTCTCTTCTGATCTCTCCCAGGCAGTGAAAAGACTTTCATAAAATCTCTGTAGCCAAGTGTTAGCAAAATCTACTAGAAAATGACCCAGAACATATCTTCAGAAATCATTATCTGAGCATTTGGGGGAGGAGAGTGGATGGAGTGAGTGGTGAGGGTCCAGGAGTTCTGAGAACCCTCTCCTCTCCCTCATTTAATACATTTCTCCCTTATACTACCCAGCAAAATAAGCACTAACTACTTTTGAAGGAATAAAAATAAACTATTTTTTTTGTTTTACTTTCTGAGAAATGTTTCTGATTTTATAAACTGTAGAGTTTAGTGTTTCAAGATCCATTTTTTTCTGAAAGAAAATGCCATCCTATTGCTGTTCTGTCTTGCTGGAGGAAAAACAAATCAATTTTCAACAAAAAAGAAGCAATGTGAGCTTTTTTATTATGCATATGTGTCTTCTTGGGGCTAATCGGAAATAATTATCCCTCTCTTCAGAAATCCACATCAGCCAAATATTATGACAACCTGATATTCTACTATTAGTAATTGCCTTAGGCTAACACCAGATTCTCCACGAAAGTGTACTACTATGAAGATAACACCTAAATTCCATTTTCAGTTTTTATTTTAGTGAGTTAGTCTCTGATGACAATATAACAATGGATAATAAGTTCCAAAGAAGTTGAGGAAATATAAGAAGCATCTTAGATAGTTTAGAGGAAGAGTTGCATGAAACACGCCTCAGGAAGTAAAGGTAGAGAGTGAAGTTAGATGTTGCTTAAAATGAGGACAGTATATGGGCGATTAGAGGAAAACTGAGCAATTGTTATTATTTAATTATTCTTGTGAGATATTGTATTGGCCAAAGGTTCTCCAAGGCCCCTGCCAAATGTAGAGCTTCTGATGCTGTGATTATGTAAATTATACATCTGCATTTCCCAAAATCTTCACTAGGCTTTACCAATGATGCTCCTGTCCTGCAGGAACCATTAGCAATAGACATGATCCCGCCATATGCAAATCACATCCAAAACTGCAGACAATAGTTTTATTTTATTTTATTTTATTTGACAATAGTTTTAAATATACGATTATATACATATCCTCAATATCCATCATTCTAACACCTGTTTTGACTCTTCCATGTTGTTTTAAAATTTTTATCCAAATTTTGAATACCAAGTTTTTAGTTAGCCATAGATCTGAGAAATCATAGTATAGATTCATTCTTCAAGGTTCTAAATTTTGATCTAATTTTAGAGTTACGGAAAAGTTACAAAAGTAACACAAAGATCCCCTTAACACACTCAGCATCCCCCAACATTAGCATCTTATAAGACGTACTAAAATGATCAAACTAGGAATTAACATTAGCAAAATACTATAACTATAGACCTTATTTGCATTTTGCCAGTTCTTCTACATATATCCTGTTTATATTGCAGAATCTGATTAAGGATCTCATATCATACTTAGTTTTTATATCTGTTGAGTTGCCTCCAATCTGTAACAATGCCTCAATCTTTCCCTGTCTTCTAGATTTTGACAATTTTGATGACTACCGGTCGGCTGTTTTGTAGAAAGTCAATTTACGGTTGTCCATACTTTTCTTTCTTCCTTAGACTGAAGCTCTATATTTTGGGCAAAAACATCATAGAAGTAACGTTGTGTTCTCTTCAGTGCATCTTATCATGGCACTCATGATACTGTGTGTTACTACTTGATCTCTTGATTTAGGTGAATTTATACACTGCAAAATTATCATTTTTCCTTGTGTATCCAGGAGAATGTAATAAATATCCTGAGGAAGATACTTTGAGGCTGTGTGAATATAGTATTCTTCTCAAAATTACATAATTTTAATAATTTTAGTGTTCATTGGTAGATGTTGCCTGCAACAACTATTACCGTGATGTTTACCTGCAGGTGATATTCCGTTCCCTTCTTTTTTCCTAATTGTATTGATAGAAATTTAATGGGGGCACCTGGGTGGTTCAGTGGTTAAGCCTCTGGCTCTTGATTTTGGCTCAGGTCATGATCTCAGGGTTATGAGATTGAGCCCAGCATAGAGCTTCATGCTCACATGGAGCTGGCTTGAGGATTCTTTCTCTCTCTCTCTCTCTCTCTGTCTACTACCATCCGCCTCTCCCCCTGCTTCTGCTCTATAACTAATTAAAAAAAATAGAAATCCTATGTAAGAAGGAACTGTCCCTTCTGAGACATTCATTTTTCATTCAATTGCTCAGTTTTGTGTGGGCTCATGGATGATTATTTTGTTCCATGAGTGATAGTCCAATGCAATTATTATCATTATTTTGCTCAGATTATTCTATATTTGGCCATTAGGACCCCCTTCAGTTTGGATGCTGTGACCTTTCACTATGCTTCATCCTTTTCTGAACACACTCTTATTTTTGGTATTACAAACACTCCAGGCTCATTGTGCATTTTCTCTGCCCTAGACCTGCAATTGACCACTTCCTCAAGGAAGCCTGGTTCCTCTGATTGGAAAATGATGTTTAGGAACCAATGTCTGGGTGCTAGTGGTGCTCATCATTATCAGGGTTTCACTGCTCTCAGGCCCTTCTAGAAGACAGAGCTGGGAAATGTATGCCATATGTTAATGTCGACATATACACAAATCTGTGTCTGTGTGTACGTGAGCATGTGATTTCATAGTGATAACTCTGGTTCCAATCCAGTGCCACAGAGTTCATTTTAGCCTTCCTCTTTCATTATTCGTAACTTCTTCCTCCACCAGTGACACATTCAGCTCTCATTACATTTAAAAAGGCTTTTGTTCCTTCAGTATGATACTCACATAAAATTTTTGTTATGTTATGATACTCACAAAGGTGAGAGATAAATTTACTAAATGGAATTAGTATTTATGTATAATTATTTTGATTTATTTTATTTATTTATTTGATAGAGTGAGCAAGAATGGGGGGAGGAGCAGAAGGAGAGGGAGAGAGAGAATCTCAAGCACACTCCAAGCTCAGCACCAAACCCAATACAGGACATGATCCCATGACCCTGAGATCATGACCTGAGCCAAAACCAGGGATTGGATGCTCAACCAACTGAGCTATCTAGGAGCCCTCAGTTTTTTTTATCTTTAGAGTAGAGGATTCAGTCAACAAATTGTTTCCTAAAGTTATTTATGTTACTTATTTCCTTCCCACTCCTCCAATATGGTTTTATAATTTATTTATAATACAGTTAGGTTCATTTGATATAATTTTATTACATTTTGAGGTTTTCCTAGTACATTCTGGTTGATTTTAATATTGCATTAGTTAGGGACGGTGGTTAATTACAATGGCTCTAAAAATCAGAGCTACACAAAAGGATACACACAATGTCATAGCATTTCTGCTCACTCTTACAACCCCATTCCTGTTTACTCCTTCTTTCTACTTCTTTCAACCATCCCTCTGTAAGTGACCCATCTTCTTTAGTCCCTGATCTTTTCTTTATGTTTTACAAATAAAAATATACACGTCTAGTTTCTTATTTCCCTTATTACATGAAGACTAGCATATTCTAGGTCATCTTTTGAATATATTTTTTTCTTACCATTATATCATTCCACAGAGATCTTATCCATTTTTAACAGCTGCTTAGCTCTCCATTAGGTGGATGCACCATAATTTATTTAACCACCTTCCTAAGTATGGCCATTTAGGTTTGTGAGTTATTTCCAATTACAAACAGTGCCAGAAGGAAGAGCCTTGGACATATGTACTTTCATACTATCGTACATGTATTTTCAGGGTGGGTTCCCAGAAGTGAGATTGTTACGTCAAAAGACAAGTGAAAATATAGTTTTGTTGGGTGATGCTGTTTTTTTTTTTCAGAATGTGCAAAGTTGCACTCTTGCCAGCAATGCATGGCAATGCCAATTTTCCCGAGCTTCTCCAATGCAATACATCACGATTTATTTTTTATGGTTAGTCCATTAGGTAAAAAATAGTAGCTCAGTGTTTTACATTTTATTTCTTTAATTATAAGTATTTTTCAAATGTTAGATGCTCATTTTTACCTTATATTATGAATTCCTTGTTAATAATTTTTCCTGTTTCCAACAAGTCATTTTCCCAGAAATATTTGGTTTCAATATTTAAAAATATGCAAAATATGCAAATATTTCAGTGATACATGTTATAAATATTTTCTCCTTATCAATTTTTTAATGACTTTATGGTGGTTTTGTCATGCAAAATTTTTGTTTTCATGAAAATTTGTTAGTTTTTATTTTATTGCCTATTGATTATGAATTGTAGAAAGCTTCTATTATCAAAGTCAAAAAGGAATTCATCCATGTTTTCTTCTATTATTTGCATAGTTTATTTCTATTTTCTTTTTTTTTTAATACTCACATTTATATCCCCAGTCCAGTTGGGCTTTACTCTTATGTATGGCATGAGGTATGAATACAATTTTATTGATTTTATTCAAATGGTTACTTCATTGTTCTAGGACCATTTATTAAAGAGACCATCTTTCCTAAACAACAGTGGAAAGGATAACCTTGGACATATGTAGTTTCATACTATTGTACATGTATCTTCAGGGTAAGTTCATAGAAGTAAGATTTTGTGTCAAAAGGCAAGTGTAAATATATTTTTGTTAGGTGATGCTAAATTTTCTTTCAGAAGGTGCAAAATTGGATTCTTGACAGCAATTCACAGCAATGCCAATTTCCCCAAGCTTTTCCAATATAATACATTGTGATTGTGTTTTTTTTAAGGTTAGTCCATTTAGGGAATTCTGACATTCTTGTAATATCTGATCTTCCTATCTAAGAACAGAAAGTACTTTTCCGTTTATTTTAGTCTACTTTTATGTCTCTCAATAGGGTTTAAAATTTTTCCTCATATAGTCTTGTATATTTTTTACATTTATTCTAAGGATTTAATCTTCATTGATTCAATTTCATTTTATGATCTTTAAAATGTATAAGCATTTGCCATATTATCACAGGTATACATAATAATTAAGCAGTCATGCAATATTTCACTGGAATTATGTGGTTTTAATGTGAGAAATTTCACTTCCTCTATTCTTATTGCATATCAAAATGCAATAAGTCACTTCATATATTTCTTACTTTGGGATGATTTCCTACAAATGTGTTGTTTCTCTAAATGTAGCTCAAAATGTATTTCTCAAATGGTTTAATCAATTTATAGTGTCAACAGCATTAAATAACTTTGCTAGCTTTATCACATCCTTTTTTAACATTGATTGAGGATGAATTTTAAATGTGTTTTTTTAAGAGGGGTGAAATGTCATTTCCTTTTAATTTTGAATGGTTTTAATATTTTAAATTGTTTATCTTATTTATGAATTTTACTTGTTCTAGTTTGAATTATTAACAGCCTAGTTTTCATAAATGTTTTATTGTAGTCAGTATAATTTTGAAGGTCTAGCAAATATATTCAATTTACCCAATATTTTTGTGCTAAAAATTTTATATTCTCCCAGATATATCCAAGCAGTACCTTCATTTAACATGTGTGCTCTTAGATGTGTGATTTATATTTATATTTTAAATATGTGGTTCTAGTTTCAAACTAAAATATAGCCTCTATTCTTAACCCTTCTTGACTGCAAATGTCGAGCCTTGTCTTTGGGTTTCGCCTTTCCATTTCCTACTGTATTCTCTTGTGCATATAAATGACCTGGAGAACTTGTTAACATGAATTATTTCAGTTTATTCTGAATTTGGGTTCCTTCCTCAGCTAACTGCCAATGTATTGGAGATAAACAGTTTTCAATAATTTATTATCCTGTGCAAAATCTAAACCACAGCTAAAGTGTAAACACCTCGAATATACACTCGCCCATTACATGCCCATCTATTCAACATCATCAAGGTCAAGTTTTGAAATGTGCTATTTCTTTGACTCCTGGGCATTCCATGCCAACTGTTCCACACTCTGTCTGTTCCTTAGCTCAGTGGTCCTCCAGCCTATCAGAATAAACTGTATATCTTTAAAATTGAGTTAATGCAGTTTTTATCTCTTTGAGCTGAACTTTGCCTAAAACCTTCCCAATGCACACTCTTAACAGGAGGAATGATCTGTTCCTGAAGATAAGGGTATTTCTGAACTGAATAATATGTATTTTTCATTCCAAAGGATGGAAAATGTCATTTCTTCAAACTGACATTTCCCAGTCAACCACACTGGTAAGCCAAGATTTTTCTGTCGTACACAAAGATGAAGATACTCTGTTCTATTCCCCAGCATGGAGGAGAGATCGAGAGTTGTACATATTTGCTAGAAGATGTGTGTCTGTATGTGTGTGTGTGAGAGAGAGAGGGGAGTGAGAGAAGGGGGGAGGGAAAGAGCAAGCGCTCACAGGAAAATTCAATTCACACAGAAGGAACAATAGTTGGAAATGGCCACATACACAATAACATGCAGTCACCCACCAATGTCCTTAATGAACACTTTCCCATGCATTTTACCAATGAAGGCTGAGATTTTTAAGCTACGTGCACAATAAATGAACATAATTATGTAAGCATTGGAGACTTTATTACTGGGTTCTATGCATTATCAGTGATGTGTCACCAGATGGCCTGTATTATCAATGCTAGACTGTCTTTTATGTAGGTCTTTACTGTTTGGGAGTGGGTTTCACATAATTAACTTCACTTCATCTTAATGAAACTACTTAGTCACTCTATAAACTTGATTTTTCAGGGAAAGTTATTCATTCATTCACTCATTTATATATCTATGGAAACATTTGCTCATTTAATAATGACATGCATTCACTCATTCTTTTGTGATTTCATTTATTTGCATTATGCCTTGTCTACAACTGATTTAAGATAGTTGGAAATATGGATTATGTAGACTGTTGCTTTTAAACTTTAATGTACATATGAGTAACCTGGGGAAACTTCCTAAATACACATTATGTTTAAAGAACTCCGAGTAGGGGCTGAGATTTGGCATTTGTAACAAGCTCCCAGATGCTGCCAATGTTACTGGTCCACCAAGCACATTTTGAGTAGCAAGACCTCGATGGCCCTCTCTCTTCCTGAGGAGACATCAGTAAGGGAAAAGAACACATACTGGACATTAATCAATTAAGAGTAGCTTCCCAAGCTCACACTTGTGTCTGAGGGAGTATGTCTTGGGACACACTCAGTGTTTAATGCTCTTACACAGGATGAGCAATGTTTCTGTATAATAAGAACTTGATATTTAATTCTATTTTCAAGAAGAAAGTATCCTTTCCCAACTAAATATGTTACACTCATGCAGCTCGTCTTTAGGATGTAGATGAGCAAGGATCCGACAGAGAGACCACAATCCTGCAATGCTCATCTGCTGTATTGATCTCAGAGATCAGAGATCAGAGATAATTAGGCAAAGAGCACATCTGTGATCACTGAGAATGATTCTGAGGCCAGAAACAGTGCTTCCCAAAGCAACTTGTATGTTCCAGAGCCACTCCATTTCTCATGAGGTTAAGGATTAAAGAGGGAAACTAATTCTGAAGTCATCTCAATGTACCTGCCATTTGTTTTCAATAAATGTGTGCAGTTTTCATCATAGCAGATGGTTCAGTGAACTTCAGTGAATTTCAAGCAATCTATTATTTAACCTTCCTTAAATCTTATTTTTGTTTCTTCATAAAACTCTAGTTTAAAGAAAACCTCTAGGTATCTATATCTATATACCTTTATTTGGAGAGTCATACCCTACGTGAGTTTAGAGTGAAACTCAAGCTCAGCATTTGAGAAACTATACACTGTAGTCCAAATATGATCAGCCACCTATTTTTATAAATAAAGTTTTATTGTAACACAGATACATTCATCCATTAATATATTGTCTATTGCTGCTTTCACACTACAGTGGCAGATCTGAGTGCAACTGAGATCATGTGGTCTGAAAAGTTGAAAATATTTACAATCTAGCTTTTATAGGAAAAAGTTGCTGCTCTTGGTTAGTAGAATTGTAAAAATCTAAATACCTCCTTTAAAAAATTCCATATGATCAGGGCAATTATTGCATGGTTTTGTGATACATTAACAATATCTGTGGAAACATGCACACACCTCAGGGGGACAAAGAGAAAATTAGATATGAATTTCTAATAAATAAGAATTGTATGGATCTTTCTCTCTTTGTATAAATAAGAGATTTCCTCCCAAGGACTCATTTAAAGCATAAAAGATGGGACACAGAGGGCATATAAAAAGCCCCCGACACTGAAAACAGTAAATAAATTATTGCAATACAAACAGTGTTGCCTGAATATTGATTATCATGTAGTTTCAGCAATTAAATACAAGAATGAAGGTACAGATGCAACAGATGTAGAACCCTGGGATAAAATTTAAGCTTAATAAATTTAATACAGGAAATAAGGCAAAATTCTTCATGCCCTCTTACCGACTCCTCTTCCCCTTTCCCACCTTCCTATCACCTAAAAAGTGATCTTGACTCATGTTTTTAAGGTGTCTGGGAACAAATACAGGAAGGGTAATAACAACAAACAACAGGAGAACAAGAAACATAATTGAGGTGCACTAACCTAATTGGAACATGAATGAGGATTGTGTCCTTTCTGTTATGTGATTGTTCGTGTCCTTCAGAGTATCCTGAAAACATAACCAGGGAAACTCCATGCCAAAGAAGGCAGAGTCCCATGAGGTCAGAAAGAAACAATATTGCCTTGCAAAGATTAATTAAAAAAAAAAAGGACCAAGAAATGAGGAATACAATATGATCAAGAAATAAGAATTTCATAGGTCTCTGGTCATTGTCAAGTTCTGGTTGGAGGTGCATTCAGTGCTACATCAGTCTTCAGCTCATCCATGTAGTTATGTCATAGCACAGACTGGATCTGATCTGTGATGTTTAAGTAACTAAAAACATCAGTTGACTACGTCAATAGTTTCTCTGTTCCAGAGTTGTCTATGATTTTTCTCTTCCCCTCCTAATGTCAATATTTTTGAGGTCATTAAATCCAGTAATAACTCTGTGTATGAGGTTTTAGAACACCTTTCAGGGCATCTTTTGGACCGCTTGAATCCAAAAGTAGTCAGTAGTCAGGTATAAAGACCAGTATTGCCCTGTGCTGTGCAAAGGTGAAGCAGGGGTTTGAATGCCATAGACATCTGATTTTCTAATCTGCTGAGAACAGTTTGCCCATCGTCCATCGCCTTCTGATGAGAATGAGCCACAATAATGATTAATCAAGGCCCTCATCAGGCACAGTCTTCTCAAACCCTAGCCAAATGAAAAAGCAAACTTCTTCAACTTTGCCTAATTTCAAAGTCATAGCAAGAAATACATCTAAATCCTCAGAGCGAGCACTGAGTGGAATCAGTAATGCCCCTGACTATACTCCATCTACCTGGCATCTACCCAGTGTCCACTTGACTAAGTGATCCCTGTCAGCCCACAAGCTTCCTCATTCCCAGCTTGCTGGCTCAGGCTAAGAGGCGAATATTCTTGCCTGGTTTTCTTGAAACTATTTGGATCTCTCCTGGCATTATAGCAATGTTGTGATGTCATGCTTGCCTGCCAACTCTTCTGAGTAGCTGGATTCTGCTCATTGTGCTTCCAATATTCGCTTTTCTTCTGTGAATTACTCAATTATCAAGAAAGATGTACCTAAAGAAACCCTTCTCCTCCAGGGTCCTGCTATTTTTCACATCCTGGATTTACCCCTTTGTTAGGAAGATTGGCCCAATTCAATCCCAGTTCTATCATTGTCTCAAAATCTGTGCATTGGATTCTCTTCTCATTGCTATAAAGGGGAGTCCTACTGGATTATCAGTTCTTTTAGCTCCTACTTGACCAATTAAGCTATCTTATCATTCTGACAACTTAATCTGTGTTCCCAGAGTCCCCTAACTTGTAAGTTAGGCTGTGTTATGGACAGCAAGATGTGGAAATGAAGTGAAGAATCTTACCCCAAAGAATCCCTGTCCATGAAAATTCTTAGTTTTGAGCCACAGAATTTGACCATGGCTAGCTTAAGAAAAAAACGAATGAAAGACTTGAACACAAGATCTGAAGCAATAAAACTCCTAGAAGAAAACATAGGGGATAAGCTCCTTAATATTGGTCTTGGAAACACATTATTTTTTAAATATTTTTTTGAAATACATTATTTTTAACTTAACACCAAAAACAAAGGCAACAAAAGCAAACTAAACAAGTGGGACTACATTTTACTAAAAAGCTTTTGCAAAAGAAGCCATCAACAAAATGAAAAGGCAACATATGGAGTGGGAAAAAATATGTACAAACCATGTATCTCATAAGGGGTTAGTATATAAAATACACAAGATGGTTTCACAACACAACAGCAAAAAAAAAAAATATATATATATATATATATATATATATATATATATACCAATTAAGAATGGGCAGAGGACTTCAATAGACATTTTCCCAAAGACAACATACAAGTGGCCAACAGCCAACATCAAAATGTGCTCAACATCACTCATCATTAGGGAAATGCAAATCAAAACCACAAAATCACTGGAAAAGGACAAGAGATAAGCATTGGTAAGGATGTGGGGGAAAGGAATACTTTATACTGTTGGTTGTGAACTGGTACAGTCATTATGAAAAGACAATATGGAGGTTCCCCAATAAGTGTAAGCTAGAACTACTGTGGGACCTATCAATCTAATCTGTGGTGTTCCAAAGGGAACACAATCATTATCTCAAAGAGAACTGTAATCTTATGTTCATAGCATTCTTCACAGTAGCCAAGGTATTATGGGAACAACCTAAGTGTCCATTGGTGGATGAAGGGATAAAGAAAATGTGGTATAGTATATACAATGGAACATTATTCAGCCTTAAAATAGAAAGAAGTCCTGTCACTTATGACAACAAAGATGAATTCAGTAGCAATTGTGCTAAGTTAAAAAACCAGAAAAACACAAATACCGCATGGTGGTATCTTAAAAAAAAAAAGTCAAACTTGTAAAAAGAGTAGAAAAGTGGTTGCTAGGGGCTGGGGTAAAGTGAGAATACCTAGAGGTTGACAAAAGGGTATAAAATTTCAGTTATAAGGTGCCTACGACCTGAGGATCTGATAGAACATGGTGTTTATAGTTGAAATTTGCTGAGTGTAAAACTTAAATATTTTCAACAACAAAAAAAGGTAAATATGTGAGGTGAGAAATGACACAAAATAGAGAGGTAATGTGCTATAGTGAAATGGTTTGAGATGGGTTTTTCTTTCTACTAGTTTTTCATCACCAATTCTTCTTTCTTTTTTTTTTTTCATCACCAATTCTTCTGAGGAGTAATCATCTATTGTATACTGGAAAGTGATCTTCAGATTTGAAGTGTGGGGACCTGAATTCAAGTCCGATTTTATGTGATTATAGGTTCTATCTCTAGTTGTTAGATTTATCCGTGGTATCTGTGAAAGTGTGAGCAGACCTGGTGCTTGCTGACTCCTTTCTGACTTCATTTCTGTGTTAGTATGATTATAGCCATATCATTTCTGAAAGAGGGATAAAACTGTTAGAAGTTTTTATTGAAGAGTTTCCTTGCTGTATCTTCTGCATGCCAAAGAAGAGAAGTTTAAAAAGTACCCAGTGCCTGACTTTCAGTTGAGAAACACACAGAAGAGGGTTAACACATATTCTTACTTCTCTTCCCTCTCAACTTCTGTCTCCTTGTCCTTCCCTTCTCATTAACTGAAAGATCACAAAGATCAAGATCTATTGCTTCTCTCTCCATTGAGAGAAATAACCAGTACTGATGCTCAGTTCCACCTCTGGAAACTCTTGAGTTAATTGATGTAGCATACAGCTTCGACATCACAATCTTTAAGGTTCCCTATGTGATTCTAATCCACATCCAGGGTTGAAAATCCGTATCTGAGAAATGGTCCCTAGGCTGGACAGACAATCAGCAATATTATCCGGAAAGATTCAGGTTTAGAAAGAAAAGGTACAGATTCCTAGAGGCTCTTGTGATATCTACTTGTTCAGACTCTCTCAAGGCGATGTCAGGCATTTTTAAATGTAAAGATTATAGAAACATTTGATATTGTCCCATGTTTAAATACCTTAAAAACCTTTAAAAATCTTTTTTTAACCTTTAAAAATCTTAAAGGAAATAGAATATGTACCAATAATTACTCCTCTTCGCTCTTTCCATGTATCTCCTGCATTAAACAATAATTTGGTTCATGCACTGACGGATAAAACAAAACAACTTGGAGAAGTTGGCTCAAGACTTTAAAATATTAAATTCTCTGATCTGGTTATGAAGGAATATCAGGTTCTTCTAGTAGAACTACCTGTCAGCCTAGGCAGACTGAGTTATTTCCATGAAGCAAAGGAGAAGGGTAAGCTCATTTTATTTGAATGTAGCCTTCAGGAGGAGTGTAAGACAGTATCGGAGAAATTGAGAAGAACCGATAGAAGGGCTTTCTGGAATATATGGGTTAATCTTCCAGGAGAAGGCAAAATGTATCCTACTGAGTTAATTATCTTAAAACATACTGGATTTTCAGTGTGTTGAGAAAAAAAAAAAACCTTCATATTGTGGGTACCTCTCATATATTTTAAATTTAATCATAGGGCTTTACTCCACTTGCAAAAGGATGCTGTAGGAGGCGGACAAGGCAAATGACTCTCCATTCACTTCTCTCATTACCAACTTCCTTTCAACTCACACCACGTATATAACTACCAAGGAGAGAACAAAGCAACTTGAGATAAACACTGCTCTTTTGCATTTGGAAAGAGCAGGCACCAGATCTTACTCACTTCTGGATATTAAGCACCTAGAAAAATACTAGAGCATCATAGATATAACAAAGGACTATTTAATGAATGGCTATAGGGAGGAAGAAGTCCATGTAGAGGACAAGATGCATTTTTTTAAATTTATTTTTTATTGGTGTTCAATTTACCAACATACAGAATAACCCCCAGTGCCCGTCACCCATTCACTCCCACCCCCCGCCCTCCTCCCCTTCTACCACCCCTAGTTTGTTTCCCAGAGTTAGGAGTCTTGATATTCTGTCTCCCTTTCTGATATTTCCCACACATTTCTTCTCCCTTCCCTTATATTCCCTTTCACTATTGTTTATATTCCCCAAATAAATGAGAACATGTAATGTTTGTCCTTCTCCGATTGACTTACTTCACTCAGCATAATACCCTCCAGGTCCATCCACGTTGAAGCAAATGGTGGGTATTTGTCATTTCTAATGGCTGAGGAATATTCCATTGTATACATAAACCACATCTTTATCCACTCATCTTTCGATGGACACCGAGGCTCCTTCCACAGTTTGGCTATTGTGGACATTGTTGCTATAAACATCGGGGTGCAGGTGTCCCGGCGTTTCACTGCATCTGTATCTTTGAGGTAAATCCCCAACAGTGCAATTGCTGGGTCGTAGGGCAGGTCTATTTTTAACTCTTTGAGGAACCTCCACACGGTTTTCCAGAGTGGCTGCACCAGTTCACATTCCCACCAACAGTGTAAGAGGATTCCCTTTTCTCCGCATCCTCTCCAACATTTGTGGTTTCCTGCCTTGCTAATTTTCCCCATTCTCACTGGTGTGAGGTGGGATCTCATTGTGGTTTTGATTTGTATTTCCCTGATGGCAAGTGATGCAGAGCATTTTCTCATATGCATGTTGGCCAAGTCTATGTCTTCCTCTGTGAGATTTCTGTTCATGTCTTTTGCCCATTTCATGATTGGATTGTTTGTTTCTTTGGTGTTGAGTTTAATAAGTTCTTTATAGATCTTGGAAACTAGCCCTTTATCTGATATGTCATTTGCAAATATCTTCTCCCATTCTGTAGGTTGTCTTTGAGTTTTGTCGAGTGTATCCTTTGCTGTGCAAAAGCTTCTTATCTTGATGAAGTCCCAATAGTTCATTTTTGCTTTTGTTTCTTTTGCCTTCATGGATGTATCTTGCAAGAAGTTACTATGGCCGAGTTCAAAAAGGGTGTTGCCTGTGTTCTCCTCTAGGATTTTGATGGACTCTTGTCTCACATTTAGATCTTTCATCCATTTTTAGAATGCCAAAATTCTGGAAGAGGCTTAAGGACTAAGTCATGAGGACTCCTCTGTCCAAACTTCAGGTTTCTTAACAAGTTCCAGGCATGTGTTCCACTGTCCTTTGAGGAACATAAGCCTCAGGTTAGATTATATAGATACAGCAATACGGTCTTCCTCTCTGGCATTCCCTGGAGATCCTCCCCAAATCATTTCCATTTCTCCCTCCTCATATCTTTGCAGATAAAAATATCAACTCAAGATTTAGTGTGAAGAATTCTGCAGAGCACTTATCTGATTGAATAATACAGAGTTTACAATTATTTTCATTAGGTTTTCCTAATTGGGTGGTTACAGCTCCCTTGCCTTCAAACTGGAACAGTAGCTCTTTCCTATTTGGGTCTTGAATCATAATGAAGAAACTGGCCCATTTTCAGAATTTCAGTGCCTTAGTTATTTATGGCTGCCCATAAACCCATTCTTCTTCCACCTCCCTGGACAGCAATCATGAGGCTCAGATGCCAAGCTGGGAAATGTATTTTTCCAGGAGCAGCTGGCTTCTTGGCCAGCACTTCTGGCAATGGTGTGGTCCCCTTTGAAGTTGTCTAGTGCTCTGACTTGTGTTTTTAAGATGCGTGATGAACTGTTTGGGCTGCTTTATAGTCCGACATGCTATTTTCCTTTTGACTCACCTTTTAAATAACAAGGAATTTTTATCCATTTAATCCGCATGGAAAAAAAAGCTACTAAAGCAGAGTATAACTTAAAAAAAAAAAAAAGCCCAAATACGGAATTTCCACAAAGTTAAATCTTGTTGCTGGAAGCAACATGAGAGGTCATCTAGTCCAACTTCCTACAAAATGCAGGAATTTCCTCCAAAATGATCCTCAGCAGAAGTCAACATCTGCTGAAAAGCTTTTGGTGACAGGGCGATTACTACTTCTTGAATTGGGCCACTCTATCACTGGATTGCTCTAGTTGTTTCAAAGTGCTTCCTAAGACGGAGATGAAATCTGCCTTCCCGAGGGTCTTAATAGTGGTCACAGTCCCACCTGTGGAACAGCACAGACCAAATCTGACGCCTCTTCAACACAGCAGCCTGTCAAAAGTGCTTCCCTTTTTCATCTTCCCAGGGATGACTTCTCCAGTTGCTTCAAGCCTTGCCACCCTCTAGTCAGAAAAGCCTGTCTGTGTACATCTTAAAAGATGTCTTCATCTTTCAGAATGGCTCACTGGGGTTTACTACAGTTCATTCCTGGAACATAATTCTATCAACACTCTTCTCACTTAAACTTTTTTTTTTTTTTACAGCTTCACCACATTGTTGGCTGACAGTTGACCAGGAACTGCAGTCATTTCTGCATATCCTTGACACTCGAATAGCTTCTCAGTGCCCTCAAGACAAGGTACTCTAATACTTCGCAATTGTGTTTGGGAAAACTGAAGGTCAGAGAGATGAAGTCTGCTCAATGCCACACAGCTAGTTCTTTCTGATTGCAAAGCCCTGAGTAAACCACCTGTCTCCCTTGAAATAAATGCCAACCAACTCTGTAGAATAAGTTTCCATCAAACCAGGCTTTCTTTCATTTTTTTTTTTTGTAACAACTCTCGTCACCATCCCCACGACTTATTTATAGTTGGAGGTTTGTACCTTCTGACTCCCTTCATCCATTTCACCCACCCCAACCCCTCCATCTCTGGCAACTGCCCATCTGTTCTTGGTACCTATGAGCTTGGTTATCTTTTAGATTCCACACGTGAGATCATATAGTATTTGTCGTTCTCTGGCTTATTTCACTTAGCATAGTGCCCTCGAGTTCCATCCATGTCACAAATTGTAGCATTTCGTTATTTTTAATGGCTGAATAGTATTCCACTGTGTGTGTGTGTGTGTGTGTGTGTGTGTGTGTACCACTTTAAAAAAATCCATTCATCCATCAATGGACACATCTTATTTCCATGTCTTGGCTATTATAAATAACATTTAATGAACATAGAAGTGCATACATCTTTTCAAATTAGTGTTTTCATTTTCTTCGTATACCCAGAAGTAGAATCACCAGATCATATAGTTCTATTTTTATTTTTTTGAGGAATCTCCTTATTGCTTTCTATAATGGCTGTACCAATTTACATTCCTATCAACACAAGGATTCTCTTTACTCCACATCCTTGCCAACACTTGGTATCTCTTGGCTTTTTGCTAATATCCATTCTGACAGGTGTGAAGTGATACCTCATTTTCATTTACATGTCCTACATGATTAGTGATGTTGGCCATCCATAGGTCTTCTTTGGATAAATGTCTATTCAAATCTTTTGCTCAGTTTTTAATCAGATTTTTTCTATTAGGTTGTGAGTTCTTCATATAGTTTTGATATTAACCATATGTCTTATCATATCTATGATTTGCAAATAGTTTCTCCTATTCAGTAGGTTGGCTTTTCATTTTACGGATGATTTCCTTTATTGTGCAGAAGGTTTTTAGTTTGGTGTATTTCTTTTTATTGTTTGTTTTCATTTTTGATAGGAAAATCATATATAATTTTATCCCAATAATCAACTTTTAAATACAATTAACACATTTAGTTATTACAGCAACTCTGTGGGGGTTGAAAACTGAAGCTCAGAGTTGCCCAGTCACACTGTTTAGCAACTGGACCACCTCTGAATCTGTTTCAATTGACCATTTTACTTTTTCATTAAGAATCACTGCTGCTGCTTTAAATATAGACACTACTTTTTAGTGCTTTCTGGATATTGTAGGTGATACAGTATAGATGCTCTGTATTGCACCATCTTTCTATAAATATCATTTTGTTCTGACAGGCAGATAAATTGTTGATGTCTTGGTTTTAGATTTTAATAAGGATGCTACATTTTGGCTTATTTTTTTTTAATCTAGAAAATTGTCCCTTCTCCTAAGCATGTGGTTTTTCTGGGTCTTCAACTAAATTTCCAGGGGAGGTTCACCAATATGTCTCTACCATGGCAATGACCGAACTCCATTTCTCACAGACTCTGTAGCTGTGAAGTCTCTGCCCTGCCCTCTGTCCTCCCACACTTATCCTCTGGGGACCTGCTGATTATCACCCTGAGCAGGTACATATTTGTAGCTGATTAAGTACATGAGGTGAATTTTTACAGCATGTTGGAATCTCTTCTCTGCCACTCCAACCTGTTCAGTAGTCTGCTGCTCCCCAAGCCCTAACCTTTGCCTTCAATATCTATTTCCTTTGTTCAGAAATAAATCTGGTTTCTCCTTGTGAATTACAAAGTGCCTTCAAAGAGAAATGAAGCATGAATATGGGAATCACTTGATCTCTGCCTTCTTCCAAGAATCAAGCATCATTTCTCATTAGCAAGGGCCAATAACACCTGTTGTGTTAGTTTATCTCTTTTCCAGCTTCACTTTTTCTGTCTCCTTCACTCCTGGGTCAGGAGCTATCTGTGTGGAAGCCTTTGTCACAGGCTCTGCTTTTGAGGAACCTCAAAATGTTCCTAGTTCTATCTTCAGTCCTCAATCTCCCTTTATTATAAGTATCTGCATATAAGATTGCAGGATGCTCTACCAAAAGCAAGACATACTACCTATGGGATTTCTCTGCTATAGCAACCTGAAAAGAGTAACTAGGAAAAAAATTAATGAATCTATTATAAAGTTATAATTTATGCATTATTTCATTACATGTATGTTTATTGAGTTGATTACAGTGTTATGTACTAAAGAAATGAACAGGGCAGCCTGGGTGGCTCAGCGGTTTAGCGCCTCCTTCAGCCCAAGGCTTGATCCTGGAATTCTGGGATCAAGTCCCACGTCAGGCTCCGTTCATGGAGCCTGCTTCTCCCTCTGCCTATGTCTCTGCCTCTCTCTTTCTGTGTCTCTCATGAATAAATAAATAAAATCTTAAAAAAAATAAAGAAATGAACACAATGTAATGCCTACATTCAAATATCTTATTGCATATGGGGAGAAACATGTACTTTATACAAAGAGGTACAATAAAATACTGTATGCAACACCATGGAATTTTGTGCAAGTGTAGTAGGTACCGATTGAGGAGAGTTTCATAAAATAAGGGCACTGAAGTAAAATTTTAAAAGATGAGTAGGCATGCGCCATGCAGTCAATGGGAGAAAAGTATCCCACACAAAAGAAATTGTTTGAGCCAAGGCATGGAGACACCCATAGCATATTTACTCAGGGAGCATGCCTCACTTGTAAGCAGAGAGGTTGAGAGGTAAAGCTGGCGAAGGAGATAGAAGCCTAGACACGGATGAACCTCTCTCTCAAAGACGTCTGGAAACTCTTTAGAATAGTGATTTAAAATCTTTTTATCATTATTCCAGTTCTCTTTGAGGAAAATATTTTATATTGTGCTTCAACACACATACACAAACTCCTACTCACAAAATAAGCTTTACAAAATAGCACTTACTACATAATGCATTCTTAAATTTTAATTTCAATTCTATTTTACTCTAATTTACATCAAAAATAAATTGAGAGCTGCCAAAATGATTTCATAACCAGCTCCTGTAAAAGTGCTTCTGTAGACAATTACAACCATCCTATTTGTCACTTATCCAATTGGCAAATATCAAAAGGTTTGATAACATTTTGTAGTTAGGGTAGAAAAACAGGCTTTTGCAAATAGAAGTGTGAAGGATGCAAAATGTACTATTGTTACAGAGCAGACTTTGATAAAACTTAATAAAACTACATATGCACTTATCATTTGACAAAGAAATCCAAATTATAGGTATTTATCCCAAATATATGGTGACAAAAATATGAACTAATGTATACAGGGAAATTTGTTGTGACAGTCTTTGTGATATGGGACAGGTTGAATAAATTATGGTACGCATATCATGGAACTAAATACTGTTTATGTGTAAAAAAAGAAATAAATACTTCTCTGGCATAATCTCCAAGCTATAAACTTAAAAGACAGAAAACCAGGTAAACAAAATGTATACTGTGTGATACTATTTACCTAAGAAGGGAAGGAAGGATAAAAGCATATCTGTATATAAATAATCATGGTAAAAATCATGGTTAGATTTCTCTAAATTATTTTGTCTTTATATTATTTGTCTTGATTTTGGAAATTACATAAATATTTGATATAACTAAAAATTAAGTAAAAATTCATAAGAATGAAAGGAAAAACGAAATCAGAATTTTCTCTATTTTGAGTTGGAGACATAAATACTCAGTGAAGAATTATTCCAAATGACTCAAAACACAGTACCCTGGACATTCTAAGTGGATTGGAAAAAAATCTGAAAATAATACTTATTTTCAGTAATTTCATTTATAAAACAGCATTAACATTTTAAAACATATGAATATATAAGTATTATAATGATTATGCTATCATACATTAATAAGTGATTATTTTAATTTTATCGGGAAGCAAAATTTTGGCATATGACAAAAAAATATTAAACTCCAAAATCATAGGATATAAGTAAAAAGTCTGTGTCTCGATTTTCACAATTTACTTTTTGTTAAGAAACCATCCGTCTTTTTGGCAAATTGAACACCAATAAAAAATAAATTCATAAAAAAAAAGAAAGAAACCATCGTCTTTAAGATTTCCACTTGTTACCATAGAGTAGCAGATAATATTCTTTAATTTCCTTCATTTCTGTGACTATATACCATGGAAACATACACTATTCCTGCCACTGCTAGCTGCTCCATGACTGTACCAAACACATTTCCACCTGAGGAATGGGAAGCTTACATAATAATAAGAAAATCTTTAAAGTGCAACAACAAAAAGGGGTTTACTTTTGTTTGTTTTATGTGAGAGGAAAAATACAATGCATAGAGAAGAAATCCAGGTGGCCCAACCTATAAATAACAGGAGATCCAGAAAGAGAATAGTGAAAACACAGAACAGAATATTATCAAAGCAACAATATATAGAAACTAACAGAAGTTAGTTAAAGATAGGAATTTTCAAGCAGAAAGTTCCCTTTGTCTACCCCATTGTTATTTCAGAACTCAAAGAATAAAGAGAAGGCCCTCCAAACTTCCACAGAGAAGAGAGAGGAAAAAGTTGCCTACAAAGAAATTGAAATCAGATTTCTTGCTAAACGACAAAACTGTTGCCTCAATATTTCCATGATATACAGTTCTTTACTATAAATTTTAATCTCCAGCTAAATAACCAATCAATCATAAGGTCAGAGTAAAATCACTCTCAGACATCCAAGAACTCAGAAAGTGCACTTTTTATACTTATCCAGGAAGCAATAAATTCTACCCCATTGGGTAATTATAGAAGGTCCAGAAATTAAATGAAAATATGCCATCTATCTATATGAAAACTGATCAGCTATTATACTACTATCCCTTCCCCTCAGATGTGTCGAATTCCTCTCTTTTCCTTTCATTTTTATTTTATTTGAGGGATTATTGAAGGCTCTTGGGATGAGAGAGGGAAGAAATCATGAAGAAGAGGGGTGTGAGATACAGCACACTCCACTACAAAAACTTAAGAAGGTAAAGTCTGATAGTGTCAAAGGAAGTCAGACAATCAAAACAGAATACTGAAAATAAAATGCATAAGAGAATTCAATATGAAGTTACAAGGATAATATGTTGATAATGAAATTCAACCAATCAAGTGATCACTGCCATTAAGATATTAAGAATGATAAAAGAGATGTTCATTAGTATTATAATCATTTAAACACAAAATTTTTAAAACCTGGGAGATTATAGAAATGTATAAAACTTGAATATTTATAAGACCAAATCTCAGGATGCCTGGGTGGCTCAGTGGTTGAGCACCTGCCTTCAGCTCAGGGCGTTATCCTGGAGTCCCAGAATCAAGTCCCACATAGGGCTCCCTGCATGGAGCCTGCTTCTCCCTCTGCCTGTGTCTCTGCCTTTCTGTCTCTGTATCTTTCATGAATAAATAAATAAAATCTTTAAACATTAAAAAAAATAAAACACCAAATCTCAAAGTTTTTTTAAAAAATAAATCTATATTTTTAACATTGGGGACATCTTAGAAAAACTAGCAACTTTTATGCTGAAAAAATGTTTATCTGAAATTATCAAACCCTTCCATTTTACTTCCATTTTTGTTCCTTCTATTAAATTCCTATTCTATTAAATAAAACTAAATTTATTTTATTTTATTAACAATTTATTTTATTGTTAAAAATAGCAAAAACAGAGGTGCCTGGGTAGCTCAGTCAGTTCACCATCAACTCTTGATTTCGACTCGGGTCATGATCTCAGGGTCATTAGATCCGTGCTGGGCGTGGAATCTGCTTGATTCTCTTTCCTCCCTCTGCCTCTCTTCCCCCACTTACACATGCATTCTCTCTAAATAAATAAATAAATAAATAAATAAATAAATAAATAAAATTAAAAAAATAACAAGTACAGATTGTTGGGCACAGTCTTCCTTCTTCCCCCTTCCTCCTTCCTTATTGCAGATTCCTGACCTTGTTCACCTCCTTTGGGAGGGCATATTATTATTGTTCTGGGGCTATTGGGCTTTTTTCCCCCCCTGCTCCATGGTAAACCTTGTTTGATACAAGTCCATCATGGTGGTCTCATCTTCCTTGCCAACTGATAAGATAGATGCAATTCTGGAAAATTCTGCTGGGAACCTCTGGGAAAGTTTTCTTCACATTTGAAAAGAATAAAAGCTGAGAAACTCTATTTTTTGTGTTTAGAATTTGCAACTCATTCTTAACTCAGCTTTGACACCTTCTAACATCTTGGGTAAGTTGGGACTGTTTAACTTCCTTATACTTTAGTTTCCTTTATGTGTAAGCTGGGGGTAACAATAGGTAAAACCTACCTCATGAGGTTGCAATGAGCATTAAGAATAAGAACACTTAGAACCATGCCTGACAGATACCGAGCCCACTGTGTTTGCTGGTATTACTATTAGCGTTACTATTTGAACTAAAATTACTTGAACTGAACCTGATCAGCTATTATTACTATGTCCTCATCTCAGGTGTTATAAGTTCCTCTCTGTACCTTCCATTTTATTTATTTTTTCCTTTGCTTAAAGTGCCAAAAATAAAATCCAGGTTCAGCTGCTCTGCCTTCCATCTGTCACCTGTGAGGCAGACACCAGCTTCTTCAAACTGTGAGCCTCTTCCTACCTCGTTCTTATTTCCTATTCATTGCTTCTAAAGTCCTATCACTCTCTTAAATAACTTTTTGGATCTTTTTGGACTTTTCTCTAACTGGATTCCACCTCCACCCTTTCAATTTATCTTTTTTTTTTTTTTTTCGTGTATGGGATCAGCCTGTGCTTGGCATGTCCACTGAAAAGTTTTTCAGAATTTATCTACCAGCTATGATGACTAATCCTTCTGTCCCTAATTTTTTCTCATTGGAATTGTGATTTCAAAATCAGAATTTTTTTTCAAAGAATCTCTCTGACATGGGATCATACTTATTTTTTCTCTATGAATATTTTGAAATCTGCTTTCCCAAAGCCAAGGTCATATCCAAATCTGCCAACAAATATAATTATAATGATTATAGAAAAAGCAGATGTCTGAGAAAATAGAAACAGTTTCAGGGAGCTATCAGTTTGCCTACCAAGATGGTAAGGGAGGAATATGCCTGCCAGTTTAATCCTGTTGGCAGGCAAAAGTTAAAAGATAAATGAGTATTAATCTATTGACCTGTTTGGCTTTAAAAAGAAATCCTAAATGGGTGAGACACTCTAGTTATTCTTTGTTTCAACAAACTCCTTTAGCAACCAAAGTTAGGAGGTCTGTTGCAATAATAGCAGGGTTCTCTCTATTCACAAGTGAATGGAGAGGATACTCACCTGATTTACTATAGGTCAGGCACTATACTGAATGCCTTAGATCAATAACTCATCTAAATCATTTTACAGGGGACACTGATAGTAGTTGACAAACGGATTCAAGGGCACAAGATTAGTGAATTTGGATCTATGGGATTTGAACTCATTAAATGTTTAATCCAACATCTGTGTTCCTTGCCTCATGTGTTTTATAAAATGCTCATCTTAGACACATTCTCAAAATGAAATTTTTTCTGAGATTGATGGAAGGGCCAAAGATTCTGTACATCCTATGTTGTCAATTTTTCATTTTCTATTTCTGACACCAAGTTTGAATTTTCCAGCATGGCTTGGTCCAATTGTGAGCGTGCTGTATACACCATTTCCTGCTCACTAAATTTATATATGCAGATTGAGATGTCTCCTGTCCACCACAGCAATTAAGAAGGATAATGTGTGATATTTCCATTCATGTAACTTGACTTCCTGACTTTGAAATCATGCTTTTTCCTGATTATCTTAAGAATAAATTGATTTTATCTGGACACATCATTCACAGGGGTGATTACCACACTATCACAAAGCTGTCATCTGCATGTTTTCATTTCCTAAGGGTTATACAGTAAGTGCAAAATAATAAAACATCAAGTCAATGAATACTATATAAATAAGTCACATGCCTTTGAAAAAGTACAAGAATTAAAATTATATGAACTACTTATGCATTTTGATTATGGTGTATTTGTACAATATCCTCATGTATAAGTATATACAACCATTTTAGATTGATATAAGGGGGGAAACTAGCATTTAGAAGCTTTTAAAAACACCCAGTACTTCTGTTCATTTTCTACCTTAGACATCCACGGCCAGAAAAGTAAAGCCCTGGAACTGCTATTACTTGTCTAGAATCTCAATGCCAATTGTCAATTGGAAGTAAGAAAGGTGTTAGTACCCGGGTCATAGGAACACAGTTGACATTCCTATATTAAGAAAGCAGTTTTCTTTTCCCTGTATTTAGGCTTCTTACATTTACCAGAGTATAATTATATAAGTCAAATCATCGTTGTGTAGCACACTATACTCTAGCTGGATTATGTTATGTATTTGTTGTCAAAGAGAGAAAGAAACAGGATAGAGAAAGAAGAAAATAGCATAGCTAATTTTGAAATAGTGATGCTGCCCTTTGGGCAAACCAAAACAATCTTTATAATTCCATTTGTCCTGAAATCTGGTTTTAACTGAGTGGTATCTGTCTCTGCTAGACAATTTGTTGAATTATTTCTCAGCTACCTTCTCCTGAGTACTACAGTAATCACAAATAACCGATAACTTGTCTCATACTTGGAGTGATCGCAGAATTTATCATCTGAAGGGGACACTTTTGAGTGCAAACAAGGGGGTGCTATTGTCAACTACATCAGGACAACAGGCTGAAGGGGAGAACACCAAGCACACTGTCTCACCCCAGTCCTATTAGAGCTTGGTTAGGGTACAGCTCATCTGGCAACATAAACCTGCAAGAATTAGTTCATATTCCCCCTCATGTCTGCAAATATACGTGTGTTGTAGTGTCTGTGGGGGCGTCTTGATATGTTTGTAATGAACTGATGTCATATATCCACAGCATATAAAAATAGATGAACAGCCACATAAAAATACAATGCATAGGTAATTTTTTCCTAAGCCTTAATTTAGCTAGTGGGCTGGAAAATGTCAGCAAGCAGGGGGTTAAAGGACAGCTGATCCCTCATGGAAACTTTGTAAAACATTCTATTTATAAACAATTCTATTTGGATATCACATTTTCTATAATGCTATTGGCTTGTTTTATTTTTATACCTTAGAAAGTTTCCATGAAAGGGGATGAGCTCAGGGATCATTTTCTTTTACAGCTTATACCTATTTCTGCTGGAGGTTTAAGGGTTGTAAGGACTTGGATGTAAATTCTACAAAAGAGAAACAAACTCTCGAGGAGGAATACCAAGGACCATGTCGAAGTCATGTACCTGTGTTATCATTTTGACTGTACGGTGTATCATAGCAGGGACATTAGAAATCTTTGAAATGTGATATTAGAAATACATTAAGGAGAGCTTCTGATTAAGCTTCAGATAAAAAGTATACTTCTTAGTCTTTGTGAAGAAGTCAGCCCAAAAGAACAGAACAAGATGAAATGTAACCTACTGGTTAGGGGAAGAATGTTGGGGTCTCAGGAAACTGCTAGAGCTGTTTGTTTGTTTAGGCTAGACAAATACTGTGATCTCTTAGAAATACCTATTATCAGCATTCTTTAAAAGGGCCTCTGGAAATTTGGCAACTTATAACTGGAAAGCCACCCCTATGTGATTATAACATTCTAATTCTTGAACAGATCCTGGTGGGTTAGAACTTTATATGAGGAAGCCTGTATTTTGTTGCTTTGAGAAACTGGGGGGTGGGGTGGGTAGGATAGAATCACCCAGCTTTTGGAGTGTCTCTTCATTTCTTTCCTCCATACAGACGGTCCATAGAGTCTATTGTACCTTTGGATCTGTGTTCTCATTTTCCACTGTACTTCGTATTTTTAGTATGTTACATTATCTTCACAATCTGGGCCCAGATCTTCCTCATCTTATTTCTATTGCTTCTATTCATACACCTAACATTATAGATAAAGTTAGACTTACCTTAATTCATAGATGTTACTGTATCTCTAGGTCTTTGTTCAACCATTCTTTCTACCCGAAAATCTTTATCTCTTCAGATTCTGCTTTTATCTTCATGTCAGGATTCCTGGAATTTGTTACACGTTCCCCCTTCACAGTCACAGTAGTTGTGCTTTCTCTGGGCCCATCTTCATGATAGATGGGTTAAGGAACCCCAGGGACATTAATGGGAGGAAGGGAATTATGACATTGATACTGACAACAAAGATCAGGATTCATTTCCTAAAAATGTGAATAAATCATGTGGAAGGTAGGTGTCAACTGATTCCACTTGAAACTAGAGAAAATGATTATTAGAAAAGCATGATAAACATGGAGGCCTGATGAGATAGATCTGATATACAAAAAAAATCACCCTTCTTAAGGGAAAGGGTGAAAAGAGGTGGAACAGAACCAAAATCAAGATGTAAAAGAAATGTTTCCCCAATTTAAAAGCCAGATAATACTAAGGACTTATCATGTTGAAAGAGAACAATGCCTTCCCTCTCTTTCTCTCTCCAAACACACACACATACCCACACACACACATACATGGTGGAGATGGGCTGGGGGACAAGAGAGAAAAGAAGAAAGACTGTTTTGGAGAATATTACACCAAAATGTGAAACAATAGCAACAACAACACTATTTTTATACTGGTGATACTGCTTGGTCATCTTCTCTTTATGTACCTATATTTGTTTTTGTTTTTGTTTTTGTTTTACCTGTACTAACTTCATTAATAAAATTCAAAGGCTGCTTTAGATTTTCCAGACAGTGCATCAATCAGTATTTACTGTAAAGATACTTCATCCCAAGTCTGATTTTCTCTTCAGTGCTGCTCTTTGTCAAAGCCTCTACAATCCAAATAAATATCAGTCACAAGACTTTGCTTTGTATTCCTGTGTGGTCACATTTGGAAGGAAGTCCTTTGGTCCAAACTCAGACCCCTTTTTTGAGGGAGTTTTAAATGTCAACACTTTTTATATAGTTTCTTGATGTGAGTTAATTTTTATTCTTTAACAAGAGTCATTCTTTGGATATAGATTCTGTTCAAGATGAATTATCTTGCTGCCAATGCTGTTATTCTGTATGACTACAGTATTCTCCCTTGAGAAAGCCTTATTGTTTGACACATTGTTCTTTTTATTTTAGGTAGATTTCCCTTTGCTGGGATCCCAAGGGCTCAATTTAGAGTTTGTAGGAATTGAATGAAAATTATTTGCCAAATAGGTAAAAGAAAATACATGGAAAATAAATGTGTTACTTCCTGTCATAAAAAGTGTTGGTGCCTTCATATACTCTCAGAATTTACCCTTATTGACCAAAGGCCATTTACTGTAATTCCCTGTGAATCATCACCTGAGGTTTTATTTCTGGAACAGGAAACATGATTGGCCTAACCTAAGTTGACATGATATATCATCAGGGATTGGGTGTATTGGGGAAGGAGGAAGTTGATAAAAAAAATTTTTTTGAGTACCATCAACACACAATGTTATATTAGTTTCAGGTGTACAACTTACTGATTTGAAAAGCTTATACATTATGCTATGTTCATCATAAGTGTGGTTACCATCTGTCCCTTTACATCACTACTACAAGAATTTAATGAGATAAGAGATCATGGCAAAGCAGGTGGGGTCAGAAAGTGAGAGATGTGGAGAGCGAGGAGGACCCCAAGGGTGGGATGAGATATCAGAGATTAAGAATCTATAGGTAGAGTAGTTTTATATTATAACAAATATCTAAGGTGTAGCCATAAGAGTGGGTAATTGCTTTTTAACACTTATTCAGTTTCTTTAATTCCCTATCTATAATAACTTAAAGATAAAGTTTAATTGTAAATATGGAATTAAAGGAAGTCTCTGGCCAAGGAAGTATTGAAAAGTCAGTTATATGAAATGTCCCAGGATGTTAAAATTGGTTTGGCAAAGTTATAAATTATCGCAACCTATCAACAGACAATGGCATGATTCATCATTTAAGAAATTATACATTCATCAAGAAACTATCATTGATCGATCTTAGGAAACTCACCAATCTTAGAAAACTCCAATTTAATTCAAGTTCGATGGACAAAGCATTGTATTTAGGACCAGGAAACCTAGACTTCATTGCTCCAACTCAATTGCAGATATCAGAAAATCAAGCAAACTTGATATTCTGATAAAATATTATGGCTAGTGGCACCTAGAACTCTGTGCAAAAATGCCTTTACTTCCTATATAAAACTCAAATTCTCATTCAATTGGAAATCCTTTGAAGATAGGGATCGTGTTTTATGCATCTTGATGATGCCCCCTGCCCTGAGCACTGCACCTGACCCATGGTGGGTGCTCATATATGTTTGTTAAATTAGTTGAAGATCATCAAATCAAGTTTCACACAAGGTCATGGGCTTGAATCCAGATGCAGACACTGCAATGTAAACCTCGTGGGATACTGTCAAAACATAGCTCTCATACTTTGGCATAAGGATTCTTTGGAAAAATGACTTTCTCCATGACCTCATGCCTTGTTTGTAGAAAGGGGAAAACCAGGTGTCCTGACTTTTGTTCCATTGTCTCCAAGAGAAGTATATCACATACATTTCTCAGACAATGACTTGGAAAGTGGCTGCCAAAATCCAGTTCTGGGATAACATCTTGGTTCTGAGATGTAAGCACTGAGATGAGATGCACAGATAAGCCAAAATGGCAAATTTATATCCTCTCTTTCTAATCATCCATTAGGATGGCTATCAAACAGAAAAAAATCACAAATCAATGATTTTATGTCATGTGTGTCAAAAAACTAAGAATCACGCAACCCTCTCTACCTAAAAGAATAGTAGTGGAATATTGAGTAGCTATGGCTTTAACATTTGCATTGCACATAATAAGTAGTATAAGTGAACCAGTTATTTCTAATGATGAATGCTTAGGTTTTCCACATTTTAATATAAACACTCTTAAGATATAAATAGCTTTACAAATTAAAAAGAAAAAAACGAAAGCATTAATGCTAGAGAAATATTGCCATAAAACTCTATGCACCAATGTGAACATTTGTTCTGATGGGTCTGTAGACAATACTCTAAAAGTATAAATGTGGGTCAAGGAATATTCACATTTTAACTGCTCTTTAGAAAAATTCTTCTAGAAGAGCTTGTATTCTCATTCCCTCACTGTATCCTTTTATTTTTGTCAATTTGATAGACTAATTATTCTTTCTTTGATTGGTTTCACTTGCTTTTATTTGGTTACCACCAAGGATGATCATCTTTTCTTTGGGTTCTTGTACAGGTCTCTGCTCAGATATCACCTCCACAGAGTGGCCTTCCCTGCATTTTCATCTAGAGCAGCCTCTAATGTCATTTTTTTCATTGGTTGAATTGCATGTCCATGTTTAGTTCCCTCAAGCATTTATCATGACTACCATTTGAAGAGGATTTAATCGTTATGCCATGTTACCTTCAATCATGATAGGCTCACATCATAGGACAGAAAGTCTTATGTGCTTCTCAGTGTATCACTTCATATCATCCACATCACAGATCTATAGATCTATCTATATACTATTTATTTTATTTTATTTATTTATGCATGAGAGACAGGGAGAGAGAGAGAGAGAGGCAGAGACAAAGGCAGAGGGAGAAGCAGGCTCCATGCAGGGAGCCCGACATGCGTCTCCATCCCGGGACTCCAGGATCACGCCCTGGGTTGAAGGCAGCACTAAACCGCTGAGCCACTGGGGCTGCCCTAGGATGAATACTATTATGTCCATTTCACAGATGAAGAAACTGAGGCTCCAAGATATTAATTAGGTGACTTGCCAAAGATCACAGGGCCATAATACAGTGCACATGCAATTTTAACCTGGAGCTTAGAGAATTTGCCCAAAGGGACACATAGCTAATAAGTTGAAAAGCTGCAGTTCAAACTCCAGTATGGGTTCTTAAGCTCCAGTTTAACCCACTCACTGACTAATGACTACAATTTGCATACAGCTGTCTCTTTGTAGTATCTCTACTAGGTTTCAGAAGCATGTTGTAATGGCCACTTCCAGATTTTTTTCTTCTCACTTTAAACTACAAGGTTCTACTCAATTAGGGCCTAATAACAGACTAGGAAAAGGAGTAAATACAAATGCTTTACTTAGCTCAATATTTTCACAAGTAAAGAGTGGAAAAGAGTCATTAGTTTATTCCATCAAGCATACCCTATTGTAAATGATGGATGCGTTGCATTTGAAGTTATAAGGAAATTTTCAAATGGCGATACTCAACAGGTCCTACATATGGCTTTCTCTTTATTTTTCTGCTTTCTCTTTCACCAACTGCTTCACTTCATTCAAAAGAAGCCTGGGAAAAGTTAGGGTTTTTTTTTTATTATTATTAAAAACCTATTAATCATGGAGTTAACCTTAGGGGTTAAAATAGAGTATTTTGACATGATTTTTTTTCCTAAGCAGGGGGAAGGCCACAGGAGCCAGTAAGGCTCGAGTTCCAAACACAAAGAGTATAAATAAAATCAAACATTATCTTCCACATCAAATTTCCATAAATCTTTTCTCAAATCATGCTACCACATTTCTTCTACTTTTCAATTTTTTTTTGCCTCTTTCTGCTTAAAACAGTGCCTATAATTTGCCTCAGTTACTGACTGACCATAGTTTCTACGTACAAAGAAAATCCTATGTGTATGGTCTTTCCAATTTTGTGACTTATTGCCTGGTCACGTCTCCGCCCTCTGACATCTATAAGAAGTCTTTACATTTAAATCTTACCATCATTCCCCAGTTGTGGTCTCTTGTATCATCTCAGGCTCACATGGGAAATCAGTTGGAAAAAGAAACTTCTCTACACTTTAATTGGTCATGTCACTTTTCAAAGCTTCTTTTGGACACTACCTTGAAGGACTGAAGTAATGTGACAATTCAGAAGTCTGGAAATCTCACATAGGATATTCAGTACTTACGGTGTTAAAAATCCTTATCTTGGGGAGTATAGAGGTTCCTGACCCAGGGATGAAGGATTCTGGTATCTTGTACATTCCTTTAGATTGCCTTTTTCAACCCACCTGGGCCACGAAGAAAGAACAGTATCCCCTAACCTATCCCTTCTTTGTTCTAGAGTTGAGTGTACATTGAAATCTTTACAACTATTGGGAAATATTTAAACTCTCCACTGAAAATACTATGTAGGGATGCCTGGGTGGCTCAGCGGTTTGGCACCTGCCTTCAGCCCAGGGCATGATCCTGGAGACCTGGGATCGAGTCCCGCGTCGGGCTCACTGCATGGAGCTTTCTTCTCTCTCTCTGCCTCTCTCTCTGTGTCTCTCATGAATAAATAAATAAAATCTAAAAAAAAAAATACTATGTAATTATATACTTTATAACAGGGACTTCCCAGGTGAATGGATGAAGGGGATTTGCATTGTAAATCCTGGAAACTGAGTGGAACAGACCGGTTAAACCACCCAGAACCAAACCGTGGATATTTCTCCAGCTTTTTCAGTGGGACTGCTCTAGTCTTGATATAGCACAAAGTGCTCCAAATCCCCAAAGATTATCTAAAATAAACAGTAAATATTCTCCATGAGTAATTTCCATGGATCAGTTCTCTGGATCATATGCTTTTCAGAAATGTCATTTGATCTAGTTTATAGTTTAACTTATCCATCCCAGGAGAAACAGGGTTTCTACTAAGCCTTCAAAATAATGCTTTTTGCTCCACAGATTCTAGATTCAAAACAGTGCAGCCATACAGGAGTTTAAATAAATCAATGCCCTACAACGGACAGTGTCCAAACTGTGATGATTATAGAAGTTTATCTCAAATAAATGTCTCATAACCCTTATATACAGTTTGGCTCAGTTCTAGTGGGAACTGTGACATGGAATCCTGATGGATACTAAGTAGATTAGTAGATTAGATGGTATCTATTTGCTCATCTTTCTACAGTTTAGGGAAATACTGTGCAAAATTCATTCCTAAGAATGTAATGATTGTGTCGCATTCCACCCCCCTACCCTTTGCCTGTAACTCCAGAGAGCACCACCTCATTCCTAACCCTTTGCCACCTTTCAGTGGACTCAAGACTATCACTACCTCCTATGTAGAACTTCATTCTGAGTATCCAGGGTATTGTTTGCTTTATCTATATACGAATATCTAGTTATCCGCAGCAGCACTGCTTACCTTCCAAAGCACCTACCTTTCTTCCTCTGATTTGTAGTATTCTATGCTGACCTCTTCAATCCCACATCCAATGTCCCGGACTCATCTTGAGGTATATCAACAACTGGAACCCCCTTTCTTCCTTCTCTGGGTCGGCCTTTTGGAAAGATAATTCTGTAAACCTCATAGCATGTTAAGTAATAGCCAAGCACACAGAGAAGGAACTGACTCTGAGAAAAAGTCAATGAAAATAGTAGGCTATACAGTCTAGGATCAAGAAAATGAGATTGCCATCTCTCTTGCCTCCATTCAATGCCTGGTTTTGCGTCTTCCTGGCTATGTGATCTTGAGCATGTAATTCATTCTCTCTAGAATTCAGCTTATTCATGCCTACAATGAGGGTAGCTATAGAAACTATCTTATAGATTAATGGAGCTAAAGGAAATCCTTGTGAAGTATTTAGCAGTTTCTGGCACATAGTACACCCTTATTGTTTTTATTAATAACGGTAGTATTTGCAATGCATGGAAATTTGGGGAAACGGCACATTTATCCTTGCCAGCATCTTCAATTTTAAATCTGTTAAGTATCTCTCTGTACCAGTTACTTGTAATATAAATAATAAAGAGAAAATAGATTTGGCTCCTGTGGGTTTTTTTTTTTTTTTTCTGTAGAAATTTTCTTGCGAGGGCAGAAGAGAAACTGATATTAATTCAAGGTTTCTTTTTTTGTGCCACCCGTCCTTAAGCTGCCAAATTCAGAGCAAGCAACACGGAACATGTAGAATGTGTTTGAATATTAAATTGATTTACTAGCAATAAATTCATGACCTGAGCTCCTCAGGGATCTTGGGATTTCAACAAATGCAACTAAGAAAAAGAACAAGTTGACATTTAAAAAAGCGTTTATGCTTGCTAGTCTTCAGCAATATTTTGAACCACACTACATCTCTAGCATTGCCTGCAGTAACCAAATGCAATATATATAAGTATTTAGGCTATTTATGTAGTAGGCAAATTAACCACTGCCCAGTTAATTTGTTCTTTGAGGTGGAACGGACAGGAGAACAAGCTGGTGTGAAGCTTGTGGTGCTTTCTTAGGGATACTATCATTAAAATGTGATAATAAATACTACCCCTATTTGATGGCTATTTTAATTTATAATTCTATAATTGTTAACTGCAGCGCTAATTTGGGCTTTCCTATGCCTAGATGCTACATATTCTTGTTAATACCACCCCCTCCTCTGCTAAACAACACATATTCTCCAAAACAATATTTATAGGGGCACCTGGGTGGCTCAGTGGGTTGAGTGTCTGCCTTCAGCTTAGGTCATGACCCCGGGGTCCTAGGATAGAGTCCCACATTGTGTTCCCCACAGGGAGCCTGCTTCTCCCTCTGCCTATGTCTCTGCCTCTCTCTGTATTTGTCATGAATAAATAAAGAATTAAAAAAAAACAATATCTATGAATGCTGTGACCTAAAAGAAAATGTAGAAGGAAGTGAAGATAAAATTTCACCCAGTTAAATCAAGAGGTATTATGATAATAATATTTTAGGTTGTACAGAACTGAAATGGACTCTATTAAAATAGTGCTGGTCTACACCATACAAGGAGACAATCTTTTTTTGTCTTTAATTATCTCAGAATCCTTATCTGTTTTTCATGGAGATAGGCATTTACATAAGCATTATCCCCCCTCTCCCCCCAAAAAAACCCTAAAATGTTATCAGTTTATAGCTGGGCACTACTTCTTTGTCCTTTGGAGATGTGAATGCTTTTTAGGACCTATTAATTACCTTTGTCCACAACCCTCTTGGTGTAATGGACCTTTTCTACTCTGTTATGTGTCAGTTTTTTTTTTTCTTCAAGTTTCATCCATATATTTGATCTTTAAAGTATAAATCCAAACTACCTGTTGCCTATTTTCAGGACTATTAGAATTGGGTCGTTAAAATTTCTAGAAAATGCCTCTAATTGTCAAGTTAATCATTGAAAACAACATAATTGTCATGTTTAGGGGAGAAAAAGGAAGTCGTTTGCCCTTGTCACATAGAGACCTTACAATGACCCCAGTGTCCATTCCCAAATAACACCAATACCTCAGGTTAATTGAGGAGGCCTCTGAGTGAAGATTATGAGGTCACAGCCCTGGTTGCTTCCTGTTTGTAAATACACAGAATAGACTCTAATTAGACTCAAGAGGAAATGTTGCCCAGGGAATGTATTTGGAAGACATGGAGGTGCTTAAACTATTCAAGTCTGTGCAGAAAGAGGTTGGCATTGTTATGTGATATGCCTATTTTTATTTCCTTCCAAAGCTTTACCAAATAAATGTAACCCTAATAAAGAAGATAGACAGAAGGGTGATTTCAGCTACATGTCTCAGGTATAAATGAGATGAATTGCTGTAGCGTAGTGCACCTGTTTCCCTCTGCGTGATAAACAAACTGCTGAGTGTTATTAAAGTGCATTCACTTTAATTGTAATTGAGTGAACATGATCGGGTATGGTATTTGCCTTTGTATAAAATTTTCCCCTTGTAATGATACTTAATCATTCTGGCATATAACATTTCAGGGGACATTAAATTACCATGCTGGAAGGTTGACAATGATCCCTAAGCAAAAACCAGAAAATATTCTTCAAGCTACTGGATTTTTAAAATTCTGCTAATTAAAGAGAATTACAATCATCTTCTGCTATAAAGCATAAAACCCAGTAAAGTTGAGTGAGTTAAACTTCTCCTGTAATTATACATACTTCAAAGACTAATACCTCCCTGGTAATAAGTGGTTTTGTGACTCCAGGATACATGCTTCAAGGTATAGAAAAGGAATGAATACATTTTCATTCCATGTGGCATTATTAAGTATGAGATTAAAAAATAAAATGTTTCACATGGCCAAATTGCATTGCACAGATGCAGTTAGAAATCCTCTGACAACTGTTGCTTGCCCACTACATATTAGCATACTGCTTTATTACACGTATGTATATGATATACAGAAGAGAAAAAACACACATTTATATATATATACACATTTATATATGCATTCATGTGTGTGTGTGTGTGTATGAGTTCTACTTAGAACTCATCATTAAGGGACGCCTGGGTGGCTAAGTGGTTGAGTGGCTGCCTTCGGCTCAGGTCATGATCCTGGGGTCCTGGGATCGAGTCCTGCGTCAGGATCCCTATAGGGAGCCTGCTTCTCTCTCTGCCTATGTTTCTGCCTCTGTGTCTCTCATGAATATACAAATAAAATCTTAAAAAAAAAAAGAAAGAACTCATCATTAAAGCTCAACAATTGTTTGGTTTTCCAGATACTTGGAAAGTGTTGAATTTTTTTAAGTGATCTGTTTAAAGTATTTTTGATCTCTCCAAAACATCAATAGCAAAATTATAAGTTTAATCTCATGTACTTGGATCTTGCTAATTAAAAAAATAAAAATTCAGAAAGGCTAGGCTAAAAATTTGCCTTTGTGCATACGTGGAGATGATAGTTTTCAGTGGCAGGCAGGATGAAGACGGCAGGGAGACATTTGATCTCCATCACAAAGGTTTCTTAGCTTTTAAAGTTTGAGTTAATAACATGCAATGACATGTTCACAATGAATATAGCCTTAAAATTATTCTTATCCAAAGCAGGTCTAGCAGATAACGCTTTTGGCAATGACTGTATTTAACTTTGTAGAGTTAGAAATTACTGCGTAGTTTGAAATGAAATATAAAAATATTTTAAACATATGGACATCGGTAATTCAAGCAGGATATCTATCTCAAATATCACTTTAAATTAATTAGATGTAAAATTTATTTTATTTCTTTTAAAGATTTTATTTATTGATTCATGAGAGACACAGAGAGAGAGAGAGAAAATGAGGGAGAGACACAGGCAGAGGGTGAAGCAAGCTCCATGCAGGGAGCCCGACATGGGTCTCCATCCCGGGTCTCCAGGATCACGATCTGGGCTGAAGGCGGCACTAAACCCCTGAGCCACATGGGCTGCCCTAGGTGTAAAATTTAATTTCGTGGTTCAGTCTATAACCTATCTCTACACAGGAGATTGTAATGATTAGGACCACACCTACTGCCAGACAAAATCAGATGACCTGAATTCAAATCCTACCTCTGACACTGGCTAGCAATTTAACACCAAGGATGTTACCTTTTCTGTTTGGATCTCACTTTCTCAATCTATAAAGATAATTATAATACCTAATCCAAACCCTATCATGAAGATCACTTGACTTAATAGGGGACAGCCTTAGAGCAGTAACTGAAATATAAGAATGCCTGTGTTTGCTATTGTTGTTAACTATTAGGATAAAGTATTAGGGGGGAAGAGAATACAAGAGAGCAAGAGGGAGGGAAGATGGGAAGGAGGAAGAGAAGGAAAGACAAAATAGCATTACTTTGGTCTTGATATTAGTAAAAGCCTAAGGGAGGACTCATGCCAAGATCGATATCCTTTGTTGGAATCAGTCTCAATTTTCCATTTTATTTTGCATTTAGAGACTATGTCCAGGTTTCCATCAGGTGTCTTAAGTGTCCAAGGAAAGCAAATTAAAAGGGTCTGCTGGATTCTGTTTTTCAATGGAGTGCGTTTATTAAATCAGAGCAATGGTTCATGACACTAATCATGCTGTCATATATAAATGGATTACAGCTCTGATCAACCATCAGAAAATATATCTAATTTAAGGGGAGTGTTTATGTACACGTGTGGGGTGTGTGGGTTACTCCATCTATGCCCTCTCCCTTGGATTCTCTCTTTGGAAAACAAAGATTGCATCTGAGAAACATCCAGCAGGGGTGAGAGGTACACCTGGATTGAACCTGCAACCCTATACTCAGCGTATATTTTCCTATTCAACTAAGCTAGATGGCCAAAAGCAATAGAATAGTAATCTGATTTGCTACAATTTATTGTACGTCTTCTGCCATTAAACCACGTCAGTAAAAACATGTAACGATCAATGGCTAATCTCAAAATATAAACCAAATTCTGTAATAATACGCTTACTATTAATCTTCCCATTAATAGATCACATGGCATTCATGTAGTCAGTAAAACGTTATTACAAGAATGTAAGTTATTGCATAATTTGGGGCATTCTGTGATCATAATCCTACTGCATGGCAACAGAGAGGCAGATACCCAGAGAAATTAAGTGGAAACTCTGAATATAAGCATGGATTTCTGCTTATTCTTGCATAGAAATCATGTCCACTGTTTTTTTTTTTTTTTTTTTTTTTAATTTTTATTTATTTATGATAGTCACACAGAGAGAAAGAGAGAGAGGCAGAGACACAGGCAGAGGGAGAAGCAGGCTCCACGCACCAGGAGCCCGATGTGGGATTCGATCCCGGGTCTCCAGGATCGCGCCCTGGGCCAAAGGCAGGCGCCAAACCGCTGCGCCACCCAGGGATCCCTCATGTCCACTGTTAAAGTTTAAATGCTAACACCTCCAGATAAAAATATGGGTAGGGGTTGCTTTAGTCTTAATATTTACAAAAACAAACAAAAACAAAACAAAACAAAACAAAACAAAAATAAACCTCCAAGAGGGTGAAATATTCTTCATGCTCCAACACCAAAAATTTTAACTAGAAGCTACATGTAAAGAAATAGAGACAAATATAATTTTTTTAAATAAAGAAAAATTAGTCAGTAGGAACTGTCCTTTTCTGATATCTTTATTTCAACGTTTCTTTCTCTTCTACTATGCCCCCTCTTATGTTCATTAGAAAAAAATTCTTCACCTCCCTTGTAGATAAATGAATCTTAATAAATAACATAAATTTATATCATCTCTTCAATATTTAAAACATGTGAATATTATCCATCTAACTTTTTTCCTACTATTCTTCACCCAAGTGTGGCTCTGATACCAGATCTTTTATAAAAGTTCTGAGGCATTCAGATGTAAAAGAAGAAAACCCACTCCCCTAGCAATGTAACTTGTAACTAACAAAATTTATAATCAATCTGATTATTTGCTTCTTTATTTCCCTGTGATGGAAACTAATTACCAAAAACCTTTGGCTTTACTGCTTCTAAGTGATTTTTCTTTTTCTTCTTCTTTATTGCCAATACAGAATCATCAACAACTGAACATTTCGGAGTGTGTAAAATGGCTCAAAACTCATCTATCCAAGAAGTTTACGTATGCCCATAAAACCTACCTTTAATCTAGGCTTATTTAAGTTTCTGATAATACAAGTAGACTTACAAAGAAAATAGGCAAGGGCAACATGCCATTTTGATTGCAGAAATTAGAAAATTTTAGTAAGAATCCATTCTCCAGTCTCTGCAAAGGTCCGTATCTTAGAGAATTTGAAGGGCAAAACCACAATCACTTGGCCAAGAAAAGAAGTCAGACTACTATTTCATTATCACTAAATAACATCAACGGCATTAAAAAGTGTTGCCTGAATAAGCTCCTAGACTAGGTATTAGGTTCAGCATGACCTAAATGTTCTGTAAACTTCCCATAACCATAAGAGAGCTGTGTAGATATTATTTAAGTCTTGTATTTTTCCACAAGTTCTTTTCCCCTCAATTTTTATTCTTAGAAGATGAATATTAAGGAGGGAGCCTGTTGTGATGGGCACCAGGTGTTATAAGTGATGAATCACTAAATTCTACTCCTGAAACCATTATTACACTATCTGTTAACTAGAATTTAAATAAAAATTTGCAACAAGGGGCACCTGGATGGCTCTGTGGTTGAGCATCTGCCTTGGCTCAGGTCGTGACCCTGGGGTCCTGGGATCGAGTCCTGCATCAGGCTCCCCATGGAGTGCCTGCTTCTCCCTCTACCTACCTGTCTCTGCCTCTCTGTGTGTGTCTCTTATGACTAAATAAATAAAATCTAAAAAAAAAATTTGAAACAAAAAAGGAGAAATAAGTGAATATAAAAATTGACTTTTTACAAAATTGGCTTGGAATTAAAAAAAAAAAAAGAGTTTGAGATAGATGGAAGGTTGAGAGTAATTGTTAACACCAGTAGTAGCACCCTTCAGGGAAAATACATGACATGGTTGACAAAGAACATTAACGAACCCCCGCCCAAACACCAGACATAGCTAGCAGATTTATTTTACTGTGCTCTGCTCTTAGAGTATTAGTTGCTTACTGTTTCAAGTCACCTCTGAGTTGTTATTATCAAGCTCTCTAAAGAATGAATAATAGCTCTCTATCTAATATTTTCCCATTGGGGTAATGAGGAGTTTACTCCCAGCTCATAGATCCTGCTAGATGATGGCTTTCTTGGATATCAGGTTACATTTTGCATAATTGGGTAACAAGCTACTTCTCAAGGCATTAAATCAATTCATTCTGTTTTACTTAGAGCCTGAGTCACCATGTACCCTATTGACTCATCCTCTACCAAGGGTTCTGCTTAAAGAAATGGATAGTGGCCAAAAGAACATATTTCCCAGAAAAGGATCAGGGCAGATCATGTGACTCTAGGTTTAATAATTATTGACTTCAGAACAAAAAGCTGTATTTTGTTTTGTTTTTATGATGTGGATTTTTAAAAGAATGGGTCAAATTTTGGGTCTTAACCTTTGGGTTAAGGGTAAACAAGGGCTTGGCCTTGCAAAGTTACCCAGAGTGAACCATGAATAGTTAATATTTCTCCAACAGGCATTGTTTAGACTCTACTAAACCATGTCAAAATTGGGCACAGTTGACATGAGTAGATGGATGGGCAAGCCATCAAGCTTAAAAAAAAGGCTAGTGAGGATGGATTTCTGGATTTGTGATGGACATTTAGCTTCTGATTTTTGAGGACAGCTTCCCAGGAAATTATATTAAATGCAGCTGGAACCAGTAAAACATTTTTTCCTTTCAAATGAGGCAGAACGAAAGCAATGTACAAAAACAAAAACTTGTCTGGGACAGCCTGGGTGGCTCAGGGGTTAAAGCACCCAGGGTGTGATCCTGGAGTCCCTGGATCGAGTCCCACGTCGGGCTCCCTGCATGGAGCCTGCTTCTCCCTCTGCCTGTGTCTCTGCCTCTCTCTCTCTATGTCTCTCATGAATAAATAAACAAAATCTTTAAAAAATAAATAAACAAACAAAAACTTGTCTGCATGCACGTTGGTAGCACCTGAAGAACCTTGCGGAATGCTAATACCTGAGTCCCACCCCCAGAGATTCTGTTGCAGTTTGCCCAGAGCACAATGTGGACATCAGGAGGTTTAAAATCTTTCCCAGGTGATTTTAATAAGCAGCCATGGATAAGAACTTCTGACCTAAAGTAAGGTGGGAATAGATAAAATATGGTGAGTAGAGAGAAAATAGGTTGTGGGACTCCTGGATTTAAGGAAAACATTTTTAATAATAGTAAAGAAAAAGCGAAACAACCAGGAAACCAGTCTCACATCCTGTCCCACCATGTCTTGAAAAAATACCAGTGTTGAAAAAATGAATGGATTGCAACGTCCTACTCTGCATCAGTGACTCTCGCAAACAGAATATTGATTGGAAACAAACTACAGGAGAAAACATTTAACATGATACATGCTAAACAAAGAATGCAAAACACCTATTTTAGGGACACATACATTTATTTGCAGGCTAAAAGGAAAGCAAGAGACCAATGAATACAAAATTCCAGGGTAGCAGTTACCTTTCAGAGAAGGATACTCAAGAACTTCAAAGCTCTTGGTCATATTCTCTTTCTTCTGCTGAGCGGTAGGTATAATTTTTTATAAAGGAAATTCCTCTAGAAAAAAAAAAAAAAACCCTGCTATAATTCCTTTGTGATCACTTTAATTTACTTCACCTTAAAAGCCTGATGACTCACTCAAAGTAGGAGTTAACAGAATGAAGGTGTGTTAATGCAGTGAGAGGTGTGACTGTAAACAAGGGGAAGAATTTCAAGATGTTATAAAAGGTGAGGGAATATAAATTAAAAAACAGCTCTCAGGGCAGCCCGGGTGGCTCAGTGGTTTAGTGCTGCCTTCAGCCCAGGGCGTGATCCTGGGGATCCAGGATCGAGTCCTGCGTGGTGCTCCCCGCATGGAGCCTGCTTCTCCCTCTGCCTGTGTCTCTGGGTTTCTCATGAATAAATAAATAAAATTAAAAAAAAACAAAACAGCTCTCAGGAATGCTTACTCTCCTCATAAATTATTAGGTGGGGGTGGAGATAGAAAAACATAGAGAAAGAGGGATGCAGAGAGAGATTGGTTTTCCCTCCTTCAGGTTGAAAATGAAAATAATCACCTATTATATGTTAATTAACTGAATGTAAATAAAATAATTTTTTTTTCTAAAGAAAAAGACATTTTTTCAGCTCCTGGATGATTGTATGTAGTCTTTGGGCTTTGTAGGTGAGGGTTTGAAAGCAGGGGTCTTAGGTCTTCTTGTATTGAAAAAGACGATAGTAATAGAAGAACATGCAAAGAACTTAGGTGGCTGACACAGATAAATATGCTTATGGCTGGCAATTATCCCTTTTGGTTTGGGCATTCAGGTGTCACTGGGCTCCTTAGCTTCCTGCTCTTTTATCCTTGGTTTCTCCCAGGCCTACCTGAATGCAAAACTGAGAACCTCTTAGTTTTGCTGTGGACCTTTAATTGAATATGTTTTATGAGCAACCGGAAGAGGATTTTCCATTGCATCCCTGAGAGCAACAGCTTAAGTAAACATTCTTAGTAACCTAATGCTGCCCCACTGAGCCTCTTCAGTGATTCCGCTCTGGTGGGCTTGCCCCAAATCTCTCTAGCTTTTCTAGTATGCAGAATAGGTCTTCCGTTACACAGGATAATTCATGCTCTTCCAATGTCTACCCCAAAATGTGCAGAGAAAATTAAATCAGTGCTTTCTACAAAGTGGCTATTCAGTGCCCTTGGGCTAGCAGCTTGGGCATCATCTGGGTGCTTTATCGACCCCAGGACTCTGAGCTGTACCACAGCCATACTGGACCAAATGTATGTTTTAACAAACCCCTGGGGGTTGCCTACGCATGAAGCAAGACTCTGCCCCAGAGAATATGGCAACCACGCAAACAGAGGGAAGATCATCACTCTCCTTTGACTATTTCTTAGCTGTTTTTTTTTTCACTTTAATATGCAATTGCAGTCTTAGTCATAGCTCTAGACAACTTATCAAAACACATTTTCTAAACAAACATAATATTCTTCCCGAGAGGAATTCTGAAAAATAGATTTCTATCTGACATTTATCATCATCATTTGGAGCCTGTTGTAGAACCTTAAGTACTGAATAAAATAATTACTGGCCATTAATTTTTCTTCTTCCTCTATCTTGCTCACTGACCCTGTGTTAGGATCCCAGCAAAGCTAGGAGGACAATCTTTACATTTAGAAGAAGTTCAGGCTAGATTCAATTTTTTTCCCTGATCAAAGCTATGAGACAGCTTGGTTTGAAAATCCTAATGGAAGGGGCTAAAGTTTGACCTGCTTATAGTATAAATATATTATAGGTAGAGAAAGAATGTGGAAAATTCTATCTGTAATACCCTTAGTATAGAGAATCCTGTTCAGAATGACTGCAAAACAGTCATCATTTTTCAAGAATAGGGGATTTTGAAGATTCTAAGTCAATAAATATCACCATATCATATCCGATGGGAGTTTTATCTCTGATTACCCTTACCCTTTGGCTATCTGTCATCTGCCTTATTTCTTCTTCTCTCTTCTCGTTGTTAGCAACAATAAAGATTACCTATGCCTAACCAAGATCCAGTAAGGCATTTATCATTGTGCTATCTCAGATATTAAATGAAAAAGAAATTTCAGGGTCGATTCAAGAACCATAAACATAGTTCACATTTGTAAAAAAAAAAAAAGGGGGGGGGTATCTACTTTCCTTCTGTTTTATCTAAGTTCTTGAGATATTTCTTGCCTTCCATTGATTCTGAAAAGTATAAGGTAGTAAACGTTTCTACAGAGACCCAAATTCTTTAAGGGCATCCTTGTTCTTGTGATGATTGCTTTTGTGATGATTACTTAACCCTGATTGTATCAAGATTGGATTTCGCTTCTATATATTAAATTTTGAAACCAGGTTATTCTTATGTAAAACCCTTTCTTAAAGAGATCATCCAATACGCTGTTCTATCACTTTTCACATTGAGAACAACATGACCCTGAGGCCCCAGAAAGTTATTTTAAGTTTTGCAGAAGGACTTGTTTCTTTCCTCCTAGTCATACAAAACAAAGAGCTTGTTGGTTTTTTTTTTGTTTTTTTTTTTACTTTTTCCAAAACACAGAAGCTTATTGAATATCTACTATGCACCTGACCCTATACGTTAACTATAAAGGTAAACTTTTGCACCTTTCCCATCCAGTCCGATTCACTGCTCGCTGACACTTCTGTGTGGCTTGAAGGTTTTCACCTTGCACTAGAGCTATTTTAATCTCTGGATGTTCTTTTTTTCCACTGAGCAAGACCATGACAGGCTGGTGGGAGGTGTGTAAGGAAGGGGATGAGGAGGTTATGTTGGCAGCTTGCAAAGCCATTGGTATCCTGGGACTTAACATCTCCTAAATAAAGTGGGCCTTCAGCTCAAGCCTTATTTAAAAAGGAAAAAAAAAATTCTTCTGCAGATGAAACAGATGCCAGATGGAAACTACTCTGCTGACTTGCTCCAAACAGGCCTGCAGCTGTTACTTCTTCCATAACTTTTTCCAGTGAAATTTTTAGGCTTCACCTGTTGATGGACACAACAGGATTTTTCTTCCTTCCCCCACCCTAGCCTCATCCTCTCCCCAACTTCCCCTTAAAAGGAGAGCAGCCTGAACACTTAGAAAGCACAGGCCTGGGTGAGAGCTCATTATATCTATTAGATATGGACAGCGGACACTGCCTATGGGGTGGGAAGGTTGTGGTTACTTTCAGCTCTTGGTCCTTTGGACCTACTCCTTGTCCTAGAGGGACAAGGCAAGCAGCAGAAAGGTAGATCCCCTGCCTCTACTGTTTCTCTGTATTGTTCTTGAACAACCATTATTCAGAACTAAGCTGAGGCTTGCCCAGGAGCTGGGTAATAACCACCACTTGGCTATAACAGAAATACGGAATCTCAGATTAAAACAGACCAGTGAAACACAAAGTTATAAATCATATCCCAGGTATAAAGGGTAGATTCTCTCTTCAACTGAAATGGACTGTAAGAGCCAAAGAAGGTAAGGAGAAGATTTTCAGCCAGAGGAGGGAGCACTTTCTTGCTGGCTGGCTTACACAGATGGTTGCTTGCTTTTCTGTAAGGTAATTAGGTCTATTGACACACAGGATTTGACATTCAAAAATGATCTCCTAATAGAGCTCCCAACATCTGCTATCAAAGAAGCATAAGATGGCACTGAAAGGTTAAGAACTGAGAGATAACACATTGAAAACTAGCAATATAAGAAAGTTAATTAAAACTCAATCAAGTATTGGGCACAAGCTATATAACGTTTTACATGTTCTACATGCAGCCTATAATTCTCTAGTTTTTCATGATAAATTCTACCTAGGTTTCTCTGGTTAACTAACTTTGTTTGAATTGAAGTGGATTTTTTTTTAACTGTGTGATGCTTCCCAAATCTGCAAGCCCTGCCCCCTAGTCCTCTTCCCTGGGTAGAGGATCTCACCTGCTACTACCCAAACTAGAAGTCTTAAGATGGAAATCTTTCATCTCTGCTCCATCTACTATGTAAACTTGATTACATTGGATCTGCCCTATGCCATCATCATTCCTTTCTTCCCCTTGGCAAATGGAAGAGCTGAGTTCACTATGCCTGATATCCTGTTCACCTCTAACATCCCAGGTAACTTTACTTTGCCAATTTTCTCTACTCTCAGTTGTATGAATAACTTCCTGGGTCAACTGATTTGCTTTTACAGTTGATCAGTTTTCTGTTATTAATACCTACAACAAAAACCTTCAGCCTGTCATCACCTTCTAGCTACCCACCTGATTTCTTTTTGGCATTTGGGATTGGGATCTTAACCAATGTGTGTATTTGTGTCTTTCTTGATATTTATTTATGTATTTTTTACAAGGGAAATTTATATATCTTGGCCGCTCTCCACTTTTTACTAAGAGCTCCCCATGGAGAAAGGATGAGTTTAGAAGAAGCAACTTCTATTATGCTAGATCATTATTAAATAGAGGAATATAAACTACCTTCACAGAGAAAACACATAGCAGGAAGACATGCTTTCAGGGCCCAGAATATTCAAAAGGTGAGGACAGCCAATGTTTTACAATGCTCATGCCAGGAATATTGGTCCTCAACAGGCTCTAGGGATGAAAGCTGCAGATACATCCCCAGCTGCCTGGCTTTAGGAATCCATGAGGGTAATTGTTCTTTAGCCAAATGAGGGATACAGTGAGAAAAAGCCTTTCCTCCAATTTGCTTTGAGGTATGTTTCATGGGCTTGAATATACACAGACAAATGTGGAACACCAGATAATGTGACACAGATCTAAAAATGCCTGCTCCTGGGAGGAAACAAATCCTGGGTCCCCAGAGAGACAACACACACTGCAGCACCAGGGCACCAGAAAGAGAGCTTAGAAGCAAAGTGGAAAAAGGTAACTTCAGTATAAAACTGTCACCTGCCAACCAGCTTTGTAGCCTTGAGTGAGTTTCTTAAACAATCTGCACTTCAATGTTCATATTCGTAAGACAGGGTTGATAATCAGAGTAGTACTGTGATAATTAATTTTATATGTTAAGCTCACTTGGCTAAGGGATGCCCAGATAGCTGGAAAACATTTCTGGGTATGTCAGTGAGAGTATTTCCAGAACTGATTAGCCTTCGAATTAGTAAATTGAATAAGGCAGATGGCCTTCCCCAATGTAGGTGGGCATCATCATCCCTCAAGGGGTTGAACAGGAAAGAAAAAAAAAAAAAAAAAAGAAGAAAGGCGAATTCTCTATCTTCTTGAGCTGGAACCCCCTTTTCTGCTGTCCTCAGACCTTGGGCCTTTAGACTTTGAGAAGAGGACTTACACCAGCAACCTCCTTCTTATCCCCCACCCCTGCCCCCAGTTCTTAGGCTGAATTATACCACTGGCTTTCCTAGTTCTCTAGCTTGCAGATTGCCTATCTTGGGTCTTCTCAGCCTTCATAATTTCATGGCCCAATTCCTATAATGAATCTTCTCTCATCTATGTCTGTATATCCTATTGGTTCTATTTCTTTGGAGAGCCTGGACTAACACAACCACCTTCCTTAAAGGGCCATTAGCAGACATATACAAGATATTTAGTGTCTGCCACCTGTTAAATCTGAGCTATATTATTTTACATAACTGCTCCTCTAAGCAAGGAAATAGTATGCATCGACTAATTTTTATCACCCTTTCCCACACACATATTATATATAGTGTCATAATTAACAGAAGAATGGGAGATTTCTCCCAGCAGGGTTTAATTTCAACTCTGAAAATGAGACAACTGTCACCATCAGGCTGCATCTTGGTACATCCTGGACAACCAGAAATTTTTTCTATGTACCTAGCTCTAGAGTCTCTTCTTTGGCATTGGATGACAGGAGTCTGATGAAATACCATTTTGGTATATCATTGCACTGACTGCTCTGAGGCTGCAGGTGAGGTTGTTTTCTACATTTTATGAGATTGCAGTTGGTGCCCTGGAAACTCCTCTGTGAACTCAGAGCATTATTAAAGTAAACCAGCATCTGAAGCACTGAAAAGAAAGAATGGTACCCACCTGAGGTGGAGAGGCCTCTACTTTATCCTCCTAACAAAGTAAACCTTTGGCTGATTGAGCATAAGATTATTTTTAATTTTAGATTAGTTTATTTGGACATTGACCTATGAGTTACAGACTTTACATGCTATTTGAGCTTTTTTGTCTCCTTATGAACTTTGGTATAAATTGGAGATCATACTGAAATTTCAGAAATCTCTATGTGTTTGTATGATAGTGTGCATTCATGTTCTGCCATTTAATCTTATTCCCTATAATCTCTCTTGACCTCTAGACAATATGTCTGCACATGATTTGGAATGGGGAAGAAATTATAAAATACTCCTAGAAATCAATAAAGACAAGACCAAGAAGGCAAGAGCAAAATGGGTAAGAGCCTGGAATAGGCACTTCACCAAAGAGGATGTTAAATGGTGATCGCACATATGAAGGTATGTTTAATTTCATTAGCCATGAGGGATATAGAAATTGATGTCCAAAGGAGATACCACTGCATGCCCACTGGAATGTGTAAAATTAAAAAAAAAAAGATTCAATACCCACTATTGGTTATGATTTTGAACAGCTGGCAGGAATCATACACTGCTTTAAGCATACGAATTGGTGAAACCACACTGAAAAACTCTTTGGTAGTAAGCATCTCATGAGCATACCATATGATCCAGTGATTTCACCACAGACACATAAAACACAAATACAAACACATGTTCCCCGATCTACAGGAACAGGAACTTTATAGGTAATGCAATGGCACTAAATTCCTATCTTTCAATGATTACTCTGAATGTAAGTTCTTCAATCAAAAGACATAGGGTATCAAAGTGGATTTAAAAACCAGACCCATCAATATGCTGCTTATAAGGGACTCATTTTAGACCCAAAGTCACCTCCAGATTGAAAGTGAGGGGGTGGAGAGCCATTTATCATGCTAATGGACATCAAAGGAAAGCTAGAGGGGCTTTCTTTCAGAAAAACTTTCAGAAAAACATACTTCTATCAGAAAAACTAGATTTTAAAACAAAGACTGAAATAAGAGATGAAGAAAGAAAATATAATAAAGGGGTCTATCCAATAAGATCTAACAATTGTAAATACTTATGCCCTTAACTTGGAAGCAACCAAGTGTGTGTGTGTGTGTATGTGTGTGTGTGTGTGTATACATATATATATAAATAACAAACTTAAACTCAATGGTAATGAAACAATAATAGTTGGGGACTTTAATACCCTATTTACAACAATGGACAGATAATCTAAGCAGATCAACAAGGCAACAAGGGCTTTTACTGATACACTGGACCAGAAGGACTTCACAGATATATTCAGACCATCTCATTCTAAAGCAGCAGAATACATACCCTTTTCCAGTGCAAATGGAATATTTTCCAGAATAGGTCACATACTGGGTCACTAATCAGGACTCCACCGGTACAAAAAGATTGAGATCATACTATGCATATTTTCAGACCACAATGCTATGAATCTTGAAGTCAACCACAAGAAAAATTTTGGAAGGACCATAAATACATGGAAGCAAAAGAACATCCTACAGAAGACTGAATGGGTCAATCAGGAAATAAAAAAAAAAAAAAAGAATTTAAAAAATACATGGAAACAACAACAACAAAAATGCAAGCACAAGAGTCCAATACCTTTGGGATGCAGCAAAGGCAGGCCTAAGAGTGTATCAGAATACAAGCCTTCCTCAAGAAGCAAAAGTAGTCTCAAATATACAACCTAACCTCACACCTAAAGGAGCTGGAAAAAGAACAGCAAATAAAGCCTAAACCCAGCAGGAGAAAAGAAATAGTAAAGATTAGAGCAGAAATCAATGATATAGGAAAAAAAAAAAAAGACAGTAGAACAGGTCAACAAAACTAGGAACTGGGTCTCTGAAAGAATTAATAAGATTAGTAAAACCCTAGCCAGACTTATCAAAAAGAAGAGAGAAAGAACCCAAATAAATAAAGCATGAATGAAAGAGATCACAACCAACATTGCAGAAATACAATTATAAGAGAATATTATGAGCAATCATATTCCAAAAAACTAGGCAATGTGGAAGAAATGGATAAATTCCTGGAAGCCTATAAACTACCAAAAGTGAAACAGGAAGAAATAGAAAGTCTGAACAGACCCATAACCAGAAAAGAAATTGAATCCATAATCAAAAATCTTCCAAAAACCAAGAGTCCAGAGCCAGATGGCTTCCCAGGGGAACTCTACCAAACATTTAAAGAAGAATTGATACCTATGCTTCTGAAACTGTTCCAAAAAATATAAATGGAAGGAAAATTTCTAAATGCATTCTATGAGGCCAGCATTACCCTGATCTTAAAACCAAACACCCCACTACAAAGGAGAATTACAGACCAATATTGCTGATGAACATGGATGCAAAAGTTCTCCACAAAATACTAGCCAATAGTATTTACTGGATCCAATAGTATATTAAAAGGATTATTTACCAGGACCAAGTGGGATTTATTCCTGGGCTGCCAGTATGGTTCAACATCTGCAAATCAATCAACATGATACACCACATTAATAAAAGAAAGGATAAGAACCATATGATCCTTTCAATAGACACAGAAAAAGCATTTGACAAAACAGAACATTCTTTCTTCATAAAAATTCTCAACAAAGTAGGGATAGAGGGAACACACATCAACATCATAAAGGCTGCATATGAAAGAGCCACAGCTAACATCATCCTTAATGGGGAAAAACTGAGAGCCTTTCCCCTAAGGTCAGGAACACAGCAGGGATGTCCACTCTCACCACTGTTGTTCAACATAGTACTGGAAGTCCTAGCTTCAGTAATCAGACAACAAAAAGAAATAAAACGCATCCAAATCATCAAAGAAGTCGAACTTTAACTCTGCAGACAATAGGATACTCTATGTAGAAAACTTAAAAGACTCCACCAAAAAAATTGCCAGAACTGGTACAGGAATTCAGTAAAATCACAGGATATAAAATCAATGCACAGAAGTCTGTTGCATTTCTATACACTAGCAATGAAGCAGAAGACAAATCAAGGAACTGTCCCCATTTACAACTGCACTAAAAACCGTAAGATACCCAGGAATAAACCTTACCAAAGAGTCAAAAGATCTGTACTCTGAAAACTATAGAACACTTATGAAAGAAATTGAAGAAGACACAAAGAAATGGAAAAACATTCCACGATCATGGGTTGGAAGAACAAATATTATTAAAATGTCTAAACTGCCCAAAGCAATCTACACATTCAATGCAATCCCTATCAAAATAACACCAGCATTTTTACAGAGCTGGAACAAACAATTCTAAAATTTGTAGGGAACCAGAAAGGACCCTGAATAGCCAAAGGAATGTTGAAAAAGAAAAACAAAGCTGGAGGTGCCACCATTCCAGACTTCAAGCTGTATTCTGAAGCTGTAATCATCAAGACAGTATGGTACTGGCAAAAAAAACAGACCCATAGATCAATGGAACAGAATACAGAACCCAGAAATGGACCCTCAAGTATATGGTCAACTCATCTTCAACAAAGCAGGAAAAAATATCCAAGGGAAAAAAGTCTTTTCAACAAATAGTGTTGGGAAAATTAGATAGACATGTGCAAAAGAATGAAACTGGATCAGCTTCTTGCACTATACACAAAAATAAATTTAAAAATGGATGAAAGACCTAAATGTAAGACAGGAATCCATTAAAATCCTAGAGGAGAACACAGGCAACAACCTCTTTGACTTTGGCCACAGCAGCTTCTTACTAGACACGTCCCTAGAGGCAAGGGAAACAAAAGCAAACATGAACTATTGGGACTTCATCAAGATAAAAAGCTTTTGCACAGCAAAGGAAACAATCAACAAAACTAAAAAGTGACCTATGGAATGGGAGAAGATATTTGCAAATGACATATGAGATAAAGGGCTACTATCCAAAAGTTATAAATAACTTATCAAACTCAACACCTCAAAAAACAAAAAAATCCATTCAACAAATGGGCAGAAGACGTGTCCATTTCTCCAAAGACGATAAATGGCTACCATATGAAAAAAATGTTCAACATCACTCATCATCAGGGAGATACAAATCAAAACCACAATGAGATGCCATCTCACACTGGTCAGAATGGCTAAAATTAAACCACTCCGGAAACAACAGATGTTGATGAGGATGGAGAGAATGATGAATGAACCCTTTTACACTGTTAGTGGAAATGCCAACTGGTGCAGCAACTCTGGAAAACAATATGGAGGTTCCTCAAAAAGTTAAAAATAGAACTACTGTATGACCCAGGATTTGCACTCCTAGGTATTTATACAAAGGATACAAAAATAGTGATTCAAAGGGGCACAAGCACCCCAATGTTTATAGCAGCAATGTCCACAATAACTGAATATGGAAAGATCCCAGATGTCCACTGATGGGTGAATAAAGAAGTGGTGCCTATACACAGTGGAATATTACTCAGCCATCAAAAAGAATGAAATCTTGCCATTTGTAACAACATGGATGAAGCTAGAGGATATTATGCTAAGAGAAATAAGTCAGAGAATGATGAATAACATATGGTTTCACTCATATGTGGAATTTAAGAAAAAAAACAGATGAATATAGGGGAAGGGAAGGACAAATAAGATAAAAACAGAGAGGCAAACCTTAAGAGACTCTTCACTGTAGGGAACAAACTGATGGTTGTTAGAGGGGAGGAGAAAGGGGAGTGGAGTAATTGGATGATGGGCATTTAAGAGGGCACTTGACATAATGAGCCCTGATGTGAGCTCATATGAGCTCATATAACACGGGGTGTTATATGCAACAGATGAATCACTAAATTCTACCCCTGAAACTAGTAATACACTACATGTTAAGTAACTTGAATTTAAATAAAATAAAATAAAATAAAATAAAATAAAATAAAATAAAATAAAATAAAAATAAAATAAAAAACAGAAAAAGCCCACATGTCCCCCAAAAGACACGTACAAGAATTTTTCATAGCAGCACTATTTGCAATAGTTCCAAACTAGAAACGACAAATTACTTTTTACAGTTATGACCAGGCTGGATCTTCAAAGGACGAACCAAAGTGGCTTTCACTTTAAAAATTTTCAGAGTAGGGATGCCTGGGTAGTTCAGGGGTTGAGTGTCTGCCTTTGGCCCAGGGCATGATCCTGGAGTCCCTGGATCGAGTCCCACATTGGGCTCCCTGGATGCAGCCTGCTTCTCTCTCTAACTATGTTTCTGCCTCTCTCTGTGTGTCTCTCATGAATAAATAAAATCTTTTTTAAAAATTTAAAAATACATAAATAAAAATTCTCAGAGCAGCTCCACTGAGTCTCTCTAAAAAGTCTTGTAAAAAGAGGACAACTAGAAAAAAGAGAGAGAGAGAAATTGAGAGCGAACAACCAGCATTGTGACTCTCCTGCCCTGATGAATAACCACATCACCAATGAAGTAGCATTGCCCAAATCATCAAACCAGGATCTGATCAAGACTATAAACCCAACCACCAATGTTTGGGAAATGCAAAGGGACATGCAAAATCAGGACTGTGGAGAAGTATAGGGTCCAAAGATCTGATTTCTTTAGCAATAAATTGTAAGGTAATAAGGGAGAAGGAAAGCTTGTCTTTTAATAATTCATTAAGCTACACAGTTGTTCTGTGTGGTTTTCTGTGTCAGTGTTATATTTCACAGTAAAAACTCTATCAAGCTCTGTCACTGTGCTTGCTGCAGAGAAGCAAACATGAATATGCCAAGATTCTTTTCCTCAAAGGGAATTAAAAATGTAGTCCTTGTGTGCACCATAGTGTTGTAAGCTCTATAAAGGAAATAGTTCTGGAAACGAGAGGAAGGATCTCATTACTTAGAGACACAGATAGAAGATAGATCATCATTATCCATTGTCACCCATTGTTTTAGCTTGGACTACAATAATAAAATAGCATTGACTGGGTGGCTAATTAACAGAGATTTGTTTTCTTATAGTTCTGGAGGCCAGAAGTCTGAGATTAGGGTACTAGCATGGTTGGGTCTGATGAGAGCTCTCTTTCTAGCTTGCAGAAAACTATATTTTGTGTGTGTGTCTTCATAAGGCAGAGAGAGAGAGAGAGAGAGACCGACCTGGTGTCTCTTCTTAAAGGAGCACTAATCCCATCATGAGGTCCCCACCACCATGATTTCATCTTATCCTAACTATCCCAAAGGTGTCATCTTCACACAGCATTACATTGTAGATTAGGGCTTCAGCATATGAATTTGAATTTTTAGCACCTGGTTATAGAGGTTTGGGGGAAACTGAGGGATATCTATTAGCATATAGTCCCAATTCCTTGGGACACGTGCACCCCTTACCCACCTAAGATCTTATAGGCAAAGATGATAGCTACCCTGTAGGGAGAACCGATGTGCCTTTAAAATTCTATCACACTTAGGGAAAAGAAAACTTACATGTCTAGCGAACCCAATTGCAGTTAGTCATAATCCCTGACTGTGGTCAGTATGCTTGTGTCTAGCAATTCCCCTCTTACCTCTCTTGTTTTTCTTAACTGCTTACTTTTAATTTTCTGTGGGTTTAGTGCAAGGACTTTGTTACCTCTATTTTAGACATTTTTTTTCTCTTTCTCGGCAAAATTTTGGTAACGTGACCTTTAGGTCAGTAAGCTTTTCTATTACATTTTCAATGCCAGTGTTCTCATTACCCCATTCTTGTGAGTCGTTTAGGTTCTGAAGTTTCTCTAACATGTATCTTCAATTAGTACCATGTCAGAATTAGAAACAAATGAAATGAGAATTTCAAAATTGAGTTCAAAAGAGACTATTCTCCACTCTAGGCCTCAAGGAAGACTTTACCTACTGACTAAACTCTCCAAATGGTCATAGTGAAGATTAATGCAGTGAGACATATTCAAGGAGACTCAGTAATTGGTCTGTAATGAGAAAAGGAAATCTACCAAAGTCCCATAGCTGCCTATGTTCCTTCACTTAGGATATGCCTGAGAAACAAGTGTGGCCCATATTTCCATCTCTGGGGCTATCTAAATCCTACTGATATCATAATGGAAAACAAACTTTTAAACACACACATGGGCTCTGTTCTTAAAAACATGCCATCATATGAGCATTGCAGAGTAATAAATGGACAATTACAATACAGCATAATATAAGCTATTTTAGAAATGAATCTTGTGCTGTGGAAACCCACTGAATAGGACATGTTCACACAAGGTTTGCAAGGCACGGAACACATAAGCATGGTGTGGGATACAGAAAACCAGGACACGATCACTTCCCCCCTTAAGCTTATAAATGTGGGAGAGAAGACAAAGTCAGGAAGTGGTAAATAACAATTCTGGACAGTACAAGATGAAGTGTAAAATGAGTGGCCAGACCCTTTAAATGTAATAGGAATTAAGAGAAAGGAGAGCCCTGGACTATTGTAAAGATTTAAGACAGGAAGTAGAACTTAAGAAATTTGGGATTGAGTCAGTGGGCAACAGATGAAGACAATAAGGCCAATGGCTATGTATAGAATTATGAGGTCTCAGTTCCTGGCCACTGAGACAAATAGAGTTGTTTTTATTTATAGTTATTTTGATTTCATGCCTTTAAAACCATAAATAGCACTACTAGCTTGACTAGCATGAGGTAAGTTCTAGGTATCAGTTAATGGACACAATATTTACAAGGACAGAATTCATCTTACAGAGATGGCATGCCATGTGTGCATAATAGCCTTAATGTGTTTAGGAAAATATTATTGGATTAAAAACCAGACATTTTTAATTTAATAGAGCTACATACAAAGAGTCATAAATGACTCACCCAATTGCCTCTTCATGGTTCAATGTTTATTTAACACCAATATAAAAATAGTAAAAATATCATGCATAGAATTTAACCTAAGTGCTTTACAGATGGGCATTAGAACCAGTTTTAAAGATGACATGAGGAGACACCAACTTCAAGATACTAAACACTTTGGAGAAAATCAAAGTAGGACAAGAGAAAGGAATCATGATAAGAATGCAAGCAATTAAATAGTGTAGAACCCAATTGGGCATATGGGCTTAAATACGCTGCAGGTCCCTCTCCATCTGGACTTTAATAAGCTTTGAGTTATTGCCAATAAAATGCCAAGGAGGCCTCTTCCGGCATTCATGGGCATCTGTCCACATGGTTCAAACAGGCAGCTGATGGGTTACAGTTGCTGTTGAGGGCATAATCGAGAAGGAGGCCAGCATTTCAAAGTGGGCCAACATTTCACAAGCTACCTCTAGCCAGAGTTCTTTGTGGGGCGCTAGCCTCCATGAAAATTATTTGCTTCAGTATCACTTGAAATAATTTTAAAGAACTATGAATTCTCTCCCCCATTTTTAAGTAGATGTGTTGATACATGTAAGTTTTCATCAAAATCTTAAGGAGTGGGATAGAATATATTTTTGGTATATTGTAAATATTAATTGTTTAACACCCTAACCCCACTCTTTTCGTTTTGTCTACAGAATCTAAATTCCAAGGTGATTTGATATACATCATTATCTATTTAAGGAATACATGAACCAGCTTTTAATCCTCAAAAATACGATAGGATTTCTCATATTTATATTTCCATTCTATTTCTCCAATTTTATCTAAAGTGCAATCATTTTTTTTTTAAATTTCTGTCATTCTGGAAAGTATGTGTTATGAGTCATCTGGTGATTTAAATTTGATTTCCATGACTAGGCCTTATTATATTTTTTAATTCGTGAATTATCAATATTTTAACTATTAAAATTATTTTGACATATTTTATAAAAGTCACAGACGTGGTATTTTAATAGGACAGTTTTTATATTGACTCTATTTTGATACCCCACTCCCATCAAGACTCTTACCTTTTAAGCTTTTTATGGTTTTTTTTTTTAGCTTTTTATGTTAATGTACGGTTATGTTAACATATGGTTAGCATCAATAAAAACTTACCAATTAGACTCTCAGACCATCTCTAAACCTTACTTCATCCCTCATTTATGATATTCAAGAATAACCCCCAAGTGACTATCATAGATGGAATGAAGATAGTGGTTTCATACATTATTTGTTAAAAAGAAGATTTAGGGGCTCCTACGTGGCTCAGTCGATTAGCCATCTGCCTTTGCACAGGTCATGATCTCAGGATCCTGGGATCAAGCCCTGTGTCAGGCTCCCTACTCAGTGGAGGGTCTACTTCTCTCTCTCCCTCTTCCTCTGCCCCTTCCTCCACCCCCTCCCACACCTTGCTCATGCTCTCTCTCCTGTCTCTCAAATAAATAATATCTTTAAAAAAAAGATTTAAATCATATGTTTGGGGTTTTATTTTTTATTTTTATTTTTAATTTTTTTATTTATTTATGATAGTCACACAGAGAGAGAGGGAGAGGCAGAGACACAGGCAGAGGGAGAAGCAGGCTCCATGCACCGGGAGCCCGACGTGGGATTCGATCCCGGATCTCCAGGATCGCGCCCTGGGCCAAAGGCAGGCGCTAAACCGCGGCGCCACCCAGGGATCCCTATGTTTGGGGTTTTAGAAAAAGATATGAAAATGTAAAAGGCTCAACATCCAATGACATGTTTTGTCATAATGTCCTTTGAAATCTATGCAAAGCAGACATTTTGTCTGAATATAGAACATTAAATCTCATTTATCTGATTTTTTTAATTAAACAATGATTCAAATTCAGTAGACTTTGGTTTTGATTCTAGTTTTGTCACTAAATAACTTGTTTGGGCTTCAGGTTTATTCATCTGTAGAATGAAGCACTGAAAGTGCTAACACTGCTGATAAGCAGATAATCATCAGTTCTACTCACGTAAACCTAAGGTCATATGCACTAATTTTAGCATGCACTGAGGTTCTTTTTCTTTTTTCCTTCTTTTTTTTAAATTTATTTATGATAGTCACACAGAGAGAGAGAGAGAAAGAGGCAGAGACATAGGCGGAGGCAGAAGCAGGCTCCATGCACCAGGAGCCGGATGTGGGATTCTATTCCAGGTCTCCAGGATCGTGCCCTGGGCCAAAGGCAGGCGCTAAACTGCTGTGCCACCCAGGGATCCCTCAGCCTATCCTTCTTTTTTTTTTATTTTTTATTTTTATTGGTGTTCAATTTACTAACATACAGAATAACACCCAGTGCCCGTCACCCATTCACTCCCACCCCCCGCCCTCCTCCCCTTCTACCACCCCTAGTTCGTTTCCCAGAGTTAGCAGTCTTTACGTTCTGTCTCCCTTTCTGATATTTCCCACACATTTCTTCTCCCTTCCCTTATATTCCCTTTCACTATTATTTATATTCCCCAAATGAATGAGAACATGTAATGTTTGTCCTTCTCCGACTGACTTACTTCACTCAGCATAATACCCTCCAGTTCCATCCACGTTGAAGCAAATGGTGGGTATTTGTCATTTCTAATAGCTGAGTAATATTCCATTGTATACATAAACCACATCTTCTTTATCCATTCATCTTTCGTTGGACACCGAGGCTCCTTCCACAGTTTGGCGATGGTGGCCATTGCTGCTATAAACATCGGGGTGCAGGTGTCCCGGCGTTTCATTGCATTTGTATCTTTGGGGTAAATCCCCAACAGTGCAATTGTTGGGTCGTAGGGCAGGTCTATTTTTAACTGTTTGAGGAACCTCCACACAGTTTTCCAGAGTGGCTGCACCAGTTCACATTCCCACCAACAGTGTAAGAGGGTTCCCTTTTCTCCGCATCCTCTCCAACATTTGTTGTTTCCTGCCTTGTTAATTTTCCCCATTCTCACTGGTGTGAGGTGGTATCTCATTGTGGTTTTGATTTGTATTTCCCTGATGGCAAGTGATGCAGAGCATTTTCTCATATGCATGTTGGCCATGTCTATGTCTTCCTCTGTGAGATTTCTGTTCATGTCTTTTGCCCATTTCATGATTGGCTTGTTTGTTTCTTTGGTGTTGAGTTTAATAAGTTCTTTATAGATCTTGGAAACTAGCCCTTTATCTGATATGTCACTTGCAAATATCTTCTCCCATTCTGTAGGTTGTCTTTGAGTTTTGTTGACTGTATCCTTTGCTGTGCAAAAGCTTCTTATCTTGATAAAGTCCCAATAGTTCATTTTTGCTTTTGTTTCTTTTGCCTTCATGGATGTATCTTGCAAGAAGTTACTATGGCCGAGTTCAAAAAGGGTGTTGCCTGTGTTCTTCTCTAGGATTTTGATGGAATCTTGTCTCACATTTAGATCTTTCATCCATTTTGAGTTTATCTTTGTGTATGGTGAAAGAGAGTGGTCTAGTTTCATTCTTCTGCATGTGGATGTCCAATTTTCCCAGCACCATTTATTGAAGAGACTGTCTTTCTTCCAATGGATAGTCTTTCCTCCTCTATCGAATATTAGTTGCCCATAAAGTTCAGGGTCCACTTCTGGATTCTCTATTCTGTTCCATTGATCTATGTGTCTGTTTTTGTGCCAGTACCACACTGTCTTGATGACCACAGCTTTGTAGTACAACCTGGAATCTGGCATTGTGATGCCCCCAGATATGGTTTTCTTTTTTAAAATTCCCCTGGCTATTCGGGGTCTTTTCTGATTCCACACTAATCTTAAAATAATTCGTTCTAACTCTCTGAAGAAAGTCCATGGTATTTTGATAGGGATTGCATTAAACGTGTATATTGCCCTGGGTAACATTGACATTTTCACAATATTAATTCTGCCAATCCATGAGCATGGAATATTTTTCCATCTCTTTGTGTCTTCCTCAATTTCTTTCAAAAGTGTTCTATAGTTTTGAGGGTATAGATCATTTACATCTTTGGTGAGGTTTATTCCTAGGTATCTTATGCTTTTGGGTGCAATTGTAAATGGGATTGACCCCTTAATTTCTCTTTCTTCAGTCTCATTGTTAGTGTATAGAAATGCCACTGACTTCTGGGCATTGATTTTGTATCCTGCCACGCTACCGAATTGCTGTATGAGTTCTAGCAATCTTGGGGTGGAGACTTTTGGGTTTTCTATGTAGAGTATCATGTAATCGGCGAAGAGGGAGAGTTTGACTTCTTCTTTGCCAATTTGAATGCCTTTAATGTCTTTTTGTTGTCTGATTGCTGAGGCTAGGACTTCCAGTACTATGTTGAACAGCAGTGGTGAGAGTGGACATCCCTGTCTTGTTCCTGATCTTAGGGGAAAGGCTCCCAGTGCTTCCCCATTGAGAATGATATTTGCTGTGGGCTTTTCATAGATGGCTTTTAAGATGTCCAGGAATGTTCCCTCTATCCCTACACTCTGAAGAGTTTTGATCAGGAATGGATGCTGTATTTTGTCAAATGCTTTCTCTGCATCCAATGAGAGGATCATATGGTTCTTGGTTTTTCTCTTGCTGATATGATGAATCACATTGATTGTTTTACGGGTGTTGAACCAGCCTTGTGTCCCAGGGATAAATCCTACTTGGTCATGGTGAATAATTTTCTTAATGTACTGTTGGATCCTATTGGCCAGTATCTTGTTGAGAATTTTTGCATCCATGTTCATCAGGGATATTGGTCTGTAATTCTCCTTTTTGGTGGGGTCTTTGTCTGGCTTTGGAATTAAGGTGATGCTGGCTTCATAGAACGAATTTGGAAGTACTCCATCTCTTTCTATCTTTCCAAACAGCTTTAGGAGAATAGGTATGGTTTCTTCTTTAAACGTTTGATAAAATTCCCCTGGGAAGCCATCTGGCCCTGGACTCTTGTGTCTTGGGAGGTTTTTGATGACTGCTTCAATTTCCTCCCTGGTTATTGGCCTGTTCAGGTTTTCTATTTCTTCCTGTTCCAGTTTTGGTAGTTTGTGGCTTTCCAGGAATGCGTCCATTTCTTCTAGATTGCCTAATTTATTGGCGTATAGCTGTTCATAATATGTTTTTAAAATCGTTTGTATTTCCTTGGTGTTGGTAGTGATCTCTCCTTTCTCATTCATGATTTTATTAATTCGAGTCTTCTCTCTCTTCTTTTTAATAAGGCTGGCTAATGGTTTATCTATCTTATTAATTCTTTCAAAGAACCAACTCCTGGTTCTGTTGATCTGTTCCACAGTTCTTCTGGTCTCGATTTCGTTGAGTTCTGCTCGAATCTTTATTAACTCCCTTCTTCTCTTGGGTGTAGGATCTATTTGCTGTTTTTTCTCTAGCTCCTTTATGTGTAAGGTTAGCTTTTGTATTTGAGTTCTTTCCAGTTTTTGAATGGATGCTTGTATTGCGATGTATTTCCCCCTTAGGACTGCTTTTGCTGCATCCCAAAGATTTTGAACGGTTGTATCTTCATTCTCATTAGTTTCCATGAATCTTTTTAATTCTTCCTTAATTTCCTGGTTGACCCTTTTATCTTTTAGCAGGATGGTCCTTAACCTCCACGTGTTTGAGGTCCTTCCAAACTTCTTGTTGTGATTTAGTTCTAATTTCAAGGCATTATGGTCCGAGAATATGCAGGGGACCATCCCAATCTTTTGGTATCAGTTCAGACCCGATTTGTGACCCAATATGTGGTCTATTCTGGAGAAAGTTCCATGTGCGCTTGAGAAGAATGTGTATTCAGTTGAGTTTGGATGTAAAGTTCTGTAGATATCTGTGAAATCCATCTGGTCCAGTGTATCATTTAAAGCTCTCGTTTCTTTGGAGATGTTGTGCTTAGAAGACCTATCGAGTATAGAAAGAGCTAGATTGAAGTCACCAAGTATAAGTGTATTATTATCTAAGTATTTCTTCACTTTGGTTAATAATTGATATATTTGGCAGCTCCCACATTCGGAGCATATATATTGAGGATTGTTAAGTCCTCTTGTTGAATAGATCCTTTAAGTATGATATAGTGTCCCTCTTCATCTCTCACTACAGTCTTTGGGGTAAATTTTAGTTTATCTGATATAAGGATGGCTACCCCTGCTTTCTTTTGAGGACCATTCGAATGGTAAATGGTTCTCCAACCTTTTATTTTCAGGCTGTAGGTGTCCTTCTGTCTAAAATGAGTCTCTTGTAGACAGCAAATAGATGGGTCCTGCTTTTTTATCCAGTCTGAAACCCTGCGCCTTTTGATGGGGTCATTAAGCCCGTTCACATTCAGAGTTACTATTGAGAGATATGAGTTTAGTGTCATCATGATATCTATTCAGTCTTTGTTTTTGTGGACTGTTCCACTGAACTTCTTCTTAAAGGGGAATTTTAAGAGTCCCCCTTAAAATTTCTTGCAGAGCTGGTTTGGAGGTCACATATTCTTTTAGTTGCTGCCTGTCTTGGAAGCTCTTTATCTCTCCTTCCATTTTGAATGAGAGCCTTGCTGGATAAAGTATTCTTGGTTGCATGTTCTTCTCATTTAGGACCCTGAATATATCCTGCCAGCCCTTTCTGGCCTGCCAGGTCTCTGTGGAGAGGTCTGCTGTTACCCTAATACTCCTCCCCATAAAAGTCAGGGATTTCTTGTCTCTTGCTGCTTTAAGGATCTTCTCCTTATCTTTGGAATTTGCAAGCTTCACAATTAAATGTCGAGGTGTTGAACGGTTTTTATTGATTTTAGGGGGGGAATCTCTCTATTTCCTGAATCTGAATGCCTGTTTCCCTTCCCAGATTAGGAAAGTTTTCAGCTAGAATTTGTTCAAATACATATTCTGGCCCTCTGTCCCTTTCGGCGCCCTCGGGAACCCCAATTAAACGTAGGTTTTTCTTCCTCAGGCTGTCGTTTATTTCCCTTAATCTATCCTCATGGTCTTTTAATTGTTTGTCTCTTTTTTCCTCAGTTTCCCTCTTTGCTATCAACTTGTCTTCTAGGTCACTCACTCGTTCTTCCACCTCGTTAACCCTCGTCGTTAGGACATCTAGTTTGGATTGCATCTCATTCAATTGATTTTTAATTTCTGCCTGATCAGCTCTAAATTCTGCAGTCATGAAGTCTCTTGAGTCCTTTATACTTTTTTCTAGAGCCACCAGTAGCTGTATAATAGTGCTTCTGAATTGGCTTTCTGACATTGAATTGTAATCCAGATTTTGTAACTCTGTGGGAGAGAGGACTGTTTCTGATTCTTTCTTTTGAGGTGAGGTTTTCCTTCTAGTCATTTTGCTCAGTGCAGAGTGGCCAAAAGCAAGTTGTATTGGGAAAAAGAGAAAAAGAGAGGAGAAAAAGAAGGAAAGAAAAGAGAAAGAGAAAAAAAAAGGTAAGAAAAAAAAACGAAAAAAAAAAAGAAGAAAAAGAGAAAGAAAAAGAAAGGGTGGGGGAAGGAAACAAATCAAAAAGCAAAACAAAACAAAACAAACAAACAAACAAAAAGAACCACGGGGGAGTATCTTCTGATTCTGTGTTCTTTAAGTCCCTTGGCTTCTCCTGGAAGTTGTCAGTCTAGCTGATCTTCTGGGGGAGGGGCCTGTTGTGCTGATTTTCAGGTGTTAGCAGTTGGGGGAGCTGCTGTGCCCCTGCCTGGTGCAGGGCTCAGTGGGGGTTGTTTACCCCGTGAGGCCGCAGGAGGAACAGCCCCAGTGGCGGGGCAGCTCTGGAATCCTGGATTCAGCTCCGGCAGGAACTCCGTCTGCAGGGCCTGGAGGCTCCGGGGCGGGGCCGCTGATCTGCTCAGCTCGGGGCAGGAGCGTCCTCGCTGTCCTGGGCCCTCCCGGCCTCTGCCTGTCCCGGGGGAGGCGGGATCCTGGGCTGTGTCCCGGCGCCCTGTGCTCCGGAGCCTGCGCTGGTGGATTCGCGCTCCTGGGCCGCACAACCCCCTCCGCGGAGCCGCCGCCCGAGCCCCTCCGAGCTGCTCCTGGAACCGCGCAGCCCCCTCCGCACGGAGCCTCTTCCTCTGCCCGAGCCCCTCCGAGCTGCTCCCGGGGCCGCGCAGCCCCCTCCGCGGAGCCGCCCCCGAGCCCCTCCGAGCTGCTCCGGGTCCCGCCGCGCGCTGCAGCCCTTAGGGAGCTCGGCGCACTCTCCCCGGGGCGCAGTTGCTCTCTTACTGTCCCGGGGAGCCCGAGGGCATCCTCGCCCTCCTGGGTCCTGCTCCAACTCCCCGCGAGCCCCTTTCCCCCGGGAAGGTCGGTGCAGCTCCTGCGTCTCCGGGACGGGGCTCTCCTGTCCTGGGGACACTCGCCCCGGCCTCAGCCCGGCTCCTCGCGGGGCCCCTCCCCCTTGGAGGCCTTTGTTTCTTTACTTCTTTTTCCCCGTCTTCCTACCTTGATAGAAGCGCGAACTCTTCTCACTGTAGCATTCCAGCTGGTCTCTCTTTAAATCTCAGGCCGAATTCATAGATTTTCAGGATAATTTGAAGGTTTTCTAGGTAGTTTGGTGGAGACAGGTGATTTGGAGACCCTGCTCTTCCGCCGTCTTGCTCCTCCCCCTCAGCCTATCCTTCTAATCAACATTCAATACTTGTATAATTTAAGCCCCATCTGGCATATTTTATTAATACATCGCATGTTCTATCACATTTTACAAATATAGTATTTATAATAACTCAATTTATTTGCCAATAGGATGTTTTTTGGATTAATCGGTAATACTTCTGGAACTCCCAATATATAAACATACTGAAATTGTTCTTTTTTAAAAAAGATTTTATGTATTTAAGAGAGAGCATGAAGGAGGGAAGGGGAAGAGGGAAAAGGAGAAGCAGACCCCCCACTGAGCAGAGAGCCCAATGCAGGGCTCCACCCTAGGCCCCTAAGATCATGACCTGAGCTGACGGCAGACACTTCACTGACTGAACCACCCAGATGCCCCTATGTTGAAATCTTTCTAAAGGAGACCAGTTGGACCAGAAATTATCAAATGGAAAATAATGGGGGGAAAAAAACCCAACTAGCAATGGCTTAAAGAAAAGGTGATATAGGGGAGACCTAAAGGTAATCTTAGAATATTTGATAGGCTAACATCTGCAAAAGGGAGTGTAGTCAGCATCGAGGCAAAGGCAAATGAGAACTTCAATTCCTGTAAGGTAAGCATGGCCTATAATTGTCCTGTATGAGATTTACAGCATACAATGCTGTATATTTAGGAGGAAAACTGGGATTGCCTCAAAATAAGTGCTTTGGGCCTACTACCCTACCAGTTTACTCACATAGCCTGCAATCTGTCCATTATCACCGTAATGAGGTATCTCAATTGCCTGTATAAATCCAGGTTCTGGATTAGCGCAACCCAAAGAATTCAGGAACTTTTTAGAGATGGAGTAAAATAATCACATTTTTGTGGGAAAAAAAAGTACAGGTGTAAGTGAAACAATAAGTATCCATAAAAAAATAAGCAACTGGAAAATCATGGACATTAAAATGGCAGTCATTAAACAAAAGACACAGTAGAAAGGTGTACTCGGAAATAGTACCTTTTCAAAGAGAATCTGAGAATGAAAGAATGATACAAAGAATGTTCACCCACAATGGAGGACAGAGATAAAGAAATTTTATTTGAATATAGATTTTTTTTCCAAATAATCAAGACATGAAGAGAGAATCCTAAATAGATACACAGGCTTTCATAAAAAGGGAATGGAGAACATGGTAGAAAAACAAAACTCACAAAACTCAGATAATTGCTAGAAATTTCCAATGGGATTGATATTATAAAATAGGGCATTGTGGGGACTGCAGCACTATCTAAAGGCATATAAATTCATTATTTTTTTTTAAAGCAGAGTAAAACCAAACAAAACAGGAATACTGGAAAACTCTAGCCAATAGAGTACCACTTTCCAAAACTTGCAGCAAATATCCTTCTAAGGAATTAAAATGGAAAAGAAACCATACAAGCCCTATAAAAACTTACCATGATTTGTGTAGTTGTAGTTCAAGTGATTCAAACTTGATTTATTCTAAATGTTAGTGTCTTGTTAGAATCACACATATATCCAGCTATTGATAGAGAGCCTTGTTAATGATTGCACAGGATTACCTGGTTCATTTGGAAACATGGGATCCATTCCAACCATCACAGAGTTTGTGTTTTCAGCAGCGATGAACTAAATGTATCAAAAATGCTCAGGAGTCTGGGATTGCTGATTTGTCAGCAAGGAAGTCCACACAAAATTAGATCTATTTTTTTCAACTTTTTCTCTACCCCTCCTCCATTACATAATAGAGAACTTTGAAAAGCTACTGGTCATGAACTCTGGGTAATAAAAGAACACTAAATTTGTGTTCAACTCTCTTCATTGATGAATATAATTTATGGTTTGTGTCACCATCACCAAAAAGATTGAGATTTATAGAATGCAATTTACATCGTATTGGTTCTATTTTCCTTTAGTTTATTTTTTCTCATAAAAAGGAGTAAAACCAGTGAAAAGGGAGAGTTTTACTAGGAAATTTGGGTCAACCTCAAATCCCTAAATGACCTTCTAAACCAAAAGTACATTTTTGAACTACTCATATGTGGGATTCCAGATTAAGTGAATTCCACACCATAGCTAAGGAACTGATTATTTTATATATACACAAAATTGTTGATTAGTGATGTATTTTGTAACTTTTTTCTTTTATCAGTAATTTGCTTTTGTTTTCATAGATCTACAGAAAAGATGACAAGCTATAGTTTCAGCTCAGGTTCAACAAATTATCAATTTTTTTAAGAGTGAGAGACTTCCACTAAAATCAAAATGTTTGCAATGATAACCTACAGGTTTTTTTTTTTTTAAGATTTATCTATTTTAAAGAGAATGAACACAGAGGTGAAGGGCAGAGGGAGATGGAGAGAGAAAATTTAGGAGAGTCCCTGCTGAACAAGGAGCCCTATAAGGCATTCAATCCCAGGACCCTGAGATCATGACCAGAGCTGAAACCAGGAGTTGGACACATAACCAACTGCACCACCCAAGTGCCCTGATAACCTACAGTTTTAAAGAGTGAAATATAAGTGTCAGAACTCATTTTAAGTAATTTCGAAGATTTCTCTTTGAGAGGACTAGAGAAAAATGGAACGCTTATGCCAACTTTTGTAGTTTTTATCCTAAGGAAGAGAGACACTGAACATTGCAAGACATAGTTTTTGAGTTGTAACTAAATATACAAATTTTGAGTAAGTTCTAAATTTGAAGAACACAATTCTAGTTACAAAAAAGGAACAAAACAACCAAACAAAAACAAACAGCTCTGCAATGGAGAAATCTTCCCATGAGTGCTTGATGGATCTATTTTCCTTCTCCAATAGGATCACTCCTAACTTTCTAACTAGAAGAATTTAGGCTCTGAGCAATTACCACTAGAGATCATTGTCTACAGGCCCTACCACGCCTTATACCTCTTTAAGAGCATTACTCATTGAACTGAATTAGGAACATGATTGAGATAGAAACTCATTTCATAGCTGCCATATTTCTAATATTGCAAGAAGTCTTAATAAGATTTATATCTGAAGGATAAAGCATATTTGTCAGATAAATCTGCATGTACATGCTCATAAAGAGCGCCCACACCTCACTGGAGGCATAGTAGGTGTGTAAGAAAGCATGGAGGAACATGGGCATGTGTATTGGTATGCACATCTTCTTGTCTTTTTAAAAAATTAATTTTCTTCCTAAGGATCAAGCAGAACCACCCTTAGATCTGGGCTGATGTGGCCCTTGCTGGCCTCGTGCTTCAAACGGTTCTGCATAGCACGAGGACAATGAATGATTGACTAGAGAGCACAATTGCACCTCACTCAGAAGTGAGCACTCACAGGCACAGCGTTTTCTGAACACCTGTGCTCATGACTAACCCCTTTCAGGCTCAGAAAACACATCTTCACATCTCTCATACTCTATTCTTGTATCAAAAGTCCACTGAGACCAAATGTATTGATCTTTGGGTTTGGGTCCCTGCCAACATAAGAGGCAGACACTGTTTCAGAGTAGGGAGAGGGCTTGAATGCTCGAAATGCTTCACACACACAAAAAAGACAAATTAACCACCTCATCAAATTTCCCTTTTGAGATAGCATGAGAGCATTACATTATTGGTTAAAGTGTTTTTTTTTTTTTCTCTCAGTAATGCTGAGATACTATTTTCTGGCTTCTCATGTTGTAATTCACAAGCCTGGAGATATTCATCACAGTTGCATAAATCTTAAAGTTATTACTTTTAAACTTCCAAATATCTACATCTTAGACATAATTGTGAAACTTGAAAGCTCCATTATCAGGTAGGCGTTGAATGCTAAATCCCTAGTTTTATTTTATAAATTTAACATAATTTAAATTTTCAAAATACAAATTTCAATTTCATCTCTGTTTAAGGAATTCTGCTTGAAGTTGTGATATTTACTACTTATAAATTAGCTTTTGAATATCTAAGAGAAATAATTTATGAATGTGTTACAAATTAATTTTACTTATAATAGATTTAGATTTCACTAATATAAGGTTATTAACTAAAATAGTTGTTGAATAATTAAAAGTAGATTAAGACAATTTTAAATGCTTTCACTACATTTATATTTAAAATGTTAAATCTTATCTATCAATAGTATACCAATTAGGTGAAAATATTGATTACATAAACGTCACTGATCCTACTAGAATGAAAGCAATAAACATAAATGTTATTAAAATATACAATCATTATGAATTGTGTATATCTATTTCATTACTCATCCAAAGATTGCTGGCTTATGAACAGAACACCAGGCATGCAGAGTAATAAGTAAATTCACTCATCTTTGGTATTTTGCCAGCTTTCGGTCACATAAAAGCTAAGCCTTTGAACATATCTTTCAATTTTATAATTATGAAGATATATTTGCCAAGAAGAGAGAATAGAACAGATTTTATTTAACAGTCTGTTAGCTTGATATGTAACTTTTAAATATTTGACATATGGTATGTGAGTCTCTCTTTTTACTCTTGCTTCAGGTGCTGCAAATGTTCCAAGTGAGCTTGGTATCAAAGACATACTCTAAAGAGTAGGTCTAAGGATGCAAGCCTACAAACGTATAAGCCAGTACTCTAACTATGTCATGTGGCCAGGCAGTTGGAGGACAGGATAGCCTTTTCACAAAATCATTAAATATTAATATGTTATATATTTTATTTTATGCCAGTTTTTTTAATTGAAATTCAATTAGCCGACATATAGGACATCATTAGTTTCAGATGTAGTGTTCAAAAATTTATCAGTTGCATATAACACCCAGTGCTCATCACATCACATGCTCTCCTTAATATGCATCACCCAATTACCTCATCCCCCACCTTCCCTTCAGCAACCGTCAATTTGTTTTCTACAGTCAAGCATCTCTCATGTTTTGTCTCCCTCTTTCCGTTCCATTTTCCCTCCCCTCCCCTATGATCCTCTGTGCTGTTTCTTATATTCCACATGAGTGGAACCATATGATAAATATCTTTCCCTGATTTATTTCTCTCAGCACAATACCCTCCCTCCAGTTCTATCCATGTCGATGTAAAGGGTAAGGATTCATCCTTTCTGATGGCTGAGTAATATTCCATAGTACTACATCTTCTTTATCCATCTGTCAATGGACATTTCAGCTCTTTCTGTAGTTTGGCTATTGTGGACATTGCTGCTGTAAACACTGGGGTGCAGGTGCCCCTTCAGATCACTACACTTGTACCTTTGGGGTAAATACCTAGTAGTGCAATTACTTAGTCATAGGGCAGCTCTATTTTTCACTTCTTGAGGAACCTAGAGTGGCTATACCAGTTTGCCTTCCCACCAACAGTGTAAGAGGGTTCCTCTTTCTCCATATCTTTGCCAATATCTGTTACCTCCTGCCTTGTTAATTTTAGCCATTCTGACAGGTGTGAGGTGATACCTCATTGTGGTTTTTTTATATAAATTTATTTTTTATTTGTGTTCAATTTGCCAACATATAGAAAAACACCCAGTGCTCATCCCGTCAGTGCCCACCTCAGTGCCCATCACTCAGTCACCCCCAACCCCCGTCCACCTCCCCTTCCACCACCCCTAGTTCGTTTCCCAGAGTTAGGAGTCTTTCATGTTCTATCATTGTGGTTTTGATTTGTATTTCCCTGATGCTGAGTGATGTTGTGCTTATGCTGCTTTAGTTTTTGACAAATCAGACCAATTCTTATAGAATACAGAAGTAGAAGCCGGTTCTACATTTTAGGAAAAACAAAATCCCAATATTCTGTTTGAGATATTGTTTGCTGTTCCAGACCTACTATTTACCCTCGTCCAGCTTGCTATATGCACTAGGGGGGCAGACCCATGTAGACTAGTGATGGATTCTGTTGACATCTAGCTTCTGGTTGGGTTTGACGACATAGGACATAACAGGGAAGGGGGAGTGTGGTCCGCTTCTCTGGCATGTTCCCATAGGCCGGCAGCATCTAACTACTGAAGCTCGCAGCTTCTTTAAGGAGCCCCACTTTATTCCTCTTGAGTCAGAATCTGGTCATGGCTCCATCGCCTCCCCCTTTTATGTTCAGGTAACATACTTATGGATCCCTAGCATCCTCAGTGTATGGCAGTACTCCTTGTTACTTTTTCTAAACCTGACCCCTACCTTTGCAAATAGCTCCCCTCCTCCATTTTTAAATTCTATCTGTCCAATCTGGATGTGCCACCTTTCTCCCATTAGCACTGTGATTACTATTCAGTTGACCCTTGATCAACATGGGTTGAGCTCTGGTAGGTCTACTTATATGGGTTTTCTGATAAATACAGTTCTATTAATGTATTTTCTCTTCCTTATGATTTTCTTAACATTTTATTCTAGCTTCCTTTAAGAATGTGAACTGGTGCAGCCACTCTGGAAAACTGTGTGGAGGTTCCTCAAACAGTTAAAAATATACCTGCCCTACGACCCAGCAATTGCACTGTTGGGGATTTACCCCAAAGATACAAATGCAATGAAACGCCGGGACACCTGCACCCCGATGTTTCTAGCAGCAATGGCCACGATAGCCAAACTGTGGAAGGAGCCTCGGTGTCCAACGAAAGATGAATGGATAAAGAAGATGTGGTTTATGTATACAATGGAATATTACTCAGCTATTAGAAATGACAAATACCCACCATTTGCTTCAACGTGGATGGAACTGGAGGGTATTATGCTGAGTGAAGTAAGTCAGTCGGAGAAGGACAAACATTACATGTTCTCATTCATTTGGGGAATATAAATAATAGTGAAAGGGAATATAAGGGAAGGGAGAAGAAATGTGTGGGAAATATCAGAAAGGGAGACAGAACGTAAAGACTGCTAACTCTGGGAAACAAACTAGGGGTGGTAGAAGGGGAGGAGGGCGGGGGGTGGGAGTGAATGGGTGACGGGCACTGGGTGTTATTCTGTATGTTAGTAAATTGAACACCAATAAAAAAAAAATATGCTATTTAGAGTAAAAAAAAAAAAAGAATACAGTATAGAATACATACACAAAGTATGTCTTAATTGATTTTTAGGTTACTGGGAAGGCTTCTTGTCAACAGGAGGCTACTCGTACTTAAGTTTGAGGTGTGGGGAGAAAAAGTATACTTGAATTTTTTACTGTACCAGGGTTCGGTGCCCCTGATCCCCAAGTTGTTCAAGGGTCAGTTGTACTTTCTACTGGCATATGTGTGACTTGGATCATCATCCTTCAGTTTTTAAAACATAGTCCCTGTTCCAAGTCCTAGGTCACAAATACTCTACAGAAATTTAGTTTAAGAACAAGAGAACAAATACTCTTTTGACAGTATGTGCAACTTCAATACCATTCCAGCTATTTCTCTTGGGGGAGTACCTCTAGCACTGAACACAGTGTTTGTTCATTATAGGCACTTCAATAATTATTGAATATCTAATCAGTAGTAAAGGATAAGATACGACCTCTCAGAGGCAATGGTAAAAGTTGCTTCCTTTCTTGAGCTCATTTCCTTCATATATCTGAGTGTCTCTTTGTCACCCTTTGTACTTGCATGAACATGGCTGATTACAGTTATGGTGTCTAAAATGGAAAACTGGTATGGAAAACTGATGGGAAATAAAATTAGAAGGGGATTTTAAATTATTTTTCAAACAATACAATATCACAACATTTGTGAAATCCTCTGTCTTTGAGAGGCTAGTGCTTGAATATTGCCTGACTTTCATGCCATGAGAGTTTTTGAATGGTGTGCAAGTCATATATTCCCTGGTCTTAATATCACTTCATTATAAATTAAGATGAGGACAGTTCCTTTAGAGGAAAATTGATCTGGTATCTACTGCTCTTCTCCTATTGATCTTTTTCCCCCTGTTGCCTTTTCATTTTTCTTGTTTAATAGCATTTCATATTTTAATGAGGCAATTATGTCATTCATATAAAATTTATATTTTCCTCGGTGATAATCCTGTGCAATCACATTTTCCAATGAAGTTACACATTGTCTCTTATACTTCTGAAAAATATTTTACCAGTAGTTTTGCCACCATTCTTGTTCCTAAATTTTTTTTGGTATACCTAAAAGTGAAAAACAAAGGGATTTTCTTAGGAATTCCATTTTTGTATGACCTACACCACTAATTTCTCATTTTATAAGTTTCTTCCTCCATATCTCTTACTCTTTTTTTTTTTAAAAAAAAAAGATTTTATTTGTCAGAGCAAGAGAGCATGAGAGGGGGAGCAGAAGAGGGAGAGGGAAAAGCAAACTCCTCTGCTAAGCAGGGAGCTGGACACTGAGTGGGGCTCAATTTCAGGACCCCAGGATCATGACCTGAGTCAAAGGCCAATGCTTGACAGACAGAGCCACATCCAGGCACCCTATCCCTTACCTTTTTATTCATATTTTCTTTTTAATCCTCAGATAAATGCTTAATTTTTATTTTGTAATTAATAGTGGAAATGGCTTAATGCTATGAATTTTAATGTTGGTTGCAGCCCACACTGTTCAAAGTGTTCTAACTGCTGCTCATCACTAGAATAGACTGCAATTGCAGCTTTAACTTCTCAGTGATCTGAGAGTCATTTACAAGTATTTTCTAATTTCTACAAGCTTAGGAAGAAGTTGTAATCTATTTATTATTAATGTTCAGCTGTATTACATTTAATTAGATAACACTGATTCCATGTTTGCTTTATAGAATATATTGCCATTTCTTTGGACATTTAATATGTTCTCTCAATAAAATCCTATGGATTTGATAACATTGACAGATGTATAATTGAACTTTTAAGATTATTCAGATACACATACACACATACATGTGTGCATCATCCATTTATATATTTCATACACTTCATCTGTTCCTTGTGATTATAGAGATTTAGGTCCCATTTTATTGATGGCTGAAAACTCAGGGTCATTCCCAGCATTCACAGAGGCAAGGTAGTCAATCCATTCAATAAGCAATAAGGACAGAGAGGCCATCAGGTTACCGGACTCATGGGCATCTATGGTGAAAACTAACAGAATGTAGTATTCCAGAGTAAGATAGACAGACATCAAATTATATTACTTGCCTTATATGGCCAGAAAAAAATCAAGAACTGATAAAGTCATTGTAACATTTCTAGATCCAAGTCAGTTCACAGGAATTGAATTCACTGCTTAAAGTTTTCCTTCAAGGAGACCAGATTTCTTAAAGCATGATAGATGCAAGTTTTGACATGAGCTTAGTAGGAGACTCAATACTCCATCATAGTCTTTGGTCAGAGTGAAGGTTTATGGGCTCCAGAAAAAAAAAAAAATCTGTTCTTGGTCCATGTGATGGTGATTCAAATATGTCAGAAAATTCATCCTGTGATTACTCCCCCTGTCCTCAAGTGCATATTTAGGTTGGATCTACCTAGGAGCTGATAGAACCCTCAACTTGTAGAATAAGAGCCTTCAAGTGTAGTCCCTGAAACTTTTTCTCCTTTAGCCAAGATACGAAGTTGAATGCAGTATTAGCAATACTCCCCAAGGACTTAAATGATACTGGTGATCCCTATTAGATCCTTGTTCACCTCAGTAGTATAACCCCTATGGAAATCAAATACATAGGATTATAATGGACATATATGAATTTAACCAAATGGAAGACTCAGTTATAGTTATGGGGTGGGATGAGTTATCTTCACTGGAACAGATGAATACTTGGCATCCAGCTATTGGTATAGTAAATGTGAATTTTTAAAAATATCCTATTGACTCTGTTCTGTGATAAGTGATCTCGGTCATCTTGACATTCTGCAGAACACCACAATAGCCAATTGTAGTGTTAATGGCATACTAGCTGAAGCTGGTTAACATGAAGTGGTTAAATGGTCCTGGCAAAACACAAGCCCCAAATGATAGGTGGTAGATGCACAAATATTTAGGGAACTGCCTCATCAGGCCAATTGTCTGAATCATGCCTGAATATTACCTTTTTCCCTTTCATGTAAATAACAAGTTGTTGTACCTTGTACCCCTGCCATTAAAACATATGTACCTAAACATGCAACATATCACAAATATGTGCTTACATATACTTGCACATTTATACACACAGTAAAAGCAGTATTGAGCAGACGTTAAACTTGTTGGTCCAATGGGAGTATTACCTTTATTTGGCAAACATATTGAATATTCTGTTTCAGGTACAGAAACAGGTTCTGGTAGTAGATGTTAAGGGTGAAAAAATTAACATATAAATTACTCTGTTTCCTCAAATATTTCATTTATTTAATATAAAATTACCTAGTTTGATTAATCTGTATTTTAGAATTTGAATGATCAACATCCATCAACTCCCCCAACTATTCCCACCCATACTCCTGCCTTTAAACATACAAATGGCTCCTTATTTGTAATTTCTTTGTTCTTATGATGAAGTTCTTTGGAAAACGGATCATCTTATGTATGGAACTATTGCTCTTGGCAAATCTAGATCCATTCACAGTTATCCTTTCCAGTGAAACACTGTATTTTGCCCTAATTTTTTTACAATCTATTTAAAACCATTCAATAAAAATGTTCTAAAATCTTAACTTGTTTTTAAGAGTTTTCTAATTTAGCTAAATGACCAAAGCTGTCCCTTATAACACTAATGAATTTTATTTGCTCAAAGTATGTCCAAACTGGTGAGAATTTTGTCAGAGGTTTTCCAGTACGGAGAAATTGGTTCCAGAGCTCCTTAATGAGGTGTAAACTTTTTATGTACGTAGAGCATTGTTGTTCCGATCTTTATCCTGTTTAAGTTACACTTAGAAAACTCAGCTCCTAATTTCCTCCCTTCAAAAGGAATTGTTGTTGTTGTTTCAATTTTTAGCTAATTTCCTTTATTTATACTGCTTTTGTCATGCGTCGATAATGTTGACCAACTTCAGATATTTACAGATTCGAAACAGCTGCAAACATATAATTAGATCTTATCAACTTTGGCCATATGTTTGTGAACAAAACTCTCTTCCCCTCTTGTCACCAAAGAGCTAAAAACACTTAGGAATTTGGCAAGTTTGCAAACTTCTGTATTCTTACTCTTTCTACTAGGATCCTAGATCTTAATGAGCTTCCTAAACTTAATCTCCGTGAAGTATAAGTCTAGGAACTGTATTTTCAGAACTAGTTACCTAACTAGCTAAACCTTGTACACCTGGTGGCTTCCTCCACATTAAACACCCTACCTAACCCTACCGTATTCCAGGGAGGCTGGTCTGATAGTAATTTATAAGAAGATCACCCACAGACATCCATGACTCACTTCACAGGAAAAGGGTCTCCTTTCTGAACACAAAATGAATATATTGGAGATTCCTCCTTTCCATTCTTGTCTGTCGTATCAGGCTTTTAAAATTTAGCATTGATGCTCTTCAGTTAGAATATCATAGATCACTTTCCCTTTAATGTTGTAAATACATGCAGCATATTTCAGCAGAACAGATTTTTATGAGATTTAGCTACTTAATAAATTCCATTTTATTAGGGAAACTGCCATTTTCCTACCTACACCTCCTACTAGCAGATAACAACTCTGATTTTAATCAGGTCGCTTCTTCTGGTTAAGTTTGTACTAACTGGTGTGAATCATTACTTTGCTGAGATTTCATTCCTTTTTTCCTGCTTAACAATCATCCCTTTAGCAAAACTGAGTCAGTTATGAGCTACATTTGGAAGCAGGGTAGAGATGCTTGATCCTTGATTTCTCTAACTCTATAAAATCTGTACCAAATGAAACCACAGAAGTAATAGAAATCAAGGGAAAGATTATATAAAGAAGTACAGGGAAGCAATTTCAGAAACAAAGAGTTCAATCTAAACTCAAATTAAAAATTTTCCAAGTCAAAATTCTGCAATAAAATAACCCAGAATAAATGTGTTGGATTGTGTCAGCTGAAATTGCTCTTTTCAATAAAAAAAAAAAAAAAAAAAAATGGCATGTGATTTTGACCTGCATAATAAATCTTGCAGGAAGATGACAGATGTTAAAGTTAATAAAATGTTTGTTGGGAGGAACTAAAAAAGAAATGGAAGGAAAGCACGGAGAAGTACTTTAGCAAAGCTTATCTATATAATTCAGAAATCATGTTTATATCAAATTTCATGCCTGATTCCAGACAGATCACAGAGCCATGGCTATTGAAGAGTGTCAATAAGTGTTTGTAGTAAGACAATCCTCATACTATTAGTCAGACATCAATGAAGTAAACAAAAATCTTATAGCTCATTTTACCTTTAAGCATGAATAAATTCATATTGTCTTTCTTTCTTCCTGGGGGAGTGGGTGGGACAGAGGATGGGGAGCAGAGCAGAGACACTAGGTGGAGGCATACTTGAACAAAGCTGAATTTAGCTTATATTTTAATTCACTTGTGTGGGTGTTCTTCTTCCGAGAAGATAGAATCCAAACATCTCCTGGGAAAATTTAGCCATAATGAAAGCAAAGCAAGGTCTAGAACCACTAGAGCAATTAAGTACCTCAACTGCTCATTTTTCAAATCAAATACCCTAATGTAAAAAGGTTCATCTAATAGTTTTCTTTTTATGTACTTCTCTCTTTTCCATCACAATCGCTAAGTCAGCTGTTTTTGATTAGATCCTCTACTTCCTTCAGGACTTAACTGATAAAGCGATCTTTAGAGAAAGACTCGAAGTTTGACATGTTTCTCTCTGACATTTTCTTTACAAATAATATAATGACACTTCTTGATTCTTCCTAAGCAATTTCAATACTTGTGACAGAAAACTCTTGGCAAATACAGAATAGGCCACAATTTAAAGGCAAATAGAAAACTTAAAAAAGTCTGCAGCAAGGGAGAATCAGAGGCTGATGTTTTCATATTAAACAAAGAGTTTGTATGCTTTGGGTTGTCTAACAATCAGTAAAAGGATGAAGGATAGACTACGCATGTGTTGGGAGATTGCTGGTTCTCAGAAATATCTGGTTCCTCTCTCTCTGTGCTCTTATGTCTGAGTGGAGTGATTCAACCAGTTTTGACCAGTGAACTGTAAGAGGAAGAGAAGCATGTTCTTTGCAGGCTGAGGCAATGAAAATCTGGATGGGACCTATTCTGCTGACATACTAACCCTTGGAAGTCGGGGTTCCAGATATTACATAAAGGCAAGCAAGGTAGACTTGCAAGGGGAACAGCATGTCCTGTGCCAATCTTAGAAGAAAGTGCCCAGGAGAGCTGTTGAATCCAAAATGGCTTTACACTGATATTTTGGGGTTAGTACATTTTCACAGCATGACCCAATCCCTCATGACTTATTCAAAACACAAATATAAAATTATAATTAAATTCAGAAATATAATTAGTAAACAGTTATTCAATATGACCTGTTAAAAAGAAATGTGCAAATTATAAGCCATTTTAATTATTTAACACCTTTTTGAAAAAATCTATAATATGCATATCTAACTAGGTATAGTAAAATAGGCCCTCATATATAGCTCCCAAAAATATAAAGGAATTATTTTTGGAATTTTTTATTAAGAGCATTCATAGTTTTGATCTAGTATGTCAATGGAGATTAAGACAAAAAATCAAAAGCTAGAGCGAAAACTTTGTACAAACTATTTCACATCATAGTCGAAAAAGGAAACCATCTTAAAGGTGAAGTAATGAAGGATTTCAATAAACAATAAGTCAATTGTGAATAATATTAATCAGCCATTTAAATGGTGTTTCTTAAAGTCCTAGAATGTAAGAAAAAAAATTTAACTTATAATTCCTCATTTATTTTTAAGTAATAGTAAGTGAAGGGTTGTATTCCGGAAAAGTGTATTTATGTAAAACTAATCAAATTTCTCTAAACAGGAAAGAGGAGAAAAAAATAAAGATAGGCACTGGAAAGAGGGTGCTGGATAACCTGAGTATTGCCTTGGTTGGGAAGTGGTGAAGGGAGAGAAGAAATTCTGAATGGCAAAGATAAGATTGAGGAGATTAATGTGGGGGAAGATTTGAAGCATTTCAAACGTGTAGTACAATGGAAGTCCTTGCCTCCACCTGTCATTAAAATAGTCTATCTTGTTTTCTTTTATGTAATTAGATTATTTGAGGCAAAGTGTGGAGAGAGATGCCGAAGTTTATGTCAGGTAATATAGATGTGAAGACAGCATACACAGAATCTGATTAGTGCAATGGAATATAAAATTGAAAAAAAAAAAGTCAGCATAAACCACATAAACCCAAGTAACACAATAAAGAGAAACTATTTGGATACTAAAGACTGGAGTGAAATATACCACCAAAAATATAAATATATCCCAATCTCCTCTTGGAGAACTAAATTGTTTCAGTGGGGACATCAAATGTAGGGCTGGGATCCAGCTACTGGATGCAATCCTACCAAAAGAAGTATAAACCCAGGTGACCTGGGGAAGAAGACAAACAAAAATCCACAAAGGAAGCTAAGAATTGAGAATCAAACAGTTCTAATTCTATGGTCAAATCCAAAGAGCAACCGGAACCACTCAAAGTGGGTTAGAAACTGTCCTGGAACTGAATCTACTCAGCTAGGGCAGCTCACACTCGAGCAAGGACCTTCTGGATTGACTGTTTCAAATGTCAGCAGGTGCTCCATTGGATGAAAGATACAAGGGTTATATGTATTGCTAGTTTTGGTGGGAGGCTATGTTTGTTTTCCTTGGTATGTACTTTTTTATATTTTTAGAATATTCTCTATAATAAAATATAGCATTTTATAATGGACTATAATTCCAATAATCAGGATTGGGTGAGCAGATATAAGAATAAAGAAAACAATGAATTTCAGGAGAGAACGCTGAATTCATAGCAATAAAAATATGTTCACCTTCCCCAGTCTCCCCCATTTAAGAACTCGTTCCTCAAATATTCCAGCTTGAAATCCAAGATGATCCTATTTAACCTTTGCTTTGAAAAGGTTTATAGCCCTCTTATTTTCAAAAGCAATCAAAAGCAATTTTAAATGACAGGCAATAAAACATATTTAAAGCAGGGCACTTAAAATAAACAGTCTTTGGTTGAGCTCAGAAACCATTAACAAATGGATGGGTATAAAGATTTGTGTGTCTTCCCAGGTCACCCCAAATCTCCTTTTTCTCTGTTAATTTCCCTTTTTCATGAGAGGTGACCCCTCACGGATGTTGCTTTATTTCACGACCTGGCCATAACTGAATGGACCACAGGCAACTTCTTGATCCAAACTAAGTCAGTCCACATCTCTGCATAGAATTTGGAGTTGGGACTGAGAGGATGTCCACTAGCTTAGAATTATCCCAAGTAAAGAGCAAGAAGGAGAGAAAAGTCAAAGGGCATGGATACGGTAGGGAGTGAAGACAGAAAGCAGCTCAGGAGAAGCAGCAGGTTCCAGAAACATTGAACAGAACCTTGAGACATTTCTAGTATATGCCCTTTGCTGAGACCCAATACTATCACTAATTCTGAGGTATTTGATAAACCCTTTCATATGTTCTTGCTCAAGAGGACTCAAGTTATTTTATGTTAATTGCTGCCAAAAATCTCTAAATCATGCAGAGATAGTGAGAGAATTATATAAGTAACCAGCATTGACCCTTGAACAACACAGCTTTGAACTGAACAGGTCCATTTATATGTGGATTTTTTTCTAAATATAGCACAGTGCTATAGATGTATTTTCTCTTCCTTATGATTTTCTTAATAACATTTGCTTTTCTCTAGCTTGCCTTATTGTAATTGTTCCGTATATTAATACATAGAATATACAAAATATGTGTGGATTGTTTCTGTTATCAGGTAAGCCATCCAGTCAATAGTAAGCTATTAGGAGTTAAGTTTTGGGGGAGTCAAAAGTCATGCACAGATTTTTGGCAGCACAGGAATCAGCACCCCTAAGCCCTGCATTGTTCAGTGGTCAACTGTAGAGAGTAAAGATTCTAACTTGATACTGACTTAACTGGCAGCCTTTACACAAGAGAGAAAAATAGACTCAATAGTACTTTTAACCTCATACAAGGTACTGTACAAATTAAATTTAATAAATATGGAGACAAACCAAAAAGAAATATTAAATCATAGAATAAATTTATGGTTTGTGATCACTGTATTTATTAGTTAATAAAAGAAATTTGCAATGTGAATTTTCATTAATGAAATATTGGGCTTAAGAAATCATTTAAATATGTGCAAAACAAATCAAAAAGCCTTCAATGACACTCAGTGTGTATTTTTAGAGCTTGTTTCTGTCTCTTATAGAATTTATATGTATTGCTTTCCTTATAACAGTGAGCATCCAAACTGTAATTTTCCTAAAGCACTAAACATTTTCAAAAATCAAAACCAGATTTAATTATGTTTATTATACTGAAATTATTGAGGTAAGATCATTTATAAATAACTTAAAATATCTGACAGGAAGGAAGCAGAATTATTTCTTCTTAATTCTTGCTAAGTACAAAGTTCCATTTCCTTCCAGTTATTTTACAACTGGAAGTCTGTAACTCTTATTCTCCTTTATCTGTTTTGCCTTCCCTCCATCCCAGCACCACCCCTCTGGCAACCACCAGTTTGTTCTACTTAGTCTGGGGTTTTTTGTTGAATTAACACATATCATGTGGCTATATGTATTACAAACTGTATTCTTACAATAAAGCTAGCTCGTGGAAAGAAAGTGGTAAGAAAATACATTCACAATACTGTACCAAAAAAAAAAAAATCAGCATATAATGGAATGCGTTCAAATTGGTGTTGTTAAAAGGTTCACTGTCTTTAAATTTGAATTAAATCTGGTAAATTCCCATTTCCCTTTGGTTCCATCAGGCAGAGAAAGAAGATGTTTCAGGAAAAGTAGAGAATTTGACACTTTTAGAAAGAACAAAAATGTGACAATGACACTCAAGTAAGATTTTGGTCCTGGGATCATGCAAATACTTCTTTTTGGAAATTGCATACTATGCAACAAATAGAGTTTCAAATCAGAGAGGACCTTGCTTCAGAAGTACTTGGCACTTGAGCACCTTTTAGCTTATTCGTTCTAATGCGTTAATACATTTTTCTCATTTACACGGGTGCTGGAAATGCTTTTCATTTGTCTTATAAACTTAGCCTCTTGTTCCTTTATAGGTCACCATTTGCTGGCCCTGCTCCTTTAATTTTCTGTTTTGTTTTTAGAATTACTCCCTCTCTTTATACTTGTATAAAGCCCTCTACAAATCAGTGTACTTGGTACACAACTTCCTGGATTCAACAATTTGCTCCTAACAATGTGGTTCCTTTTGAGCATATTATTTAACTTGCCTCTGTTTATTCAAGTGGAAAATGGGGAGACTAATCAAACTTTTCCATGAGCTGTTAGAGTAAAAGGAGACACTACAGTACGTAACAATGTCCGGGAAAAGAGAGTACATAAATATCAAACTGCATGTGCTTGTTGCATTTAGCTATTAACAGGAATACACTATTATCAGGAATAGTTAGTATTAGCTGTGATCAACATGGTATGAATTAATCAGTGACAAAGCTGAAAATATGGAGAAATTAAGAAAAGTTTAAAAGGGGAGTATTTACAGAGATATAGGAGGTTAAGGGAAACTCACAGGGATGGTGACGTACCCTAGGGCTAACTATAGCATAAACTTGTTATAAAACTTGGCAGAGAGACTACCAAAGGAAGTAGCGGCTGATCTCTCTGAGCACAGGTTAATGCCCTCATGGGCTGAACCCACCTGAAAGTCAGACTATTAAGGACATAAGTTGATGAGGGCTACAAAAGTCATCTTCTCAAAGCACCAAGCATGTGTACAGTGGGGAGTCCTGGATCTTGAGGTACCAAAAAAAGCCATCTGCCCTCTACTTGATTTGCCTTCAACATCCAGCCCTCATCGTCTTCCTGAAGAAAAACATGGGGCCCCAACCAAAGGTATCCACAGACCCCTTCAGCATCATTATGAGCAATGGTCATTTGGATATAATGCCACTTAAAATCTCAAACTTTAGTCCCTACCAGTTTTGTTCACCTAAAGTACCAGAGATAAGAGAGAAATGAAACAAATATAGACTATTGCTATAGTTCTCACCTCTGCAGCTGGCTGTGGGGTTTCCATGGACCATCCCATCAAGAGTTCCCAGCAACTCAATTTCCCCAGATTCAGCCTGAAATTTTCCCATTTCATTCTGCCATCAAAAGTATTTGCCTGGGCACCTGATTGGCTGGGTAGGTAGACTATGCAATTCTTAATCTCAGAGTCATGAGTTCAAGTCCTATAATGGGCATAGAGCTTACTTAAAGAAAAAAAGAATAAAAACGGCAAAGTAAATCTTTTTGAAGGAAGTATTTGTCACGTAATGTGATCAATTTATGATAATGGGGTTCTATAATTATTGTACAAAGGTTAAATCCTTAGACTCACCAGATCTACCCTATAATTATTGTACAAAGGTTAAATCCCTAGACTCACCAGATCTATCCAAACATATCAACATTGAATATGTAAGATGACGATTATATCAAGAGACATTGCATTAACCAGAAGCAATGAGTTTTGAGGTGGTGATTTTTAGTGCTGTACAAGTCCAGAAGTTATTTAAGGACAAAAATTGTTTCTGATGTTTCCCAAATTAGACCTTAGGCAGCCAACTGTGCTTTCTGTTTAAGAGAAGCTGTTGAGAAACTCTCAAAGATATACCAACTTCTAATTTTATCTTGGAAAGGTAGCAGATTTGGTGTTGTCTATGTAAATAATTCACCATCACATATCTCCATCATCAACTAGTGTATGCTCTGTAACAGAGATTGAAAACTCCTTAAAAGTAGGTTTTTCTGTTGTGTTCGAAACCATCATTCCCATCTTTTACAGTGCCCAGCACACAAGAGGCCCTTAGTAAATATTTGGTGAAAATAGAGACAGGGTAAGCAAACAAAAATGACAAAAGAAAGCGAGGGTCCATAATAGGAAGTGACTAGCAAGGCATCCAAATTTCACACTGACTCAAAGTGTTGAAACACAAATTCTTTTTATTTGTGAACCAAATAAAATGCATCCGTGCATCAAATCTATTTACAGAAATGTGACTACCGCAGTATGACCAATATCCTCACATGGAGTAACCATTGGGCAACTTACATGACCAATCAAACTTCAGTTCCCCCATCTGTAAATTGAGAAGATATAGTGCTTACATGACAAGGCTATTGATGGTGTTAAGTGAGATCTACCTCCTAGTAATTAGCATTTAATAATGGTAAGTCAGAACATTAAAACTACTATTACTGATAATAGCTAATGTTTACTGGCTATTCACTGTGTTCGAGTCACTGTTCTATTATACATATATTAACTTAAACTGAACGAACAGTATGTGGTCCCAGGTTAAGAACTAAGACTCCTTACTACTGTACTCAGTAAATAAAAATTAGTCCCTGGCCTAGAACTTCTTCCTCCAAAACCATTCTAGGTGACATTGACATCTCATAAGAGCCTGTCTGGCTGGGGTATGGGGAAGTTGCTCCTGGATTTTTCCTGAAAATTCTCTTAGTTTGGGAATTACATTTTATTGATTGTCATCTGTGGTAGCAACTTAAGAAAATTCCTTGACCTCCTCTCTGGCCTTCAAGTCAACCACAAAATCTTCAAGTGGAAGAGAAAGGGAAAGAAATGGAGAGGTGTCGGAGGGAAGGAGGAATCAGGTTGTCTTCTTAAGTAGTATCTCCCCAGTGAGTCTTGCAAACTGGTAGGATGCTTCCTCTTCTCTCTGGGGCTGATTGCTGAACCAGCTGGGTTCCCTTATTCTAGAATATGTCATGGAGCTTTAGGTTTGACACCATGGTTGCTTTTTGTTTTTCTGATGAGGACACTTAAATATTGGGGGATTTTTTATGAGACAATTAGGAGCCTAGAACACCATTAGCTGGACAGAGGAGTAAAGCCCTTTCCTGGCAGAAATGTAGGCTGCAGAAGATGTTTATTGCCAGCCTCTGACTAATGAGATGCTTCAGGCAGCTTTGCCCTGCAATTGAGATGGAGTGCACACGCAGCCCAATTAGAAGCAAATGACTGCAGTCTTTAGTGGAAGTGATGAACTGGAATTCCAAGACATAAACAGAAATAGAGGATGGATTCTAATGTTTTGAAAGGAATTTTTATCATGGTATTATAATTTTCAAAGCAAAAATGTCAATAAAAAGTCTGAATATTAGCTTCAGGAATTTTAAATCTATTTATGGCAAAAATAATTAGTTGAAATATCAAGTTATCTCAAGTTTCAAAAGTTTCCTTAAACTATAAACCAAATCTTCTCCTAAAACTGCATCATAGAAATAATTTGTAATAGATGTGAATTTTAGACATTAATTTTAAAAAAATCAATGGGAAGTCAAGAAACCCAACTACAGGTTCTTAACCATATGTGAGAGAACCCTAAAACCTCCCACAAAACTGGTGTGAGGATTCCAGTGAGACAGTGAAAATAACTACCAAATATTTATTGAGCACGCTCTGTGTTAGTGTTTCAAGCACTTGGGATAGATCTGTGAACTCATGTGTTCCCTGTCCTTGATGGAGTCAGATTTCTGGTGGGAGCTGGAAGGTAGTTACAAAACAAATAGATAAGTAGATTATTTAGCACGTTAGAGGGTGGCAAGTAAAGACTGAGCAGGATAAGCGGTCATGGGGAATGTCTGAGATAGGTTGAAGAGGGGAGTTTTTGTTTTTTAATTGCCACAGACCCTTCTGAAAGGTGACAGTTGATCCAAACAGATTTAGCAAGATCAGAGAGTTAGCAATGAAGATATCTGGGGGAAGAGCATTCTGGGTGAAGAAAGCAACCAGGACTTAGGATCTAAGTTCCACACATACTCTGGTTGTTTCTGGAACAGCATGGAGGCCAAGGTATTTGGAACCAAGGGAGAAAGAAGCAGGAGGAGACAGAGTCAAAGAACAAACAGAGAGTCAGATCCTACAGACTTCAAAGGCCATCGAAAGGACTTTGATTTTACTCTGAGTGAAAGAGGAAACAATCACAAGGTTTTAGCGGAGCAAAGGCATGATCTGAGTTAGGATTTTTAAAAGATCCCTCTCGTTATTATCTTGAGAAAAGACAGGACAGGCTGGGCAGAAGCAGGGGACATGTTGAAAACTACTGTAGTAACTCAAGAAAGAGATGATGGGGTCCAGTCCAAGGTGGGGATATACAGAAAACTGAAACTAAAGATCCTGGCCTGAAATTCACACTCCCTAAGTATCAGCTCTTATTATCATTTTAAGGAAGTGGGTGATAAGATGACATCTCCCACTACTTGTCTTTCCCGGAAAGGCCGGTACAGTTTGTGAATAATACGAAGACATTTATTTACTGGACCACAAAATTCCTCTTCCCCTCTGAGATTTAGTTTAGTTCAATCCTGAATCTAATCAAAGTAAATGGTGTTTAGATTTTTTCCCCCCTCTAACAACTTTATGATCACTAGTTTTTATGACTCTCTCATAAATCTGCCAATCTAGGAGTCTGTTTTATATGGTATTTTGGCTCTAGACCATTAAAAATAATGGTTTAACTCCCATCCATATTTTTGGCATCAACTACATTATTTCTGTATCTGTTTCCATCCTTTCCTATACACAATTTGCTTTTTCGTCATTCTTTTTTCGACTATAGGTTTAAATTATTTTAATTAATTCATCACTCGAGTATCTTTTAAAGTGGCAAAAATATATGGGGGCAGATGTGGTCTCTAAACCCATTTAGCCCTAACTTTGGGCACAGATAAGGTAAAACTAGTAAGTAGTTAATGCCAACTAACACATGTTAAAATGTGACGTTAAGGAAGATTTTGAAAAATTGAAATGCATGCACCATTTTATACAAATATGTTTAACAGATGTATGAAGCAAAACTAATTATTAAAATTTCCTTTCTGGGAAAAGTTACTTGTGGCCAAGTTTAAAAGGCAAGGACTTTGTCTTGGGCAGGTATTAGCAGCTTAATAAATCTGAATAAATTATATACACATCTTTGAATTTAATGCATTTTCCAGAGGACCAAAAAAGATGTAATTCCATCTCCTAAATTCAAACTCATTCATTCATTCAGTCATTCGCCCAACAACTAGTATTTATTGAATACTCCAGTACTCTGGCAGCACTGACAATAAAACATTAAACAAGCCTGCAAATGATTCCTGCTTTCATGGAGCTTCTAGTCTAAAGGGGGTATCTGGGTGGACATTAACAAATTCACACTAATGAGCAGGTCATGACAAGTGGAGGAAACGTGTTCTGATTAAAAGAATAAATCGCTATTCTGTAAGGATGAGCTTCATAGATCAAGCAAATCTTTTGTCTGTTCTTATCAAATAGGGCTTGTTCATTAATCTTTCTGCTCCCATGGTGCTTTCAAGGAACATAAAAGAAAGCAGTTTGACTTGGAGACTTCAAACAAAAATCTTTAAGAAGCTAAAAATGAGGAATACATTAAAAATCTCCTTGGAAGTCCTATAGTTATTCAGGATATCAATGATTTCCCAAGTAGGAGACACTACTTCTGTGAATAGCATTTTTCTACTAATGCCCTGACAAGAGCTAACTCTGCCTTAACATCTATTCTATTTGTGGGTTGCCCCATACCGTTCTGTACATTTTCTTCATCATTTGCTAAGCTTTCGCCAGCAGAAACCTGTGAGAATCCCTCAGATTTCTGTTATTTTTCTCCCAATAGACAAAATACGCACGGAAGTTAAAATGTGCTTACATCTGCCCAAAATAGACTTGGCAAATCCAGTGTCCTTGTGTCTGAGTTCCTACTATACTAGCTATATGACGAGTGATGTGCTAAAGACTAAGGGCACAGCATAAATGAGGAAGAGGAATTGGTGGCTCAGAGAAAGTCACTTCCCTAGGGGACTCCCAGCTAGGAAGCAGCAGATCAGAAGTTCAAATCTAAGTGTTGTGACTCCAAAGCTCATGGGTATTCCACAGTTAGCCTGAGATCTTTGTAACAAAAAGTACCACTTTTTTTTTCTTTCCAGATTTTAAATATCTGTAGGAACACTTACTCTGATTCAAAAAGCCACACAAACAAGAAACATAGGACATACACCCTAAAGGACAAAATCCCTTTTGTCCTAAAGAGGAACATGCTGACAAGTGATAGAAACTGGTCTCAAAAATCCTTCTGTAACAGCTGTTACAGATGCAGTGGTTGAGCATCTGCCTTTGGCTCAGGTCATGATCCTGGGGTCCCAGGATCGAGTCCCACATGAGGCTCCCTGCGTGGAGCCTGCCTCTCCCTCTGCCTGTGTCTCTACCTCTCTGTGTCTCTCATGAATAAATGAATAAAATCTTTTAAAAAAATCCTTCTGCTCCCATGGTGCTTTCAATGAACATAAAAGAAAGCAGTTTGACTCAGAAGGACTTCAAACAAAAATCAGAAAACTACCCAACATCTTGCCAATGTCTGCCAATTTCTCAATTCTGTTCATCCATGCCTTATTTTCTTTGCTCTGGAAAGTAAGCTCTTTCTTTAGTACTCTCATGATGAAATAGGGCCACCATACCGCTGCTTCTGAGTTTGCAAATTCTTTTTTCTAGTAACCATCACAGACCAACTAGTGTAGCTCATCACAATTTCAAAATTACATGGGAAGCAATCTGATTATCCTGGTCTTGGCCAAGGGTCAAATTCAATCCGGGCATCTGTGGCCAGGGAGGGGAAAACATAGTAGGCCATGACTAATAGGACCCAATTTCTATAGGGGCCAAGGAGCAAAGAAGGAAAAAAAAAAAGAGAGAAGAAATGGACAGGGGCTCCAGTACATGGCCACACGTAGTGTAGCTTAAAAGTTTTAAAATATATGAAAATGAAAATGAGAGAGTAGCATGTAATTAATCTGAGCTCTCAATTAAATTTGAGGCAAGCATTCCTGGGTGAAGTAGGTCAAAGAGAATGAAAGTGAAAATTTGATTTGAGAGAGAAGTCAGGTCAAGATGTTGTCATCAAAGTTTCCAATGGAAGAAGAATGTGCATAACAAGATGCAATGAATGTTCCTGGTGTAGGGAGGAAGAGAAAGCTGAGGACATTAGTAAGGATTAAAAAAAAAGTTCATTATAAAAATAATGCCAGATAGATTTTCAAGGCAAAATTATGGCCAATATTAAAAGCCCAAGGGAAAACTTAAAGTCTTAAAGTTAAGAAATGGACATTGTTGTAAGTTTTCAACTGGAATTATACAATGCAAATGGAATTTTTAAGAAAGATAAATCTGGGAAAAGCATCCCACTAGTGTAGGTAATCTCGTAACACTGGAGTCTACAGGGCGCAAAATTTCAGTATTGGAAACATTAGGGCAAGGGAAAAAAAAAGTCATCGGAAACTATGTGTAACACAAGCTTGAAATGAAGGTCTGTTTGTCAGGGTCAGGATACATTTAAGTGACCATATCATTAAATGGTAAATTGATAACTGAGTTTAGACACAGATTGTGGAAAAATAAATGAGGGAACAAAGAGATCATTGGAATTTTCAAACTTTTTTTTTTTAAGTCATGGGGTTTTGTTTTGTTTTTTTAAAAGGCAGAACCTCTGTGTAATATACCTCCATAAGCCAAAAGGTCTATCAAGTTTACCTGGGATTTGGTGGGTATATAATTATGAGCTAGTTTGTATATAATTAAGAGAATTGGTTTATCGGCTGTTTAGTCTCAGAAACACACATTTTAAGATACCGAAATTCTTAGGTTCTCTTCCTTGAGGTTAAATATTTTCTGCTTATTTGCTCTTAACCCAAAACCTCCCACTAAACACTCCAAGTATTCTGAGATGGAGATATATACATGTCATTTGTGCAATATACTGTGTTACTGTCATTTATATCCTGTTCTAGTTTGTGCAAATCCTTTGTCCAGGACCTTTTTTGCAGAGAAACAACTCTTTCACTTTAAATGATACCTGGAATGTGCCTCTCCAAAGAAAACCTGTATTACCCTCTCCAATGAAGTCATTATTTTCCCCATCTCCTGGGGAGAGAAAAGGTCTGCTCAGGCCTTATTCCTACTTATAATTATTTCAGTGCTCTAACCCAATCATCTTTCCTCTTGTGAAGTCTACAGCAGCTGTTAAAATAGTCTTTAACCATTTGATTATTATGAAGCACCAGGCCCCAAGATACATTTCCACCTTCTTTCATTATTTCAGCAATTAACTCATATTTTTCTTCTATGCCAAGTCCCTTATGATTATCTGCAGTAACTTTGAGGGTTACAGGCCATGACCTGTACCTGAGATACACAGCTCCCTAACTCAGTCTTGAAACCCTTGGTTCTACTCTAGTTATATAGTACAATAGTTAATAGTATAGACAGTAATATCAGACGTCCTGGTTTAAAATCTTGTTTTTTTTTTATCACTTAAGCTATTGATATAAAATGAACCATACTTTCTAATGCATATACTTGGATGAATTTGGACATTTGCAAAGACCTGTGATACCATCACAAAAGTCAAGGTCATAGACATATCCAATACCTCCCAGAGTTTCCTGGTATCCATATGTGTGCACGTGTGTGTGTGAGTGTGAGTGCGTGATGAACACTTATTGGAGAAGTACATCTTTTAAATAGGGATATTAGTATGGAACTAAGTAAGTTATTATAGCAGTTCTCAAAGTTTGGTTTGCAGACTCCTGGGCATTTCTAAGACTCTTTCATGAGGTCCAAGAGACTCAAATATTTTCATGACACCACTAAGATGTTATTTGTTTTCCACCCATGGTGGAAAAATCAAGGGGGGGTAAAGCTGCTGATGCCTCTGCCTAATTTGTACTGAGGAACTCAACTGTACTTGGAGCCATTATATTTTCACGACCGTACATGCACATGCATTAAAAAAATGACAGTTTATGAGAGTTTCACTTAGGAACATCCTGGAGGAAGCAGTAAAATTTGTTAATTTTATTAAATTCTCAGCAGTCAACATACGTATTTTTAATTATTTTGTGTAATGGAACAGGAAACCATCCTAAAACACTTCAGTGGTCTACCAAAGCACTGTTGTCTTATGCTTATGCAATTGTTTGAGTGATGAGCTGAACTAACTTCTTTTCTCAGGGAACACTATTTTTACTTGAAAGAACAATTGACAGACAACTATGGTTATTCAGACTTTGGTATTTGGATTTTTTTTTTTTTTTTTTTTTTTTTTTGAAAATGAACAAAGTAAGCCTGTCAGCTTAAGGAATTAAATTGGCAGTATTTGCTGCCAGTGGTAAAATTTGAGCTTTCATGAGAAAACTGGAATTTTGGAAACCTTATATTGGCCACTGTGAGTTTGCAGCTTAACAATAGTTAAGACGCTTATGGATTTTGATGACATTAACAATGCTTTTATGTTATGAAATAAAATGTGTCAATATTTAGAAGGCCTGTGTAATGCTGTGAACCAATATTTTCCAAATGATCAAGCAAGATGCTAGAAAACTATGCAAAAGTAAAAGATACATTTGAGGGGCAGGATAGACAATGGATTTTAACATTACAGAACATAAAATGTTCATTGACAGGGTTTCAGCCTTTATGTTATAAATAACTTTTGAGAAATTACGACTTGCTAAATACTGGTATGAGATCAAATCATATTCCTAATTATCTCAAAGGGCTATTAAAGTTATTCTCCCCTTTCTGATCACATAGTGTGATTTTCTTCATATATTTTTACCCAAATATATCACAACAGATTGACCATAGAAGTAGTATAAGAATACAGATGTTTTCAATTAAGTCAAACATTACAGAGATTTGTGGGGGGGTGGGAGGTAAAACAATGCTTCTCTTTTCACTGTTTGGAAAATACAGGTTTTCACAAAAACGTTATATTCACATAAAATGAGTTTTCATTGTACTGGTTTTTTACAATATTTTGATCATTTAGGAAGTATGGAGAAAGGGTCAATAATTATAAAGACAGTGAAATTTGTTGTATGTTGCTAAATCCTATTAAGGCATTGAGGGGAAAAAATGTCAAGCTCAGGTTAGCCAATTACCAACTTACAGCCTGGTATGAAAGTCAAAAAACCTCTATATCAGTATTAAAAGAAGCCGTCCTTTTTGTAGCTGAGAAGCAGATGAAGCCAAAGGCTGGATCAAGGATTTATTTAAGAGAAAGAAAAATTGAAACATGCTCTAGCCAGGCTAACCAAGTTTCCCACAGCAAAGAAACAGGATCCTGAAATTTGGGATGGGCTACCTAGGTAGATGCCCTCAATCACATTGCATGCCAGCATCTGAATCCCAGATCCTCAGGGACTGCTGGCTCCCTTCCTTTTGCTAAAGACGACCATCCACTCACCTGAAGCTGAAGCAGAGACCTCATGCCTTGAATGTCAATGCCTGCTCACCTCAAGATTTACCCACACTCCCTCTCCTCTGGTAACAGGACCTGTCTAGTTAGGGCCAAACATAGGCATGGCCTGATTGGAAAATGTGGGTCCTGCTAAGCAAGGAGGGGATTACACAAACTGAGCTTCACTGTCTACTAATACCTACAGCTCAAAATGGGAGAACAGGTCTGGAAGCTAACCCAAGCATGCCCCATAGAAGAAGAAAGGTACAATATAAAACTGATTGGGAGAGAGTTTGTGGATAGGATGTACTCCCACGATTCAGGATCTAATGCCTTGGCAAGGGCCTTGGAAACCAGTGTAGCTAGTTTTGATAGACAGCTGAGAAAGCCCCCTGGAAGCTCAGCAATGCATTGGAGGGAAGAAAGGACTCAGAAAAATGGGCATACTAAATCAGATCCATTCTATGAGGCAGAGAATCCTAACTGTGTTCATCAGGAGAACTCAGAGGGCAGTCTTCACATATGTCTGGGTATGAGCATTAAGATGTAGTATTATTCTGGATAATGGGTATGCTGTTGTTGGGAAAAAATGCTTTCAAAACATTGATTTTTAAATATAATTAATATGGAAAATATGTAAATAACCAAAAATATATAAGAGGTTTAAAATAATATTTATGATACAAGGAAAACAACTGGTATTATTTCAGGTTGCCTCCGTTAATTTTTACCTCTGCAAATTTTATACAATTGGATACTGTAATTACAGATTTACACTCTGCTTTTACTATAATAACATAGATATTATTGTATAACATAATCTTAATAGCCACCATTACAAGAACAATATTACATTATTTAGGCTACGTGGTTTATTTAATCATTGTAGTTTTTTCTTTACCTACACTGAACATTTCTTTTACTATGCCATTGGGTGTATTTATATGCTTTTTGCTGTAAGAGTGCCTATTTTTTTTTGTCTTTTAAGATTTTATTTATTTATTCATGAGAGACATAGAGAGAGGAAGAGATATAGGCAGAGGGAGAAGCAGGCTCCTTGGGGAGCCCAATGTGGGACTTGATCCCTGGGCCCTGGGATCTCGCCCTGAGCTGAAGGCAGATACTCAACCACTGAGCTACCCAGGCATCCCAAGAGTGCCTATTTTGTATCTCATCATACACTCATGAATAGTTGTTAATAATTTTTATCTTTCTAGATTTTTACTAATTTGAGAGTAGAGTTGTGATGTTTTATTAGCTAAATGCCATTTATTAAATACTTTCCTAAAACTCATTTTTATAGTGATTAGATCTCTCTACAGAGAATGAATCTCTTACGACCTTCATCTTATTATCCACTGAATGTTTCTATTCATTGTTTGTATGAGCTCCACATTTATTGTGAAAATTTCTTATTGCCCTATATATAACAAAAAATTTTTCATTTATTTGCCATTTCAGATGATTCATTCTTTTAGCATACAAATTCATCTTTGTTGTGGTACTTTGATAGACATTTAGAATTTAAGAAATAATTATTTAAGTTCAGAGATCTTATCCATCATTTTAACTTTATCTCAGTGTATGATAAAATATCTCCACTTATTTTTGTCCCTCCCAATGAATTTTCCTAGAATGCTATGTAAAATCTTTGTCTCTTTAGATACCTGAGATTTCCTTTATCATATATACTCTTCCACATTATGACATTGATTTAAAACAGATACTCATTCTTGCATACTAATTTTCCATGGTGCTCTTTTGAACAGCTGAGTTTTTCTTGACACAAAGTCATTGAAGATGGAGACTACTACTTAGCCATATTTATAGCAGTTGCTGCTACAACACTAACATTCCTCAGGGTCTTTAACAGTTCACATGTTTCACATAGTTTTCCTTGGGCACTACACCTTTTTTTGAGTAAAACTATTATTCACACTAATGCCATTCTTTTAAACATTCAGGATTCACAACTCTTATGTGCCTTTGTGCTTTTCCTTTGTCCAGACTCAATGTTATGCTTGCTTCTCAATATAAAAGACATTGCCCTTTAGCATGTGTATTCAGATAGCAAAATTATTCTTATTCAGAGATCAAAGTCAGGTAGAATGGGATGATTTGCATCAACAAAACCCTTCCACTGATGACCACTACAAAAACTATACAATATTTCACAACAACAGAAAATCTTTAAGGTTTCAAGGAGAAAAAAAAAAATCAGAAAGAACCTGAAGATTCAAGATGCTGTGAGAGAACATGCACCGAAGTGAATCAGACATTCTTGGCCACTTTTCTATCTCAGGCTTATCCATACACAGCTGAGGGGCAAAGAGAAAAACCAAGAGTGACTTAGAACTTTTACTAGTATTAAAATAAAAGCCAAAGACTAGAACTCAGAACTACCAAGGCAGCAAGGACTTGAGAAGGCAGAGAAAGGGCACATAGAGATCAGAATTTCACATTATGCATCAATATTCTCCGTAGACATTTGCTAATACAAAAGGTGTGCAGGGAAAGAGCCTGAGAAATCAAGCATAAAATGGCAGGCTCAGCTATATAGCAGCAAGCTATTAGCATTCTCATGGCATAAAGAGATAACAATTTGGGTTTAGACCAGGCTTTATCAGAGACCCCTCAAGGTCTGCACAACAGGAGAATGAATGCTCTGGAAATAGACCAACTCAGTTCTCATGAATGCTACATCTTAGGCTCCAATGAGAAAATTAAATATTTTCTGTAGAAAGATAATATCTAGCCACCTGGGTAGATCGGTTGCTTAAGTGCCCGACTCTTGATTTCAGCACAGGTCATGATCTCGAGGTGGTGGGGTTGAGCCCCATGTCCAGCTCTGTGCTCAGCCTGGAGTCTGCTTCAGATTCTCTTTCCCTCCACCTCTACCCCATCCCTTCTGCTTGTATATTCTATCTCAATAAACAAATAAATGAATGAAATCTTTTTTAAAAAGTATCTTCCAAAGCCTCAATAATTGTTCATATACAATAGCCAATATCCAATAAAAAAAGTCAAGAGATATGCCATAAAATAGGATCATAAAATAAAATCTCAGAAAATAGATATAGATTTGGAGGTGATCCATCATTGGGGTTTTCAGATAGAAAATTAATGATAATATATTCAGAAAACTAGACAATTTCAAAAAAGAGATGGAACTTATTTGAAAAATCAAATGGAAGGCCCTGACCTGAAGAAGAAAAAAAAATGAAAGTGAAATTAAGAACTCAACAGATTTTAGATAAGATAGAACAGGAGAGAGGAGGATTCAATTATAAGGTATGTAAAACATCAGACTAAAACCCAGAAAGACATACTGAAAAGGAGATAGAAGATCCAAGGAACATGGTAGAAAGTACTAAAATATATGTAATTTGATTCCATGAATAACAAGGTCAGAAGCAATATTTGAAGGAATATTGATCAACGCTTTTCCAAAAATGATTAGTACACACAGATTCAAACATTTAACAAACCCCAAACAAGAAAAAACATTTACAGTTCTATCAGTTTTTTTAATCATAAAAACTGCTGAAAAAAATTTGAAGACAAAACTTTAAAATCACCTAGAGACCTGGACAAAATACCCTTCAGCAAAAATACATTAATTTGATATCTTACTTTTCAATGGAAAAGATAGTATTCAAAAGACCCTTTCCAGAAAAGTTAACCTCTAATTCTGTGTTGAGCAAACTTTTTCAAAAAGGAAGGTGAAGTAAATACATTTTCAACAAATACCAAGATAACTTACCATCAACATTAAAGTAAATATTAGGGACATTCTTATGTTCTTTGAAAGAACATAATCTAGCTGGAAACACTAAACAGAGCAAAAGAGTAATTACATGAATAAGTCTAAATACTTTAGCAATGCCATTTAGGAGTTCAAATATACTTGAAATAAAAACATGACAGAGTATAAGAAAAAACGGAAGTGGGGGAGCAAATGGAGTTAGTATTCTGGAGTCCTTGCTTTATGCACTTAGAAAAGCACTTACTCATAGTTAGAGAGGCATGTTGCACTCTGAATGTTAGTAGATTAATAACATATTGTACAAGTAATAAGCTAATAGAGAACAAAAAAAAGTATTTGATCATTCCAAAGAAAAAGAGAAAACATGGTAAATATACAAATTAGCAATAAAATAGCAAAGATATAAAATACTCCAACTAGAAATGTATTGAAAATACCTTATCACAATGGATATGAAAAATCTATGATAAAGTGGTATAAACAATGTTGAGAAAAGATGTCTCACCCAAAATATTTCATCTGAAGATTTTTTTTAAAGACAAGCAAAATTAATTTATGAGCTACAAATTAATATAGTGGCTATCTATGGGTAGAAGAAATTATAGAAAGGCAATCAGAGAGAATTTCCAGGCTTAACATTTTGATCCAGGTCATGGTTTCATGGCTTCATCTTGTAAAATTTCATTAAACTGCCTACTTGTGATTTGTACGATTTTCTGAAATTGTAGTTGATACTACAATTGGAAAATAAGACTTTACTTAAAAAAACAATTGGTGGTGAATCTCAACGTATTTCACATCCCGTCAAGTATTGCTCAAAATACTGAGAACCGGTATTGTAAATAGTACCTGTTGGCAGTATAACCTGCTTTTTTTTTTTTTTTCCTGCTTATTTATTTCTCACCTGTAAAAAGTCTGTGAAATGATTTACTTCTACTGCACCAGTCCTTCCTTAACTCTCTTTAATTTTTAAAAGTATCATAGCTAAAGGAAAACATACTCTCATGAATTTTAAAAGCTGGGGGGAGGAGCAAATGGCGGAAGAGCAGGGTCCCCAAATCACCTGTCTCCACCAAATTACCTAGAAAACCTTCCAATCATCCTGAAAACCTATGAATTCGGCCTGAGAATTAAAGAGAGACCAGCTGGAATGCAACAGTGAGAAGAGTTCGCGCTTCTATCAAGGTAGGAAGACGGGGAAAAAGAAGTAAAGAAACAAAGGCCTCCAAGGGGGAGGGGCCCGCGAGGAGCCGGGCTGAGGCCGGGGCGAGTGTCCCCAGGACAGGAGAGCCCCGTCCCGGAGACGCAGGAGCTGCACCGACCTTCCCGGGGGAAAGGGGCTCGCGGGGAGGTGGAGCAGGACCCAGGAGGGCGGGGATGCCCTCGGGTTCCCTGGGGCAGTAACAGAGCAACTGCGCGCCCAGGAGAGTGCGCCGAGCTCCCTAAGGGCTGCAGCGCGCACGGCGGGACCCGGAGCAGCTCGGGGGGGCTCGGGCGGCGGCTCCGCGGAGGGGGCTGCACGGCCCCGGGAGCAGCTCGGAGGGGCTCGGGCAGAGGAAGAGGCTCGGTGCAGAGGGGGCTGCGCGGCCCCGGGAGCAGCTCGGAGGGGCTCGGGCAGAGGAAGAGGCTCCGCGCCGACGGGGCTGCGCGGCCCCGGGAGCAGCTCGGAGGGGCTCGTGCAGAGGAAGAGGCTCCGCGCCGACGGGGCTGCGCGGCCCCGGGAGCAGCTCGGAGGGGCTCGTGCAGAGGAAGAGGCTCCGCGCCGACGGGGCTGCGCGGCCCCGGGAGCAGCTCGGAGGGGCTCGTGCAGAGGAAGAGGCTCCGCGCCGACGGGGCTGCGCGGCCCCGGGAGCAGCTCGGAGGGGCTCGGGCAGAGGAAGAGGCTCCGCGCAGAGGGGGCTGCGCGGCCCCGGGAGCAGCTCGGAGGGGCTCGGGCAGAGGAAGAGGCTCCGCGCAGAGGCGGCTGCGCGGTTCCGGGAGCAGCTCGGGGGGCTCGGGCGGCGGCTCCGCGGAGGCGGCTGCGGGGCGGGAGCGCGAATCCAACAGCGCAGGCTCCGGAGCACAGGGCGCCGGGACACAGCCCAGGATCCAGCCTCCCCCGGGACAGGCAGAGGCCGGGAGGGCCCAGGACAGCGAGGAAGCTCCTGCCCCAGCTGAGCAGATCAGCGGCCCCGCCCGGAGCCTCCAGGCCCTGCAGACGGAGAGCTCTGGGGTTACTGCGGGGGCTGACTCCAGGGCTCCAGAGCTGGCCCCGCCACGGGGGCTGTTCCTCCTGCGGCCTCACGGGGTAAACAACCCCCACTGAGCCCTGCACCAGGCGAGGGCACAGCAGCTCCCCCAACTGCTAACACCTGAAAATCAGCACAACAGGCCCCTCCCCCAGAACACCAGCTAGACGGACAACTTCCAGGAGAAGCCAAGGGACTTAAAGTACACAGAATCAGAAGATACTTCCCTGTGGTTCTTTTTTTTTTTTTTTTTTTTTTTTTTTTTTTTTCTTTTTGATTTGTTTCCTTCCCCCACCCCCTTTTTTTCTCCTTTCTTTTTCTTTCTCTTTTTCTTCTTTTTTTTTTTTTTTTTTGCGTTTTTTTTTTCTTTTTCTTCCCTTTTTTTTTTCTCTTTCTCTTTTCTTTCCTTCTTTCTCTCCTCTCTTTTTCTCTTTTTCCCAATACAATTTGCTTTTGGCCACTCTGCACTGAGCAAAATGACTAGAAGGAAAACCTCACCTCAAAAGAAAGAATCAGAAACAGTCCTCTCTCCCACAGAGTTACAAAATCTGGATTACAATTCAATGTCAGAAAGCCAATTCAGAAGCACTATTATACAGCTACTGGTGGCTCTAGAAAAAAGTATAAAGGACTCAAGAGACTTCATGACTGCAGAATTTAGAGCTAATCAGGCAGAAATTAAAAATCAATTGAATGAGATGCAATCCAAACTAGAAGTCCTAACGACGAGGGTTAACGAGGTGGAAGAACGAGTGAGTGACCTAGAAGACAAGTTGATAGCAAAGAGGGAAACTGAGGAAAAAAGAGACAAACAATTAAAAGACCATGAAGATAGATTAAGGGAAATAAACGACAACCTGAGGAAGAAAAACCTACGTTTAATTGGGGTTCCCGAGGGCGCCGAAAGGGACAGAGGGCCAGAATATGTATTTGAACAAATTCTAGCTGAAAACTTTCCTAATCTGGGAAGGGAACAGGCATTCAGATCCAGGAAATAGAGAGATCCCCCCCCTAAAATCAATAAAAACTGTTCAACACCTCGACATTTAATTGTGAAGCTTGCAAATTCCAAAGATAAGGAGAAGATCCTTAAAGCAGCAAGAGACAAGAAATCCCTGACTTTTATGGGGAGGAGTATTAGGGTAACAGCAGACCTCTCCACAGAGACCTGGCAGGCCAGAAAGGGCTGGCAGGATATATTCAGGGTCCTAAATGAGAAGAACATGCAACCAAGAATACTTTATCCAGCAAGGCTCTCATTCAAAATGGAAGGAGAGATAAAGACCTTCCAAGACAGGCAGCAACTAAAAGAATATGTGACCTCCAAACCAGCTCTGCAAGAAATTTTAAGGGGGACTCTTAAAATTCCCCTTTAAGAAGAAGTTCAGTGGAACAGTCCACAAAAACAAAGACTGAATAGATAACATGATGACACTAAACTCATATCTCTCAATAGTAACTCTGAATGTGACTTACTTAATGACCCCATCAAAAGGCGCAGGGTTTCAGACTGGATAAAAAAGCAGGACCCATCTATTTGCTGTCTACAAGAGACTCATTTTAGACAGAAGGACACCTACAGCCTGAAAATAAAAGGTTGGAGAGCCATTTACCATTCGAATGGTCCTCAAAAGAAAGCAGGGGTAGCCATCCTTATATCAGATAAACTAAAATTTACCCCAAAGATGAAGAGGGACACTATATCATACTTAAAGGATCTATTCAACAAGAGGACTTAACAATCCTCAATATATATGCTCCGAATGGGGGAGCTGCCAAATATATCAATCAATTATTAACCAAAGTGAAGAAATACTTAGATAATAATACACTTATACTTGGTGACTTCAATCTAGCTCTTTCTATACTCGATAGGTCTTCTAAGCACAACATCTCCAAAGAAACGAGAGCTTTAAATGATACACTGGACCAGATGGATTTCACAGATATCTACAGAACTTTACATCCAAACTCAACTGAATACACATTCTTCTCAAGCGCACATGGAACTTTCTCCAGAATAGACCACATATTGGGTCACAAATCGGGTCTGAACCGATACCAAAAGATTGGGATTGTCCCCTGCATATTCTCGGACCATAATGCCTTGAAATTAGAACTAAATCACAACAAGAAGTTTGGAAGGACCTCAAAGACATGGAGGTTAAGGACCATCCTGCTAAAAGATAAAAGGGTCAACCAGGAAATTAAGGAAGAATTAAAAAGATTCATGGAAACTAATGAGAATGAAGATACAACCGTTCAAAATCTTTGGGATGCAGCAAAAGCAGTCCTAAGGGGGAAATACATTGCAATACAAGCATCCATTCAAAAACTGGAAAGAACTCAAATACAAAAGCTCACCTTACACATAAAGGAGCTAGAGAAAAAACAGCAAATAGATCCTACACCCAAGAGAAGAAGGGAGTTAATAAAGATTCGAGCAGAACTTGGGATCCCTGGGTGGCGCAGTGGTTTGGCGCCTGCCTTTGGCCCAGGGCGCGATCCTGGAGACCCGGTATCGAATCCCACATCGGGCTCCCGGTGCATGGAGCCTGCTTCTCCCTCTGCCTGTGTCTCTGCCTCTCTCTCTTTCTCTCTGTGTGACTATCATAAAAAAAAAAAAAAAAGTCAATAAAGATTCGAGCAGAACTCAACGAAATCGAGACCAGAAGAACTGTGGAACAGATCAACAGAACCAGGAGTTGGTTCTTTGAAAGAATTAATAAGATAGATAAACCATTAGCCAGCCTTATTAAAAAGAAGAGAGAGAAGACTCAAATTAATAAAATCATGAATGAGAAAGGAGAGATCACTACCAACACCAAGGAAATACAAACGATTTTAAAAACATATTATGAACAGCTATACGCCAATAAATTAGGCGTATTTCTAGAAGAAATGGACGCATTCCTGGAAAGCCACAAACTACCAAAACTGGAACAGGAAGAAATAGAAAACTTGAACAGGCCCATCACCAGGGAGGAAATTGAAGCAGTCATCAAAAACCTCCCAAGACACAAGAGTCCAGGGCCAGATGGCTTCCCAGGGGAATTTTATCAAACGTTTAAAGAAGAAACCATACCTATTCTCCTAAAGCTGTTTGGAAAGATAGAAAGAGATGGAGTACTTCCAAATTCGTTCTATGAAGCCAGCATCACCTTAATTCCAAAGCCAGACAAAGACCCCGCCAAAAAGGAGAATTACAGACCAATATCCCTGATGAACATGGATGCAAAAATTCTCAACAAGATACTGGCCAATAGGATCCAACAATACATTAAGAAAATTATTCACCATGACCAAGTAGGATTTATCCCTGGGACACAAGGCTGGTTCAACACCCGTAAAACAATCAATGTGATTCATCATATCAGCAAGAGAAAAACCAAGAACCATATGATCCTCTCATTGGATGCAGAGAAAGCATTTGACAAAATACAGCATCCATTCCTGATCAAAACTCTTCAGAGTGTAGGGATAGAGGGAACATTCCTCGACATCTTAAAAGCCATCTTTGAAAAGCCCACAGCAAATATCATTCTCAATGGGGAAGCACTTGGAGCCTTTCCCCTAAGATCAGGAACAAGACAGGGATGTCCACTCTCACCACTGCTGTTCAACATAGTACTGGAAGTCCTAGCCTCAGCAATCAGACAACAAAAAGACATTAAAGGCATTCAAATTGACAAAGAAGAAGTCAAACTCTCCCTCTTCGCTGATGACATGATACTCTACATAGAAAACCCAAAAGTCTCCACCCCAAGATTGCTAGAACTCATACAGCAATTTGGTAGCGTGGCAGGATACAAAATCAATGCCCAGAAGTCAGTGGCATTTCTATACACTAACAATGAGACTGAAGAAAGAGAAATTAAGGAGTCAATCCCATTTACAATTGCACCCAAAAGCATAAGATACCTAGGAATAAACCTAACCAAAGATGTGAAGGATCTATACCCTCAAAACTATAGAACACTTCTGAAAGAAATTGAGGAGGACACAAAGAGATGGAAAAATAATCCATGCTCATGGATTGGCAGAATTAATATTGTGAAAATGTCAATGTTACCCAGGGCAATATACACGTTTAATGCAATCCCTATCAAAATACCATGGACTTTCTTCAGAGAGTTAGAACAAATTATTTTAAGATTTGTGTGGAATCAGAAAAGACCCCGAATAGCCAGGGGAATTTTAAAAAAGAAAACCATATCTGGGGGCATCACAATGCCAGATTTCAGGTTGTACTACAAAGCTGTGGTCATCAAGACAGTGTGGTACTGGCACAAAAACAGACACATAGATCAGTGGAACAGAATAGAGAATCCAGAAGTGGACCCTGAACTTTATGGGCAACTAATATTCGATAAAGGAGGAAAGACTATCCATTGGAAGAAAGACAGTCTCTTCAATAAATGGTGCTGGGAAAATTGGACATCCACATGCAGAAGAATGAAACTAGACCACTCTCTTTCACCATACACAAAGATAAACTCAAAATGGATGAAAGATCTAAATGTGAGACAAGATTCCATCAAAATCCTAGAGAAGAACACAGGCAACACCCTTTTTGAACTCGGCCATAGTAACTTCTTGCAAGATACATCCACGAAGGCAAAAGAAACAAAAGCAAAAATGAACTATTGGGACTTCATCAAGATAAGAAGCTTTTGCACAGCAAAGGATACAGTCAACAAAACTCAAAGACAACCTACAGAATGGGAGAAGATATTTGCAAATGACCTATCAGATAAAGGGCTAGTTTCCAAGATCTATAAAGAACTTATTAAACTCAACACCAAAGAAACAATCCAATCATGAAATGGGCAAAAGACATGAAGAGAAATCTCACAGAGGAAGACATAGACATGGCCAACATGCATATGAGAAAATGCTCTGCATCACTTGCCATCAGGGAAATACAAATCAAAACAACAATGAGATACCACCTCACACCAGTGAGAATGGGGAAAATTAACAAGGCAGGAAACAACAAATGTTGGAGAGGATGCGGAGAAAAGGGAACCCTCTTACACTGTTGGTGGGAATGTGAACTGGCTTGGCCACTCTGGAAAACTGTGTGGAGGTTCCTCAAACAGTTAAAAATATACCTGCCCTACGACCCAGCAATTGCACTGTTGGGGATTTACCCCAAAGATACAAATGCAATGAAACGCCGGGACACCTGCACCCCGATGTTTCTAGCAGCAATGGCCACGATAGCCAAACTGTGGAAGGAGCCTCGGTGTCCAACGAAAGATGAATGGATAAAGAAGATGTGGTTTATGTATACAATGGAATATTACTCAGCTATTAGAAATGACAAATACCCACCATTTGCTTCAACGTGGATGGAACTGGAGGGTATTATGCCGAGTGAAGTAAGTCAGTCGGAGAAGGACAAACATTATATGTTCTCATTCATTTGGGGAATATAAATAATAGTGAAAGGGAAAATAAGGGAAGGGAGAAGAAATGTGTGGGAAATATCAGAAAGGGAGACAGAACGTAAAGACTGCTAACTCTGGGAAACGAACTAGGGGTGGTAGAAGGGGAGGAGGGTGGGGGGTGGGAGTGAATGGGTGACAGGCACTGGGTGTTATTCTGTATGTTAGTAAATTGAACACCAAAAAAAAAAATAAAAAAAAAAGAAAAAGAAAAAAAAGAAAAAAAAAAGAATTATTTGTTTATAAATGCTTATACATATTAAAAGTTGATATTTGGGGCAGCTCAGGTGGCTCAGCGGTTTAGCGCCACCTTCAGCCCGGGGTGTGATCCTGGAGACCCAGGATCGAGTCCCACGTCAGGCTCCCTGCATGGAGCCTGCTTCTCCCTCTGCCTGTGTCTCTGCTTCTCTCTCTCTGTGTCTTTCATAAATAAATAAAGTCTTAAAAAATAAAATAAAAGTTGATATTTATTTATTGTCAAATGCTCATCAAAGAGAGTCTAGTAGTTTATATCCAAGTAGCATCTGTTTCAACCTGTATCTGATTATAAGGAAGGGATAAGTGAACAACAGAAACAAAGAATAACCAAGAACATGCTGCTCTAAGAAGGAAGAAGGTATGAAGAGAGAGCAATAGTTTTGGAAAAAATGTAGAGAAAGTGAGGTGATGTAAGTGTGATTGTTGGGCAGTGCTGAAGAACAGTTTGAGGCCAACATACATTGTTAAATTTTCTTTCAAATAACAATTGGCTGTTTGGTGCAGGCAAAGAGAAAGAGTTAGATTCAACTATCTTTTTTCAATGTTGTATTTAGGCTCTTCCATTTTATTTTACTACAGCTTTAGAAAGGAAAACAATTGCTATAGTTTTGATTATTTTGCTAAGTATATTCAATAAGAAAACATGTACAGGAAACAAACAGCAGTGTTCATGTAGCATTGTTTGTAATTTGGAAACAACATAAATGCCATTGACGTTCAACACACAGATTGTGATAAATTTACATGGCAAAATATCATACACCCATATATACATTTACAAAATTGCTGTCTTCCTACATTAATCTTGCCTTACATTAAAGTAATATTACTCATCATAAGCATTTACACCATTACATAATTATATATGTCATTTTAATGGATGCTTAGTATTCAACTTCTTTATATACCTTCATTTACTGTAAAGCTCCACAAATGGAGGAAGAATACAACAAATATCTAAATATATCCCACCAAGTTACAATAGATTTTATTATTTTCTTATTTTTGCTCAGATCTTTATATTTTATATATCTTTATATTTTAATAATATATTTTAATAAAACATTGCAGATATAGTTGAATCTCCTCCATCGTACCCTTTTTTTTAATATTTTATTTATTTATTCATGAGAGAGAGAGAGAGAGAGAGAGAGAGAGAGGCAGAGACACAGGCAGAGGGAGAAGCAGGCTCCATGCAGGGAGCCTGACATGGGACTCGATCCCCGGTCTCCAGGATCACACCCTGGGCTGCAGGCAGCCCCAAACCCACTGTGCCACTGGGGCTGCCCTCCATCATACCCTTCTAAATTTCCTTCTGGAATCCATTTCCCCTCATTAATATTCCAGAGATATGACTCTACTGGGTTTGGTGTTTATAACTGCACATGTCTCTTCATACCTGTGCTGTATGTTTTTTTTATGTATGACCAAATAAGGTACATTTAAAAACTTAATATAAATGATATTTGAACATCTATATAGATGTGTATATGTATAGACATATACACATCTATATAGATAGATAGATATACACTTGCAACCTAGTTTCCTAAGGGTTTTAATCAGGAGATTTTGGATTTTGCCAAAATCTTTCCATATGTTTCTGATTAATTTTTAAATTTTTTTAGTTTGTTGATATGATTAAGTCTATTGATTGATTTTCAAATGTAAAAGTAACTTTGCATCCCTGTTATAAATTTCATTTGGTTGGGATGTATTGTCTTTTTTACATATTGCTGCATTCCATTCACTAAATGTTAAGAGTTTTTTTATGTTTATTCATGAGGGGTATTAGTCTATAATTCTCTTTTCTTGTAATTCTGGCCTTGTTTTAGTATTAGGGTGATGTTGATCTTGTAAAATGAATTGGATAGAATTAGTCTTCTCAAAGAGTGTGTAAATTGGTATTATTTCTTCCTCAAATGTTTGGTACAATTAACCAGCAAAGAGCTATCTGCCCTGTAGCTTTCTTTGAAGGATAGCTTTTATTTATTTTTAAAAAAAAATATTTATGTATTTATTCATGAGAGACACAGAGAGAGGCAGAGACATAGGCAGAGGGAGAAGCAGGCTCCCTGCAGGGAGCCCCATATGGGACTCGATCCCAGGACCCCAGGATCACGATGCAAGCCCAAGGCAGACACTGAACCACTGAGTCACCCAGGTGTCTCTGAAGGATAGCTTTTAACTAACAAACTCAATACACATATACACAGAGATATATATTTATACTATTTGGGCTATGCATGTATTCCTAAGTTTGCTTTGGTTGTATCAAAGAATTTGTCTATCTCATCTAGGTTGTCAAATTCATTGGCCTTAAATGTATTCATATTTCATTAATAAACTTTTAATAGGGTGGGGAGCCCAACATGGGTCTTGAATTTACAACCCTGAGATCAAAACCTGAGCCAAGATCAGGAGCCAGATTCTTACCCAGCTGAGCCCACTAGGCACCCCTAAACTTTTAATATCTTGAATCATCAGTTGGTTTACTCTTTTTATTGCTCATCTAGGTAAGTTGTGTCTTCTTTCCTTTTTTGAGACCAATCTATCTGGCTAGAAGTATATCAATTTTTTTGATCTTCTCTAAGAACCAGCTGTTAGTTTTATTGTTTCTATATTGATTTCTGTTTATTTTATTTACTTTTATTGGATCTTTATTACTGTCTTTCGTCTTCTTCCTTTGGGTTTAATTTGTTGTTGGAGGAGGTCATCAAAAAGATGTGACCATAGGTTGACCTGTGAGTAGGATCCAGGCAAGCAGAGGCTCCTCACCCCTCCTCTTGTTATTGAAATATACCTTTTGCCCACAGTTCCCGGAGCGGGAGCCATTTTCAAGAGGCAGCCTTTGAAAGAGCAATGTGTTATTGAGACCATTTGAAAGGTATATGTAATTGAACCTAGTTAAGGCCTCTCTATAAACCCTTAAGATTCCAGGCAGGGCAGGCACAGAGATCTACTTGCCTTGCGGCCATCCTCCTATGTAAATTTTCTTGCTTATTAAACCTGCCACCTATGAATCTGGAGTGGCCCACCTCTTTCTTCCAACTGTCCTTGCCCTCTTTGTAAAGGGGTCAGTTTTCAAAACAACATTAGCTCTTCATTTTCTAGTGTCTGAGGTTATTGACTTGGGACCCTTCTTATTTATTAATTTTTTTAAAGATTTATTTCTTTATTTCAGAGAGAGAAATCATGAGCAGAGGGGAGGGGCAAGGAGGGCAAGCAGATTGCTCTCTCCGGGTACAGCCCAACACTGGGCTCCGTTCTAGGACTCTGAGATCGTGGCCTGACCTGAAGTCAGACACTTAACAGACTGAGCCACCAGGCACTCCTTTTATTTTTTAATATAGGTGTTTTGGATTATAAGTTCCCCTCCAATTCTTGATTTATTACCATCCCACAAATTTTAGTATGTTGTATTTTCATTTTGACATAAAGAATTTCTAATTACTTTAAAATTTTTTTTCTTCCTTGCTCTATGAGGTATTTGGAAGTGTGTTATTTAGTCTCCAAATATTTAGGGCTTTGCAAGATTTTTTTTCAGTTATTAGTTACTAATTCAATTTTATTATGGTCAGAAAACATAGTTTTATGCTTTGAATATAAAAAACAGTGAACCATATTGAAATATTAAAACTTGTTGTATGACCCAGATATGGTCTATCTTGGTAAATTTTCCATGTGCATGTAAAAAAATGTGTATTATGCTGCTGTAGGTGAAGTATTCTATAAATGTCAGTATAAACTGGCAGGGAGTGTTCAGATCCGTATCTTAACTGATTTTCTGTGTACTTGTTCTATTAGTTATTAAAGAAGTTAAAATTTCTGAGTATAATTGTGGAATTGTCAAGTCTCTCTCTTTTTTTTTTTTTTTTTTTTTTTAAGATTCTAGTTATTTGTTCATGAGAGACACAGAGAGAGAGGCAGAGGGAGAAGCAGGTTCCATGCAGGGAGCCCAATGTGGGACTTGATCCTGGGACCTGGGATCACGCCCCGGGCTGAGGGTGGTGCTAAACCGCTGAGCCACCCGGGCTGCCCTCCCTTTGTGGTTCTATGTTTTTGCTTCATACATTTTGAATCTCTGTTATGGATATATAAACATTTAGGATTTTTGTCTTTGTTGAATTGACCCTTTTATTGTTATGAAATACTCTTTATTGCTGTTAACATTCTTCGTTCTGAAATCTAGTTTTTCTGATGTTCTTAAAGCATACCAGCTTTTACTTAGTTATAGAATGGCGTCTTTTTCAGATCTTTCATTTTTAACTTTTTGTTGTTGTTTTGTTTAAAATGCATTTCTCATGGGCAACATATAATCAGAGCTTGCTTTTTATTTCTTTTTTTTGTTTTTTTTTTAGAGCTTGCTTTTTAATGTAAACTGATGATCTCTGTTTTTCAATTATGCATGTGTTTTTTAGAGGTTGTTTTGGGCTTTAAATTATGTATCTTTAACTTTTCACGTCAGCCATCAGGTGGTTATGCCACTTCACATATACAGTATTCCCTGCCCCCAGCTTTGTACTAATTCACTGCATGTTATAAACCCCACTATGTATTTTATTATTATTTTTTGCTTTAAATCATGTCTTATCTTTTAAGGATATTAAAAACATATTTTATATTTACTATTTTCAGTGATATTTTGAAATAATTGTTATATAGGTGGGTGTGGTTGTCTATCTTAATAACTTGAAACCTACTTAATGATGGATTTTTTCTTTTTTCTTTTTTTTTTTTTTTTTGTCTTTCTGGCAGCCAGTATAGGTACCAAATAAATATTTGTCGGAATTTTTGTAATGTGATCTGTAAAAGGTACCTAAACTCTGAATAAGTAAAATCTCATCCAATTCTTGGGACATGTGTGTGGCTCAGTGGTTGAGCGTCTGCCTTTGGCCCAGGTCGTGATCCTGGAGACCCGGGATCAAGTCCTACATCGGGCTTCCTGCATGGAGCCTGCTTCTCCCTCTGCCTGTGTCTCTGCCTCTTTGTGTCTCTCATGAATAAATAAATAAAATTTAAAACAATCTCATCTAATTCTTAATATTTTATAATTTCTCTAGTTTGAGGACATTACTACTTCTGCTCAGAGTTCTACTGTATTTCTTTTAAGATGTCTGTAGCTTTTCAGTTTTAGAAATTTGGGCTTTTCTTCCCAAACATATGTCTCCTTTGTGCTCCCCAGCTACTTTCTCATAGTTCTGAATTATCTTCCTCAATGTACTTACCCTAACTCAGCAACAGTTGAGAGAATGACTTACTTCCCCCTACTTCTTCATAGGATATGGGACTCCTGTTTTCTTTACGCTCTCCTGATGGAAGACTTGATCTCGATGTCCACTAAAGATGGCTTCCCATCTCCCATTCACCAAGCACATTCCCCACAACTCTGACCCTCTGCTCCCATCCATTTTTCAAAACAAAATCTATTTAGAACATTTCATGTGGGAGAATGGAGACACTATTACTTAGGAACCTACCTTTGTAGCCAGACTGACTGGTTTGGAATTCTGACTTGGCCACTTACCAGTCCTGATAGGGCAAGTTACTCAAGCTGTAAAATGGGTAGAGTGCTACTCATCTTATGGAGTTGTTAACAAGAAGAAAAAGAGCTAAGTGCCAAGTGCAGAGTACAGTTAGGACTCAATAAATATTAGTTCTTACTGATATTATTACACAAATAAACTTATCATATAGTTCCTTACTTTGCTATATTTATCAAGCATGTCCTTTTCCTTTTTTCTAGTAGATAACACTCATTCTCAAACACTTCATATGTATGTGAATAAAGGATAATTTCGTATAAAAAATAGAAGTTTTCAAAAATGTATTACTGAATATATTAAAAATTAGCAGATTGTTTCAACTAGAGAAAGCCCTCTAGCTAAGTTATTTTCAATATTGTACTGGAATGGAGTACAGAATCAAATATCTTGAATTGCATAACCCAAGATAATTCCCTTTTTCTTAGTCTTTCATATATTATGCTAGTTTTTTGGTCCTAAATCTAAAGCTTTTATGCATGTGTGTATTTTTCACATACAACTTCATCATGTAATTGCTAATCTTTATACCAGAAATAAAAATTTTCTTATCAAATATAAAATGTGAATATGACTGTTGCTTTCTCCTATAAGTACTATGAAACTTAATTTGCATGGGCAACATGTAGCTTACATATGGGGTATTACAGATATAACATGATAAAATTTACATGCAAAGTTTAGAAGCACTTAGAGTCTCAATACTTCATACCTGTATTAAATGTCTACTGAATTACATACTCTACAAAAGCATTGCTGTTGTAGTTATACCTAAAATGGCAGCAAGATCAACAAGATACCATTATTTTCTACCCAAAGATGCATCCTCAGTGCAATACCTCCAGCATGGAGAAATTCATTTACTGCTTTACTTATAAGAATATATGTGGTTTTGCTTCTGCTGCAAGATCACAAAATTCATAGTTTCTCTTGCAGTTATGCATTCAGATTAGTTCAAAGATTGCTTAAGGATAGTCTATCTTGCTTCTTGTGAGACAAGTATCTGTGTGCTTTTCTCAGAGACTTTTTCCCCCTTTTTTGTTTCTGGGTATTAGAAATCTACCTGGTTCATTAATGTGTTGAAAACTTTTCAAGGGAAAGATGGACATATATGTGAAATGTTACACTTAATACTGCCCTTGCTGTCAGAAATCATCATATTTTCTTGCATATTGAGAATTCAGATACGGGCATTTGAGTTGCAACTTGTTGGTTTACAAGTACAAGTCTAGCTAGGAGACAAGAACACCAAGACACAAAGGATCGAAACACCTAAAGGGGTTTTTAAAGCTACTCCTTGCAGATCAAATTCAGCCCACTGACTTGTAAATAAAATTTTACTGGAAAACAGCCAGGAGCCTTCATTTATTTATTATCTGTGACTGCTTATATTTACAATGGCAGAATTTAGTTGTTGCCACAGAAAGACTATGGCTGGCAAAGTCCAAAGAAATAGTCACAGATAAAGAGCTTCTTAACTTTGTTCTAGAATGTTAAATATGGGGGAATCCCTGGTTTGGCTCAGTGGTTTGGCGCTTGCCTTCGGCCCACAGCGTGATCCTGAAGTCCTAGAATCGAGTCCCACATCCAGCGTGATCCTGAAGTCCTAGAATCGAGTCCCACATCGGGCTCCCTGCATGGAGCCTGCTTCTCTCTCTCCCTGTGTCTCTGCCTCTTTCTCTGTGTCTCTCATGAATAGATAATAAAATCTTAAAAAAAAAAGAATGTTAAATATGCATGCATTGTTGATTTTGATATGGATTTGTTAGTGTCCTGCAGTCTATTTGGCCAGCCTTCACCTTTCTACTTTTCTAAATACCAGACTTTTGTCCCTTCTTCTGGAGAACAGTCCTTAATACTTGGGTGTGAACATCAAAGGACTATCACCCTATTGCATATTAGCTCTCCAACTTTTCATGGTACTTTGAGGGAGGTTTCTGAGTCACCTGCTGTACTGGTGGTGGTGTCTCTCTTTTCTACTTTGTCTCAATTAATCCTGTCAGGTATCCTTGGTTTCTTATTCTCTATGAAGGAGATAGGAATCTATCTAAAATTTTAAGTATTTTCTATAAAGAATCAGATATTTATTTTGATAATTCACTATTAATTCAATATCTAGTGCCAGAAATGCCTTAACTAGCATTCATTTGAAATTCCCTTAAAAATTTTATTTTGTATTTTTAACTCATAAAACTTCTCTTAATCGCTCATGATAAATGCAACCTCAGAAACATTGATTTTAGAGTCTATAGAGCCAATGTTGTTTGTTACCAAAAGGTTTTATTCTGATATTTTTATGTAAAAATTTCCAACAAAGGTCAAAAATGATTATTTGACAGCACTTATTACATATTCCTCTACTGTGCATCACTTTTAATTTGTTGTCCAATGAAAAACCAAATACAGTTTCCTGGAAAGAAGACCACAGTGTCCTGGGGGCTGTGATAATTGCATAGAAACAGAGTCCTCTTGTCCTTCAAACCAAAGGGATCTCATAGTTCTAGGCTACAGGTCTGCTGGCTGGTTGTCTGATGTTTAAGTCTTAAAAAGGCAGAAGCAATATTCTGTCCCCACCTCACTCTCTCTTTTTTAACCTTTAGAGGCATAAAATTGTGTGTTGGCTAAAGAAAAATCAGGTCCTTGTGTTTTCCTTTTTATTATTTTATTTGATCAAGTAATTTTTCTCCTTCTTCATTCAGTTTTTTGAGGAGCCACTCTTACAACTCAACATTAAATGGCTGACCCACTGGGACGCCTGGGTGGCTCAGCAGTTGAGCATCTGCCTTTGGCTCAGGGCCTGATCCCAGATTCCCGGGGGTCGAGTCCCACATCGGGCTCCCTGCAGAGAACCTGCTTCTCTTCCCTCTGCCTGTGTCTCTGCTTGTCTTTCTGTGTCTCTCATGAATAAATAAAATCTTAAAAAAATAAAAATAAAAAAATAAATGGCTGACCCACCATCATAAGAGCCTGAGTGGTGACAACTGCTCTAAAATATAAGCAGATGTTTTCTACACATGACTGTACACTGATAAGGATTTTGGAATTAAGGGCCCATCAGCCATGGCTGAATATATTTCTGCCATAATACTCTCCAAGTCTGCAGCAATTTTTTCATAATATGAAAAACTGAGCTGTGAATTTCTGTTCTGTTTTCTATCAATAAGAAATAGGATGATGAACTATCAACTCATACAATAGTGATTACTGTGAACATAATATAAACCAGATGCACAGAGGAACTTTAACTCAAGATTTCAACTAGAATGAAAACACTTCTCCTAGGGTACCTAATGGGTACCCATTATATGTCCTATCTCTTTCCCTTCCTTATTCTTACCTTCTTTCTATCATAATTTGGCATGCCTATACTTGAAAACCTCAATAAATAAAAGTTGATGACTCAAATATGTGATTTGTGCCATATAATCTGAAAATCGTTTCCATGTTTTGAAATCCCTGAATAGTTAACCGTCTTCTTGCCTTCTGGATTTTCTAGTATTCTATAGACTCTAACTTGGGCATTTCAGAATATAGAATGCCATGGAGACATATGGTGATAGTAAAACTTAATATCATTGCAAGATTCTAATAGAGATAAAATGATAAAGTTATGATCCACTAAACCTTCTGTGCAATGAAGGTCAAAGAATAGAGCGTCTCTGCATTGCTCAGAGGCTGACAGTATCTGTGCAGTTTAGTTCTGGCCCAAATTAATTTTACATGAGGAGAGTATAAAAGCTTCAAACTAAATATATATTGTTTCTATAAAAAGTCACTGATCTTTCTTTTCTTTTAGCTCAGTATGTAATCTTGAAACATTATCTGTTAAATAATAAATTAGGGAATCAAAAGCCTCTTTTTATTAATCCTATAGAATGCCAGATATAGAACATATCTAAATTACGTATTGAAGAATTAAAATCAAAAGTTCAAAACTTGAATTAATTGGTTAAAAAAAGGGGGCATTCATCTTCTTTCTTTCTCTTAAAATTTCAGGAAATTAATAGTCAATTCAAGAATCTCGAGACTGTGGTTTGCTACCATATTTTATGAGTGAGAGTCCAGTGTCCCTTTATCCTGTCCCTCTATAAATTGTGAGAATGGATCAGAAACCAAGAATATAACTATTTAGGAATCTGATTTTACCTGAGTGAATCATTTTATCCTGCCATGTCTTTGTATCTGTGAGCAGTGAATTATTCTAGACTGTATATGCAAGTGAAATAAAGGCAGAACTTCAATTGGGAAAGTAATTGTGCAGCTAAAGTTTTCTCAGCAAACCACTGGGTGGAGAAGATGGACTTTGGTGTGAAGGAATGGATCCGATTCAGGTTATTAACTCTTTGTCACCAAAGCTGTAATGATTTAAATGCTGTGCAATTATGAAAGCTTCCCCCTTGCCCTAGCTTTTCCTGTGTGTGTGGATGCTTACGTGTCAGCAGTCAGTGATGTCTTGGTACTTTCAATGATTAAGTATGATCATTTAGTGTAGGACACTTAAAATTGAAAATGTATATGCATGCATCAGCTTCAAAAATAATCACCCCAAACATTGCTTACCTTTTTAAAATAATATATATATATATATATATATATATATATATATATATATATATGGATTATCTTAGAGAAAGAGAGAGAGTGTGGTGGAGAAGGGTAGAGGAAGAGAAAGTCTTAAGCAGACTCAGTGTTGAATGCTCAGTGCGGACCCCCAGGCAGGGCTCTATTTCAAGGACCTGAGATCATACCCTGAGCCAAAACCAAGAATTGGACATTTAGCCAACTGCACCACCCAGGTGTCCGTATGATAATCTAAATTTTTTATTTAAGTATAGTTGACTGGGACACCTGGGTGACTCAGTGGTTGAACATCTGCCTTTGGCTCAGGTCGTGATCCTGGGATCGAGTCCTCCATCAGGTTCCCTGGAGGGAGCCTGCTTTTCCCTCTGCCTGTGTCTCTGCCTCTCTCTCTCTCTGTGTGTCTCTCATGAATATTAAATATTCATTTAAATATTAATTAAATATTTTTTTAAAAATAAAAATAAGTATAGTCGACACAATGTTTACATAAACATTGCCTATCTTTATTAGTATCATGGGTTTTGAGTTCAAGTGACAAGGACAATAAAACAAACTGAGTTTTAAATGACATGTCTCATCTAACTCCTTGTTTTCTCTAGTTTTTATGAGGGATATACTTATAGAAGTGAAATTATGGAATTGATGAAAGGATATATTTTTCTAAATAATTTGTTCTAACTGAGAACTTTATGGGTCCTAGTTCCACAGTGCATGCTGCCATCCTCTGATTGAATCTGATTAATATAGCTGTAGACAAGCTGTAATCTAACATTTAGTGAATCAGGTACCTTGGCGTAGAGAAATAATAAGATGCTATTTTGTTTGCTTGTTGGAGATCTCCAAATTTTCCATTTGTGTCTTCTTTTTTTATTATTATCATATTTTCTTAATATGAGAATTCTTCTGCATCGTATACTTGTTTTTTCTTGCTGTTTTATCATTTACCAGTCCTGGTGAGCTACATTCAAGCCCCCTATGTCTTTCAGAATTTAAGCCATATTGTTGCATACATAGGACCAATGTAATTTATATTACTTCCAATAATAATTAAAGTTATTTATAAGCAAACATAAATAGAGATTTGTCCATTATCTTCCAAATTCAATTAACTTCTAAGAGAACTATGGAGAAGCAATGTGCAATAGCATAAGAGAGCATTGCAGGGATCGGATATACCTGTCATGATTGTTGACCTATACACCAACAAATTGAGAATGGCTTGTTTCCTCTGAATCCACAACATGGCTATCAGTTAAGGTGAATGCCAACTAGGGTCAAGAACCACATACTTTATGAGTTTGTAGTTAAATGAATAATGAAATTTCATATTGCTTTTAGTTTGGGTTTCCAGAGATCTCAGTGAGGTTAGAGCAGTGATTCTCTAATCATTGTCCCAGGACTAGCAGCATCAACATCACCTAGAAACTTGTTAAGAGATTTAAATTCTCAGATGCCACCCATGATTTACTGAATCAGAAACTCTGGGTGCGACATCCCTCAGTCTGTGTTTAACAAGTTCTGCATGTGATTTTGATGCATCCTACATGTTAATAACCATTTGTTTGGGTATGATACTGTTTCAGTCCATACTGTTAAGATCTAAAACAGTGATTGGGGGATCCCTGGGTGGTTCAGCGGTTCAGCGGTTCAGTGCCTGCCTTTGGCCCAGGGCGTGATCCTGGGGTCCCGGGATCGAGTCCCACGTCGGGCTCCCTGCATGGAGCCTGTTTCTCCCTCCTCCTGTGTCTCTGCCTCTCTCTCTCTCTATGTCTATCATAAATAAATAAATAAATCTTTAAAAAAATAAAATAAAACAGTGATTGGTGCTGTATGGGACATTAGTCTGAACTTGTATGTCCAGATATATCCCAAGAGAGGTTTCTTCTTCAAAAACTTCTGCATCTGAAAAATACAGAACATCATTAGCTATGCCAGTGCAACTTTAAATGATAGTTGACAGCATGCTATTTTAGAGGATAGGAGAGTTTTGAAATAATTACTGAAGTTTAGAGCAATACACTGTTAACAAAGTAAGTCGAAGTTACTAGTGGTATTTTGCAAATAGATTTGTCCAGTATTTAATATTTAATAAAATATGCAGAGTGTTAATTATTGAGGCTGTAAATACTTTTTAAACCCAATAGGTGATTAATTGACCCAAATTGTAGGTTTTGTTTTTTGACCTTAACCCAACCTTCCGCATCAGCCAATAGGAAATCCATAAAGCACGCAATGCTTTATAATCTATCATGTAGGATTCAGTGACCCAAACTATATAATTTGTCTTGCTAACTTTAGCTCTGTCTATATAAAATCATACTTCTGGATTTTATATGATTGTAAATGAGTGTAATAAAACATAAGATCTAAGCAGATTATGTCAAAATTGATTAAAGGCATTGGCCAAGGAATCTCCTGGTTGTTTTCACTGGAAGCACACACACAAATCTGGTGATGGTGTTCACACTTGCTAATGAGTAACTGACAAAGTAAAGAAGTGTCTTTAGAAATCTATGAGTAAGTTAATTAAAGGGCGAATCCAGAGGAAGTCACTGTAGCTGTCAAGATTTATTTTCTTCAGCTTGCAGTTGAGAAACGCTAGGAATAAAGAGCGAATGTATTCAGAAACATGCATAAGAAAATAATTCAGTTTCTCAGATTCTCACACAGTGACCCATCTGCTTAGAACACATTGACTATTAATGATTGATTCCATTTCTTTAGCAGGTGTGTAGTAGGTGCCTGCCGTACAATGGACGCTAGCATATCAAAATAGATTACAATAGATGACTGCACTGACCATCATCTAGGTAGTAATACTTTTCTGTAATCCAATAACTGCTTTTTAAAGCACTTTACTAAAATTAGAACATATCAAAGGCTGAGGCAAAATGTGCTTCAGAATTACATTTACCACCAACATCATGCTCTTTCCTTCCTAAGACAAAAGGAGCAATGTTCCTTCATTTAAAAAGTAGAATAATAATTTTAAAAATCCATTTTGGCACCCCCAGTTGCCATGGTAAAAAAAATGACAAGTGGCCTTGATGTGCTTTCACTATGTATCAATAATAAGCTAACCATTTGGGAGCATTCATTCTCTTCAGACATGTCTTTTGAGCAGAAATGCTATATGCTTTTATTAACTCATGAAGGAGGTGTTATTCATACAGTACTTAATTTAGCAATTATCAAATAAGTTGTTTTTTAAGAAATGAAGCAATAGGAGATAGAGCAAAGACTCAGTTTACTAGCATTTCCCCTGTTCCCTTTCTATTTATTTTTCCTTTGGAGGAATGGTCCAGGAGACAAAGAATGAAATCTATAAACCACATTCTGGATAATAAAATTTATTTTGGACTTCTCTAAACACCACTTAGGAAAGTCCCAACCAAATATAGAAGAGCATTAAAAGAAGATGAGCTTCAGCTTTTAGCTCTCTGATGAATCATCTGTACTTGCCCTGTTATCCGACCTGGCTTCCACCCGATTCCCAACACTGGGGGATAACTTGTTATTACTGGTGAGTCTTGTTTCACTGTCACCTCTTGATTCATAATCCTTTTGAGTTGGGAAAGTAACTATAATTATTTCAGCATAAAAATAAGGTAAGTAGCTGTTTTAGGAAATTCAACTTAACTATTCTTCTAGTCTAGATATTACCTTTAGCTACAGATTCCCATCATACAACTCTTTATCGTATTTCACATTATTTGCCTTATTTTTAGAATCTTATTTCTTTCCAAATGGGTGTTCATAGATCACCAATTGCTTTCTCATTCTTTAACCGATTGCTTCCTCCTTCTGGGGGCCCACTGATTTAGCAACTAATATCTTTTCCTAGATGCGTAGATCTGAAATGATGCTTTCTGACTCTTGTTGTTGAAGGTCCTATGCCTGCAGGTAAAATTCAATGGCTCACTAGTCAGGTTTTATGAGCGCTTTCACACTTTTTAGATATTTCAGCAAATGGTAAGAAACTTCTTGCCATAGAGTCCGTGGACTCTCTCTACTGGTTCTAAATGTCTACCTAACAAAAGACAAAACACCCTGTAGGTAGTGACTGAACAACTAGGTCTCACATTTTAGATGTAATCAGGGGAAATGGATTTATATCTCAACTTATGTTTCTTTATACCCAAAGAATAACAGTGACAACCTGAACCTTTAGGCAAAGAGCTTTTTATGTTTAAGAAGTGTTAGCCTGAATGAAATTAATTTATTTAAAACTTTAATCATAGTAGATTCCAAAAGTAAGATACCATCAATGATGTCTGTTAGAATTGTATTGTTCTTAGTAGTACTATTAATATTACTAAAGAGGAATGTAATCTTATTACTATAGTGTTCATGTTTTCAGTTTTTTAAATACCTTTTCATATTTATTATTTACCTCATTGCATATGACAACTGATGATCAACTAAACGATGTTTTATTTTTATTAATTTTTAAAAAAATTATGTTTAAATTCCAGTTAATTAACATAGTGTAATATTAGCTTCAGGTACACAGTATAGTGATTTGACACTTCCATATATTACCCAGTGCTCATCACGAGTGCACTCTTTAATCCCCATTGCATATTGCACCTATCTTCTCATCCACCTCCCCTCTGGTAACCATTAGTTTGTTCTCTATAGTGAAGAGTCTATTTCTTGGTTTGCCTCTCTTTTTCCTTTTGCCCATTTATTTCTTAAATTCCACATATGAGTGAAATCATATGGTATTTATCTTTGGCTGGCTTATAATATTTAGCACAATACTATCTAGCTCCATCCATGTTGTTACAAATGGCAAGATTTCATTCTCTCTTATGACCGAGGAATATTCCATTGTATATGTGTGTACCACATCTTTATCCATTCATCAATCAATGGGTACTTGGGCAGTTTCCATAATTGGTTATTGTAGGTAATGCTGCTATAAACATTGGGATGCATTTATCCTTTTGAATTAGTACTTTTGTATTCTTTGGGTAAATACCTAGTAGCGCAATTGCTGGATCATAGAGAAGTTCTACATTTTACTTTCTGAGGAAACTCCATACTATTTTCCAGAGTGCCTCACCAACACTTTGCATGACCACCAACAGTGTAAGACAGTTCCCCTTTCTCTGTATTCTAACAAACATCTGTTGGCTCCTGTGTTGTTAATTTCAGCCATTCTGACAGGTGTGATGTGATATCTCATTGTAATTTTTATTCATATTTTCCTGATGATGAATGATGTTGAACATCTTTTCTTATGTCTATTGGCCATTTGTATGTCAGGGTGCTTGGCTGGCTCAGCTGGAAGAGCATGTGACTCTTGATCTCAGAGTGATGAGTTTGAGCCTCATGCTGGGTGTAGAGATTACTTAAAAACAAATATATAAATAAATGTAAATGATATTTTAATCTAGGACAACATATCTAAATTATTAAAACAAAAATAGAATGCAAATGTTCTGAATTCCAACTTCGAAAACCATTCTGCTACACCATGCTTCCACTTCCCTCTTTTAAAAATGTGGGATGCATTGTCATAGTTATCAGTCTTCTGAAAATAACCTTGAAAGTTCAAAAATACCTATTTTGAGCACCAATGTATAAGCCAGTTTACTTAAGCTAGACCAAGAAATATTTGAAAAAAGTAAAATTTCTCTTTAGGAATTGAGTGATTCTTTCCAAAATATAACTAAGCTCTTGTTGCCCCTCAGAGGCCTTTAGTCAAATTGACATTCACCCCTGGGAAGCCTGCAACCCACAAATATTGTAGATCTCTGTTTGACCTCAAATCCTTTATAGTCTTTCTCTCTCTTCTCTTTTGCTCATTTTGTATAAACTAACAGTTAAAAATCTCAGTAATTGACCCACTAAACAATCCAAAGATGAAAATTATTAGATTTATGGTCATTTAATAGAACTTAATTCTTTACAGCATACTATATAACTTACTTTTTTAATTATGCTTTTTGTTATTTATTCTCTGTCTCTCTTTGTTAGAATATAAGTTTCACAAAGGAAAGGAACCTATTATTAAAAGATATATCCTCAGTATCTTGAATAGTCCATGGCACATAGTAAGTGCTCAATTAATATTTGTGGCAAGAATTCATGGGGGAGCGGGGGAACTATCCATGATGTCATCCCTGCCTTTCCAGACAATAATACTTAATATATATAATCCTTTTGAGTGCTTAACGTGTTCCAGACATTGTCTTAAGTACCTTATATAGATTACCTCATTTGTTCTTCAAATCAACGCTTTAAAAGTACTACTGATATTAATCCTGTTTTATAAATAAAAGACTAGAGTTTCTAGGGGGAAATACCTTGCTCAAGGTAATATGGATAGCAAATGGTAGAGCTCCAACAAGCCCAGGCAGTTTTATTCCATGGCTCACATTCTTATCTACTACAGCTTATGTTTTAAAGGTAGTTTCTGTTTTGTCTAAACCAAAGAGTAATTCTAATGGTGAAAATTTTAGGCTTCACAGAAAGAAGAAGTGGTCATGACAAGTCCAAAAGGAAGACATTTCTTTTTTTTTTTTAAGATTATTTATTTATTTATTCATGAGAGACACCCAGAGAGAGAGGCAGAGACACAGGCAGAGGGAGAAGCAGACTCCATGCAGGGAACCCAATGTGGGACTTGATCCTGGGATTCCAGGATCACGCCCTGGGCCAAAGGCTCAACCACTGAGCCACCCAGGAGTCCCTAAAAGGAAGACATTTCTTAAGAGGAAAATTCTTAAATTATATCCTCTTACCTGTTCCATCAAGCAAGTCCATCCAAGAATCTACAACCTGGCTTGCCATTGGAATTGCCTTTTATTGTTAATAGTAGAATCTAAGGGTTTTTTTCTATTTAAATTCTCAGTATTTTCCTCTCCTTATGTTTTCAACCAAATCTGTTGACTAGAGATCAGATAGGTATGACTTTTGGAGGGTATGTGATCAACCTCGTGCTTTCCCAGGGCTAATCAAGGAATGTAGTGATGTACTAAGAGACAGACTCACCAGTGACATAGCCAGTCCCTGGTCCAGAGCAGTTTGGGAGCAGAGATAGTGCAGAAGAGAAGGATGACATTGTGAAGATCCAGAGCACAGAATGTGTCAAATATTTGGAGAAGGAATAAAAGAGTGAGGTACAGACACCCTAACTGTATCTCTGAAGGAAAGGTTCAAAGCATGCATGCCTAGAAGGATGGTGGTGCTGACATTAACAGAGGAACAGAGTGGAGAAAACATGTTTTTATTATATTTTTCTGAAATGCTGAATCGGATTTGCCAGCCATGAAGATGGAATAAAGACTTTTTCAGACATGCAAAGTCTGAAATATAGCTCCTATGCAACCTTTGATAGAAAGCCTCTGACAGATGTGCTCCACCAAAATGAGGAAATAGACCACAAAAAGAGACATAGGACTTGGGAGAAAGCAGTACAACATAGAAGAGGCAAAGAGAATCCCCACGATGATGGCAAAAGATGATTCCAGGATGGTAGCTTTGTCGTAGAACAACATAGTCTGGATTGGAGTAGGTTAGAGGCTCTAGGAGTGATTTCATAAATAGGAAAAACCTGATGAAATATCAAATATATTTGTATATGTTGCAACTCAATTTTTCCAACAAGGAGGGAGTTAATTAATTGAAATATCTATTAATATATGAAAAGTTGAAAATGGAAACATTAAATCTAGAGTAAACAAAAGCTATGCAAGAAAGGAAAATTAGTGCACTACAAGGCTCAGCTGCAAATAGATTTATGTGGTATTATCTTTGTAAATATTAAATAGTAATCTCAACACATGTTTGTTCTACTGGGAGAATGAGAAGAGGTAAGAAGGAAGAAGTGATGTGTGGAAGTGTGGGCAAAAAAGAGCTAAATCTTCATTTGCTTTACTGAGAAATCAGGAAATAATAGCTAAAGTAAATAAAAAAAGAAAAAAACAAAAGACATCATAAATAAATTATTAAATGCATACAAATAAAGCAAAAGAATCACCTAAAAGAGTTGAAAGTCTTTGCCTTTGAGTAAAAGAGCGTGGGGAGTGGTGATGACAGTCTGCTTTTATTTAAACTCTAAACTCTGTAGAATAGTAGAATCTTCAAAATATCTGTATATGTAACTCTAATTAAAAAAAAACTGCAGGAAGGCAGAAAAGAATGGATTCATCTTAGCTAGACGGATGGATGATTCCAATTAAGGGTCAAGATAATGCAGAAAAGGAAAGTACAAATTAAGAAATTTCAGGGACTTTGGCTTCAGATTAGTCTCTTACTTCACCATAAAGAGAATGAGCTAATGTCTTCTGAAAGTCAAAGCAGTTGAATATTAGAAAATGGTGGGATTGTGACAGAGGGAAGATGTATAAAAAGATTGTCAGTCAAACTGACATATATAACCTGCATTTGTTGTTAGTGCATGTTTGTGGTTTTCTGTATAATCTATGATTAGTGAACTTGGGAGCTAAAGAGTTGGGAAATGGTGAAGGTGATTCAAAGGAAGGACAGGATTCTAGGTTGTTTCCAGCCCTTCAGAATTTAGAGAAGGAAATGAAGCCATATTTGAGAAACCACCAGGAAAATTAGAAGAGATCAAGAGACTGGGGGTTATAATTACAAAGAAGAAGAGAATGAGAAAACAGGATGTGAGATGGATGTCAGAGATGGGAATTGCAGCATTTGGGACTATACTGTAGAACTTCTTCAAGCCATATTGAAGTAGGCGAATCCCCAGTCCAAATAGTCATCATCAAGCCGGTCTGTAGCAACAGGTGACACTAAGGTAGCCATTGGGAGTCTATATCTTCAAGGCAGGAGCTCAGTCACATTGTCCTTAAGTGCAATGTAGAGATGGAAAATGTACCCAGTGGACCAGGGTTCTGATGGTCCTCCCTAAAAGATCACAACAGCAAACATACTCACTCGAGTTTGACACGGCAATCAACTCCAGGCAAGAAGCAGACCTGGAAATTGCCTTCAAGCCTGTGGTCCTGTGCTCACGTTGTGCTAGGAATGCACTACAGTTCTGCAAGCAGTTAATCAATCAAAGTGTGTAGTTTCTGAAATATGCAGATAAATTAGGAAGGAAAATTGAATCTTTGTTATGTGATTTTTCTTAATGATTAGAGTGTGTTCTAAATAAACAGAAAAACAAATTGATTGCCAAAAACTATGTTAATGTGCTTTTAATTCACAAGGGTTAAGCATATAAAAGTCAGGATATTGAAAGTTAAGATTCTCATAGAAACATTAATTTGACAACATTATGCATACTAGGTGTGGGAGGTTTATATTTTATAGCATAAAAGCAGTAGGAAATATTGCAAAATGTGGCTCAGTTAAACAAAATGAAATAACAAATTTAGGAGAAAGTCATTAAATGCGATTATGGAAAAAAAAAGTGTCTTGCAACCTCCAAAGAAAGGTTATAAAATTTAATTTTAGGAAATAATGCCTTCAAATCTTTTCAAAAAATGTTTTCAATGGAAATTATTCATTTTTATCAGAAATCAATTTCCCTAGCACATTGTATGTTATGACATGAGTTTATGCCTTTCTTTTTTTTTTTATTTTTTATTGGTGTTCAATTTACTAACATACAGAATAACACCCAGTGCCCGTCACCCATTCACTCCCACCCCCCCGCCCTCCTCCCCCTCCACCACCCCTAGTTCGTTTCCCAGAGTTAGCAGTCTTTACGTTCTGTCTCCCTTTCTGATATTTCCCACACATTTCTTCTCCCTTCCCTTATATTCCCTTTCACTATTATTTATATTCCCCAAATGAATGAGAACATATAATGTTTGTCCTTCTCCGACTGACTTACTTCACTCGGCATAATACCCTCCAGTTCCATCCACGTTGAAGCAAATGGTGGGTATTTGTCATTTCTAATAGCTGAGTAATATTCCATTGTATACATAAACCACATCTTCTTTATCCATTCATCTTTCGTTGGACACCGAGGCTCCTTCCACAGTTTGGCTATCGTGGCCATTGCTGCTAGAAACATCGGGGTGCAGGTGTCCCAGCGTTTCATTGCATTTGTATCTTTGGGGTAAATCCCCAACAGTGCAATTGCTGGGTCGTAGGGCAGGTATATTTTTAACTGTTTGAGGAACCTCCACACAGTTTTCCAGAGTGGCTGCACCAGTTCACATTCCCAACAGTGTAAGAGGGTTCCCTTTTCTCCGCATCCTCTCCAACATTTGTTGTTTCCTGCCTTGTTAATTTTCCCCATTCTCACTGGTGTGAGGTGGTATCTCATTGTAGTTTTGATTTGTATTTCCCTGATGGCAAGTGATGCAGAGCATTTTCTCATATGCATGTTGGCCATGTCTATGTCTTCCTCTGTGAGATTTCTGTTCATGTCTTTTGCCCATTTCATGATTGGATTGTTTGTTTCTTTGGTGTTGAGTTTAATAAGTTCTTTATAGATCTTGGAAACTAGCCCTTTATCTGATAGGTCATTTGCAAATATCTTCTCCCATTCTGTAGGTTGTCTTTGAGTTTTGTTGACTGTATCCTTTGCTGTGCAAAAGCTTCTTATCTTGATGAAGTCCCAATAGTTCAATTTTGCTTTTGTTTCTTTTGCCTTCGTGGATGTATCTTGCAAGAAGTTACTATGGCCGAGTTCAAAAAGGGTGTTGCCTGTGTTCTTCTCTAGGATTTTGATGGAATCTTGTCTCACATTTAGATCTTTCATCCATTTTGAGTTTATCTTTGTGTATGGTGAAAGAGAGTGGTCTAGTTTCATTCTTCTGCATGTGGATGTCCAATTTTCCCAGCACCATTTATTGAAGAGACTGTCTTTCTTCCAATGGATAGTCTTTCCTCCTTTATCGAATATTAGTTGCCCATAAAGTTCAGGGTCCACTTCTGGATTCTCTATTCTGTTCCACTGATCTATGTGTCTGTTTTTGTGCCAGTACCACACTGTCTTGATGACCACAGCTTTGTAGTACAACCTGAAATCTGGCATTGTGATGCCCCCAGATATGGTTTTCTTTTTTAAAATTCCCCTGGCTATTCGGGGTCTTTTCTGATTCCACACAAATCTTAAAATAATTTGTTCTAACTCTCTGAAGAAAGTCCATGGTATTTTGATAGGGATTGCATTAAACGTGTATATTGCCCTGGGTAACATTGACATTTTCACAATATTAATTCTGCCAATCCATGAGCATGGATTATTTTTCCATCTCTTTGTGTCCTCCTCAATTTCTTTCAGAAGTGTTCTATAGTTTTGAGGGTATAGATCCTTCACATCTTTGGTTAGGTTTATTCCTAGGTATCTTATGCTTTTGGGTGCAATTGTAAATGGGATTGACTCCTTAATTTCTCTTTCTTCAGTCTCATTGTTAGTGTATAGAAATGCCACTGACTTCTGGGCATTGATTTTGTATCCTGCCACGCTACCAAATTGCTGTATGAGTTCTAGCAATCTTGGGGTGGAGACTTTTGGGTTTTCTATGTAGAGTATCATGTCATCGGCGAAGAGGGAGAGTTTGACTTCTTCTTTGCCAATTTGAATGCCTTTAATGTCTTTTTGTTGTCTGATTGCTGAGGCTAGGACTTCCAGTACTATGTTGAACAGCAGTGGTGAGAGTGGACATCCCTGTCTTGTTCCTGATCTTAGGGGAAAGGCTCCTAGTGCTTCCCCATTGAGAATGATATTTGCTGTGGGCTTTTCATAGATGGCTTTTAAGATGTCGAGGAATGTTCCCTCTATCCCTACACTCTGAAGAGTTTTGATCAGGAATGGATGCTGTATTTTGTCAAATGCTTTCTCTGCATCCAATGAGAGGATCATATGGTTCTTGGTTTTTCTCTTGCTGATATGATGAATCACATTGATTGTTTTACGGGTGTTGAACCAGCCTTGTGTCCCAGGGATAAATCCTACTTGGTCATGGTGAATAATTTTCTTAATGTACTGTTGGATCCTATTGGCCAGTATCTTGTTGAGAATTTTTGCATCCATGTTCATCAGGGATATTGGTCTGTAATTCTCCTTTTTGGTGAGGTCTTTGTCTGGCTTTGGAATTAAGGTGATGCTGGCTTCATAGAACGAATTTGGAAGTACTCCATCTCTTTCTATCTTTCCAAACAGCTTTAGGAGAATAGGTATGATTTCTTCTTTAAACGTTTGATAAAATTCCCCTGGGAAGCCATCTGGCCCTCGACTCTTGTGTCTTGGGAGGTTTTTGATGACTGCTTCAATTTCCTCCCTGGTTATTGGCCTGTTCAGGTTTTCTATTTCTTCCTGTTCCAGTTTTGGTAGTTTGTGGCTTTCCAGGAATGCGTCCATTTCTTCTAGATTGCCTAATTTATTGGCGTATAGCTGTTCATAATATGTTTTTAAAATCGTTTGTATTTCCTTGGTGTTGGTAGTGATCTCTCCTTTCTCATTCATGATTTTATTAATTTGAGTCTTCTCTCTCTTCTTTTTACTAAGGCTGGCTAATGGTTTATCTATCTTATTAATTCTTTCAAAGAACCAACTCCTGGTTCTGTTGATCTGTTCCACAGTTCTTCTGGTCTCGATTTCGTTGAGTTCTGCTCGAATCTTTATTAACTCCCTTCTTCTCTTGGGTGTAGGATCTATTTGCTGTTTTTTCTCTAGCTCCTTTATGTGTAAGGTTAGCTTTTGTATTTGAGTTCTTTCCAGTTTTTGAATGGATGCTTGTATTGCGATGTATTTCCCCCTTAGGACTGCTTTTGCTGCATCCCAAAGATTTTGAACGGTTGTATCTTCATTCTCATTAGTTTCCATGAATCTTTTTAATTCTTCCTTAATTTCCTGGTTGACCCTTTTATCTTTTAGCAGGATGGTCCTTAACCTCCACGTGTTTGAGGTCCTTCCAAACTTCTTGTTGTGATTTAGTTCTAATTTCAAGGCATTATGGTCCGAGAATATGCAGGGGACAATCCCAATCCTTTGGTATCGGTTCAGACCCGATTTGTGTCCCAATATGTGGTCTATTCTGGAGAAAGTTCCATGTGCGCTTGAGAAGAATGTGTATTCAGTTGAGTTTGGATGTAAAGTTCTGTAGATATCTGTGAAATCCATCTGGTCCAGTGTATCATTTAAAGCTCTCGTTTCTTTGGAGATGTTGTGCTTAGAAGACCTATCGAGTATAGAAAGAGCTAGATTGAAGTCACCAAGTATAAGTGTATTATTATCTAAGTATTTCTTCACTTTGGTTAATAATTGATTGATATATTTGGCAGCTCCCCCATTCGGAGCATATATATTGAGGATTGTTAAGTCCTCTTGTTGAATAGATCCTTTAAGTATGATATAGTGTCCCTCTTCATCTCTCACTACAGTCTTTGGGGTAAATTTTAGTTTATCTGATATAAGGATGGCTACCCCTGCTTTCTTTTGAGGACCATTCGAATGGTAAATGGCTCTCCAACCTTTTATTTTCAGGCTGTAGGTGTCCTTCTGTCTAAAATGAGTCTCTTGTAGACAGCAAATAGATGGGTCCTGCTTTTTTATCCAGTCTGAAACCCTGCGCCTTTTGATGGGGTCATTAAGTAAGTCACATTCAGAGTTACTATTGAGAGATATGAGTTTAGTGTCATCATGTTATCTATTCAGTCCTTGTTTTTGTGGACTGTTCCACTGAACTTCTTCTTAAAGGGGAATTTTAAGAGTCCCCCTTAAAATTTCTTGCAGAGCTGGTTTGGAGGTCACATATTCTTTTAGTTGCTGCCTGTCTTGGAAGCTCTTTATCTCTCCTTCCATTTTGAATGAGAGCCTTGCTGGATAAAGTATTCTTGGTTGCATGTTCTTCTCATTTAGGACCCTGAATATATCCTGCCAGCCCTTTCTGGCCTGCCAGGCCTCTGTGGAGAGGTCTGTTGTTACCCTAATACTCCTCCCCATAAAAGTCAGGGATTTCTTGTCTCTTGCTGCTTTAAGGATCTTCTCCTTATCTTTGGAATTTGCAAGCTTCACAATTAAATGTCGAGGTGTTGAACAGTTTTTATTGATTTTAGGGGGGGATCTCTCTATTTCCTGGATCTGAATGCCTGTTTCCCTTCCCAGATTAGGAAAGTTTTCAGCTAGAATTTGTTCAAATACATATTCTGGCCCTCTGTCCCTTTCGGCGCCCTCGGGAACCCCAATTAAACGTAGGATTTTCTTCCTCAGGTTGTCGTTTATTTCCCTTAATCTATCTTCATGGTCTTTTAATTGTTTGTCTCTTTTTTCCTCAGTTTCCCTCTTTGCTATCAACTTGTCTTCTAGGTCACTCACTCGTTCTTCCACCTCGTTAACCCTCGTCGTTAGGACTTCTAGTTTGGATTGCATCTCATTCAATTGATTTTTAATTTCTGCCTGATTAGCTCTAAATTCTGCAGTCATGAAGTCTCTTGAGTCCTTTATACTTTTTTCTAGAGCCACCAGTAGCTGTATAATAGTGCTTCTGAATTGGCTTTCTGACATTGAATTGTAATCCAGATTTTGTAACTCTGTGGGAGAGAGGACTGTTTCTGATTCTTTCTTTTGAGGTGAGGTTTTCCTTCTAGTCATTTTGCCAGTGCAGAGTGGCCAAAAGCAAATTGTATTGGGAAAAAGAGAAAAAGAGAGGAGAGAAAGAAGGAAAGAAAAGAGAAAGAGAAAAAAAAAGGAAGAGAAAAAAAAACGAAAGAAAAAAAAGGAAGAAAAAGAGAAAGAAAAAGAAAGGAGAAAAAAGGGGGGGTGGGGGAAGGAAACAAATCAAAAAGCAAAACAAAACAAAAAAAAAAAAAGAACCACAGGGGAGTATCTTCTGATTCTGTGTTCTTTAAGTCCCTTGGCTTCTCCTGGAAGTTGTCCGTCTAGCTGATCTTCTGGGGGAGGGGCCTGTTGTGCTGGTTTTCAGGTGTTAGCAGTTGGGGGAGCTGCTGTGCCCCTGCCTGGTGCAGGGCTCAGTGGGGGTTGTTCACCCCGTGAGGCCGCAGGAGCAACAGCCCCAGTGGCGGGGCAGCTCTGGAAACCTGGATTCAGCTCCGGCAGGAACTCCGTCTGCAGGGCCTGGAGGCTCCGGGCGGGGCCGCTGATCTGCTCAGCTCGGGGCAGGAGCTTCCTCGCTGTCCTGGGCCCTCCCGGCCTCTGCCTGTCCCGGGGGAGGCCGGATCCTGGGCTGTGTCCCGGCGCCCTGTGCTCCGGGGCCTGCGCTGTTGGATTCGCGCTCCCGGGCCGCGCAGCCCCCTCCGCGGAGCCGCCGCCCGAGCCCCTCCGAGGTGCTCCTGGAACCGCGCAGGCCCCTCTGCACGGAGCCTCTTCCTCTGCCCGAGCCCGGCCGAGCTGCTCCCGGGGCCGCGCAGCCCCCTCCGCGCAGCCGCCCCCGAGCCCCCCCGAGCTGCTCCGGGTCCCGCCGTGCGCGCTGCAGCCCTTAGGGAGCTCGGCGCACTCTCCTGGGCGCGCAGTTGCTGTTACTGTCCCGGGAGCCCGAGGGCATCCCCGCCCTCCTGGGTCCTGCTCCAACTCCCCGCGAGCCCCTTTCCCCCGGGAAGGTCGGTGCAGCTCCTGCGTCTCCGGGACGGGGCTCTCCTGTCCTGGGGACACTCGCCCCGGCCTCAGCCCGGCTCCTCGCGGGGCCCCTCCCCCTTGGAGGCCTTTGTTTCTTTACTTCTTTTTCCCCGTCTTCCTACCTTGATAGAAGCGCGAACTCTTCTCACTGTTGCATTCCAGCTGGTCTCTCTTTAAATCTCAGGCCGAATTCATAGATTTTCAGGATAATTTGAAGGTTTTCTAGGTAGTTTGGTGGAGACAGGTGATTTGGAGACCCTGCTCTTCCGCCGTCTTGCTCCTCCCCCTCCGAGTTTATGCCTTTCATTTGCAGTTCAGATTTGATCCTAATAGACCAAAAGGAGAACTGACTGGCTATTTTCATGGCCTAGTTGATAAAGATTTCATAGACGGAAAATTAAATTTTAAGGTTTAAAATATTTCTTTAGTATACAGAGAATATGGAGGAAATTTTAAATATGAAGAAGCCTGCCAGTATACTAATACTTGCTTAAATATTTGACCTCTGTATATTTCTGTAAACTATTTGCATATGTGCATTATGAAAATTCCAAGCTGATCATACAAAACATTTTATTTAGGTGGCTTGGAAAAAGAAAAGAACATAAGACATATTCAGGGAAGGAAATGCACCAGAAAACAAACCTATAGCCTTTAACATGTCTCTACTTTGGTTCCTGCCTCATGAACTGGACAGGAGGTCTGAAAGCTTGAGTTCTCCAGGATGGTTGCACTGAGTCACGGGTTGATTTTTCTGTCACCTTGGCCACAGAAGCTCCATTCACTCTATAGGAAACAGGAGTGGCGGACCCATGAAGTAACCCCTAGGAACAGGTCACTTCCCAGTTCAGTCAGAACTAACGGTGATTATAAAGGAAGGAAGGAAGGCAGGCAGGCAAGCAGGAAGGAAGGACTATTACTAGCGTTATAATACTAAATTATAATAATCACCAATTTCAGTTATTTAATTAATTTTAAGTAATAATAAAGATTTTGTGTTTCTTTAAATCAAATACAAGTTATTTTTCGGTGCAAATGACAACCAAAAGTACCCTCACAAAGGAGCAAACCATGGAAATATAAAGATAAATTGACATGCTGCTAACATTTCTATTTTCCTTTGTATTTTATGTCATAGCAAGGCAATCTACAGAACAATGAAAGTTTATTCATAGAAGTGAGATATGTAAATTCCTGAGCTAGCAGACTCCTGGCCCAATATTCAAAACGCCCCTTCCAAAAAGGCACAATGGTCTGTATTTTTCACCGGAAAAAAAAAAAAATCTGTGCAACCACATTCCATGGCAATGAACTCTTTATAAGCTTGATGAAGAAAAATGCTCTGTATATTTACTTTAATCTTTACCCCCTGCTATTTTCTGTTTCCAAACAAACAGAAGGACAAATGCAAACTGCCAACTCGCAGGATGTACAAACAAGTGTTATTGAATATTCAGAAGTATGGTGGTATTTCTAAAGTTCAACAACAGATCACTTAGAGTCTTTCTTTTGTTTTTAAATTGTCCTTATTCAGGCACCACAAGGCCACATAAGGAGGGTGAGGTCCCTGGAGTGGACTATATTTTCATCACCGTTGAAGATTTTATGGAATTGGAGAAAAGTGGTGCTCTCCTAGAAAGTGGGACTTATGAAGGTAAGCACAGCTGCACTGCTAAATGTATTCCTTGTTGCATCACGTTTTTCTCCTTTGATTGATATGCATTAGGACACCAGGTTACCAATATGCTACTGTTTTTATTTTGAGAGCTTAGGTCCTGTCAGAAACATATTTGCAAGTAAATAAATAAATAAATAAATGTACTTCTGGATTAATTCTACTCTTCAGATGCCAAGAGATATGTATAGATCCACTGAATATCCACTGAAGCATGCTTAGGATGGTGTCCTGAGGCTAAGCTGTGATCTTCCAAATAATTTATCCTCATCTCTGGGGAGCATCTCAAAGAGCACAGGACTTGAGTTCCAGTCCTCTCATTATCTCTGTATGGTTTTCTTCAGTTTCTTCACTTAACTGGCCTTTACTTGCTTCCCATGCAAAATGATGAAGTAGGAAAATATGATCTGGGCATGCTCTTCAAAGGTCTACTACAATAGCAAGTCTCCTTGTGTACCCGAGACAAATAGGAACAGCAAATGACACTAGAAGCTTGAATGTGGGAAGTATGTTTCAGTGGAAAGAACACTGTAACATGAGCCAGAATCTGTCTCAGCACCAAATCTGGCTTTTATTACTTACCCACTGTATAAATACTAAATAACCCAGTTAGTGTCCTTGAACCTCAGTAGAATTAGCTGCAAAAGAGAAATGGTAGCATTGAAAAATGCTGATAAATAAGATGTTGATATGATCACATTTATACATATAAGTGTTATCTACATGCATGCAGTTTATGTCTAATGAAATTATGTATCTGTGTATGCATAATGAAATTTTAAAATAATGTGACTAAAATAGGTAGAGAACATTATTTTTATTCCTATTTCACAGTTATTATATGTGTGATCTATATTTATATATATATATGTTATTAACTTTAAAGATGAATCTAGTTTTACTGTACTATAATTAATAGTGAGTTATATTAAAAACCAAACCTATAATATACACATTGCTGCTTAGTCTATAAAATAGCTCAGGTCTACTATCAGCAAATAAGTTGGTTTTGTTAGCAGTTTGACCCTCTTCTTCCTCTTTCATTTACTTGTGGATGCCCAATGGACTATAGTTATTTAAGAACATAATATTTTTGGGATCCCTGGGTGGCGCAGCGGTTTGGCGCCTGCCTTTGGCCCAGGGCGCGATCCTGGAGACCCGGGATCGAATCCCACGTCGGGCTCCCGGTGCATGGAGCCTGCTTCTCCCTCTGCCTGTGTCTCTGTGCCTCTCTCTCTCTCTGTGACTATCATAAATAAATAAAAATTTAAAAAAAAAGAACTTAATATTTTTGAGTTCTCGAAACTATTAAAATCTCTTCTTTTATTTTGCATTCCTGTGGCAATTTAGGCTAAGACATATGCCACATTTTATGGCTAAGACAATTAGTTGCTTATTGTCACATTTATAGGAGGTTAGCAACATGTTTTTATTTTAATACTTGTTCCTTTTTCTTTCTTTTGGTAATATTCCTACTGTGGAAGATTCTAAGCCATGTATCTGGGTGTTCAGTTTAGGAACACTAAACATTTACACATAAAGCTCACTAAATGTTTATTTGACCAATAGAGGAAAACACATTAGTGAAGTTTTACACTCCTTTGGGATCTTATTATGCCAGTTTTTTTTTCTTTTTCCTGTAAGTGATTCAGTCTGTACTCAGAGCTATTGACAGAGAGTGTATGATTTTTGCAGGCTGTTTTGCTCTTGTGTAAGGCACTAAAAGTAGATGTATTATTGTGTGTTAAAACATGACAAAATATCTTTTTGGTTTGGGACCTTTTGTAATCCCAGCCTTTTCCAAAATATATAATATAAATGCCTATTTCTAAGTATTTCTTTCTCCAAAAAAAGACTAAAAGAAACAAACCAAGCAATTAATTAACTAATTTAATACTACCATATAAATGATAACTTAAAGACTAAAGTCAAGGAACATGAAATGACTTGCTTGTTATTACTTAAAGTACAACATTAGCCAGTTTACTGTTAGCTCTATAAATTTTTGTGCAGTTGTAGTTAAAAGGAACAGGAACAGCCTTTTTGGAGTATGTCATTCAAGTAAAGCCAGTATTCACGGGCATTGGACTTACTTTTTCAGCCTTCTCACAACCCAAAATGATAATAATAATAAGTAAAGACTAGGTTTGCAAAACTGTGGTAGTCAAGGTTTAATTAATTTCCTTCAAGCTCATATCTTTAATTACAATGATTTTCTAACTCCTGTGTATATCCCCTATAAGTTTTTATCTGAAACAAATTGATACTTTGCCTGAAAAAATATAATGCCCCTCATTTAGTGGGAAGAAAAAGAATGCATGACTTTAAAAGTTTTATTTGTATTTCTTTCCACTGCTTCAAGAAGCAGAACCTATTTGCCTTTCTTGATTGGATGCATATTTTCAAACCCTCTGAGTTGTCTTACTTTAAATTGACTCATTTTGTAGGAGGCACACAAGAGTTTTGATCAAATTGACCACCATGGTCTCCTAAATTAGAACATATGTTTCTCTGAAATGTTATCATCAACATAGTGATAATCAATGGCTCTTGCCATTAGTGTTAGATTAGACATACAGATCTTTTGAAAGGACATGTTTTACTTGCCTCAGTTATATCCAGTGGTGTCTGAATGTCCCCCCTTCGTGCAAAAGTTTTTTTCAGAGACTACACTTTATTTCATAGACCAATGACTTGAAAATCATAACCTAACATCCTTCTCTACAAAAGTCAGTTTTGTATCTGAATTTCAAATCTAAAAAGTAAGACTTTCTGAGACATTCTTTCCTTGTATCTTCTATACTCCTGCTCTGAAGAAGAGTCTGACCCGTTCTTTCTCTCGGGAGAAATAGAAATCACCATAGTCCTCTCATTTTTATTTTACTTAAAATAGTTACTTAAGTAACTATTTTATTTCAAAACATTGTTATCAATCTCCAGCAAAGTTATAATAGATGTAAATCATTCTATGAATTGTTTTTATAAGCCCCAAATTTAATTCATGCACAAAAAACAGTATCTGAAATTTTGAGGCCTCCATTGATCATACTGCAGAGTATATAGATATGCTCAGTGCATTGACTAAAAATTATGAAGTAACAGTTCTAAAAAATACCTTGCTGCCCTTTGTTTAAAGAAAGCAATCAAGTTGTAGAGGATTCACACCTTATGAAAGCTCTTCCTTGTTGAGGCCTTAGAAATTCTGGCCGTTACAGAAAATCATTCATAACACTAGATTACAATCTAATATGGTGAAACAATCTGTCCTTCCTTATGTAATAATCAGCTCTCTTTGATCTGCTACAGGTTGTATTCGTTTGTAACAGCCAGATAAAATTAGGTAAAATATCTTGTCTGCATGGGACTGTTTCCATGAAAGCTGATTCTAAAGACCCTATAAATGTGAGTTTTAAAGGACCTGTGAAAACAAATTGGTATTATTAATTATAATAAAATGGAGAGTTTATCTTATATTGTCTTCAGTTTCTTTATATTAGCTATGCTGGCCTCCCTCTCAGTTTCTTTATATTAGCTATGCTGATACTCCCTTTCTGTTCTTTGAATAGGACAAACTTGTTCCTGTCCATCTGGGATCTTGAATTCATCATTTTATTTTCCAGGATTACTTGTCTTCCAAATAGCCACATATTCCACATTCTTACTTTAAGACATTCATTTAAAAGTCTTCAGGAAACTCTTACCTGACAATATTATCAAAATTTGCGCATGCCAGCATTCTCCAACCCCTTCCTCTGATTTGTCTTTCTTCATCATAGTTACTGTATAACTGAAATTATAGTTTGTGTCTACTTGTCTATTTGGTTATCCATATCCATATCCATATCTAACCACTTGAATGTAAGCTTCAAGAGGTCAGATTAATTTATTTGGATTGTTGCTAATTCTTAAAATTATAGTGGTCTCTGGCACCTAGAAAGCACTGAGTGAATATGAGTCGAATGAATGAATGGATGTTTGCCTAGCTTCTTTCCTCAAACTCAACAATATAAACCATTTAATCTCCACATAGAAATTCAGCCTAGCTTGAGACCCTAGGACACATCCACTTCGTAATTCAAAATGTTCTAAGTCAGTAGTATGGAGCTGCAGCACCAATTTGACCTCAGAATCTTGTACTAGATTAACCTTGTCTCATAATTATAATAATTTCTTTCTTGTCTTAAATCTCATGATTAACCTTGTGAGTCCATGTTCTGAGTTCCTATATCTGTTTTTCTCTTAGTACCCTACAAACTATAACACTGTCTCCAGAATATAGTTCTTACCTTGTTATGGCCATTCTTCATAGTCTGGTTTTTTTCAATACAGTAATTCATGGTGTGTCAAGTTACTCAAAATCAAAACCTAGTAGACTTAGTCAACAAAACTGTGTCTCCCATTAAACCCCTCTCCACCCAAGTTCTATTGGTTGTACTTACCTAGATACTTCTTGGACTCATGGCAATTGTGTTCTCGTATAATCCCTCTTATTCATGTTCTGTTTATTTTTTTCCAAAAATATTACAAGGACTTTCTTGATTTCTGTACCTCTAGTACAGAATTCAGTGAAGAGTTGGAGAATAGAAGTAATGAGGCCAAACCTCATTGGTTTGGAAAAGAAAAATAGAAAGGAAAAAATAGAAAGGAAAAAGGAAAGATAGAAAGGTCCTAGGATATATTAGAAAATATGCAACTTCAGAAAGTTATTTTAAAACAAAGGAACTAGTACGTGTGTTCTCTCAATAAAGAAATGTAAAGAAATGTAAAGGCATTTTAATAAACGTGGACATGTGGTGTTTGGAATGTGTAGCATTTCGCTAACATTTTATTTATTTTTAATAAACTATAAAGGAGCATGAGTTTCTTTATTCTTTTATTCTTAGAGAATTAAAGGAAAGGAAATGGAAATAAAAATTTATTCCATTATTAATTATATGCCACTAATAGGATTTCTACTCTCACCTCAACTTTCTCTTTCATTTTATATAAGGATGACTTTAAATTTCCTTATGATATGTGAAAATTTAATTTCTTTCACTAAATAGTTAACAGACAAAATGATAAATCTGAAAAATTCACAATGGGAATTCTGATGATAACCCAAATACTGAACACAACATTGGGAGTTAATAAAAAGTTTTAAACAATGTATAGGAAGCTCAAACTGAAACGAACCTTATGATAATGGGGAAATAAAAGGAAATGACTTGATTTAAAATTTCCCAAAGAGTTTTCTTTCTCCTCACCCCCTACTTTCATGCCATACTTAAGAATGTTACAGCAGCAAGCACGCATTAGACTAGAGAAACCTGACCTTTGGCACTGTGACCTGATATTGAAGGGTGCTGTTTCTCAAGGGAACGTGTTCCCTTAGGAAACAAAGGAAAGATCTCCCCAAATCAGGTCTCTCAGGATTATTTCCAAGAGGATTAAATGCTTCCAATTTCTACCCCCATTCTCTGAATTCTCCATTAAACTTCCAGAGAAATTTCTACTGATGCAGCTATCTGGTTTCCCTGGAGATGAAACAAGTGTGAGTGTGACTTGGAGTGTAACTTGTTGCTACAGGGTGGTCCTATCATTTCTACCTTCAAGGATATCCAGGAACATTCATTTTCTTTCTTTTTGTTCAGATTTTATTTATTTGAGAAAGAGAGCGAGAACATAAGGATGAGCAAGAGTTGGGGCAGGAGGAAGAGTGAGAGAGAAAGAACAGCCAGCCTTCCCGCTGAACAGGGAGCCAGATACAGGGCTCAATCCCAGGATCCTGAGATCATGACCTGAGGCAGATGCTTAACCAACTCAGCCACCCAGGTGTCCCTTGGACCCCTCATTTTCAAATAGTATTTGCAAGTTTGGTGACTTTATTCTCCTCTATATTCCCCTGTCCCCCCTCAATTTAATAAGCCTCATTTACAGTAAAATGTAGCAGCAAAGTAGAAGAGGGACCATGGAATGATTTACATAAGAGAGAAGTGGGGACGGAGTCTCCTGGAGGCCAACACACTGACAGCCTGACAGTGATTGAAGACAGGGGAAAAGTACCAAAAATGTACAGAAGAAATTAAAAAAACAGAGTCTTCTAGGGTCATTTGTTATAGGGGAGGCACTCTTCAGTCTTCCAGAGGACAGCAGAGTATTGCACCCAGCAACAGCTATTGATTTTCCTAATAATGACCCGAGCTATCCAGAAAAGGTTAAGTCATATGCAGAAAAGTAATATTTGAGAAAGATTTCTTTCAAAGGTGATTAAAATTTTAAATTTTGAACTTCTGAAGGAAAAGGCTAGAATATTCACCTAAACAGAATACCACAGTCCCTGAAAATGCCAATGAGATGAAATATTTTAGTTATTCTCTGTCTAGAAACAAATTATAATATGTATTCAGATTAAAACTCAGATTAAATTGTCTCAATAATTAATTTATAAACAGTCTATAAATGCAAACACATGATGTTCTTATATGCCCAAAACATTCTAAGTGTATATGAATATACTTAAGAAAAATGACGAGATAGTTTCCAGTTATAATGAAATCAGAAACTACATATTCTTTGGCTTTGGTAATGTTTGTCATTTTTTTAAGCCAGAAATCCTGTACATTGTATATTTGCAAGGCAACTAATGAATATGCTAGACTTAAAATATATCTATAAAACTATTGGTGCATTACCAAAATTTTAAAATTAATGTATTAATAAAATGCAAATGTACAAATTCATTCATTTAAAAAAAATCTTAGCATAATAGTATGTTGACTTTTTCTCACTTTTTGAGATGATCACCTGGCCCCCAAGCGTCTGAAGGAGTGATAGGTACAGGCTACTTTCTCAAAGCCCCCAGTTGGGAAGGAAATACTATGTCATTGCCTTGGTTTGTTTTCATGAATAGTTGACAGAGTGTTATATATACTTATCTGAGAAGCTAAACATATTAATCAGAAGTTAAAGCAGTTGTACAGGGCAGCCCGGATGGCTCAGAGGTTTAGCGCCACCTTCAGCCCAGGGCGTTATCCTGGAGTCCCAGGATCGAGTCCCATGTCAGGCTCCCTGCATGGAGCCTGCTTCTCCCTCTGCCTGTGTCTCTGCCTCTCTCTCTCTGTCTCTCATGAATAAATAAATGAAATCTTTTAAAAAAATAAAAATAAAGCTCTTGTACACTGGGAAACTATCTTGCTCCATTGTATTACCACATTTTTCCTTTATATTCATAGTCTTTCCCTTGCACTAACCTTCATTTTAGTACTCTTCTTGTTTGTTGTTTTCATTTCTTTAGCTCCTGTCATATTTTCATTATCTTACAGTTCAGATTTTTTTCTTTATTTATATATTTACTTTTTAAAGTTTTTATTTAAATTCCAGTTAGCTTACAGTGTACTATTAGTTTCAGGTGTACAATATAGTGATTCACCACTTCCTTTTTTTTTTTTTTTTTTTAATTTATGATAGTCACACAGAGAGAGAGAGAGAGAGAGAGAGAGAGAGAGAGCAGAGACATAGGCAGAGGGAGAAGCAGGCTCCATGTACCGGGAGCCCGATGTGGGATTCGATCCCGGGTCTCCAGGATCACGCCCTGGGCCAAAGGCAGGCATTAAACCGCTGCGCCACCCAGGGATCCCTGATTCACCACTTCCATACCATCTACTAGTGCTCATCACAGCAAGTGCAGTCTTTAACCTATTTAACCCATCCCCCCTCTACCCACCTCCCCTCTAGTAAACTATCAGTTTTTTCTCTACAGTTAAGTGTCTATTTCTTGGTTTTCCTCTCTCTCTTCCCCCTCTTTGTTCATTTGTTTTGTTTCTTAAATTCCACATATGAGTGAAATAAAATGGTATTTGTCTTTCTCTGACCTATTTCCTTTAGCATAATACTCTAGCTCCATTCATGTTATTGAAAATGGCAAGATTTCATTCTTTCTTATGACTTATATAGGCACCTCGATGTTTATAGTAGCATTAGCTACAATAGCCAAATTATGGAAACAACCCAAGTGCCCATCAACTGATGAATGGATAAAGATGTGATATATATATGTGTGTGTGTGTATATATATATATATGTTTATATATATATATATTATAAACTTTAAAAATATATAAATGAAAAAAATTTGAACTGTGAGATAATGAAAATATGACAAGAGCTAAAGAAATGAAAACAGCAAACAAGAAGAATACTAAAATGACGGTTAGTGCAAGGGAAAGACTATGAATGTAAAGGAAAAATGTGATAATACCTTGGAGCAAGAAAGTTTCCCAGTGTACGACAGTTTTAACTTCTGATTAATGTTTAGCTTCGCAGGTAAGTATATATAACACTGTCAACTTCTCATGAAAACAAACCAAGGCAATGACATATATATATAAAACTTAGATTTTTTTGTACTTATCATTCAAGTATTTGGTTTCTACCAAAAGCTCACTAATTATTCACTTTCTTTATTCTTGCTTTGTATATCCTTTGCTTTCTCCTGAAAATTGGTATCTTATATTCCTACTTTATATTCTAAAAATCTTCCCTGGTGGGAATATGCTACATTTTATACTTCACTTGGTGTTATTTCTTACATTTCAGCACTTTATTGAAAAAGATTTTATGTATTTATTTGAGAGAGAGAAGTGAGCAAGAGAGAGCATGAGCAGAGAGAAGAGCAGAAGGAGAAGCAGACTCCTCACTGAGCAGGGACCCTGATTCAGGGCTCGATCCGAGGACCCTTGGGTCATGACCTGAGCTTCAGGCAGATAGTTAACTGACTAAGCTACCCAGATGCCCTTTATTACTTCTTTTTAAAAGCTAGTAAGCTATAAGTCCCTTGGCTTCTCCTGGAAGTTGTCAGTCTAGCTGGTGTTCTGGGGGAGGGGCCTGTTGTGCTGGTTTTCAGGTGTTAGCAGTTGGGGGAGCTGCTGTGCCCCTGCCTGGTGCAGGGCTCAGTGGGGGTTGTTCACCCCGTGAGGCCGCAGGAGCAACAGCCCCAGTGGCGGGGCAGCTCTGGAAACCTGGATTCAGCTCCGGCAGGAACTCCGTCTGCAGGGCCTGGAGGCTCCGGGCGGGGCCGCTGATCTGCTCAGCTGGGGCAGGAGCGTCCTTGCTGTCCTGGGCCCTCCCGGCCTCTGCCTGTCCCGGGGGAGGCGGGATCCTGGGCTGTGTCCCGGCGCCCTGTGCTCCGGAGCCTGCGCTGGTGGATTCGCGCTCCCGGGCCGCGCAGCCCCCTCCGCGGAGCCGCCGCCCGAGCCCCTCCGAGCTGCTCCTGGAACCGCGCAGGCCCCTCTGCACGGAGCCTCTTCCTCTGCCCGAGCCCGGCCGAGCTGCTCCCGGGGCCGCGCAGCCCCCTCCGCGCAGCCCCCTCCGCGGAGCCGCCCCCGAGCCCCCCGAGCTGCTCCGGGTCCCGCCGTGCGCGCTGCAGCCCTTAGGGAGCTCGGCGCACTCTCCTGGGCGCGCAGTTGCTGTTAGTGTCCCGGGGAGCCCGAGGGCATCCCCGCCCTCCTGGGTCCTGCTCCAACTCCCCGCGAGCCCCTTTCCCCCGGGAAGGTCGGTGCAGCTCCTGCGTCTCCGGGACGGGGCTCTCCTGTCCTGGGGACACTCGCCCCGGCCTCAGCCCGGCTCCTCGCGGGGCCCCTCCCCCTTGGAGGCCTTTGTTTCTTTACTTCTTTTTCCCCGTCTTCCTACCTTGATAGAAGCGCGAACTCTTCTCACTGTAGCATTCCAGCTGGTCTCTCTTTAAATCTCAGGCCGAATTCATAGATTTTCAGGATAATTTGAAGGTTTTCTAGGTAGTTTGGTGGAGACAGGTGATTTGGAGACCCTGCTCTTCCGCCGTCTTGCTCCTCCCCCTCCGAGTTTATGCCTTTCATTTGCAGTTCAGATTTGATCCTAATAGACCAAAAGGAGAACTGACTGGCTATTTTCATGGCCTAGTTGATAAAGATTTCATAGACGGAAAATTAAATTTTAAGGTTTAAAATATTTCTTTAGTATACAGAGAATATGGAGGAAATTTTAAATATGAAGAAGCCTGCCAGTATACTAATACTTGCTTAAATATTTGACCTCTGTATATTTCTGTAAACTATTTGCATATGTGCATTATGAAAATTCCAAGCTGATCATACAAAACATTTTATTTAGGTGGCTTGGAAAAAGAAAAGAACATAAGACATATTCAGGGAAGGAAATGCACCAGAAAACAAACCTATAGCCTTTAACATGTCTCTACTTTGGTTCCTGCCTCATGAACTGGACAGGAGGTCTGAAAGCTTGAGTTCTCCAGGATGGTTGCACTGAGTCACGGGTTGATTTTTCTGTCACCTTGGCCACAGAAGCTCCATTCACTCTATAGGAAACAGGAGTGGCGGACCCATGAAGTAACCCCTAGGAACAGGTCACTTCCCAGTTCAGTCAGAACTAACGGTGATTATAAAGGAAGGAAGGAAGGCAGGCAGGCAAGCAGGAAGGAAGGACTATTACTAGCGTTATAATACTAAATTATAATAATCACCAATTTCAGTTATTTAATTAATTTTAAGTAATAATAAAGATTTTGTGTTTCTTTAAATCAAATACAAGTTATTTTTCGGTGCAAATGACAACCAAAAGTACCCTCACAAAGGAGCAAACCATGGAAATATAAAGATAAATTGACATGCTGCTAACATTTCTATTTTCCTTTGTATTTTATGTCATAGCAAGGCAATCTACAGAACAATGAAAGTTTATTCATAGAAGTGAGATATGTAAATTCCTGAGCTAGCAGACTCCTGGCCCAATATTCAAAACGCCCCTTCCAAAAAGGCACAATGGTCTGTATTTTTCACCGGAAAAAAAAAAAATCTGTGCAACCACATTCCATGGCAATGAACTCTTTATAAGCTTGATGAAGAAAAATGCTCTGTATATTTACTTTAATCTTTACCCCCTGCTATTTTCTGTTTCCAAACAAACAGAAGGACAAATGCAAACTGCCAACTCGCAGGATGTACAAACAAGTGTTATTGAATATTCAGAAGTATGGTGGTATTTCTAAAGTTCAACAACAGATCACTTAGAGTCTTTCTTTTGTTTTTAAATTGTCCTTATTCAGGCACCACAAGGCCACATAAGGAGGGTGAGGTCCCTGGAGTGGACTATATTTTCATCACCGTTGAAGATTTTATGGAATTGGAGAAAAGTGGTGCTCTCCTAGAAAGTGGGACTTATGAAGGTAAGCACAGCTGCACTGCTAAATGTATTCCTTGTTGCATCACGTTTTTCTCCTTTGATTGATATGCATTAGGACACCAGGTTACCAATATGCTACTGTTTTTATTTTGAGAGCTTAGGTCCTGTCAGAAACATATTTGCAAGTAAATAAATAAATAAATAAATGTACTTCTGGATTAATTCTACTCTTCAGATGCCAAGAGATATGTATAGATCCACTGAATATCCACTGAAGCATGCTTAGGATGGTGTCCTGAGGCTAAGCTGTGATCTTCCAAATAATTTATCCTCATCTCTGGGGAGCATCTCAAAGAGCACAGGACTTGAGTTCCAGTCCTCTCACTATCTCTCTATGGTTTTCTTCAGTTTCTTCACTTAACTGGCCTTTACTTGCTTCCCATGCAAAATGATGAAGTAGGAAAATATGATCTGGGCATGCTCTTCAAAGGTCTACTACAATAGCAAGTCTCCTTGTGTACCCGAGACAAATAGGAACAGCAAATGACACTAGAAGCTTGAATGTGGGAAGTATGTTTCAGTGGAAAGAACACTGTAACATGAGCCAGAATCTGTCTCAGCACCAAATCTGGCTTTTATTACTTACCCACTGTATAAATACTAAATAACCCAGTTAGTGTCCTTGAACCTCAGTAGAATTAGCTGCAAAAGAGAAATGGTAGCATTGAAAAATGCTGATAAATAAGATGTTGATATGATCACATTTATACATATAAGTGTTATCTACATGCATGCAGTTTATGTCTAATGAAATTATGTATCTGTGTATGCATAATGAAATTTTAAAATAATGTGACTAAAATAGGTAGAGAACATTACTTTTATTCCTATTTCACAGTTATTATATGTGTGATCTATATTTATATATATATGTTATTAACTTTAAAGATGAATCTAGTTTTACTGTACTATAATTAATAGTGAGTTATATTAAAAACCAAACCTATAATATACACATTGCTGCTTAGTCTATAAAATAGCTCAGGTCTACTATCAGCAAATAAGTTGGTTTTGTTAGCAGTTTGACCCTCTTCTTCCTCTTTCATTTACTTGTGGATGCCCAATGGACTATAGTTATTTAAGAACATAATATTTTTGGGATCCCTGGGTGGCGCAGCGGTTTGGCGCCTGCCTTTGGCCCAGGGCGCGATCCTGGAGACCCGGGATCGAATCCCACGTCGGGCTCCCGGTGCATGGAGCCTGCTTCTCCCTCTGCCTGTGTCTCTGTGCCTCTCTCTCTCTCTGTGACTATCATAAATAAATAAAAATTTAAAAAAAAAGTACTTAATATTTTTGAGTTCTCGAAACTATTAAAATCTCTTCTTTTATTTTGCATTCCTGTGGCAATTTAGGCTAAGACATATGCCACATTTTATGGCTAAGACAATTAGTTGCTTATTGTCACATTTATAGGAGGTTAGCAACATGTTTTTATTTTAATACTTGTTCCTTTTTCTTTCTTTTGGTAATATTCCTACTGTGGAAGATTCTAAGCCATGTATCTGGGTGTTCAGTTTAGGAACACTAAACATTTACACATAAAGCTCACTAAATGTTTATTTGACCAATAGAGGAAAACACATTAGTGAAGTTTTACACTCCTTTGGGATCTTATTATGCCAGTTTTTTTTTCTTTTTCCTGTAAGTGATTCAGTCTGTACTCAGAGCTATTGACAGAGAGTGTATGATTTTTGCAGGCTGTTTTGCTCTTGTGTAAGGCACTAAAAGTAGATGTATTATTGTGTGTTAAAACATGACAAAATATCTTTTTGGTTTGGGACCTTTTGTAATCCCAGCCTTTTCCAAAATATATAATATAAATGCCTATTTCTAAGTATTTCTTTCTCCAAAAAAAGACTAAAAGAAACAAACCAAGCAATTAATTAACTAATTTAATACTACCATATAAATGATAACTTAAAGACTAAAGTCAAGGAACATGAAATGACTTGCTTGTTATTACTTAAAGTACAACATTAGCCAGTTTACTGTTAGCTCTATAAATTTTTGTGCAGTTGTAGTTAAAAGGAACAGGAACAGCCTTTTTGGAGTATGTCATTCAAGTAAAGCCAGTATTCACGGGCATTGGACTTACTTTTTCAGCCTTCTCACAACCCAAAATGATAATAATAATAAGTAAAGACTAGGTTTGCAAAACTGTGGTAGTCAAGGTTTAATTAATTTCCTTCAAGCTCATATCTTTAATTACAATGATTTTCTAACTCCTGTGTATATCCCCTATAAGTTTTTATCTGAAACAAATTGATACTTTGCCTGAAAAAATATAATGCCCCTCATTTAGTGGGAAGAAAAAGAATGCATGACTTTAAAAGTTTTATTTGTATTTCTTTCCACTGCTTCAAGAAGCAGAACCTATTTGCCTTTCTTGATTGGATGCATATTTTCAAACCCTCTGAGTTGTCTTACTTTAAATTGACTCATTTTGTAGGAGGCACACAAGAGTTTTGATCAAATTGACCACCATGGTCTCCTAAATTAGAACATATGTTTCTCTGAAATGTTATCATCAACATAGTGATAATCAATGGCTCTTGCCATTAGTGTTAGATTAGACATACAGATCTTTTGAAAGGACATGTTTTACTTGCCTCAGTTATATCCAGTGGTGTCTGAATGTCCCCCCTTCGTGCAAAAGTTTTTTTCAGAGACTACACTTTATTTCATAGACCAATGACTTGAAAATCATAACCTAACATCCTTCTCTACAAAAGTCAGTTTTGTATCTGAATTTCAAATCTAAAAAGTAAGACTTTCTGAGACATTCTTTCCTTGTATCTTCTATACTCCTGCTCTGAAGAAGAGTCTGACCCGTTCTTTCTCTCGGGAGAAATAGAAATCACCATAGTCCTCTCATTTTTATTTTACTTAAAATAGTTACTTAAGTAACTATTTTATTTCAAAACATTGTTATCAATCTCCAGCAAAGTTATAATAGATGTAAATCATTCTATGAATTGTTTTTATAAGCCCCAAATTTAATTCATGCACAAAAAACAGTATCTGAAATTTTGAGGCCTCCATTGATCATACTGCAGAGTATATAGATATGCTCAGTGCATTGACTAAAAATTATGAAGTAACAGTTCTAAAAAATACCTTGCTGCCCTTTGTTTAAAGAAAGCAATCATGTTGTAGAGGATTCACACCTTATGAAAGCTCTTCCTTGTTGAGGCCTTAGAAATTCTGGCCATTACAGAAAATCATTCATAACACTAGATTACAATCTAATATGGTGAAACAATCTGTCCTTCCTTATGTAATAATCAGCTCTCTTTGATCTGCTACAGGTTGTATTCGTTTGTAACAGCCAGATAAAATTAGGTAAAATATCTTGTCTGCATGGGACTGTTTCCATGAAAGCTGATTCTAAAGACCCTATAAATGTGAGTTTTAAAGGACCTGTGAAAACAAATTGGTATTATTAATTATAATAAAATGGAGAGTTTATCTTATATTGTCTTCAGTTTCTTTATATTAGCTATGCTGGCCTCCCTCTCAGTTTCTTTATATTAGCTATGCTGATACTCCCTTTCTGTTCTTTGAATAGGACAAACTTGTTCCTGTCCATCTGGGATCTTGAATTCATCATTTTATTTTCCAGGATTACTTGTCTTCCAAATAGCCACATATTCCACATTCTTACTTTAAGACATTCATTTAAAAGTCTTCAGGAAACTCTTACCTGACAATATTATCAAAATTTGCGCATGCCAGCATTCTCCAACCCCTTCCTCTGATTTGTCTTTCTTCATCATAGTTACTGTATAACTGAAATTATAGTTTGTGTCTACTTGTCTATTTGGTTATCCATATCCATATCCATATCTAACCACTTGAATGTAAGCTTCAAGAGGTCAGATTAATTTATTTGGATTGTTGCTAATTCTTAAAATTATAGTGGTCTCTGGCACCTAGAAAGCACTGAGTGAATATGAGTCGAATGAATGAATGGATGTTTGCCTAGATTCTTTCCTCAAACTCAACAATATAAACCATTTAATCTCCACATAGAAATTCAGCCTAGCTTGAGACCCTAGGACACATCCACTTCGTAATTCAAAATGTTCTAAGTCAGTAGTATGGAGCTGCAGCACCAATTTGACCTCAGAATCTTGTACTAGATTAACCTTGTCTCATAATTATAATAATTTCTTTCTTGTCTTAAATCTCATGATTAACCTTGTGAGTCCATGTTCTGAGTTCCTATATCTGTTTTTCTCTTAGTACCCTACAAACTATAACACTGTCTCCAGAATATAGTTCTTACCTTGTTATGGCCATTCTTCATAGTCTGGTTTTTTTCAATACAGTAATTCATGGTGTGTCAAGTTACTCAAAATCAAAACCTAGTAGACTTAGTCAACAAAACTGTGTCTCCCATTAAACCCCTCTCCACCCAAGTTCTATTGGTTGTACTTACCTAGATACTTCTTGGACTCATGGCAATTGTGTTCTCGTATAATCCCTCTTATTCATGTTCTGTTTATTTTTTTCCAAAAATATTACAAGGACTTTCTTGATTTCTGTACCTCTAGTACAGAATTCAGTGAAGAGTTGGAGAATAGAAGTAATGAGGCCAAACCTCATTGGTTTGGAAAAGAAAAATAGAAAGGAAAAAATAGAAAGGAAAAAGGAAAGATAGAAAGGTCCTAGGATATATTAGAAAATATGCAACTTCAGAAAGTTATTTTAAAACAAAGGAACTAGTACGTGTGTTCTCTCAATAAAGAAATGTAAAGAAATGTAAAGGCATTTTAATAAACGTGGACATGTGGTGTTTGGAATGTGTAGCATTTCGCTAACATTTTATTTATTTTTAATAAACTATAAAGGAGCATGAGTTTCTTTATTCTTTTATTCTTAGAGAATTAAAGGAAAGGAAATGGAAATAAAAATTTATTCCATTATTAATTATATGCCACTAATAGGATTTCTACTCTCACCTCAACTTTCTCTTTCATTTTATATAAGGATGACTTTAAATTTCCTTATGATATGTGAAAATTTAATTTCTTTCACTAAATAGTTAACAGACAAAATGATAAATCTGAAAAATTCACAATGGGAATTCTGATGATAACCCAAATACTGAACACAACATTGGGAGTTAATAAAAAGTTTTAAACAATGTATAGGAAGCTCAAACTGAAACGAACCTTATGATAATGGGGAAATAAAAGGAAATGACTTGATTTAAAATTTCCCAAAGAGTTTTCTTTCTCCTCACCCCCTACTTTCATTCCATACTTAAGAATGTTACAGCAGCAAGCACGCATTAGACTAGAGAAACCTGACCTTTGGCACTGTGACCTGATATTGAAGGGTGCTGTTTCTCAAGGGAACGTGTTCCCTTAGGAAACAAAGGAAAGATCTCCCCAAATCAGGTCCCTCAGGATTATTTCCAAGAGGATTAAATGCTTCCAATTTCTACCCCCATTCTCTGAATTCTCCATTAAACTTCCAGAGAAATTTCTACTGATGCAGCTATCTGGTTTCCCTGGAGATGAAACAAGTGTGAGTGTGACTTGGAGTGTAACTTGTTGCTACAGGGTGGTCCTATCATTTCTACCTTCAAGGATATCCAGGAACATTCATTTTCTTTCTTTTTGTTCAGATTTTATTTATTTGAGAAAGAGAGCGAGAACATAAGGATGAGCAAGAGTTGGGGCAGGAGGAAGAGTGAGAGAGAAAGAACAGCCAGCCTTCCCGCTGAACAGGGAGCCAGATACAGGGCTCAATCCCAGGATCCTGAGATCATGACCTGAGGCAGATGCTTAACCAACTCAGCCACCCAGGTGTCCCTTGGACCCCTCATTTTCAAATAGTATTTGCAAGTTTGGTGACTTTATTCTCCTCTATATTCCCCTGTCCCCCCTCAATTTAATAAGCCTCATTTACAGTAAAATGTAGCAGCAAAGTAGAAGAGGGACCATGGAATGATTTACATAAGAGAGAAGTGGGGACGGAGTCTCCTGGAGGCCAACACACTGACAGCCTGACAGTGATTGAAGACAGGGGAAAAGTACCAAAAATGTACAGAAGAAATTAAAAAAACAGAGTCTTCTAGGGTCATTTGTTATAGGGGAGGCACTCTTCAGTCTTCCAGAGGACAGCAGAGTATTGCACCCAGCAACAGCTATTGATTTTCCTAATAATGACCCGAGCTATCCAGAAAAGGTTAAGTCATATGCAGAAAAGTAATATTTGAGAAAGATTTCTTTCAAAGGTGATTAAAATTTTAAATTTTGAACTTCTGAAGGAAAAGGCTAGAATATTCACCTAAACAGAATACCACAGTCCCTGAAAATGCCAATGAGATGAAATATTTTAGTTATTCTCTGTCTAGAAACAAATTATAATATGTATTCAGATTAAAACTCAGATTAAATTGTCTCAATAATTAATTTATAAACAGTCTATAAATGCAAACACATGATGTTCTTATATGCCCAAAACATTCTAAGTGTATATGAATATACTTAAGAAAAATGACTAGATAGTTTCCAGTTATAATGAAATCAGAAACTACATATTCTTTGGCTTTGGTAATGTTTGTCATTTTTTTAAGCCAGAAATCCTGTACATTGTATATTTGCAAGGCAACTAATGAATATGCTAGACTTAAAATATATCTATAAAACTATTGGTGCATTACCAAAATTTTAAAATTAATGTATTAATAAAATGCAAATGTACAAATTCATTCATTTAAAAAAAATCTTAGCATAATAGTATGTTGACTTTTTCTCACTTTTTGAGATGATCACCTGGCCCCCAAGCGTCTGAAGGAGTGATAGGTACAGGCTACTTTCTCAAAGCCCCCAGTTGGGAAGGAAATACTATGTCATTGCCTTGGTTTGTTTTCATGAATAGTTGACAGAGTGTTATATATACTTATCTGAGAAGCTAAACATATTAATCAGAAGTTAAAGCAGTTGTACAGGGCAGCCCGGATGGCTCAGAGGTTTAGCGCCACCTTCAGCCCAGGGCGTTATCCTGGAGTCCCAGGATCGAGTCCCATGTCAGGCTCCCTGCATGGAGCCTACTTCTCCCTCTGCCTGTGTCTCTGCCTCTCTCTCTCTGTCTCTCATGAATAAATAAATGAAATCTTTTAAAAAAATAAAAATAAAGCTCTTGTACACTGGGAAACTATCTTGCTCCATTGTATTACCACATTTTTCCTTTATATTCATAGTCTTTCCCTTGCACTAACCTTCATTTTAGTACTCTTCTTGTTTGTTGTTTTCATTTCTTTAGCTCCTGTCATATTTTCATTATCTTACAGTTCAGATTTTTTTCTTTATTTATATATTTACTTTTTAAAGTTTTTATTTAAATTCCAGTTAGCTTACAGTGTACTATTAGTTTCAGGTGTACAATATAGTGATTCACCACTTCCTTTTTTTTTTTTTTTTTTAATTTATGATAGTCACAGAGAGAGAGAGAGAGAGAGAGAGAGAGAGAGAGAGAGAGGCAGAGACATAGGCAGAGGGAGAAGCAGGCTCCATGTACCGGGAGCCCGATGTGGGATTCGATCCCGGGTCTCCAGGATCACGCCCTGGGCCAAAGGCAGGCATTAAACCGCTGCGCCACCCAGGGATCCCTGATTCACCACTTCCATACCATCTACTAGTGCTCATCACAGCAAGTGCAGTCTTTAACCTATTTAACCCATCCCCCCTCTACCCACCTCCCCTCTAGTAAACTATCAGTTTTTTCTCTACAGTTAAGTGTCTATTTCTTGGTTTTCCTCTCTCTCTTCCCCCTCTTTGTTCATTTGTTTTGTTTCTTAAATTCCACATATGAGTGAAATAAAATGGTATTTGTCTTTCTCTGACCTATTTCCTTTAGCATAATACTCTAGCTCCATTCATGTTATTGAAAATGGCAAGATTTCATTCTTTCTTATGACTTATATAGGCACCTCGATGTTTATAGTAGCATTAGCTACAATAGCCAAATTATGGAAACAACCCAAGTGCCCATCAACTGATGAATGGATAAAGATGTGATATATATATGTGTGTGTGTATATATATATATATATGTTTATATATATATATATTATAAACTTTAAAAATATATAAATGAAAAAAATTTGAACTGTGAGATAATGAAAATATGACAAGAGCTAAAGAAATGAAAACAGCAAACAAGAAGAATACTAAAATGACGGTTAGTGCAAGGGAAAGACTATGAATGTAAAGGAAAAATGTGATAATACCTTGGAGCAAGAAAGTTTCCCAGTGTACGACAGTTTTAACTTCTGATTAATGTTTTGCTTCGCAGGTAAGTATATATAACACTGTCAACTTCTCATGAAAACAAACCAAGGCAATGACATATATATATAAAACTTAGATTTTTTTGTACTTATCATTCAAGTATTTGGTTTCTACCAAAAGCTCACTAATTATTCACTTTCTTTATTCTTGCTTTGTATATCCTTTGCTTTCTCCTGAAAATTGGTATCTTATATTCCTACTTTATATTCTAAAAATCTTCCCTGGTGGGAATATGCTACATTTTATACTTCACTTGGTGTTATTTCTTACATTTCAGCACTTTATTGAAAAAGATTTTATGTATTTATTTGAGAGAGAGAAGTGAGCAAGAGAGAGCATGAGCAGAGAGAAGAGCAGAAGGAGAAGCAGACTCCTCACTGAGCAGGGACCCTGATTCAGGGCTCGATCCGAGGACCCTTGGGTCATGACCTGAGCTTCAGGCAGATAGTTAACTGACTAAGCTACCCAGATGCCCTTTATTACTTCTTTTTAAAAGCTAGTAAGCTATAAGTAACAATAATGTGAGTAATGGAGACGATATTCACAAATATTCCCACAAGACAATGGCTTGTTGTTGAAAACAGGAGAAATTTAACTAAAATGATTTCTCTGTCCTCTATAAGAAACAACACTGCTCTAGAAATGAGCATAAATATGAGTGTTTTGTTCAAAATAAGTTGTGTTGTTTGACATGGTATATGCCTAAACACTGATATAATTTACCCTGATTCACCATTTTTTCTATGTAATTCAGTAGCCCAGTGAATACTGAAAGCTGCCCTCTGGTCAAATGGGTCTTACTACTTAATATTTGCCCAAATGAAACTAATAATTTTAATTAGCATTTTACCTCATTTTTTTGTCATTTAATTAATTAAATTGTATATATGAAGATGAAGATATATAGAATTTTCTTCTTTATTGTTTTTAATCTTCAAATCCTTATCCTTTCATCTAGGCAGGCCTTCTTAGTAGTAATTAGGAGGTTGTTGGGGGAGGGAAGTTAAGTGTCTCTGAGTATATGAAAATATTAATAATACAGAAAGACATGACATTATTTTCATTTTTTCTTTTTTCTTTTTCTCTAATTTTTAAAAATATTTTATTTATTCATGAGAGACACAGGCAGAGGGAAAAGCAGGCCTCCAGGCAGGGAGCCCAAGGTGGAACTCGATCCTGGGTCTCCAGGATCACACCCTGGGCCGAAGGCAGTGCTAAACTGCTGAGCCACCCGGGCTGCCCATTTTTCCCCAGTTTGAAATTTTACTTCATTTTCAAACCATCCTCTATAAATCATTCTTATTTTGATTAACCGCATTTTTGTATTCTTATTGCTTATTATTTTCTATTCTGGGTATCCTTACAATGATCATTGATTTAATTCTATTATGTACAATTTGAGACCACACTTGTTCCTTGGTAGACTCTTTGGTAGGATCCTATTATACAATTAGATTCAGAAATACTATTTAGTAGAATTATTTATATTCTTCAAACATGGGTTTCCAATTATTTGAAAAGTGTTTTTGCTTTTCATGTTCATTTAAATTTTACCTAATTCCCCTATTAATGAAAAAAATGCATTCTCATGGCATCTTATTTTTCAGAAACAAGAGTAAAAATAGAAATCACATAGGAGAGTAAAGATGCATTCCCAAGAGTGAATGAAAGTAGATCACAGCTGCCTCAAAATAACAAAATATTGATCAAGGTTTTGTCAAAGGTAACAAAATGCATTAAATATGAGCATGAAAATTTTGAGACAGCATGTTGAAAAGCTAGAAAGGGGGCAAGAAAGGGAAGATGCTGGGGGAGCGGACAGCCGAGTTGTTAGAGAGAGAATGGACTTTGACAGGCCTTGCCAAGGGGCACAGGGATTTCCAGTTGTAGAACAGTCATTTGAATTTTTGTGTGTGTGTGTGTGTTAGCAATCCACTTTCAAGTACAAGAATTGGTACTATGCTTGAAGGAATTAAATGGTGCTACAATACTGCAGTTTTCAGAGTGCTACATTGCTCCAATCCTCAGAGCAGGTTGATTGTCTGATGGAGTTGTTTGCATCCTAAGCTGCACTTGTGTATTCTAGAAAGTTCTGATCTCTTTGGTGTCAACCGAACCATACCATCATGTCTATCACATTTTCTGACAAATAACATTGAAATAGAGTCTGTGGGAAACAAAAGCAAAAATGAACTATTGGGACTTCATCGGGATAAAAAAACTTTTGAACAGTAAAGGAAGTAATCAACAAAACTGAAAGTCAGCCTATGGAATGGAAGAAGATATTCACAAATAATATGTTAGATAAAGGGCTAGTATCCAAAGTCTATAAAGAACTTACCAAACCCAACACCCCAAAAATGAAAAAAAAATCCAGTCAAGAAATGGGCAGAAGACATGAACAGACTTCACTGAAGAAGACATACAAATGACTAGACTCTTAACTCTAGGAAACAAACAGAGGGTTTCTGGAGAGGAGGTGGGTGAGGGGATATGGTAATTGGGTGATGAGCTTTAAGAGGGCATTTGGTGTAATGCACACTGGGTGTTATATGCAACCAATGAATCATGGAATTCTACTCCTGATACTAATAATATAGTATATGTTAACTAAATTGAATTTAAATAAATTTTTTTAAAAACCCAATCTATCCTCATTTGTAGCAAAAAAAAAAAAAAAAAAAAAAAAAAAGTTCTAAAACTATGTTAAAATGCAGAAGATAGCCAGCAAAGAATTGTCAGTGTTCCAGATGACCAAAGCATTGGTAGGGATCCAAGGAAAGCAGAGTTATTTGTCCAAGTATATAGTTGAGACTCAGGAATTAAAAGTGCAAATGCTAGCCTTGTATTTGCCATAACTTGGTTTTCGACCTTTACTAAGAAGGCTGTAGGAGAACATGAGCACTGTATTTAAACGACTGATGAGTTACATATGATAGAGAAATGAGACTTGGTCTGAGTGACCTTTAAGGAGTGGAACTAGACAAATAATAGATAAAGAGATGAAGACTGTGGCTTGATATAAAGAAATGTTTTCTAATAGCCAGGGCTAATGAAATAATAATCTATTATTAGAATGCATTGGTAAATAGTTGCTGGAATTGCCAAACATGGGCTAAGAGCTCTCTTGGCAGTGCTGTTCTAAAGGGGATATACACATGGATAAATATTTGGCCTGGAATAACTACAACATCAAAACATCAAATACAACACTAGATGTAATGGTTAATTTTATGTGTCAACATGGGGCCACAGGTTGCCCAAATATCTGGTTAAATGTTGTCTCTGGGATGTTCGAGGGTGTTTCTGGAAGAGATGAGCATTTGAATTTTTGAACAAAGTCAAACGGATGGCTCTCTCAAAAGTGTGTGGGCATCATCCAGTTTGTTGAAAGCCTAAGTAGAACAAAAAGATTGAGGATGATTGAGCATGCTGTCTGCCCTGCTGAGCTGGGACATTGATGTTCTACTACCCTTGGGCGCTCCTGACTCTCAGACCTGACTATCCTATTAGTTTTGTTTTTCTGGAGAACCCTGAACACTGGGCACCATGCTTTGCACACACTATAATTTTCACAGTGATTTTCTATAATTTCACTATAATTTTCTTTGCTGAGAGTATTCTTTTAATCCTTTTTACAGAGGAGGAATCTGAAGCTCAAAGATGTTTAGTAACTTGTAGGAGGTCTGTCAGGTAGTAAGTGGCAAATTTGAAGTTGCTTCCAACATTTTTTGACAGTTTGTGCTTGGAATAACATTTTTCCATTGGAAAAGTTTCAATTGGTGCAAGGTCAATGTTGCCCTATTTTTCGTTAACTGGATGGTTGGCTCCAAGTCTCTGCTCTCCTAGTTGTGCCTCTGTGACTTCCAAGATCCTTCTGACCATAATATCCCATCATTCTAAACCAGTGTTAACTAATGGATACTTAGAAGAACACAGGAGATTGAAATTCCACCACCAACCTCAAAGAAGAAGGAACATTGTGAGGTCTTGAAAAATAGAGAATACTACCTACCATATTCTTCTTGAAAGATTTATATTACAAATTTGTATTTTAAAGTTTTGAGAAGTCTTGCAATGAAGAAACTTGTATAAATTTGTATTTCTGGCATTTTTCAAATTTGCTAGACTGTGGAACTAATTGTCATGGAACTCTATTAATATCTCCCCAGAGCCAGTGTTTTGGAGTACATGTTTGAAACAACATTAACATTCAACCCTCCATGCCTCCATTGTATACCATGAAAGTCAAGTGATTGAGCTAGATGGCCTTTAAGAGTTCTTGCAGCCTACAATGTGTAGTACTGGTATTGTGTCCACATAGCCAGCTCTACTGAGTAACCACTAGGACTCAGCCTCTAGAAGCCTGGCCACATCACCTCTACCTCAAAGTAAACCAGCAAAGAGAGACTACGGGAGGTAAAAAAGGCAAAAAGTGATTATGCCCTCAAGTCCAGTATTATACCTACTATGATTTAAAAAACAATTTCTTAAATTTCTCTTTGCATAACAATAAGTGCTTAACATCCCTTTAACCATACACAAAAAAGTATTTTATTATGTATATCAACATAGTCATACCAGGAATTAAAGAATATTAAATTGGAAATTTCAAGAGAGATGGTAGGATACGATAGAAATTAATGACAGTAGTAATGATAATGAAAGTAGCAATAAGAAACCTTTACTATATAGTAGGCTCTATTCAAAGATATATATAGATATAGAGATAGAGATAGAGATATATAATCATTTAATCTTCACAAAAACCTATAAAGTAGATGTCATATCATTATTGTTTCCAATTATGTAGATGAAGACACTGAAGGAAGCTCAGGAAAGTAAAGTAACTGCATCCCAAACCCAGTAAGTGTCAAGAAGCTGGCATGGAAGAGTAGGAGGGTGTGAAAGGGGGAGAAAAGGTTTGTGAAAAGAAAGTTATGGGGATCCCTGGGTGGCTCAGAGGTTTCGCGCCTGCCTTCAGCCCAGGGCACGATCCTGGAGTCCTGGGATCGAGTCCCGCATCGGGCTCCCTGCGTGGAGCCTGCTTCTCCCTCTGCCTGTGTCTCTGCCTCTCTCTCTCTCTATGTCTATCATAAATAAATAAATAAATAAATAAATAAATAAATAAATAAATCTTTAAAAAAAAGGTTATGCTATGACTCCACCCCAACCAAAGTGGACTGATGAAGGGAAATTAACCCCCATTACCTCTGAGGTAATGAAACTGTAATATATACAGTTAACCCTTGAATGATGTGGGGGTGTGGGATGCTAACCTCCCCATGCAGTTGAAATTCACATATAACATTTGACTCCTCAAATATTTAACTACTAATAGCCTACTGTTAACCACAAGCCTTACTGATAACACAGTTGGATAATACATATTTCATATGTTAAATGTACTATGAACTTCATTTTTATAATCAAGTGTTCTGGAGAGAATAAAAGGCTCTTAAGAAAGTCATAAGGACTCCTATTACTGTCCAGGGGCAAACCTCTGTCTCTCCTGACACGCAGCCTCCAAGCCACCTGCACAGTATTCTTGGCTCATCAGTGGGAGACCCCAGCCATCCATACAGGAGCTCTTTATCCCCAACATCACTGAGAATGATAGTGGATCCTATACCTGCCCCATCTAGAACAATGGCACCCACCTCAATAAGACCACAGTCAAAACTATCACAGTCTTTTATAAGAGCATCCCTGGAGCATCTACACTGAACACCAGGGCAAAGGTCTGTCCGCCTTTCAGAAAAGAGCCTAGAAAACTTATTTCCCATGTGCTTGTCATAAGCAAATCCCAAATCTGTCCATCAACTCTCTGATTACATGTCTGCAGGCACTTCCTCTCCTTAACTCTCAGATTTCTCATGGCACCTTGGGTCCAGCCTGGAATATGAAGAGAGGAATTGTCAGCCCCAGAAAGCCCCACACATAAAAGGGGGTTTTGCAAATGGGGAAGAAAAAAGGGTCCCCTGGGTGATTGTCATTTGTTGTTGAATTGCAGAAGCTCTTTATATATTCTGCAGATTAACCTCTTACCGGATATGACTTGCAAATATTTCCATCTAATCCATGTGTTGCCCTCACTTTTTTGTTTTGTTTTGTTAGTGAACTTTAGTTGACACACAATGTGACTTTTGTTTCCTGTGTACAACATAGTGATTGAACAAACATATATGTTATGCTCTACTCTACACCATGCGGCTCCCATCTGTCACAATGCAACCCCATTAAAATACCATTGAGTATATTTCCTTTGCTGTACATTTCATCCCTGTATTCTATTCATTCCGTAACTAGTGTTATGACTCTCTGGATTGTGTCTTTTGATGCTCAGAAGTTTTCCATGTTGATGCAATCCAATTCATCTATTTTTTTATTTTGTCATCTTTGCTTTGGGTGTCATATCTAAGAAATCACTGGGGAATCTCTTTTCAGTGAGTTTTTCTTTTGCATTTTCTTCTAAACCTTTTACAGTTTGGACTTTTATGTTTGGATGTTTGGTCTTTTAATTTCTGTACATGGTGTAAGGTCAGGTCCAACTTCATTCATTTGCATGGATAGCCACTGTTCCCAACACCATTTGTTCAATACATTTTTTTTTCTCCATTGAATGGTCATGACAACCTTATTGAAAATCATCTGGCCACATATGTCAAGGTTTGTGTCTGGGGTGCCAGTTCTATTCCATTGATCTCTATGTCTGTCTTCATATCCCACCCCCATTATATTGGTTACTGTAACTTTGCAGTCAGGAAGTAGGAGTCCTCCAACTTTCTTCTTTTTCAAAATAATTTTGGCTTCTTGAGGTCCCTGAGATTCCATGTGAATTTTGGAAATTCCTATTTTTGCAAAAAATTTCCTTAAGAATTTGATAGGAATTCACCTGGCTGGCTCAGTTGGTGGAGTATTGGTTTCTTGATCTAGGGGTTATAGGTTTGAGTTCCACTTTGGGTGTAGAGATTACAAAAAATAAATATTAGAGGCACCTGGGTGATTCAGTCAGTTAAGCATCTATCTTATCCTCAGGTCATGATCCCAAGGTCCTGAGGTGGAGCCCCGTGTTGGGCTCCCTCCTCAGAAAGGAGTCTGCTTTGTACCTCTCCCTCTGCCCCTCCCCTTTCTTGTGCTCTCTCTCTCAGATTAATTAATAATCTCTCTTTAAAAATAAAATAGGGCAGCGGTTAATAAAATGGGTGGCTCAGCGGTTTAGCACCAGCTTCAGCCCAGGTTGTGGTCCTGGAGACCCGGGATCAAGTCCCACGTTGGGCTCCCTGCATGGAGCCCGCTTCTCCCTCTGCCTGTGTCTCTGCCTCTCTTTCTCTCTGTATCTCTCATGAATAAATAAATGAAATTTAAAAAATAAAATAAAATCTGAAAAGAAAAAAAGTCATAAGGAAGAGGAAAAACATTCACAGTACTATACTATATTTATCAATACCATGAATTTATGTCATCTGTTTATAAGACAAATTGTCAGTACCTATATCGATATTGTCTTATATAAAACAAAACATTTTGTATTACTAACACTAGATATAAAAAATAGAACGATAATGTGAAAAAAATCCTATTCATTTCCAGGTAAAATGCTTCATACATTGATAACAAAGAGGCAGCAATATGATTGCTTTATGGTAGCCTAGTGTAATTGATAAGATTCCTTCACAGTAGCCTAGTCTATACACTAATGAATGAATCATAAAATTTTTATGGCATACAGTATCACAATCATATTCATAATAGGGTATTGGAAACATTGTTACATTTTATAAAAAGCACCTGTGATGATAAACTGATACACAGTTTCTCCAGTAACTATACAGAGTTAATTATTTCTTAATTTTTTGGATATTTCTAGTGACACAGTTTATCTGAGAGTTTTTTCAAATTACTACAACCTCCAAAAATTGTTCCAATATATTTCTTGAAAAACATCCACATATAAGTGGGCCTGTGCAGTCAAATTCATGTTGTTCAAGGGCCAACTATATATTCAATAGAATAGTATTCAGCTATAAGAAAAAGAATTCAATCTTGTCATTTGCAACAGTATGGGTAAACCTCAATGGCACTAAACTAAGTGAGATAAGTAAGAGAAGGACAAACGCCGTATGTTTGTGTCTCTGATATATGGAATCTAAAACAAAAATAAAGAGGCTCATAGAGTACCGATTGGTGTTTGCGAGAGGTGGAGTGGGGTTAGAATGGGAGAAGGGAGTCAAAAGATAAAAAGGAAAAAACATTAAAATATGTAATGACGGGATCCCTGGGTGGCGCAGCGGTTTGGCGCCTGCCTTTGGCCCAGGGCGCGATCCTGGAGACCCGGGATCGAATCCCACATCGGGCTCCCGGTGCATGGAGCCTGCTTCTCCCTCTGCCTGTGTCTCTGTGCCTCTCTCTCTCTCTGTGACTATCATAAATAAAAATAAATAAATAAATAAATAAATAAATAAATAAATAAATAAATAAAATAAAATAAAATATGTAATGAGCAGTAAGTCTTTCTGGAAGACAGGAAACCGGAGAAAGAGAACACAATTTTATTAACTTAATCAAATTCTATTGTAATCATTTGCTTATAAGTCTTTTCAACTGGACTATAAGTCTATTAAAGATTTAAATTATTATTTAACTATCTTAAGAGAGTTTATTATTTATAGTTATAGCACTAGAACCCACAGTGTCTGCCGCATAGTAATCAATAAATCACTACTGGAAATGGGTAAAAAAGATTAATCTCCAAAATATATAAGGAACTCCTACAACTCAAATGAATAAATAAATAGATAATGCCTAATAGCCCAATTAAAAAATGGTCTATGGACTTAAAACATTTCTTCAAAGATAATCTGCAAATGGCTAACAGTTATGTGAAAAAATGCTGAACGTTACTTATCATCAGGGGTATGTTTGACTACTGATGAGATGGAATATATGATGGTGTTTTCATGCAAAGATTGTTTACTATAAAGGAAGAACCCAGTTAAGTGTCTGACTTCTGACAGATACAGGCACTGTCAGCCCTGGAAGTGGGGCCCAACCACTGGACTTATGCTGTTGGATGCTGGAAAACATTTTCAACTCTCTCTGCTTCTTTAGGTTAATCTGTCCAGATTCAAAGTCTTCAGCAAGGGTGTCTGATTGAGATTGGGTCACATGTCTGTACTCTAGCTACCCGGGCTCAGAGTGATGGGCTTTTTTCCATATCACTGGAATGGGAAACAGGATCTTTATTCTCACAATATTCACACAACGATGGACTTCTTAAACAGAGAGAAGGGGTTAAAATGCTGGACAAGCAGTAACATCCTGCCCAGATGCAGTATCATAGGCACTTGGCAAAGGGCAAAGGTCCTCATAGGAGGTGTGCTTGAAAAGTAGTGACATCTAGGTTATTATTGTTAATATAATTCATTCTGTTAGTATTCAGGGTCTTCTTAGACCTTGGAAATTTTATGATACATTTACAAATATGTATAAAGGATGAGGAAGAGAGTAAAATGAAAATTAGAAATGGTGAGATTTTTTTTTTTTTGATAGAAAAAACAGCCCACATACATGAGAAACAGATGCAAAGACAGCAGAAAATGTAGAGGAAATTATGGGAGGGGTATGTTAAGCTGAATACAAGGGCACGTAAACTGCAAGACAAGGGGAAATTTTATAGAGCAGTCATTTTAACTATATATTAAAACTTTATCGGTGCCATAAAATCCAAACACTATAAACGTGAATTCGTTGTTAAAAGTACACCATCACATACAAAGATAAATTGAATTTGTATGTAAAAGACATAAACCAGTGTAACATTTTAGAAAATGTTTATACATTTAGAGAATATATATAGAATACGGTATAGTCATAGTCTCTCTCTCTCTCTCTCTCTTCCTGGTTTTTCTCTCTTCCTATCTTTGTCCATTCTGTCTTACTCACTTTTCCTTTCACTTATTGTTGTGCCTGTCTTAATTCTTTTACTTCTCAGTCTACACATACACCCACTCTTAATCTGTATCTGTAATTCAGACCTAATCCCTGGGTCTAAACCTAGATATAGCCTCCATGTGTGTTGTCCTTGAAAGAAACATAAACAAAAATTCTCCTAACTAGAGCACAGCATCTCCTCAAAACTTGTCACCCCTGTAGTCCCAATATTAGTAAACATCATACCTATTAACATGGTTGCCCAAGTCAGAAACATAGGAGTCACCCTTGATTCCTCACAACATTCAAGTAATCATCCAATCCTTCCAATCCTAACCCCCTAAATAACATCTTCATCCTCTGGTCTATTCCCAGTATCATTGTCGTTGTTCACATTCTAACCGTGTCAGAGAACACCGAAAGTACCCTTACTGGCTTTTTTTCTCTTGGGACTAGAGTAATCTTTTATCCAAATCTAATAGGGTTACTTCTCGGCTCAAATAGCTTCCATCAACTTTTCCGTAAAATTCTTTTTATGCTATAGAAGGATACGATCTTTCTCATCCCTGGCAGCTTCCACTTCATTAATTCCTCCAACATATGCAGATTCCTTCAAGTTGCTCTAAAATGTTACTGTCATCCACATGAACATGACGTTGTGCTTGGATTTCCTTCTGCTCTCCTCTAGGGTGTGGCAAAATTCTGTTCATCTCCAAACAGATTTCAATATGCTTTGTACCTGTGCTTTCTTATGGTTTTCATCATAGTAATTATAGTAATTACAAAATTATATTTTTGTTGTCCATAGTAATTATAGAATTATATTTTCATTGTCCTTTTTGTCTCTCTGTCAGACTTATACTCTCAGTACAGTTAACAGGATATAGTAGGTATTCCGTGAATTGTTGCTGCATAGAATGGTTAAAGAATATTTCACTGTGTAATTGTATTTTTTTATTTAAATTCAATTAGCCAACATATAGTACACCATTAGTTTCAGATGTAGTGTTCAATAACTTATCAGTTGTGTATTACACCGAGTACTCATCACATCACTTGCCCTCCATAATACCCATTACCCAGTTACCCATCCTGCCACCCACCTCCCCTCCAGCGACCCTCAGTTTGTTTCCTATAGTTAAGAGTGTCTCGTGGTTTTTCTCCCTCTCTGATGACTTGCCATTCAATTTTCCCTCCCCTCTTCGATGATCCTCTGTGCTGTTTCTTCTATTCTACATATGAGTGAAACCATATGATAATTGTCTTTCTCTGGTTGACTTATTTCACTCAGCATAATATCCTTCAGTTCTATTTACATTGATGTAAATGGTAAGTATTCATCCTTTCTGATCGCTGACTAATATTCCATTGTATATATGTATAGACCACATCTTTTTTATCCATTCATCTGTCAAAGGACATCTGGGCTCTTTCCATAGTCTAGCTATTGTCGATATTGCTTCTATTAACATTGGGGTGTAGGTGCCCCTACAGATCACTGCATTTGTATCTTTGGGGTAAATACCTAGTAGTGCAATTGCTGAGTCTTAGGGTCATTCTATTTTCAAGTTTTTGAGGAACCTCCATACTGTTTCCCAGAGTGGTTGTACTAACTTGCACTCCCACCAACAGTGTAAAGGATTCCCCTTTCTCTACATCCTTGCCAACATCTGTCATTTCCTGACTTGTTAATTTTAGCCATATGACTGGCGTGAGATGGTATCTCATTGCGGTTTTGATCTGTATTTCCCTGATGCAAAGTGATGTGGAGCATTTCTTAACGTGTCTGTTGGCCATTTGTATTGTGATTATATATGTTAACCAGTGTTAGTTCCATGTAGTCTTTTTCTTTAAAGGATCATGTTTGTGTTCATTATCTTAGTGAACAATTCTTTATCCATCCATTTCCCTAAACTCGAAAGCCAGAGATCACTCTTGAAATATCTTTCTCCCTCACCTCCATATCCATTCTAACACCAGGGCCAATCAACATTACTTTTTTTTTTTTTTTTTTTTAATTTATTTTTTATTGGTGTTCAATTTACTAACATACAGAATAACACCCAGTGCCCGTCACCCATTCACTCCCACCCCCCGCCCTCCTCCCCTTCTACCACCCCTAGTTCGTTTCCCAGAGTTAGCAGTCTTTACGTTCTGTCTCCCTTTCTGATATTTCCCACACATTTCTTCTCCATTCCCTTATATTCCCTTTCACTATTATTTATATTCCCCAAATGAATGAGAACATATAATGTTTGTCCTTCTCCGACTGACTTACTTCACTCAGCATAATACCCTCCAGTTCCATCCACGTTGAAGCAAATGGTGGGTATTTGTCATTTCTGATAGCTGAGTAATATTCCATTGTATACATAAACCACATCTTCTTTATCCATTCATCTTTCGTTGGACACCGAGGCTCCTTCCACAGTTTGGCTATCGTGGCCATTGCTGCTATAAACATCGGGGTGCAGGTGTCCCGGCGTTTCATTGCATTTGTATCTTTGGGGTAAATCCCCAACAGTGCAATTGCTGGGTCATAGGGCAGGTATATTTTCAACTGTTTGAGGAACCTCCACACAGTTTTCCAGAGTGGCTGCACCAGTTCACATTCCCACCAACAGTAGAAGAGGGTTCCCTTTTCTCCGCATCCTCTCCAACATTTGTGGTTTCCTGCCTTGTTAATTTTCCCCATTCTCACTGGTGTGAGGTGGTATCTCATTGTAGTTTTGATTTGTATTTCCCTGATGGCAAGTGATGCAGAACATTTTCTCATATGCATGTTGGCCATGTCTATGTCTTCCTCTGTGAGATTTCTGTTCATGTCTTTTGCCCATTTCATGATTGGATTGTTTGTTTCTTTGGTGTGGAGTTTAAGAAGTTCTTTATAGATCTTGGAAACTAGCCCTTTATCTGATATGTCATTTGCAAATATCTTCTCCCATTCTGTAGGTTGTCTTTGAGTTTTGTTGACTGTATCCTTTGCTGTGCAAAAGCTTCTTATCTTGATGAAGTCCCAATAGTTCATTTTTGCTTTTGTTTCTTTTGCCTTCGTGGATGTATCTTGCAAGAAGTTACTATGGCCGAGTTCAAAAAGGGTGTTGCCTGTGTTCTTCTCTAGGATTTTGATGGAATCTTGTCTCACATTTAGATCTTTCATCCATTTTGAGTTTATCTTTGTGTATGGTGAAAGAGAGTGGTCTAGTTTCATTCTTCTGCATGTGGATGTCCAATTTTCCCAGCACCATTTATTGAAGAGACTGTCTTTCTTCCAATGGATAGTCTTTCCTCCTTTATCAAATATTAGTTGCCCATAAAGTTCAGGGTCCACTTCTGGATTCTCTATTCTGTTCCACTGATCTATGTGTCTGTTTTTGTGCCAGTACCACACTGTCTTGATGACCACAGCTTTGTAGTACAACCTGAAATCTGGCATTGTGATGCCCCCAGATATGGTTTTCTTTTTTAAAATTCCCCGGGCTATTCGGGGTCTTTTCTGATTCCACACAAATCTTAAAATAATTTGTTCTAACTCTCTGAAGAAAGTCCATGGTATTTTGATAGGGATTGCATTAAACGTGTATATTGCCCTCGGTAACATTGACATTTTCACAATATTAATTCTGCCAATCCATGAGCATGGAATATTTTTCCATCTCTTTGTGTCTTCCTCAATTTCTTTCAGAAGTGTTCTATAGTTTTGAGGGTATAGATCCTTTACATCTTTGGTTAGGTTTATTCCTAGGTATCTTATGCTTTTGGGTGCAATTGTAAATGGGATTGACTCCTTAATTTCTCTTTCTTCAGTCTCATTGTTAGTGTATAGAAATGCCACTGACTTCTGGGCATTGATTTTGTATCCTGCCACGCTACCGAATTGCTGTATGAGTTCTAGCAATCTTGGGGTGGAGACTTTTGGGTTTTCTATGTAGAGTATCATGTCATCGGCGAAGAGGGAGAGTTTGACTTCTTCTTTGCCAATTTGAATGCCTTTAATGTCTTTTTGTTGTCTGATTGCTGAGGCTAGGACTTCCAGTACTATGTTGAACAGCAGTGGTGAGAGTGGACATCCCTGTCTTGTTCCTGATCTTAGGGGAAAGGCTCCTAGTGCTTCCCCATTGAGAATGATATTTGCTGTGGGCTTTTCATAGATGGCTTTTAAGATGTCGAGGAATGTTCCCTCTATCCCTACACTCTGAAGAGTTTTGATCAGGAATGGATGCTGTATTTTGTCAAATGCTTTCTCTGCATCCAATGAGAGGATCATATGGTTCTTGGTTTTTCTCTTGCTGATATGATGAATCACATTGATTGTTTTACGGGTGTTGAACCAGCCTTGTGTCCCAGGGATAAATCCTACTTGGTCATGGTGAATAATTTTCTTAATGTACTGTTGGATCCTATTGGCCAGTATCTTGTTGAGAATTTTTGCATCCATGTTCATCAGGGATATTGGTCTGTAATTCTCCTTTTTGGTGGGGTCTTTGTCTGGCTTTGGAATTAAGGTGATGCTGGCTTCATAGAACGAATTTGGAAGTACTCCATCTCTTTCTATCTTTCCAAACAGCTTTAGGAGAATAGGTATGATTTCTTCTTTAAACGTTTGATAAAATTCCCCTGGGAAGCCATCTGGCCCTGGACTCTTGTGTCTTGGGAGGTTTTTGATGACTGCTTCAATTTCCTCCCTGGTTATTGGCCTGTTCAGGTTTTCTATTTCTTCCTGTTCCAGTTTTGGTAGTTTGTGGCTTTCCAGGAATGCATCCATTTCTTCTAGATTGCCTAATTTATTGGCGTATAGCTGTTCATAATATGTTTTTAAAATCGTTTGTATTTCCTTGGTGTTGGTAGTGATCTCTCCTTTCTCATTCATGATTTTATTAATTTGAGTCTTCTCTCTCTTCTTTTTAATAAGGCTGGCTAATGGTTTATCTATCTTATTAATTCTTTCAAAGAACCAACTCCTGGTTCTGTTAATCTGTTCCACAGTTCTTCTGGTCTCGATTTCGTTGAGTTCTGCTCGAATCTTTATTAACTCCCTTCTTCTCTTGGGTGTAGGATCTATTTGCTGTTTTTTCTCTAGCTCCTTTATGTGTAAGGTTAGCTTTTGTATTTGAGTTCTTTCCAGTTTTTGAATGGATGCTTGTATTGCGATGTATTTCCCCCTTAGGACTGCTTTTGCTGCATCCCAAAGATTTTGAACGGTTGTATCTTCATTCTCATTAGTTTCCATGAATCTTTTTAATTCTTCCTTAATTTCCTGGTTGACCCTTTTATCTTTTAGCAGGATGGTCCTTAACCTCCACGTGTTTGAGGTCCTTCCAAACTTCTTGTTGTGATTTAGTTCTAATTTCAAGGCATTATGGTCCGAGAATATGCAGGGGACAATCCCAATCTTTTGGTATCGGTTCAGACCCGATTTGTGTCCCAATATGTGGTCTATTCTGGAGAAAGTTCCATGTGCGCTTGAGAAGAATGTGTATTCAGTTGAGTTTGGATGTAAAGTTCTGTAGATATCTGTGAAATCCATCTGGTCCAGTGTATCATTTAAAGCTCTCGTTTCTTTGGAGATGTTGTGCTTAGAAGACCTATCGAGTATAGAAAGAGCTAGATTGAAGTCACCAAGTATAAGTGTATTATTATCTAAGTATTTCTTCACTTTGGTTAATAATTGATTTATATATTTGGCAGCTCCCATATTCGGAGCATATATATTGAGGATTGTTAAGTCCTCTTGTTGAATAGATCCTTTAAGTATGATATAGTGTCCCTCTTCATCTCTCACTACAGTCTTTGGGGTAAATTTTAGTTTATCTGATATAAGGATGGCTACCCCTGCTTTCTTTTGAGGACCATTTGAATGGTAAATGGTTCTCCAACCTTTTATTTTCAGGCTGTAGGTGTCCTTCTGTCTAAAATGAGTCTCTTGTAGACAGCAAATAGATGGGTCCTGCTTTTTTATCCAGTCTGAAACCCTGCGCCTTTTGATGGGGTCATTAAGCCCGTTCACATTCAGAGTTACTATTGAGAGATATGAGTTTAGTGTCATCATGATATCTATTCAGTCTTTGTTTTTGTGGACTGTTCCACTGAACTTCTTCTTAAAGGGGAATTTTAAGAGTCCCCCTTAAAATTTCTTGCAGAGCTGGTTTGGAGGTCACATATTCTTTTAGTTGCTGCCTGTCTTGGAAGCTCTTTATCTCTCCTTCCATTTTGAATGAGAGCCTTGCTGGATAAAGTATTCTTGGTTGCATGTTCTTCTCATTTAGGACCCTGAATATATCCTGCCAGCCCTTTCTGGCCTGCCAGGTCTCTGTGGAGAGGTCTGCTGTTACCCTAATACTCCTCCCCATAAAAGTCAGGGATTTCTTGTCTCTTGCTGCTTTAAGGATCTTCTCTTTATCTTTGGAATTTGCAAGCTTCACAATTAAATGTCGAGGTGTTGAACGGTTTTTATTGATTTTAGGGGGGGATCTCTCTATTTCCTGGATCTGAATGCCTGTTTCCCTTCCCAGATTAGGAAAGTTTTCAGCTAGAATTTGTTCAAATACATATTCTGGCCCTCTGTCCCTTTCGGCGCCCTCGGGAACCCCAATTAAACGTAGGTTTTTCTTCCTCAGGCTGTCGTTTATTTCCCTTAATCTATCTTCATGGTCTTTTAATTGTTTGTCTCTTTTTTCCTCAGTTTCCCTCTTTGCTATCAACTTGTCTTCTAGGTCACTCACTCGTTCTTCCACCTCGTTAACCCTCGTCGTTAGGACTTCTAGTTTGGATTGCATCTCATTCAATTGATTTTTAATTTCTGCCTGATTAGCTCTAAATTCTGCAGTCATGAAGTCTCTTGAGTCCTTTATACTTTTTTCTAGAGCCACCAGTAGCTGTATAATAGTGCTTCTGAATTGGCTTTCTGACATTGAATTGTAATCCAGATTTTGTAACTCTGTGGGAGAGAGGACTGTTTCTGATTCTTTCTTTTGAGGTGAGGTTTTCCTTCTAGTCATTTTGCTCAGTGCAGAGTGGCCAAAAGTAAGTTGTATTGGGAAAAAGAGAAAAAGAGAGGAGAGAAAGAAGGAAAGAAAAGAGAAAGAGAAAAAAAAAGGGAAGAAAAAGAAGAAAAAAACGAAAAAAAAAAAGAAAAGAAGAAAAAGAGAAAGAAAAAGAAAGGAGAAAAAAAGGTGGTGGGGGAAGGAAACAAATCAAAAAGCAAAACAAAACAAAAACAAAAACAAAAACAAACATACAAAAAAAGAACCACCGGGGAGTATCTTCTGATTCTGTGTTCTTTAAGTCCCTTGGCTTCTCCTGGAAGTTGTCAGTCTAGCTGGTGTTCTGGGGGAGGGGCCTGTTGTGCTGATTCTCAGGTGTTAGCAGTTGGGGGAGCTGCTGTGCCCCTGCCTGGTGCAGGGCTCAGTGGGGGTTGTTTACCCCCTGAGGCCGCAGGAGGAACAGCCCCAGTGGCGAGGCAGCTCTGGAAACCTGGATTCAGCTCCGGCAGGAACTCCGTCTGCAGGGCCTGGAGGCTCCGGGCGGGGCCGCTGATCTGCTCAGCTGGGGCAGGAGCTTCCTTGCTGTCCCGGCCCTCCCGGCCTCTGCCTGTCCCGGGGGAGGCCGGATCCTGGGCTGTGTCCCGGCGCCCTGTGCTCCGGAGCCTGCGCTGGTGGATTCGCGCTCCCGGGCCGCGCAGCCCCTTCCGCGGAGCTGCCGCCCAAGCCCCTCCGAGCTGCTCCTGGAACCGCGCAGCCCCCTCCGCACGGAGCCTCTTCCTCTGCCCGAGCCCCTCCGAGCTGCTCCTGGGGCCGCGCAGCCCCCTCCGCGGAGCCGCCGCCCGAGCCCCTCCGAGCTGCTCCTGGAACCGCGCAGCCCCCTCTGCACGGAGCCTCTTCCTCTGCCCGAGCCCCTCCGAGCTGCTCCTGGGGCCGCGCAGCCCCCTCCGCGGAGCCGCCGCCCGAGCCCCCCCGAGCTGCTCCGGGTCCCGCCGGTCCCGCCGGGTCCCGCCGTGAGCGCTGCAGCCCTTAGGGAGCTCGGCGCACTCTCCTGGGCGCGCAGTTGCTGTTACTGTCCCGGGGAGCCCGAGGGCATCCTCGCCCTCCTGGGTCCTGCTCCAACTCCCTGCGAGCCCCTTTCCGCCCGGGAAGGTCGGTGCAGCTCCTGCTCCTCCGGGACGGGGCTTTCCTGTCCTGGGGACACTCGCCCCGGCCTCAGCCCGGCTCCTCGCGGGGCCCCTCCCCCTTGGAGGCCTTTGTTTCTTTATTTCTTTTTCCCCGTCTTCCTACCTTGATAGATGCACGAACTCTTCTCACTGTAGCGTTCCAGCTGGTCTCTCTTTAAATCTCAGGCCGAATTCATAGGGATTCTGTATGCCTTTGATGCACCCTTATCCTTGTATGTGAGGGTGTGTGTGTATACATGTGCACGTGTGTGTGTGTGTTCACACTTTCTTACTTTCTGGCACTCCAGATGCTCCAGGCTCATCTTGTATATTTCCTACCCCAATCCTAAAACCAGCCATTTCTCTGAGGAGCCCTGGTTCCTCTTATTGGACAGCGGTATGAGAAACAAACCACAGATCTAATGCTCATTACTGCTGGGGGGTCATTGTCTGGAGGAATGTGTGTGGATAGGAACCCACGTATGCAAAACTGTAACAATCCTCCAGGACTCTGAGATGATAAACATCTGTCACTCTAAGCCACCCAGTTTGTACAGCAGCCCTAGGAAATTAATACAAGACCCTTCCCCTCCTCTGCAGTGAGTCTCCCTCCCCGTTTCCTTCTTTTATACCCTCACAGTTTCTCCGCACAGCCAGCTGTCTGCCTGCCTTTGTTGTTTCGTGTCTCTTTGGCTACTTCCTACCCATTCCTTCCAGATTCCACTCAGACACCAGCCCTCTGGCTGCCTTGGCATGCCCCCCCACCATGCACAGTTAGGTGCCCTGGTCCATACAGCCCCTTGCGTGTCCACATAGTTACTGCGATGTCGCTGTCGCCTCTCACTTGACTGTGCGCTCCTTGAGGGAAGACTCCGCCTTTGGCTCCCAGGGTGTGCAGCTGCTCAGGTGTCCCATACACCAGGAGAAGGCTGCAGAAACTGAAGCCTGATGAAGGCCATGGCAGCTCCAGAATTTTATTCTAGGAGGGTCCCAAGGTGGCATTTGGTTTGCAGGAGCGGAACCCCGAAACCAAAATTGCCCAGCACTTAACAAGCGTTAGAGAATTACAGTTCGTGTTAGAGGCGGAGAGATCAGGCCGCGTTGTGCAGGGGTCACCTCCCTCTACAACCCGGTGGAAGCAAACTCTAATATCCTTTGCTTCCGATGAAGAATCTGAGGAGCTGCCATGCTCTTGATCAGACTTCAGTTTCTGCAGCCTCGCAGGTCACACGCTTCCTTGAAGGTCACACGGGCGGTTCATGGCAGGCTGGGACTGCAACCTAGCTCGGTTTGTCTGACTCCAGGCTTGTCATCGCGGGAGGCGTTTAGGGGGCTTGAGGTCCCCCACCTTGTGCATCAAGGACCAGCCTAGATCTAACGGAGTTGACAGCGAGGCGGGAATCCCAGCCTTCCCTGCGAAGGGAGGGCGCAAGGGGGCACCGCTGTTGAGGGCGAGCGGCAACCATGCCGACAGCTGTTGTGCACTAGCTGGGATGGGGTGGAGGGAACTACAGTTCCCAGGAAGCAGTGCGGCTCCCTGGCTGCCCCGCTCAGGCCACGCCCAGACCACGCCCCCACCCGCCTCGGCCACGCCCCGGCCACGCCCCGGGCCGGCTGGTATATAAGGGCCGAATGGCCCGGCGGCGGGCAGAGCGCGGAGGCGGCGCGGGCGCGCGCGGGGCTGCCGGGGCCGGAGGAGGCTGCTGCTCGCCCGCTCGCCCGCTCGCCCGCCCGCCGCTCCGCGCTTCTCCCTCCGCCTCCCCGGCCCCGCGCACCTACGAGCTCCGGGCCGCGGGCCGAGCTGCCCCGGGCGCTGTCCGGGCCTGCAGAGGGGATGCCGGCGGGGACCTCGGGCTCGCGCCGGCGTTGCGCAGCAAAGAAAGGCGAGGCGCGGCGTCGGGGCTGCGCGCCCTGGAGCTCCGGGACGCGGCACTTGGGAACCCCCGCGGCGAGCTCCCGCCATCTCCGCGCGGCCGGAGCGCGCAGCCCGGGGCTGGCCTCGGGTGGAAAGTGCGGGGAATGGGGCGAGGGGCTCCGGACCCCCTAACGTGGATTACTTGGTGTGCATCAGCCGGGCTCAGACGACCCCCACCCCCGCGACCTCGTCTGCGTCCTGGGCTTGCTTCCTTCCACCTGGCAGTCGGGGCGCATACCTGGCAGGTAAGTGTTCCCTGCGTTTCGAGGGAGGGGGTTTGGTGCGCTCCTCTCTCCCCGCCTCCCCCCCCCCCCCCCCCCGCGCCGCTTTCTGGAGCTCTTGGGGTTTGCACGGAAATTTCTGCTCTCGCACTGACATCTCCGCAGAGACATCCCCTCGGCCCCCCTCCGGGCGGCCCCCCGCGGGACAGACCCTCCGCCGGGGTGGAGGTGGGGGTGGGGGTGGGGGGCCCGTCGCCCTAACCTCCGCCCTCGTGGCCGCCCCGGGGCCCGTTACCCCGGGAGGGAGCGCTGCCGCCTCGCCGACCCAGACTGCGGCGGGCTGCGTGGGGGCTGCGGCGTCTCCCCAGGTCCCTGTGGCCGGGCCTTGGGTGAGCGGCTTAACTGCAGGGCCACCCACCCAGGGTGCTGTGGGCAAGGCTTCCCGAAGGATGGGAGACGGCAGGATCCCGGGGCACCGCGTCCACCGTCCGCCGTGCATGCACCGGGTTCCAGGTCAGCGTGGGGAGGGGGCTTAGTCTTGAACCCTGAGCTAAAAGCAAACCAGTTTTAATCTATAGCCGCATCCTCTCCTTGTCCTTTTGTGTCGGCCGCCCAGGCCACGGTTTGGGGCAGCTCCCGTGCCTGTCACTGAGTGGGCGACCCAATAGATGTTTGTTGAATGAATGACTGAGCTAGTCCGTCTTGATGTGCAGAGAAGCGGGGGTCTCCTTTACCTTCTCCCTCCTTGCCACTAGGGCTCAACTCCAGGACACCCCCCCCCCCAACCCGGAAGATGGGCTTCCTGGTGATGCTTTCCCAGATGTGGGATTCACTCCCCCCCCCCCCAACCTTGGCAGCCTGTCCCTGATGATCCATTTCCAGCCCAGAAGTCCCTCCTGCAAAGACAACTTCTGGAAGCTGTCAAGGGGGCCTCCCTGGGGGTGTTCTCAGGTGCTGTGCCTCCAGTGAGCACCTGCTGGGGGTGGGGGGAAGGAGGGAGGGCCAGGCACCGCAGGAGGAGAAGAGGTGGTCTGTGTTAGTACTGTCCCCTCCCCCCTGGAGCCTGTGCCTCTGGCTGCACCCAGGTCCCTGGAAATGCTCAGGTTGACGCAGCACCTTTTCCTGTGGCCTTTATACCCACCCTCTCCCCCTGGCAGCCTCCTGCCGCCCCCAGAGAGGAAATATTAAACTGTCCCACCATTCACGCACAGCTCCACCTCTGCACCTCACTCGATTTTAAAAGTATTCCGTGTTCTCTCTCTTCTTTGGAGGGCTTGGGTGGCTCCGTCGCTGAAGGGTCTGCCTTCAGCTCAGGTCATGATCTCGGGGTCCTGGGATCGAGCCCCACATCGGGCTCCCTGCTCAGTGTGGGGTCTGCTTCTCCCTATTCCTCTGCCTCTCCCCCTGCTGGGGCTCTGTCTGCCTTTCTCTCTCTCTCTCTCTCAAGTGAATAAATTTTAAAAAGTCTTTAAAATGTAAAAGAAAACCACAAAAAAAGTGTAAAAAGCAGGAAAAAAATACTCAGTTCCAGTAGTGCTGGCAGTTTGATGCATTTCCTCATTGCTGAAGCCCTGCAATGTATACACTTTGTTTACTGCTTTTTTCCTCTCGATTTTGCTTGAACAGTTCCCCAGGTAATGGCTGTATTCCTCTGCCGGCATCAAATCCTAATCTGACAATTCCCCTCTTGTTGGACACGAAGGTATTTCTAGATGTTTACCCTTAGAAGTAGAGCCTCGGTGAGCATCTTTTCTACACAAAGCTTTGTCCACCCTTTGGATTATTTCCTTTGGAAAATTACCAGAAATCACTGTCTTTGCTTTAAGTCAGAGTCATGTCTGAAGCTGGAGAAATGCCCCTCTGGGTGGACATTTCGGAGCTGGGCTTGGAGGAAGAGATCCCCACTTAATCCGTCACACACCTTCTGGCACCTGGGAGCCAGAAGACAGTGGGCGCTGGGAAGACACTTGCTGAGTAAATGCAGTGTTTCGTTCATTTCGGTTTTCCTGAGGCCAGCATTGGCATGAGAGTAACTTATGCTTTGCGTCCACGACTACCTTGTAAATTATTTTAGCAAGGCCACAGGTGAAGATTTAGTAGGCGGCTGGATTAAAACTGCTGTCCTTTTTTTTTTTTTTTTAAAGAATTCACTTTTGATTTTGATAGAGATCTAGATTTACAGGAAAGTCACAAAAATAGTACACGGAGTTCCCCTATACTCTTTACCCAGCTTCCCTGAATGTTAACATTTTTCATACCCACAGCGAGGTGGTCAGAGCCAGGGGATTAACATTCACAGACTACTTTGAACTCCTCTTTGGGCCTTATTCCGATTTCTCCTAAGGTCCCGCTGATGTCCTTTACTGGGCTCAGGAGCCGATTCAGAATCTTGCATTGCAGAAAATTCTGACGTAACAAAAAAAAGCGGGAGTTGAGAGGGATTCAGGAGATGCTCTTCTTCCTCTTTGTTTTTTTTTCCTAAACCATTTTATTGAGGTGTGATTGACATACACAAAGCTGTGCGAATTTAACGTATACAACTTGATGAGCTCGGTAATGAGTGTACACCGTGAGACCCTGACCACAGCCTAGGCCATAAACCTGCGTGGCCTCCAAAAGTTCCCTCCCACCCTCTTTATTATCATTATTATTTTGTTGATAAGAGCACTTACCAGAAGATCTTCCCTCTTAGCAAATGTTTAAGTGTACAATGCAGTATTGTTAACTGTGGACGCTGCGCTGTACAGGAGAACACTAGGCCTTATTCAGCTCAGCAGAGCGTCTTTATTCCGGAGAAGGTTTTTGAGTCGAGACTTCTTCCACTTTCTTGCCCAGGTTGACTTGCCCCTCGTCCCTCCCTATTTATGGCCAGCGGAGCCGCTGAGACCCGACGGGGCCCAGAGGAAAGGGGAGCCCCCGCCGGGAATGGCAGGAAACTTCTCTGTGTACCCCTCCTTCCTTCCCCCGACACCTCCACTGGGAGTGAGTCGTTGAGTAAAAATTGGGTTATAGCCTGATCTGTCCGGACACGTCTTCCAAGGGGTAGGTGGATGGATGACATCCGGTGTGCGTGAGAGCGAGCCGCCAAGCACCGAATCCGCTGCTGACAAGTCCGGCGTGCAATGCCTGTGTGGGTGACTCACGCCGGCCCGAGTAGCAGGTGTGCCGGGCTGCTAAGTGTGCAGACCCAGCAGAGGCCGTGTTTCCTGGTTATCTTGGCAGGTTTGAAGGAACAATGGGTTCTACTCTTACCTCGGACTGGATTTTGGGGATTGCCCAGCCCCAAGGGCCAGGGAGTGATCCCCCTTTTCTTTAGGGGGCTTCTTTCACCCAAGAGGGCTGCGGAGAGCCAGCCCGAAGGGGTTTTGGAAGTGGCTGATGTGGATGGAGGCCCGAGTGTCCTTGCATGAGAGAAGGAAGACCTGCGTTCAGTGAGGAAGCCCACGGCAGAGGCCCTTCTGCGCCTCCAGCAGAGACCACGTTAGCCTCAGTGTCGTCAACAGCCTACGTATGCTCGAGTTAGGGCCGTCCCCTCCTGCTGGGGGCGGCTGCCCAGAGCGAGTGGAGGTGATGTTTGTTCGGGATCAGGAAGTTTTGAGTTACTTGAGTCTCCACACAACAGACTTCAGTTGTCCAGAGAGAGTTTTGGGGGTGTTGTTGGGGGTCTGGTCGCCTAGCGTGGATGTTTCTCCTCCTCTTTGAAGCCCTTCCCGCCTTCCTATTAGACCTCCTGAGCTCTGGAGGATACTCATCCTCTCCTTCCCCGTCCCCCCCCCCCCCCACCATCCCCGGTGCGCACACACGGGCCCAGACGGTTTCCGTAACCCGGCAGCTCGGCGAGGAGCATAACAGGAAGTCTTGGTGGGAGACGGGCTGGGGATGTTGCCTCTACTTCTGGAACAGCTTCTTCTGTCTACACCTGCCTTGTCCCTCTCCTCAGTGACTCCTTGTGGGCCCTCCCTTCTCAGGAGCCTCTGCTGTCCCCTAGCTGGACGTGGGCCCGGTCCAGACTGTTCGCTGGGCCGCTCCCCCAGTCTCCCCAAGTTGTGGTTTGCACGAGAACGGATTGCCTGGGGAACTTGAGAAGAAGGAGTACTCTTCATGAGCACTCAGCAGCCATCCTGCCCTCCCCTGCCTTAGAGGCTCTGTTTGGGTATGTGTGGGGGCTGGGGGTCTGCATTTTTGACAGGCTCCCCAGGCCATTCCAGTACAGATGGACACTTTAAGGATCAGGGTGTTGACTGATTTCTTGGCCAGCAAAACCCTGCATTGAGACTTTCCCCCCTGCTGAAGCTTACCCAGCCATAAAACCATCTTTTCTCTCTTCCAGGAAGCCTTCCAGGCCTACCTCCACCGGGCTGGGGCCCTCACGTGCACTTATTTGGTTTGTAGGTACATCTTTTGAAATCTGAGTCTTGGCAATCAGGTATCCTTTGTGCTTGGTTAGGACAGGAATGGCTGTGTTTGGATGATAAAGGTTGGGCAGTTGTGGGTTTTGGGGACGACTTAGATCTGCAGGCTCTACCCCTGGGTTTGCGAGTTCCCGGGGAGCTTGGAAGAAGAGGCCCCGCGATAGGCAGCTTCCCGCTGCTTCTGTTAGTCGGGCCCACGCAGACCACTGCTCCTCCTGTTTCTGGACGTTGTCGTCTTAGGCAATGTCCACCGTCCCCACGGAGCTGGTCGGGGTCCTCCGCGGCCAGGTAGCCCCCGTTCTTCATGTGGCACATGCTCCCAGCTCACTTTCCACGAGCAAGACAAAGGTCCTGGACGAATGTGCTCACTTTGATCCGTGTCGTTGGCTAGAGACGCCCTGTTCAGAATCACGTGCTTTGCGGACTAGGTTTGCACCTGGAGAAAGGTCTGTACGGAACCAATCGTGGTCGGTCACGTGACATGCGAAAGGCCTGGAGGAAGCATCCAAGCGCAGGAATGCTGAAAAGGCTGGTTTCTGTCTAAGCATTCTGTTTGTGATGTGAATCATCGCCTCCTCCCGCATTTGGTTTGTTGGTACAGGTTTTCACATAGAAATCTCGAAACCAGGTGTTTTTTTTTTGCAGTTGGTTGAGACAGAAGTGGCTGCGTTGGGACGGATGATAACGTTCTGGGTCCGTAGAGATGAGTCAGACCTTCAGTCTCCCCCTGGGGTCTGTGAGCTTCCCCCCCCCCCCAACCCTCCTGGCCCACCGCCTCGCCAGGCCCCACCGTCGTTTGGGAAATGGCCCTTACGGGAGCTGGTGGTGTGGTCTCCACCCCCTTGCATGTCCTGCAGGGTGACCTTGTCCCACTTTAGAGTGGTCTGTGCTTTCCTTGGGCTGGCCGGGAAGCCTGAGAGGGACGGGGCAGGACGGAGCGTCTCCGCCGGCCCGAGATCCCCCGTGTCAGCCCGCGCCCGGCTGGAGCCACCGAGGGACCGTCCTGTCCCATTACCCTCACCGTCGGCGCGTGGCCCGTCATTCGCAAGCACACGCCTGCCTCCCTCCCAACTTCTGCAGGTGCTGAGTGCCTGCTGGACGCCTCCTTGGACACTGCCGCAGCCCCTTGCCGCCTTCTCCCGTGGCCTTCGGGTTGGCGGGAAGCGCTTGATTTCGCTGACTTTGCGGAGGAAGGTTCTGCGGCGCTTCTTGGGTGTGGAAGGGAGGGTCTCCGAGAGCCTGGCCTTCGGGGGCCCAACCTTCAGCGTGTGGGTGAAGGCCTCAGGAGCTCCCGGGACCATGACTGTTTCGGCTGTCCTACCTTCCTGTCTTAGCTCATTTTTTTTTTAAAGATTTTATGTATTTATTCATGAGAGAGGCAGAGACAGAGGCAGAGGGAGAAGCAGGATCCCTGCAAGGAGCCCGATGCAGGACTCGATCCCGGGACCCCGGGATCACGCCCTGGGCCGAAGGCAGACACTCAACCACTGAGCCACCCAGGCGTCCCCCTCCCTTAGCTAATTTAAACATTTTTCACCTTTTGTTTGTTATGGTGGCAGATTTTACCAGGGTAACCATTTCTTATGGGTGTGATTAACGGCGCTCACGCTGCCTCTCCGTCCTGCCACCATCCATCTGTCTCCAGAGCTTGGTGAGCAGCCCCGACCCCGACCGAGACTCTCTGCCCTCCCAACACCAACTCCCTGTCCCCCTGTCTCACACCCCAGCGGCCACCATTCTGGTGTCTCCATCGATAGGGACCTTGCGGAAGTGCGGGGACCGAGCATTTGTCCTTCCCGTGTCTGCCTTACGTCACTGAGCATCACGTCCCCCAGGTTGGCCCATGTTGTAACAGGTGTCCCAATTCTTTCCCATTTTAAAGCTTAAAACCTTCCCACCATGGTTGGGCAGGAGCAGCCCCTGGCAGCCGTGACCCCGGCCACGGGGATGGGCTCCAGGGGAAGCTGAGTAATGGAAGCTGCAGATCCATGAGCGGGTGAGCGGGCTGAGAGCTCAGCTTATGAATCACCCCAGCGGTGGCTCTCTGCTCGCCTATTCCCAAGGGAGCCAGTGTCTGGGAGACGTGATGTCGTCACTGGGAGGGCAGTTTCAGCCACGTGTGGCCTCAGAGAACTTGTTCCCATGAGTAACACCCAGATCCTCAGCCTGAAGACTCCCAGGCCAAAGAGATGGGGCTCTGCACTGCCTTGTGTATGTGTGTGTGCGTGTGTGTGCGTGTTTTAAAGGACAAGTCTTGTCCGTTCTGGGACCTCGTTATTAGCTTTCAACTCTGTGGCCGTCGAGGGTGGTGAGAACCCTCATCTGCGCAATCACGGGGGAGGTGGCTCTGATGGATAGCCCGCCCGCCTGTAGCCATCCCAGCATTTTTCTCCTAGACTTTCCCTCCCCCAAACCATGCTCGAGACCCATGATTTGCACGAAACATTCCCTGTTCGACCATGATGTCTCCTCATTTGGCATGCACACTCCACTCGTGTGGTTAGAGGGATTGGCCACCTTTAATTGATTTCAGAAAGGCAAGGCCAGCCCTGTGCAGGCTGCTTATTTTCTCCCAGCCTGAGAGCTCCGCAATTTTTTCCATAGGAATTGGCTCATCAGGCCTCCTTACTGCGCTGATGGTTGATAGAGAAGGAATAGAGCTCACAGCAGCCTCACACCACTGTACTTTGTCTTGCGAACCTGATACGCACCCGGAGCAAACCAAACTATGCGATGCCATATATATAGCCTGTCCCTTTGCACTGTGACCCATCCTTGCTTATATATAAAACCATTCTTTTATATTTTTTAAAGATTTTATTTATTTATTTGAGAGACAGACAGAGGTAGAGAGAGAGAGAGCACAGGCAGGGAGGAGAGGGAGAAGCAGACTGCCCGCTGAGTGGGGATCCCGATGGGGGACCCGATCCCAGGACCCCAGGATCATGACCCGAGCCAAAGGCAGGTGCTTAACCACCTGAGCCACCCAGGTGCTCCCATTCTTTTATATTTTTGCAGAACCTTCATTCTCCTCACCTACGATGCTCTACTGAAAAGCCCTTGGCTTATTCCTGCCTTCTTGGGTAGCAAAAACATAAAAACCTTTAAAATAGAGGGTCTCATAGATAACAGAGCCATGAAGAGGACAAGTCTAGTGTATGCCTTCTTAACAAATAAATGAAAAACCAGAGGGCGTTGAGATGGGGTTCCGATGACGGTCGCTGGCGTGGCGTGTGAATCGGGGATGTGATTTGCCCGGGGAAGCCCACCGGTCCCCATACTGCATGCCGTGTAGCTGGTCTGCAGCACACCCTAGCATAGGATTCTTACTGGAAACAAAACAAAATTCCCTTAAAAATAATAAGCAGCAGTTTCCAGTCCATATTTATGGGCTCATTATTTCACGACTCTGTGTGCTGGCCCCTGCGGGTACCTATGGGGGTGCATCCTAGCACAGACAGTGACAGGTTCTAGTGAATTCCTAACTTCCTGGTGTTCTTGGTGAGTGGGTGTCGCTTGAGTGGCTTCCCAGTTCTTCAGAAGCAGAGAGGACGTTTGTGGATGCAAAGCTAATACCCAGGAACCGGGTTGGGGTTTGTTCGCCCCACCCACTGCCGGTAGGGGTGCAGATAGAATGGCCACGCCATGGGCACAGCAAATATAGACGCGACCGGCGCTGTGTGCACCTGCGGCCCACGGGCCGTGGCTCTCCTTGCATCCTGGAGCGTTGTTATCTGAATCATATTTGAAAACCACTTTCCCTTTCCTCTAATCATAGACTTTGCTTTCTCTTTCCTTCCTGCACATGACACCGTGCGTCAGGCAAACCTGGCGACGAGGTGATTTGCAGAGCCTCTGGGGATGCCGGACGGGACAGCGCTTCCTTCGTGGAGGGCTGCCTGTCGGCCCCCGCTCAGCTGTTCCCTAGTTCATTCTGTCTTGTGACAGGTACGAAACACCGGTCAGTTTTGTCATTTCCTGAGGCTGGTTGCTTCCTGACACTCGGTGCGATTAGAGTTGAACAGGTGGGTTTCTTCCCCCCTCCTGTCGCTGTCATTGTCACCTGGACATTACCATGGCGATAATCCTCCTTAAAACAAAAATAAGGGACCGAACCGGTTGGACAGAAAGTATGACCGCAGACTCTTCCCCTGAGACCCAGCAGGGAGGGACCTGGAGGCTGCCCGAGGCTCCCCCAGGTCACGTCCAGGGGACAGGGAGGTAGGAAAACGAGGGGGCCCGGTGCCCGGGGAAGCGCCATGGGCTGAAGTTCCATCAGACTACACTGCAGGCGAAAGCTTCATCTGGGTTCGTCCGTGGATTAGGTGGGATAGTTTTCCTCCTGCCACCGCAGGCCTGTCTGGTCTCCCTCTGCCCTTGGGAGAAACAGAACAGTAGATCCATAATCTGTCAGTGGAGATTAGCTGGGCCATGAGTCACAAGGCGGGGAGGGAGGCCGGGGATTATAATCTGCTCTGCAGAGTCTTCCAGGCTGTGCGATGGTGGAGGTTTTGGCTTCCTGAGAAGCCTCGAGGTTTTAGGAAGGCAGGTTTCACTATGTCAGCACCGAGAAACCGGTTTGGGGTTTAGGAAGTGAGGACCCACGGTAGGTGGGTGAAGAGAGGTGGATTTTATTCTCGGCTGAAACAAATGTATTTGCTCTGTCTCCGGAAGAGCCGTGAGGCTGGCTTCTGGTGGCTGCAAGGATGAGCCATCCCAAATTGCTTTCTTTGCCCTGCTCGCTCTTAGAGCCCTCTGTGGAATGTTCTGAAGGGTTTGGCAGGTTCTAAGAGAAAATGCTGTTGGCTTACGGGATCTTCTCAGCGGTGGCACAGAGCAGTGACCTGGGATTGCTACCAACCAGCATTTCACTGTCTGGTTTCTCTGGAAATTCTTGAAAGAGCGGAAAAAAAAAAAAAAAACAGAGATCTGTGCAAGGTGGTTTAGCATGCAGCCTCCCTCGGGGCAGGGAGGTGGTCTGGTAACCTGGCTGACCTCTGAGTCGTCCCCGATCCTAAAGTATGAGACACATGCAGTGTTGGGTGACCTGGGCTGACGGATGGGGCAGCTGCTCTTTCATTCATCCAACAGATAGTCACTGAGCGCCTACTATGTGCCAGGCGCCAGGCACAAAAAAAAAAAAAAAAAAAAAAAAGAAAAGAAAAAAATCTTGGCATCATTGGAGGGAAAACAGGATTACTAACAGATCAGCCAATGGACCCAGAAGTGATAAATGTTATGAAAAAAAGTAAGAGAGGGATAAAGGGATAGAGCGATGGTGGGTATTGGCGAGTGTGGCCAGGAAAGCCTTAGGAGATAACCTTTGAACAGAGACCAGGCAGGTATCTGGGGGGCGGAGAATGTTCTAGGCCAGTGGTCAGCAGATGATGGCCCTCAGGCCAAAACTCACAGCCACTTGTTTTTGTAAATAGGGTTTTATTGGGACTCAGCCACTCTCATGTGTTTATGTATTATCTGTGGCTGCTTCCTCCGCTGCAGCAGGGTTAAGTAGTTGTGGCAGAGATGGCCTGGCGGGCGTCTGGCCTTTGACAGTTTGCCAACTCCTGATCTAGGCAGGGGCAAAGTGCAAGGTGCAGGCACCACTCTGTGTGTCTACTCTTAGGTGATGGGCGCCTAAGCTGTCCCCAACTCTTCGGCACAAGACCCAGCTCTTCAATAAGCCCCCTTCCCATGTCACTGGGTTTACCTGCATGAGATTCCAGGGATGGAGATGCTTTTCTTTCTTTCTTTTTTTTTTCTATTAGGATGAACAAGGGAACATAAAACTGTGGACAGGAGATTTTAATCATGTTATAAAACCTGCCTCATCCTGCCATACGTCCTGCCACCAGGGCTGTTGATTCTCTTGGGGGCAAATGTGGCTTCTTTGGGCTTTATCTGGGGAGATAATAAACCGCTGGTTCATTCGGAGGGATTTGTGGACATTATCAAAAGGGACCGTGTGCGTGCAAACACTTGGGAGAGCCAGGAAGGGCTAATGCATGTTGGGGGTGGGAGACAGTGATCTTCTTAACCTCAGACCTATGACTTATCCATGGTACAGGCTTTAAAAATCTCTTTATTTCTCACCTTCCCTCCACATCTCCCTCCCAATCCGGACCGAAAGCTTCCTGAGAGTGGGATCCATTCTTTCTATCCCCAGGGCCTTGCAAAGCACTGGCACTTAGTGGGGGCACAAGAGGTGCTTTTTGAATGAAGATATGACATTTCCTCTTACCCTCTTCTAAGCAAAGTAGAAATGCAGCGCTTAAAAAAAAAATCATTTAAATCATTTACATTCTAAAGCTGAAGAGAAACGAGTTCAGGTACCATTTTTTTTTTCTTTTCTTCTTGGAGAGGATGTATCGTGCTTAAGAGACCACAGAGAGCTTTCTGGATGCAGCTGATGGCGTCAAGCTGAGCAGCTTCATGGCGCGGTTGCAGAAAACACGGACAAAGGCCCAGAATTACGTGTTCTTACCTAGTGGCCTTTGCCGACACCCGTCCTCCTGCCAGCAATGCTTGGCCTCGGTCCTCTCTGCAGGTCTGTGCTTTGCTTACCATTCCAGACCCAGTTCTTCCTCGGTCCCCAGAGACTCTCCTCTTGACTTCACTGCATTTAGTGACCGTGCCGTTCCTTTGGCAACAGATCCCACATCGCCCTGTGGCACCCCAGTAAGTGGATGCTGCGATGCAAGCGTCTCAGGGATCAGACCAGGCCTGTGTGTCCAGCTGGTCCTTGGAGCGCTGGCTCCTGGCTCTCAGGCTGCATGAATATTGATTTATGGATCGATAGGCTAGCCCATTGACAGTATGACCATTGCAAGTTGCCACATTAATATCTGTCACTGGCCTCCATTGATTTGGTTCTCTGAATCACCAAGTAGATAATGTGGATGCGTGGCCTTCGGGTTCCTCCCCTGAACAACGGGAAGAAGAAAAGCTGCTTCTCCAGGCTGGCCTCGGGAATGCACAGAGCATAGTCCCCAAGGGGCTCCTTCCAGTAGGCTGCAGGTGAAGCCCGGCGAGACCAGGCTCACGTGCTGGGAGAGCCTGCTGTCCACGTTTCCCTCGGGTCCTTTCCGCCGATGGTTCACAGAAGCTCCTTTTGTGAGCTGTGACTTTGTTTTCGGTGCCTGGTGCTGACAACCTCTGAGACAGAGAAGTATTTCGGGAGAGCTGAGACCAGATTTTCGCCATTAGATTGTTTTTTTTTTTTTTTTCCTGCTCTCTGTGCAACTGACAGCCTTAACTTTGCATGAACCAGGAAGTTTGGCCATTTAACTTCTTGTGATCTCGGGAGAAGGAGGTGAGGAATGCAAATGCCACAGAGGAGAGAGAGACATGGAAGGAAAACGTCCCGGGGAAAGCCAGGAGATGGCCACGCCAGGGAACCCAGTGGGTGCCGGGGCCATGGGTGGTGAGGCCAGCAGCTTTCCTCGTGCCTGTTGGGTGGCCGCCTGGGCAGGGTTTTTAATTATTTTATTTATATAAGCTTCACTGCTGCTGATCTTTTTCAACATTGAAAGCAGCCCATTTATTTATAAGCCCTTTGCCTCATATCGTGAGTATGAGGGCGGTGATGTTTTCTTTCGCCCTGCGTATCGCCGTGCACGGTGCGGTGCTGGGGAGAGTGAACAGTGCAGGACGCCTTGCACCTAGGCCTGTGTCATTACTCACTGAATCTGTCCTGGGACACCTCGCAGAGCCTTTCGTCCCAGGTTGCAGCTTCTCCATTGAAAGAAAGCACGAGGGGATCTCCTAAGGCCCTTCTGGGGCCTCCGAGCCTCCTGGATGGGCTCCACCCATGTTTCCCAATGACTGCCCCGATCCTGTCCTTTCTCTGGCTTCTAGGCAGTTAGGCCAGTCACGACAGGCAGGTGTCCACTGAGTTCTGGAGATCTGATAACCGGGACATGACCCCTCGGAAAGTCCTGGAATGAAGATGGTTTCTAAACATTCCTGTTTGTGACTTCCAGAAGCGGTTGAAACTCCTGCCCATCAGTCAGCTGCTTCTCTGTGACAGGGTTTCCTACACTGTGGCAACGTTAGCTCAGTCTTTGACTAATTAAATCTGTTGGGTTTGTTTTATTCTTTTATTTTTTTCAGTGAATCGAACTAAAAACTGTGATTCTCAATGGGGTGGAGTGGGCGGCGGGGGCACATTGGATAATGTCTGGGGATAGTTTTGGTCGCCCGCTCTGGGGCAGAGCGATGCTACTGGCGTCTAGTGGGTAGACGAGGCCGGGAGTGCAGGTAAGCGTCCTGTGATGTGCACAGCAGCCCCCACGGCAAAGAATTATCCAGCCCGACGTTGCCAGTGGCCGAGGTTGACAAACTCTGGGTTAAAGAAACACTATTTTAAGATGAAATGTAGTGAACCCACGACGACTTCCTGTACGGAGTAAATATAAAAATAACGAGCACCGTGAAATCAAAACCCGGTGTATAAATTCCAGGGGGGTGGCCTTGTCCACCACGCGTCTGGCCTTGAGGTTATCTTTCTCTTTAGGATGAAGGGACGTGAGCACGTGGAGAGATGTCACAGACCTGGCTGCCTGGAACTGACCCTGTCTCCTTAAGTGCCAGCAGCAGGATTCAAAGAGAAAGTAAAGGGAGTTGCTTCCTTCCTCTGCAGTCGGGTGCTGGGTTGTGCTGTCTGCCCGACACCCCCCATGGTGTTCCCCATCCCAGACTTTGGGAACTGCTGCCTCGGTGCCCCAGACCTGAGTATAAGCTGCCCAGAGTACTTGCCCACAAGGATCTGCTCCCTGCATTTCTGGCTCCATGGGTACTAGGAGCTGATCATTAGACCTAGATTCCCATTCTTTTTTCCACAGGTAGTTATAATAATAATAGCCCCCTTTAGGCACGGGCTTTTTCATCTTCAAAGCGCTTTATAAACATGAGCTAATCTCCCTGTTCCCCAGTGAGGTCAGGAGCCCCACGTTTTTACTGGATGCTGCCACCAGGGCAGGAGAGATGAAGTGAGTCACCGGCTGTCCGGGCTGGGAGTTAGGCGAGGTTAGAGCTGGGATTCAAGTTCACGGTTGCTGGCCTCCTGGACATGTCCTTCAGCGAGCCACACCTCTCTCTTGGCCGGGCCCCGTCCTCATGTTGGAGCCAAACCTCAAATTCAGGCGGGTCTGGAGAGAGAGAGAGAGAGAGAGAGAGAGAGAGAGAGAGATTTCTTTTCCCGACTCTCAGTAAGCTGCTCTTACAGGGGCAGCTAAATGTTTTTCTTTAATAATAATAATAATAATAATAATAATAATAATAAAATAACTCCCCTATGGCAGGTAAACCCCCTCCAAAACCAGGGAGTTACTTTAAGAAAATATTTTCCTTGCGGACCCTGTCTCCCAGGATGGTGGTAGGGGTGGAGCCGAAGCAATGCTTCTTTTCAAAGCCTGTGTTTGAAGACGGCTGTGGTCGGCGGGGCCCGAGCCGTAAGGACCGAGGGTGTCTGGCCGCGGGCCGTGACCGCTCCGACAGGGACCACCATGGTGCACGCAGCCTCTGGGTGCCTGTGGGCGCTGGGGTATTTCCTTTGCGCTCATCCCAGACACTCCTGGACCTGGCCAGGAGGGGAGCCAAGGTGAGGTGTCAGGGAGAGGCAGTAAGGCCAGCTTGAGAGGCAGGCTACAGGGCAAGGGCAACCATTTCATATTATTTCCTAAGGGCTAGAAAAAAAAAAAAAAGTAAAAATCTAGAGTATTCAGGAGGTATTTAAGGGCACCTGGGTGGCTCAGTGGTTGAGCATCCATCCGCTTTTGACTCAGGGCATGATCCTGGGGTCCTGGGATCGAGTCCCACATCGGGCTCCCTGCATGGGGCATGCTTCTCCCTCTGCCTGTGTCTCTGCCTCTCTCTCTGTCTTTCATGAAGAAATAAGTAAAATCTTAAAAAAAAAAAAAAAGAAGTATTTAATCCTGCCCATGGATCACCAGGGATTTCCGGGTCTCCTGGGGAGATGATCCACTCGGAGGTGCCAGGGTCCCCTGCACAGGGCAAAATAAATCCAGAAAATGTATATGGAGTCAGAGCTGGAGGGTGGGATCGACCTTGTTTATGTTGGACATGCCACCAGCTTCGGGCTGAGTGTACTTTTTGTGGCACAGACGCTCTCGTGTGGCTGGCATCAGGCTTCCGACATGATGGGCTGCGTCACATCGTGTGGGCGGAAGAGTGGATACCCCCCCAGCCCTCGGCTCACAGTTGTGTGTTCGTCTTAAAACCTTTACTTTTTGTCATGGTCAGCTCCAGCTGCTATGACAAAACCTCCATAGACTGGCGGCTTAAACGACACTCATTTCTCAGGGTTCCAGAGGCTGGGCAGTCCAAGATCAGGGCACCGGCGTCGTCAGGTTCTTGGTGAAGGCTCTCTTCATGGCTTATAGGTGGCTGCTTCATTCTCCCATCATGAGGGGGGTTCGGGGTGAAGAAAGCAAGCTCTTTCACGTCTCCTCTCATAAGGGCTCCAATGCCATCATGGGGCCTGCACCCCGTCCTCAAATCCCATGACACTGGGGCTTCGGGTTTCAGCATACGAATATTGGGGGGGGTACAATATTCAATCTGTAGCACCTTGTTCTGTGATTTTGGGGCCTCGAAGCACTGAGTAGAGGTGGGGATAAGGATGCAGAGCAGGGAGCTACTCACTAAGACCCCAGAGCAGCAGCAGACTCTCAACCAGGTTTCTCCTACATCCTTTGATGAAGTGGATCGCTCATGACTTGTAGGATGCGAAGGAGGACCGTGCATGAGAGCAGGGCTGCGGTGACCCTGGGAGCCCGAGAGTGAGCCAGGAAAGGAGTCTCCTAGCCTCAGAGTCCCCAGAGCTGGGCTGTTACTGGGAACCTGGGCTTTGGCTGTGCCTGGTCCACCTGCTGCGATCGGCTTGTCTGTCCCGTAAAGGTCAGATCCGCTGTGGGACAGTCAGCAGCAGCCTGCTTGACATCTCACTCTTTGTTGCTAAAAGGATACAGTTCCCCCAGAAAACAGAAGTATGGCCCCACGAGGCACGATGTCCTCCTAGCATTTCAGTCATTTCTTCATGCTTCCTGTTGCCATGGTTTCTAACTAAACGGGGTAAATGATACACAGGTAGAATGGGAGGAAGACAAGGGAGGGGACTCCCAATGGGATTTAAAAAAAAATACCCCTATCAGGCAGGGCCCATCGCCTGGTCTCCTCATGTCCTCTCCACTATACACAGGCTCTTCCTGCCTCTCTCTCCCCTCCCCACTTCTCTGCTCCTTTCCCCTTGTCCTGCTTAACCCCTTCCTCCCCCAGATTGCAAATACGGACGAGAGAGCTCAGAAGCACTGCTTCTCAGGTGTGTCCAGGCCACCTCCTCACCTTGACCCTTTCCAGCCCATTCATTCTGCCTCCCACCAGCTCCGCCACCATGTCCCCTTTCTAGGCTGAAAGGTGTTCTTGGACATAGCCACTTACTTCTTCCCTCTCCTTTTTCTTTTTTTCTAATATTTTATTTATTCATGAGAGACACAGAGAGGCAGAGACATAGGCAGAGGGAGGAGCAGGCTCCCTGCGGGGAGCCCTATGCGGGACTCCATCCTGGGACCCTGGGATCATGCCCTGAGCCAAAGGCAGACAGACGCTCAACCCCTGAGCCACCCAGGTGCCCCTTTTCTCCCCCGTGGTATGCAGAGAGGTAAAGATGTCTGGGAGGCCCATATGCGATTGCAACACCTCACCCATCCCTTCCTCTTGGAAATCCCACTCCGGCTTTTCCCACTCTTTGGGTGATCCCCTCCAAACCACTTCAGACCCAGTGGCCTTTTTCTCAGTTCTTCCTGTGTGCGCTCTGGCCTGTTCCACGCTGACCACCCACAGGTTCCCCCCATCCCTCCTCTGCTCTCAGGGGTTGAGCGTCAGCCCCAGGTTTCTATTCTAGAGTCCAATCCGCTGCCAGGGTTGTGGTCACACCCCTCAAAAAAAAAAAAAAAAAAAAAAAAAAACCACCAGCTCTGAAACTTGCATCTGTAGCCTGGATTTTTCTTCAAATGTCCACTCTGTGTATCTCTTTTTATCTCTTTTTATACCTACCTCCTCAAGTGCGTTACTTTTGATGTCCGAGGTGTCCTTGCCCCCAGGCTGGCCTCTGCCTTGGGTTTCTTTCTCGTTGGGGTAAAATAATTTGTCTGGACCTCCACATTAAGTTTTATTATCTTTTTTGCCTTTTGGCTGGCATTCCGCTGGTCACTACCGTTTTAATATATACCTGCGACGTTGGCTCTGTAAAAACAAGGGTTTATTATGGCTTGTTCCTCTCTGCACTTCCTGGGAGTGCGTTCCACGCTGCCGTCTTTAACAAATGTGTTATAATTAAGCGCAGGGTTATTGTTCCCCAAACTTGTACAGCCCTTTTGATCCACCCTTCCTCTTTCCCCCTGACCCCCCCCACCACCACCCTGCCCCATCCTCCGAGGACCCGCCCTGGATGGGAGCTTGACACCTTATCCCCAGAGCTCCTCACCCTCTCCACTGTGAAGACCCGCATTACTATTAGGTATTTTCAGACTCTTGTTGGCCAAGTAATGAGTCAATATCTTATCTACTAAGTATTCGAAAAACACAGCCTGTTTGTGTGAGGCCTGATGTTGTCAATCTTTTAACAATGCGTCCTGTGCCTTCATCTTGTGGGACGCTGACCTTAATTTTATGGCCATGAGGTGACCACCAACCTCTTTGACTTTGACAGTGGCCCCCACCTGGTTTTCCTGGTGCCCGTCTCTCCAGTCTGTCCTGCTCACCAGTAGGTTATGCACCTTTTTGCATATGCCACCCCCTGCCCCCACCCTACTCTTGATCCTGAAGGTGAGCTCCTTAAGCTGCCATTTGGTCTTCCATTGGCTCACAGTCTTTCCAGCATTAGAGCCCATTTTGGGAAATATTCCTTCCCACCCCAGGCAGACACTTAGGTTCCAGTCACTAGATCTTGGCGCCTCCTGTTAACCTTTTTCTGGAAAGCCCCACCTTTTGAACTCCGAGAGCTACCTGTCTGTAAGAACCACATTAAACCTTCCCGACTTTGCCAGTTGGTGTTCACTCCTCTGCTCTGCGTGGCTTGTCCCACAGATTTGAGCTTAAAGTATGCTTGCATGCTGTCTTGTTTTTATACGCATACCCATGCACGTGCTTAACATAATTCTAAACTTTGTGGAAAAAAATTCAAACATTCTAAAAATAGGATGAGGCACTCCTACGCCCTTTACCCAGACTCACCTGTTTTTAACATTTTACCCTATTTGCTTTATCATTTGCTCTCTCTCTCTCTGTATTTTTTTTCCCCCTAAAGCACCTGATGGTAAGTTATATACATCCTGGGCCTTTACTTCTAAATACACGGATGTGCGTTTCCTAAGGAGAGGGATATCCTCGTACATAGCCATGTTTTAGAGACCACCTTCAAAAATGTATACTGTTGTGGTACTTTTGTGTACTCTCCACCCATGTCCTGGTTTTATCAATTGTTCTGATCATAGATAACCATTTCCCTCTGGTGCAGAATGCAGTCTAGAGTCAGTTACTGCATGGAGGTGTCATGTGTCCTCAGCTCCCTTTATTCTGGAACATTCCCACAGCCGTTGTTTTTTATGAGATGGGCATTTTTGAAGAGTACAGCCCCCCCTTCCCCATTTCGTTAATGGAAAATTCATTTTGTACATGAAGTTTCCTTGTGGTTAGACTGAGGTTGTATGTTGTGGGACTACTGGATAGGTAGTATGGTGTCTTTCATAGCGTGACACGTCTAGAGGTACCCAATGTCCATCTGTCTGGGACTGGTGATGTTAATTTTGACCGCCCATGTAAGGTGTCGTCCTGATTTTGCCAGTGTATATCATTACTGTGTTTTTATTCTTCCTTGTAACTAATAAACAGTCTGTTGGGGAGATACTTTAAAGCCCTGCAGAGATCCTCATCTACATTTCCTCCTAAAATTAGCATCCAGTGATGATTCTTGCTTCATCCAGTCTTTACCATGATGGTTGCAAATAATTTTCCACCTCCAATGCTCCCTCAACATTTATCATTTGGTTCTTGGCACTGTACTATTAGCAAGAGTCCACCCCGCTTCCCTACTTATTTATATAATAAACAAATGAGTCTGTTCACTCTCGGCATGGACTCATGAATACCTAGCTCTGCAGTGGGTTTTTTTTTTTCATTTTGTTTTAAAGATTTTATTTATTTATTCATGAGAGACACACACAGAGAGAGGCAGAGACACAGGCAGAGGGAGAAGCAGGCTCCATGCAGGGAGCCTGATGTGGGACTCGATCCTGGGACTCCAGGATCATGCCCTGGGCCAAAGGCAGGCGCCAAACCGCCGAGCCAGCGAGGAATCCCCCTCTTGAGTGGTTTATAATTCACTACTTCACTTAATTATTTGGTGCTCAAAATGTCCCAGATTTGGCCAGTGGGAGCTCCTTCCCATTGGTTCCTGGGTCCTTATACGAACACATTTATTGTATTGTAGCCCCCTGAAGAGATTGTGCCCCCTTGAAACACATTAATACTGTGATCCACCCATGGCAAATGTCAGGGAGAGAGAGAGACAGGGGTGACTTGTGTCTGTTGGATGCTTTCTTGGGTCCTTTCATGCTGCAGTTAAGTAGCATCTATAATGCACAAAGACACACCTGCTCAAAGCACTTCATGGTTAGAGACCTTGAAGTATCATAGCACTGAAAGTTCTACTGGCTTGCACCAAGAAATCCAAGAGGGCCAGTCATTGATCTTCTCTTATCTTTGATCCCCTTTATACTACACTATGTTATTTCTACGTAGGTAGGAGGGCTGAGTGGATCAAAATCCATCCTTGACAGTGCCATGAAAGAGATCAAGAGAAGTGTCTAGTGGAGATGCTTTTTGACCAGGGATTATAAATTCAAATGCCTACAGGGACCACAGAGGTAACCCAAGTGAGTGAAAAAGGCCGGTGCTTTGGCCTAGTATAGATTACAGTATGCTGGCGGGCACACACCCAGCTGCTTCTCAGGTGGCTACTGTTCCCGTGTAGGAATACACGTATGGGGCTGCGGATCTTCTCATTTTTCGAAACTATCCAGAAATCTGGATTCTTAGGTACAACCTAAAGATCTCCCATCTTTATATCTCAACACGTAGTTCCAAAAGAATGTCAGAGCACACTTCAGGGCTGTACACTGAGCCAACTAGCTTGCTGCATGCATTGTGCCCCCCTCCCACCCCCGACATCGAAGTACAGAGGCAGAGAATTCATGGTTGACCTTTCGTGAATCTTCCTGAGGATGTAATTCAATGATTCTGTGATTTCTTATCCAAGGACTAGATTTTTCAGGTTCGTCTTCAAGAACAAAACAAGATATAAACTCCAGATAGGTACAACCCAAACCACGCAAGTGCCACGCGTGGAGCTAATGACCTCCCCCAGAGCAACCATTCTCGCTGGCTTACTGGATCCAGTTTTCATGCAGATGTTGGTCTGTTACTCGATGTTTGGAGATGAATTATTAGCCTCTTCCCTGGAACTGAACAAAGGTGGATTGTAGTGACCGCTGCCCCCTCGTTAGTCCACATGCCCAGCCTGTCACCTCGCCAAGCCATTTCCAGGGGGAACATCTTCAGTATGTGCAGTTGGTCACGACTTCACAAATATTTCCACTGAATTGTTACCAAGAAAACCTTTGCCTTATGAATTTTTGTTTTATTACTTTGCTAAAACAAATACACTCCAAAAAGACATGCGGTATTCCACTTCAGCCAAATGCTCTGCCTAGCACTCTGTCTCCCCCCCTCCCTTTTTTCTCCTCTAACGAAAAAGCAGAAGAAATGCCAACTTAGAACACATTGCGTTTTTCAGAGGTGCGTGTTACTTTCTCTCTGCTTCTCACTAGGGATGGGTGAGCTGACCTTCTGATTTAAAGGCTCCCTAGCCCCACTACTATTCTTGACTCGCAAACTCAAATAAAACCTATTGGTTCATGGTTGGAATAGACAGACCTATCCGCTTACGCTTGACCCCTTTGCCTCTTTTCTGAACACCTCCGTGTGTCTTCTTTCTGGATAAATGATACCAGCAAAGTAGATCGCATGATAGGGATTTTTAGAATTCTTGCCAATCTGAAGCCTTTCCCCCACCCACCAGGTTTGCGTCCTACTTGGAGTTGGAGAACACAGCTGTGACCACCCGCCCCCCCCCCCCCCCCGCCCCGCCGGCCCCGGGCCAGCGGTGCAGGGGCCGGATTGTGAGTGACTCTGGATAAGGGGCCAAATCCCTGCATTCCAGTCCTTGCCCTCACATTTCCCGATGACCTTGGCATCCCCCTCCTGCCCAGAATAGCATCCCTACCTTTAGGAAAGCTACCTATCTCCTGGTGTCTCGTTGAAAAGGGCACACGAGTCTCTCCAGGCCCCGGTTCTGCAGACTCAGCCTCGCAGGGCACAAACCTGAAATGCAGTTGTTCATGCCCTGTGTTTACTTTTATTTCCAGCCACATCTGGAGGCCAAAATTCATAAACGTATCGCCAAGCCTGACAACAGTTTACTGAGTTCGTACGCTAAGAGCAGGGGGGAATAAAAGATCTCCTGACTTGTCGGGTAGGAGATGGATGGAGAAATCGATGGGCAGACCATAAACCTCAACCGTGTTTATTAGCATCTGCGGGCTGCCTGCAGACGGGGCAGGCGTGAGCGGGCCGTGTTTGTCTTAGGGGTTTAGCCCGCAGAGCTCCACGGGGCACTCCTCGTCTCCATACAGCCAGGCGTCTCTAACCCACCAGAGACCGAGGGAGGGAAACAAGGGCTGTCCAGAGGTGGGGGACCACAGATCCGATAGGGGGGGAGGCAGGCACCGGGCAGCGGGCCCTGTTTACAGTTGGGGCAGTACAGTGGGTGGGCCAATTCTTGTGACGTACTTGAGGCTTTAAAAAATGATCATAAATCTGATGTCTGTCAAACAGGGCTGGCATTTTCGTTTCCTTTCACAACTGGGTTTTGTGTGACCAAAAAAAAAAAAAAAATTTTCTTTTTAAAGAAGACATCCACTCAGCTCCCGTGAAGAGTGTCCCTCCATCCCACCGTTAGGGTGGAAACCCCCCTTCCCCCGCACTCCCTCGCCAGGAGCACATTGGAATTTTCTGGTGGGAGGCTCACAGGGGAGAAGGGTGTCACCGTTACTTTTTAAAAAAATTTTATTTATTTATTCATGAGAGACACACAGAGAGAGGCAGAGACACAGGCAGAGGGAGAAGCAGGCTCCATGCAGGGAGTCTGATGAGGGGCTCGACCCCAGGACGCTGGGATCACCTGAGCCAAAGGCAGACGCTCAACCCCTGAGCCACCCAGGGGCCCTGTTGCCATTACTTTTTGCATTATATCACCTAGAAAAGCCATGGGATGATCTTTCAGTGTCTCAGATCAGAAATGTTTCTCTCTCTGACATATGTCACTTTGATGATAGAAATCAGTATTGTTCTATCCTTAGAAATGTAGCTTTAACCTGGTTAATACTGAAAGTCACAAAAATAACAATGAAAATAAATAATGGCAACTCTCCTTTAATGAATGCATAAGATGTGCTAGACATATAGCCCATACGTTATTTCTTGTCCCATAACCATGGTATGCTTACTTATCAAAGAATATGCTGAAACTTAGCTTAAGGTACTTAACTAAGGTAATAATTATTTAGTAACAGTGTTAAGATCTGGACCCAGGAACACCCGAACTCATCCTGTCCCCATCACCTTTGCTGGGCTGTTAACCATGTTGAGGACAGCATGACTCCTGACCTCCATAAGGTAAAATCAGTCTTTCAGCTCAGTGTATTTCATTACACTGTGTTCTGTTATATTTGTCCTTCAGTGAATGTGTGGCTGCAGTGTTAGATCGAATGCTTGCAAAGATGATACAGCTTTACATCATCTTAGAAAATCTGTCTTTAAACTGATACTTAAAAATCATATCCCCAGGAAACCTTTCCTTGACATTAACCTCACCTATATTTAGGCATCTTTATCTTGTTAGAGTTGACATCCAGCCCCATAGCTTGAAATACTGTCGATTACCCGTAGCCTTCACTTTCCTCTAATGTCCCAGGGCCATATCTCTAACTGCTGCCCACTGGACTGCCCCTCCTAAGCATTTCTGTAGCATCTTAAATGCAACATTCCTGGGACTCGGGGATCACAACCTGAGCCCAAGGCAGATGCTCAACCCCTGAGCCACCCAGGCATCCCTCAGCCACATTCTTATACCAGCTTGTGCAGAGCACCCGCTCTTCCTGAAATGAACCCTAGTGCAGCTAGCACAAGAGTGAGAGGATTCAGTCCTGCTGCAGGGGGATTTATAGACAGACCATCTGGAACTGTGGAGAAAGTGGAGATGTCTCTGAGAGAACTCTCGGTTCGAGTCCAGACTCCGTTGTTTGCTCTGTGACATTAAGCAAGTTGTCTAACTGTTCCCAGCTTTGCTTTTGTCTCTAACGTGAGGTTAATACTGCTTGTGCTCTCTCTGTCCGGTGGAAGCAAACTCTAATATCCTTTGCTTCAGATGGAAGCAAACTCTAATATCCTTTGCTTCAGATGAAGCAAACTCTAATATCCTTTGCTTCAGATGAAGAATCTGAGGAGCTGCCATGCTCTTGATCAGACTTCAGTTTCTGCAGCCTCGCAGGTCACACGCTTCCTTGAAGGTCACACGGGCGGCTCATGGCAGGCTGGGACTGCAACCTAGCTCGGTTTGTCGGACTCCAGGCTTGTCATCGCGGGAGGCGTTTAGGGGGCTTGAGGTCCCCCACCTTGTGCATCAAGGACCAGCCTAGATCTAACGGAGTTGACAGCGAGGCGGGAATCCCAGCCTTCCCTGCGAAGGGAGGGCGCAAGGGGGCACCGCTGTTGAGGGCGAGCGGCAACCATGCCGACAGCTGTTGTGCACTAGCTGGGATGGGGTGGAGGGAACTACAGTTCCCAGGAAGCAGTGCGGCTCCCTGGCTGCCCCGCTCAGGCCACGCCCAGACCACGCCCCCACCCGCCTCGGCCACGCCCCGGCCACGCCCCCGGGCCGGCTGGTATATAAGGGCCGAATGGCCCGGCGGCGGGCAGAGCGCGGAGGCGGCGCGGGCGCGCGCGGGGCTGCCGGGGCCGGAGGAGGCTGCTGCTCGCCCGCTCGCCCGCTCGCCCGCCCGCCGCTCCGCGCTTCTCCCTCCGCCTCCCCGGCCCCGCGCACCTACGAGCTCCGGGCCGCGGGCCGAGCTGCCCCGGGCGCTGTCCGGGCCTGCAGAGGGGATGCCGGCGGGGACCTCGGGCTCGCGCCGGCGTTGCGCAGCAAAGAAAGGCGAGGCGCGGCGTCGGGGCTGCGCGCCCTGGAGCTCCGGGACGCGGCACTTGGGAACCCCCGCGGCGAGCTCCCGCCATCTCCGCGCGGCCGGAGCGCGCAGCCCGGGGCTGGCCTCGGGTGGAAAGTGCGGGGAATGGGGCGAGGAGCTCCGGACCCCCTAACGTGGATTACTTGGTGTGCATCAGCCGGGCTCAGACGACCCCCACCCCCGCGACCTCGTCTGCGTCCTGGGCTTGCTTCCTTCCACCTGGCAGTCGGGGCGCATACCTGGCAGGTAAGTGTTCCCTGCGTTTCGAGGGAGGGGGTTTGGTGCGCTCCTCTCTCCCCGCCTCCCCCCCCCCCCCCCCCGCGCCGCTTTCTGGAGCTCTTGGGGTTTGCACGGAAATTTCTGCTCTCGCACTGACATCTCCGCAGAGACATCCCCTCGGCCCCCCTCCGGGCGGCCCCCCGCGGGACAGACCCTCCGCCGGGGTGGGGGTGGGGGTGGGGGGCCCGTCGCCCTAACCTCCGCCCTCGTGGCCGCCCCGGGGCCCGTTACCCCGGGAGGGAGCGCTGCCGCCACTGTTGAGTCGGGCGGTTCTGAAAGTGAGCGGCCTCGGGATCCACACCGAGAACTTTGATTACACCTCGTGGTCCTGTGTTAGCTTCTCTCCGGGGCGAACAGGGGGCCCCGAGTGCCTTCGCGTGCAGGAGCTCGGGCGCCCTCGCCGCGTGGTGCCGTGACTGTGCCCGCGCGTGTACTACCCGCGCCCCCCGCGCCCCGCGCCCCGCCGGGGGTCACCTGACCGCGCCGAGGGCCGCCCCCTCCCGAGCGGGGGAGCCCCGGAGCGAGCGGCCGGCGCCCGCGGCGGGCGGGGTGCGCGGGGCGATGGGCAGGCCCCCGGCGGGGCGGGCGGCGCGGAGGCTGCAGGTGGGGGCTGCGGCGGGCGGGCCGAGCGCCGCGCGCCTCGTCTGCGAGAGGAGGGAAAACAAAAGCGTCCGCGGCGGTTCGGTGGCTGCGCGCGGCTCGACGAGGCAGAGCCCGGGGCGCGTGCGGGGGGCGCGGAGGCCGGGCCGCGGCTGCTCTGCTCGCGCCCGGGGCCGCCGACGGGAGGACGGGGCGCGCCGGCACAGGTGGTCCGCGGCGAGCCGGAGCGAGGAGCATGGCCAGGTGCGGCGGGACGAGCGGGCCCGGGCCTCGCGGGCGCCCGGCTCCAGGTGAGCGAGCCCCAACTTGCCGCGCCCCCCGCGGGGCCGCCCGCCAGGCTGGGGCTTTTGTTCGGCGCCGCGGGTCGGGTCGGGCCGGGGCCGGGGCCGGGGCCGGGGTCCGGGCGGGGGGCTGCGCGGGGGGCTGCGGCTCGGCCCCGGGGCTGCGGGGCTCGGCCGGGCGCCCGGGACCTGCTGAGCCGGCGCTCCCCGGCCTGCCACGGCGCCCCGAGACCTCGGGCTGCGCCCGCCTTATCTCCATTTTCCACCTAATTGAGACCAAATATGCTAAGTTTGAAATGGCCCCGACCCCCGGGGCGCCCGCCCCAGGCTGCCCGCGGCGCGGCCTCTGCCCCCCGAGCCGGAGCCCGCCCGCCCGGGGAGGACGCGGGGTCGTCGCCGGCGGATGCCGAGGCCGCTCCGACGATCGGGCGGAGGCGCGCGCAAGACGGGCGCGCGATGCCTCGTCTCGCTGTGCGGGGACCCTGTCTTTTGTTCCAGCCTCTGTATTTTCCTGTGTGTGTGGGGGGGGTTTTTGTTTTTTTTTTTTTTTTTACAAAGAAAGCGTCGCCTGTGCTTTCTGTGACAGGGGACTTGTCTGCCAGTTTGCCATTGTGCACTCAGGAATCTGCTCCATTCTGAAGTGAACTGCCCAGAGGTATTAGTCAAGAAGCTGGAGGAGGCTGGGGAGTGGGGAGAGGTGGGTTTTTCTTCCTCTTCTTCTTTCTTCCTTTTTTTTTTTTTTTTTTTTTTTTTAACTATTAGCTCAGAAGTGTCTGATTCACATGATTTTAAGAGGAAATGGGGGAGAGGCATTTAGTTTTGAATTGGATGCAGGTCTGTGCTGTGCACTTGGCAGAGACTACATCAGGGAGATGCTCAAGGCGGAGGGCGTCAGATCTGTGCTGGGCTCTCTAAGAACAGGTTCCGTGAGGGTGACTGGCCGGGTCCCTCTGGGCCACATTAAGATGCGCTCCGGCGGTGCACTAGCAGCTGTGAGCTGACGTTTGCTTGTGAACCTAGTGAAAAATGGCTCCATGTCTCTCCTCCCAGTGCTGAGGAGATGGTCCCTTCGGGTTGCCGAGCCCTCCTCCAACCCGAGGTGCTCCCGCGGTGCTCTCCCCGGAGGGGACGGGTAGGCTGCCGGTGGCGTTCAGCTCCCCTGCCTTTTTGGATCTGCGGTTGACTGGGGTGTGGGTGGGGACCGGTTTACTTCAAGTACAAACTACCCAGCAAGGCCAGCCGAAGAGAAGAGATGTTCCTGGCCATCGCGTTTCCATTTTCAAAAGCGCAGATTACATTTCTTTGGACACGATATAAAGCACTTTGGGTTGTTGTCCAGTGGGCTAGTAAACGATTTCTCCGGGGACAGACGCACGCATGTGTGACACTTTGCGTCTGGACTCTCCGCATGGAAAGTGACAGGTGAAAAACATAGGGATGCTTGCCCATCATCCATCTCTGAAAAGATAAAGCTGCCCTCTTCTATCTTACCCTCCCCCCACCCCCTATTTTTGAATTGTGACTCGTTGTACTGGGACAAGGATCGTGTCCCAGAGTTAGAAGGCAGGGAGGTAATGCACTACTGTCCTGTAGGACTCATGTGCTTATTAAGGAATTCCTGTGCTGAGCAGGGAGTGGAGGTGCTACAGCAGCTACACTGCTCCTTTATTTAGGCTTGGGTTTGTGAAAACTCCAACCAGCAGAGGCAGGATGCGCTTTAGCAGAGAGAGCTGAGTGTTTGAGACTCTGGTTAAGAGAATGTGTTGTTTGGGGCGGCGGGTGTGTGTGTGGGGGGGGGGGCGTGGGGGTGAGATTGGCTGTTCTCTATTATACAACATTCTAAGATGATTGTATGAGTGTGGAGTGAGTTCAGGAGGGAGGGGGTGGGCTCTTCATATTTTAGGGAAGAAGTACAGCACTATCCATCCACGAGAGAGGACAACACGAGAATGCAAAATAATACAATAGTGTGCGCTCGGTGCAGAAACAATAACTCTTTAAATTGTATGATAGTTCCCTAACTATAGGAATTTGAAAAAATTTCCAGGCTTCCTGAAAAATGGCATGAAGTCACCTCTATGTTATAACAAGTAAGACTACTCGTACAATGATTTTAACTGCATTATGGAAACAGCTCCAGAAGTGCTTTAGATATTACACCACTTGTACCATTGAAGGTTATCTCTTAAAGGTTTGCATCTTGGACACTTTTACATAGGACAGGAGTTATAACACAGGTTTTCTTGTTGGGGTCTGTTTGGAATTATTTTGATGAAACTAAGAGTTTACAGAGGCAATGGGATTTGCCTCTTTAGTAGGACAACAGAAGTGAAACTTTTAACACCGCATGCAGATCTGATTACTGCTTTTATACGTGTAGACAATTAACTATGGTACGTAGTGTGCTTTAGGGAAAATGATGCAATTGTAATTGAACAATGAATGAAACAATAGATAATACAATGAAAACATGGATCCCAACATTCATGAGAAGACTAGCAGGGTCTCTCTTAAATATTGTTAATGACTACAGGTGAGGACATTTTACCCAGAGAAATTTCAGATGTCTAGAATGGGAGGACCATGTTTATAAAACTAAGGGCATAGCTCACCAGCTGTTTTAGAAGCTGGATGGCACTGATATTTAAACCAGATAATATGTGACACACAAAAGAATAGCATACAAAAAGAATCATGCACCGCAGGAACTTTCCACCAATGGAATTTTGTTTTAAAAGCGGCAAAATAGCTTTAATATAGAAGCAGTTCACAGAGCAGTAGCCATCAAGGGAGAACCAAGAAAATCTAGGACTAATATGAAATTTTTGTAATGAGGTGCATGTGATGCCTGAGTGACCCTCAGGATAGCAGTAAGTTCTTAATGAGAGCTGAAAAAGAAAAATCCACATGTTGAAATAAACTTCAGTATGCCTAAATTCGAATAACTTCAAGTTTGGAAAATAGGAAATTTCCTAGGAGTAAAATTAGTTGTTCATATGGTACCTGTGGCATAGAAAGGAAAAGTTGCGGTAAAACAATTAAGTCTCAGAAAAAAGATATTTTACTCTCACTGAATTATTCTTCAATTGTTTTTGAACACAAAACTTCTAACTTTCTGAAAATATCTTAAGTAGTAATGGCCTCCATTCTGACTCAATTTTCTCATTTTCTCTGTTACTTTTAGAACTCTATTACCCCGAATTCCATTTTCAATTTTTAAAAGTCTTATTAGATGGCAACATGCCACTGAATAAGTACAGACACGGTACGAGCCTCTGAGTTCAAAATGCTTTAATTTTCTGTTCAATTTCAGGTACATTTCTCTTCCAACTCTGTTATATCTTCAACTTTTACTCTAGCTCATACTAGCATGTGGCAGTCTCACTTCTAAGACCTGAATTACATACTCTGAAAAGAGCAGATGTTTCATGAAATTGGAAAAATAAATAAGTAAAAGTGTATTGCTATCTGACTGCTATTTGACTGTATTTGACTATTTTCTGTAGGGTATTAGGTAATACCCTAAAGAGAAAAGTCAGAACATTATTATGATGTGAACTATCAGTCCAAATGATTCACAGATAGCAGAGGTTAAAGCAGATACTGTGTATCTCAAGCATATTAAGGCCTCTAAAATATACTAAATATACTGTATGGAGGTTAGTTCTTTTCCTGGTGCTCATCACAAAGACAACTTTCTGTCAAATAATATCTTTGTCAAATTGTATATTTCCCAGGAACAGTGCATTTTTTCTGTTTCCTCTCATAGATCCCCTGCTGGGTCTCCCAAATTACACAAAGAATATATCTAATCCAATGAAAGTGATAATGATAAAAGAAAAAAACGTCCTAATCAAGGTGTTTGATATTTTAATATTTACTTTGAAACAGCATTGTCAGAATAGCTTTTTTCTCCTTTAAATCTGTAAAGCAAATCAAACTTTAGAGTCTTTAAGGAAACTAACAATGACGTGTATTATGAAATAGGAGGCTCATTTCCAGGCAGTCAGCCAATGGAGGAGCAGAAGCAAGCTTAATTGATGACTCTAATTGAAGCATTGCAGGTCAGGAAGTTCCCATATTAATAGGACCCCAGCTGAAATTCCAGAGCCAGCTGTTCAGCTTGCTCACCTTTCTCTTCTCCCTGGGAGCAGGGCCAGGAGAATAATCCATTAAATAAAAAGCAATCACTTTGCTCTAAGATCATCTCTGAGATTGACCAATCCTACAAGCAGTTCAGATATTTTTAACATCCTCTCAGCCTGAAATTTCTATGACTTTTCTCTACCTACCACAGATTTCAGGTGACTCTGGATGGAAGACACTCATAGTATCAGGTGTCTTGCCAAGCAGCACCCTCAAAGGCACAAACCCCTTACCCAGTGAGAAAAGCAGAAGAGGTTGGGGGCCTTCTCTCCTGCAACTAACAGCCTATTTGCAGGTCAGCAAGCATTTTCTATAAAGGGTAGGTAGCCTATATTTTAGGCTTTGCAGGTTATCCAGTCTCTTTGTAACTACTCATTATGCAAAAGCAGACAAATCAATATATAATTAAAGGACATGGATGTATTTTGATGGAGCTTTGTTTATGAACAGAGAATTTGAGTTTTGTATACTTTCAGGATTTGAATTTCAAAATACTGTTCTTTTGATTATTTTTTTTTTTTTTGGGCAACCATTTAAAAGTATATAAATTGGTCTTCATTTCTGGACCATACAGAAAATAGAGGCAGGCTGGATTTGGTCCACAGGACAAATCCTGGCCCCGTGTGTTCATGTGGGGCCTTCCTCTTGGCAGATCTTAAATGCCAATATTTTAAAAATGTTTTTTCTTCCTAGTATTGCAAGACTGCCAAAAACCTGTGGTGCATTTCAGGGGTTTTAGCTTAGCTGTTTGCCTCTAGACCTTGCAGCTTCTGAATTGACAGATGTCATCATGGGATAATGGGTTGTCTGTTTAAGATCTCTCAAGTCTATATTTTGTCATTGGCATCAAACATGATATATAGAGAAACAGTCTTGTGGACCTATAAATATTATTGATTTTTGTGTTTAGAGGCATAGCATTCTGCTGGTTATTAAAGAATCGGTGGTATGCAGATCTATACATATGGCTCTCAAGACTCCTCAGCTTTCGGCTGGCTTCCCTAACCTCTAGCAGTGGTCTTCTACCTAGGCAGTCTGGGTTCTTACCACAGCCCAGAATCAACAAAATCAGCTGCAAATTCTTCCCTCACTTCTTCAGGGTTTTCTCCTCTTTGGAATCCTAGGCCTGTTGTTTCAGCAGTGCTGATGCCTTTAAATTGTTTATTTTTTACATTTTGTGTAGATTTTTTTTGTGTTCTCATGGTTTATAAGCTTCTCACTCCATCCTACCTGGAAGCAAAAGTTTTATGCAGTATTTTTTAAATTGAACATTTTAGAGCTTATTGGATTGCATAACTATAAATTCTTTATTATTATCGTAATTAAAATTTTGATCTCTCAAAATGGAATTCCATGATGTTGTATATATGTGCATACTGTCATGAATGTGCATATGTATTGTGTGTGCGTGTGTGGATATGGATCTGTAAATGTTGACATTTTTAGTTCTGTTAACACTGGTACATAAAGTTAATTCCTTGGTCAACTACAAAAGAAGAAGCTGAGTGAAAGAGTGATGGAAGGGAGGTTATCAACTGATTTAAATTATTCTTGGGCTAGAGAAAAAAACTAGCAAATATTTTCTTACTGTTATCAAGGGGGACATGGGAACATAGATGGCTCCATACAAATACATATTAAACAACCATCTGTTGACACCAAAGCAACCATTTTATCTTGAAGCATAATGTACTAAACGTGAACGCATACTTCCTTCTCTCACAATACAGTCGAAAGTACTAAAGTCACTACATTCTGTGCATTTGTCATCGCTCTGCATTTTTAGAGTTTTAGCACCAGTCTACATAGCAGAAAAAAAAAATCTCCACCTACTACTGGATTCTAATATTAGTATTTGGGGGAGTGCCATTTAGCAAGCCAATATAGTCTTTTACAAAACGCCACAGAAATAGTGGTTAACTATTAAACAGTTTGGAGGCAAGATCAGTGAACTGCATATAAAAAACATCAACATATGTGATACTGGCCCCCACAATCAGTACCATGGGGTTTCTCCTGAGACATTGCTGATCACATATATCTCTGTGGTGACACATCCCCCAAGATTCACTGAGCTATAGGGTTAACATCAAACATGATTCAAGCCTTGGGGTGCCTGGGTGGCTCGGTCATTTGAGTGTGCAACTCTTGGTTTCAGCTCAGGTCATGATCTCATGAGTCATGAGATGAAGCCCCATGTCCCCATGTCAGGTTCTGCACTCAGTGGGGGAAGTCTGCTTGAGATTCCCGCCCTCTGCCCCTCCCCCCCCACTCTCTTTCTCATAAATAAATAAGTCTTTTTGAAGACACCTCATAGGATCATTCTTTTCTTAAAGTTGAAATGTAATTAAATTATCACATTCAGAAGAAGAAATTGTGTGAAATTTGGAGTCAAGGAAACTTCTAATCCGAACACAAATCTGTGGGCTCTTGGGAAAGGTACTTCTTCACTTCTGAGAACCTAAGGTTTCTTACCTGTAAAAATGGGAAGGATATCTGTTTCCTGTAGATTCAGCTTCACAAATAAAAGGGACAGTGCTTGTGACACTACAGGCTCTCAATAACTGTTCCTTTCTTTTCCTTTTCTGTGTGTTCTGAGCCAACAAATGAGCCTCATAGAAGACAAGAGGAAGAATTCAGAATAGTTGGCCTACCTAAAGAGCTTTGAATTATTCTAGAGTATCCTGGAGAGATGGAAATGAACAAAACCCTTGGAGGCTAAAATTATCTGCCTAGCTAATTCCAGCCTAATATTGATAGATTAAAGATTGTCCCCCTCTATTCTGTTACGATGGCTCTAAATTCTCAGAAAATTGTAATCACAGCTGTACATACTAGGTGGCTTCATTTCCATATTCAATGTGTATGAATTATAAGGCAGTTTTCTCATATTGCTGTAAAAACAATCACATAATCTTAACCTCTTTACCTATGTGAGAACTCCATTTCCATTGACATTTAGTTAAAACTAAAGTTTTGAGTTATTTATCTTTAAAAAAAATGGTGTCCAAAATGCACATAAATGAAGATAGCATAAGCTATGTTTGGAATATATATTAAGTGGATTTTTTTTTCAAGAGGAGGTTGCCTTTTTTTATATATATCAATATAGTGTACTGAGTTTTCCTTTTATTTTGCATTTATTTTTAAATTTTTTTCTTTGAATTCAATTTCCCAACATATAGTATAACACCCAGTGTTCATCCCCTCAAGTGCCCTCCTTAGTGCCTGTCACCCAGTCATCCCATCCTTCGTTTGTTTCCCAGTGTTAGGAGTCTCTCATGGATTGTCTTCCTCTCTAATTCCCCCTCCTCGATTTCCCTCCTTTCCCTTATAGTCCCTTTCACTATTTCTTATATTCCACGTATGAGTGAGACCATGAGAAGGGTGCCTATTCTAAAATAATAGAAAACACTAATCAATTTTAGGTCATTTCTTTTTTCTTTCTTTTCCAAATTTTTAAGTTCCAATTAGCTAACATACAGTGTAATATTAGTTTCAGGTGTAGAATTTAGTGATTCATCACTTATATTCAGCCCCCAGTGCTCATCACAAGTACCCTTCTTAATGCCTATTTAGCCCATCCCCCTGCCCCCCTCCCCTCGAGCAGCCCTCAGTTCTCCATAGTTAGTCTGTTTTCTGGTGTTTCTCTCTCTTCCCACCCCCCATGTTCATCTGTTTTATTTCTTAAATTACACATATGAGTGAAATCACACAGTATTTGTCTTTCTCTGACTTATTTCACTTAGCATAATACTCTCTAGCTCCATCTATGTCATCACAAATGGTAAGATTTCATTCTTTTTTTATGGCTGAGGAATATTCAATTGTATATGTGTGTACCACATCCTCTTTATCCATTCATCAATCTATGGATTGATGTCGGATTGTTTCCATAATTAGCAATTGTGGATAATGCTGCTATAAATATCAGGATACATGCATCCCTTTGATTTAGTACTTTTGTATTCTTTGGGTGAATACCTAGTAGTGCAATTGCTGGATCACAGGGTAGTTCTACTTTTAACTTTTTGAGGAACCTTCATACTCTTTTCCAGAGTGGCTGCACCAGTCTGCATTCCCACCAACAGTATAAGAGGGTTCCCCTTTCTCTGCATCCTCATCAACATCTGTTGTATCCTGTGTTGTTAATTTTAGCCATTCTGACAGGTGTGAGGTGATGTCTCATTGTAGTTTTGATTTGTGTTTCCCTGATGATGAATGATGTTGAGCATCTTTTCATGTGTCTGTTAGCCATCTGTACGTAGTTGTAGGTCATTTCTTAAGTGAATTTCTTAACTGTCACACAGATTAGGAAACACATAATTTTATTTTTGTAGTTCACATTCTGTTCCTAGAATGCATAGTTTATTTCTTTTTCAAATAGGGGCTTTGGCCTGTTGTCTCATTAAATTTGTATTGATAATTAATGACCCTAATTTCTCAACAATAAATATGAGCAAATTAATTTCACCTTTGAATATTTGTTTTCCTGATCTAATAAACCTAAGATTATGTTTGTAAAGTACCTTGATAGCTTTCCCCTAGGAATAATTCAGTAAAACAGGCTCTGGGGCACCTGGGAGGCTTATTGGTTAAATATCTGCTTTTGGCTCTGGTCATGATCTAGGAGTCCTGGGATTGAGCCCATGTTGGTCTTCCTGATCAGTGGGGCATCTGCTTCTCCCTCTCCCTCTGCCCCTCTCTCCTCACTCATCCACTTGCTCTCTCTCTCAAATGAATGAGTAAAAGATTAGAAAAAAACAGACTCTAAAGATACCCCTCAAGTACTGAAACTTTAGAATTGAAAAATCATTGATATTTTGAACTCCTATCTTTAAATATTATGAACTAATCTGAATGTTACTTTGTTTTTATAATGATATTTAGGATGTTTTATTAAAAATTTGAGGAAATTTAAAATATCATCTTAATAGAAACTGTTCTTATTTTGCTAACTGGTACTTATTCATATTAGTCATGATTTTTTTATAGCAGCATTTTGAGGTATGCTTCATCCAATAATATAGTACCTTTTCCAGTGTTTTCAGCTTAGGGGTACTACAAAATACCAACACTTTAGGAATATAAATCTTTTGTGGAGGAAATAATAAAATAAAATCAAAATAAATCATATAGGATAGATTTTTCCACTGCTTTGCATAGATACCAATTCTTCTGTTTATGGCTGACGTCTGTAATAATTGGCCCCCATCTACTCTGAGTGATTAGTGTCCAGACCATAAAAGTTGTTAAATATTTTAAATATCATTTTTGCACTAATCATTTATGTATTTCTCTTTTCTACCTCCAATCTTTATCATGGCTATAAAATAGTACCTGTGTAAGGATTATAAAATTGCATCCTTTTATTCTTGATTGCTCAAGTTTCTTTTATATTTAGGAATGAGTTATGTCTTGTCTTTACTGCTTAATGCATGCAGGTTTGAAAATAATATTGACAGCATCAAATCTGCTTGTTTTGTGCAATAGCAAAATAATTTCAAGATATTTCAAATATGGCTTTTCAAAGTTTTTTATTTTGAAATATTTATAAATTCACAGGAAATTCTAGGGAGGGCCCAAACACCCCTAACAAAGATCCCCAATGTTAACACCTTACATGAATATAATACCGGATCAAAATCAGGAAACTGACACTGGTACAATCCACAGATTGATTTCACTAGCTATCCAAATACTGGTGTATGTATGTGTATGTGTGTATTTTCATGCAGTTATATCACATATGTAGTTACATGTGACCATGACCACAGTCAAGATTCATAACTCTTCCATCCCATAAGACTCTCTTATGCTACCACTTTATATCCATATCCATCCCCTCTCACTGCACAACCCCTAACCCTTAACAACCACTAATCTGTTCTCCATGTCAATTTCTTTGGTATTTCAAAAATGTTCTAAAAATGGAATCATGCAGTGAATAAACTTTTGAGATGGACTTTTTTTCACTCAACTTAATTTCGTTGAAACCCATTCAAGTATGTGTATCAATAGTTTGCTACTTTTTATGTACCACTGTTTGTTTAAGCATTTACCTGTTGAAGGACATCTAGGTTGATTCCAGCTTCTAGTTAATATGAAAAAAGCTGCCACAAACATTTGTATATAGGATTTTTCATGAACATAGATCTTTTACCTGGGATAAAAGCTCAAGACAGTAATTGCTAGGTTTTTTGGAAAATACATTTTTAGCTTTAGAATAAACAGCTGTACTATTTTCCAGAATGGCTATATTCTTTTACTTCCCACCAGCAATGAACCAATTTTCTCTACATCCTTTCCAGCATTTGGTGTTATGACTTTTTAAATTTTAGTTATTCTGAGAGGTGTGTAATATTACATTATGGTTTTAATTTGTATTTCCCTAATGGCTAATGATATTGAACATCTGTTTTGAAAAATATTATTTATTTATATGAGAGAGAGAGATTGTGAGAGAGAGCACAGTGTGGGGGGGAGGGAGAGGGAGTCTCTCCACTGAGCAGGGGGCTCCTTTCCAGGACCTTGGGATCATGACCTGAGCCAAAGGCAGGCAGACGCTTAGCCAACTGAGCCACCCAGGTGGTTCTTGAACATCTTTTCATGTAATTATTTCTCATCTGTGTATCCTGCTTGGTAACATGTCTGATGATGCCTTTTGCCCAAATCTTAATTAGATTATTCTTTTAAATTTGGTTTTGAGAATTATTTACATATTCTATATATAATAAATCCCTTTATCAGATATGTTGTTTATAAACATTGCCTCCCAAACTATGATTTTTATTTTATCCTCTTAACGGGGTCTTTTGCAGAGAAAATATTTTTAATTTTGATGAAGTCAAATTTATCAATTTTTAGCAATTTATCAAATTTATCAATTTTTCCTTTTCTGAAACATGCTTTCAGTATCAAATATAAAAACTCTCTAACCAGCCCTAGACGCCAAAGAGTTTCTCATTTTTCCCCTAAATTGTGTACTTCAATATTTGACCTGTAAGTCTGTGACCTACTTTGAAATAATTTTCGTATAAGGTGTAAGATCTAGGTTGAGATTTTTAAATTATTATTATTACTATTATTATTATTGCTGTAGCCTATGGATGTCCACTTGCTTTAGCACTGTTAGGTGAAAAGGCTATCCTTCCTCCAGTAAACTGTGTGTACAACTTTGCCATAAATCATTTGGGTTCCATTGATCTATGGGTCTTTCTCTGCACCAGAACCATCCTGTCTAGATTACTGTAGCCATATTCTAATCCCTAATATTGGGTACACTGATATTCCCTAACTTAGTTTTTTAAATGTATAAATAGATAGAAGGTTTAATTAATCAGGAAGATTTAAAAAATTCTAAATGCATATGCATCTGATAACATACCTTCAAGTTTTATATAAAGGAAAAAATTACAAATCTGAAAAGAGGATTTGAAAAATTTATGGAGTATATTACCTCATGTACCTCTCCTTTCTCAATATTTTAAACAAAAAGAAAGATTTGAATAACAGAAATAGTAATCTTGATTTAAAAGCCACATATAGACACTGCACTTAGATGGAAAGTACGTTCTCAAGCACACAGAGTACTTTACAAACAATGAGTACATGGTAGTCTGTGGAGCCAAGTCTCAAGAAATTTCAAAGTTGACAGTCCTGTGTTACAGAAAACCTTAATTATGTATCAATAGAAAGATAACTAAAATACTGCCCATGCTTTGAAATATAAAAACGATTTTAACATGTGTTTTTTCCAAATTTATTGAGATATAATTGATATATTGTATAGTTAACGATATACAACATTATCATTTGATACACATATATATTGTGAAATGAATGACACAATAATAAGTTTATTGTGTTAATACATCCAACAACTCATATAATTACTTTATGTGGGGGGTTGGGATGAGAACATTTAAGATTTACTCTCTTAGCAACCTTCAAGTATAATACATAGTACTATGAACTGTAATCAGCATGCTGTACATTATATCTCCAGAGCTAATTCATCTCATAACTGGAAGTTTGTATCTTTTGACCAACATCCCCCCATTTCCTCCATTTCTTAGCCTTCCATTCTGCTCTGTTTCTATGAGTTTGCAGGAGAGGGAGTTCTAGATTTCATATATGATATCCTACAGTATTTCTCTCTATCTAACTTATGCATAATACCCCCAATCCATCCATATTGTAACAAATGACAGAATTTCTTCCTATAGCTGAAAAATATGCCATTGTAGACGTACATTACATTTTCTTTATCCATTCATCCATTGATGGACACATAGATTGTTTTCATTTGCTGGCTATTTTGAATAAAGCTGAAAGGAACATAGGAGTGCAGATACCTCTTCCAGTAGTGATTCAGTTTACTTCAGATACATAGCCAAAAGTAGAATTTCTGGATCATATGGTAGTTCTATTTTTAATTTTTTGAGAAGCCTCCATATGTTTTCCATAGTGGCTCTACCAATTTATATCCCTAGCAACAGTGCCCAAAGGTTCCATTTCTTTCTACATCATTGCCATCTTTATATTTTTGATAATAAATATTCTAACAGGTATGAGATGATATATCCTTGTGCTTCAGACATATTTCCTTATGATTAGTGATATAGAGCACATTTTCATATACCTGTTAGCCATTTGTGTGTCATCTTTGGAAAAAAGTCTATTCAGATCCTTTGCCCATTTTTTAACTGATTTTTTTTTCTTTTTTTACTCTTAAGTTGTATGAGTTCCTTATACATTTTGGATTTTAACTCCTTTTAGATAAATGATTTGAAATATTTTCTACCATTCTATAGATTGTCTTTAAATTTTTTTTTATTGTTTCTTTTGCTATTTAGAAGCTTTTCAGTTTGGTGTAGTCCCACTTGTTTATATTCTATTTTATTGCTTGTGTTTTGGCGTCAAATCCAAAAAACTAATTGCCGAGATCAATGTGAAGAAGCTTTTTCCTATGTTTTCTTCTGGTAATTTTTGGTTTCAGATCCTATATTTAAGTCTTTAATCCATTTCAAGTGATATAGGGGTCCTATTTCATTTTTCTGCATATGAATATACAGTTATCTCAATATCACTTATTGAAGAAACTATATGTCTCCCATTAAGTACTCTTCGCTCTCTTATTAAATGTTAGTTGACTATAAGTGCATGGGTTTATTTCTGGATTCTTGATTCTATCCCACCTGACTATGTGTCTCTTTTTATGCCAGTACCACACCATTTTGATTATTTTAGCTTTATGATCTAGTTTGAAATCAGTAAACATGATGCCTTGATTTTTGTTTGTTTGTTCTTTCTCTCTGGATTGCTTTTGCTATTCAGGGTCAGTATGATTTCATATGAGTTTTAGGATTTTTTTTATTCTGTGAAAAATGCCATTGGAATTTTGATAGCAATTTCATTGAGTCTATAGACAGCTTATAGATAGCTTTGGGCAGCATGGACATTTTAGCAATATTAGTTCTTCCAATACATAAATTCAGGATATGTTCCCATTTATATATGTCTTCTTCAGTTTTTTTTCATCAAAATCTTGTATTTTTAGTATATAGAACTTTGATCTCCTTAGAATTTCTTTATTTTTTATTCTATTGCAAATGGGATTATTTTCTTTATTTCTTTATCAGATAATTCATTCATTTCTGTATCCTAAAACTTTATATAATTGTTGATTACTTCTGACAACTTTTTGGTATAGTTTTTAGGGTTTTCTATACGTAAGATTATACTTATTTGCAAACAGAGATAATTTTACTTCTTTTCTGATTTGAATACCTTTCATTAATTTTCTTTGCTAATTTGCTACTTTCTTTGGCTAGGACTTCTATTACTATGTTAAAGGAACTGATGGGAATGGGCTCCCTTGTCTTATTCCTTATCTTAAAGGAAAGATTTCAACCTTTCATTATTGACTAGCTGTGAGCTTAACTTATTATTTATTATTATGCTTTTATTATATTGAGATACATTTCTTCTCTGCTCAAATTGTTGAGACTTTCTATCATGAATGAATGTTGAAATTTTTAAATTGGCTTTTGTGTTTCTATTGAGATGATCATATAATTTTATCTTTCATTTCATTAAAATAGTATGTCATATTACTGGTTTACGTATGTTGTACCATCTTTTGCATCCCAGTGGTAAATTCCACTTGGTCAGAGTATAGGATTCTTTAATGAACTATTGAGTTCACTTTGCTAATATTTGGTTGAGAAGTTTTACATCTATATTTTTAAAATATTTTATTTATTTATTCATGAGAGACACCAAGAGACAGAGACATAGGTGGCGGGAGAAGTGAGCTCCCTGCAGGGAGCCTGATGTGGGACTCAATCTCAGGACCCCGAGATCACAACCTGAGCCAAAGGCAAAGGCTCAACCAATGAGCCACCCAGGGACGCCTTACATCTGTATTTATCAGGGCTGTTATTAATTTCCTTTTCTTGTAATTTTTTTTTTTTGTCTGCTTTGGTATTAGGAGAATCCTGGCATCACAAAATGACTTTGGGAGTATTCCCTCCTCTTCAGTTTTTTGGAAGGGTTGCAGAGGGATTGGCATTGCTTTTTCATTTTATGTTTGGTAGAATTCACCAATGAAGCCATCTGGTCCTGGGCTTTTCTTTGTTGAAAAGTCATTTTTATGATTATAGTATTTTAATGAAAATTATAGTCTTTTTTATAATTATTTGTTGAATTACTTCCAGGACATCCAGAGGGGAGGGACAGAGAAAAGTGAGTCCATACCATCTTCTCTGGGACCAGATGTCTAAATGCTACTTTTGATATTAAATGATAACAATAAAGTTTACTTTATCATACACTCTTTCTTTTCCATCTACCAACACCCTGTGAGGGTAGGCAGATTTTTTAACCCCTACTTTTTTAGTTAATAATGCATTAACTGAAATAAAGCATTCCCAAGATTTTAAGGGCCTTGTCCAATAAACATAAATTTAAAAATAAGGCTAAATCCAAACCACCCAAGTTTAAGGTAGATCTCAATGTTATATCCATCATACAACATCACAGTATGTTTTAGCAGGAGACACTAAGCTCTTAAAAATATGTTAAACTGGTTTCAAATATTTTTACTTGGGACCAAGATGGCGGCGCCCAGTGAGGGGCAAGCGTTTGCCTCGGGGGTTGAAAAGACTTGGGGTGCGGTTGTTCGCTCCCCAGAAGGGACCCCTCAAAAGATCCGGCAGCTGATAGATGAGGGGATTGCCCCGGAAGAGGGAGGCGCCGAAGCGAAGGACACATCTGCCACATTCCAGTCAGTTAATGGGTCACCCCAAGCAGAACAGCCGCCATTGGAATCTACAAGTAAAGAAGCCTTCTTTAGCAGAGTGGAAACATTTTCTTCTCTGAAATGGGCAGGTAAGCCCGCCGAGCTGTCTCCACTTGTCTGTGCAAAATATGGCTGGGTCACAGTTGAATGTGATATGCTCAAGTGCTCCAGTTGTCAGGCTTTTCTCTGTGCCAGTTTGCAACCAGCTTTTGATTTTGACCGATATAAGGACCGATGTGCCGAGCTGAAGAAGGCCTTGTGCACTGCCCATGGAAAGTTCTGTTTCTGGCCAGACAGCCCCTCCCCAGATCGATTTGGGATGTTGCCATTGGGTGAGCCTGCTGTTCTTGTTAGCGAATTCCTAGATCGTTTTCAAAGCCTTTGTCACTTGGACCTCCAGCTTCCTTCCCTGAGGCCAGAGGACTTGAAAACTATGTGTTTGACAGAAGACAAGATCAGTCTTCTTCTGCACTTGCTTGAAGATGAACTTGATTGCCGAACTGAAGAGAGAAAAACTACAAGCAAATTAGGCTCAGACATCCAAGTCCATGTCACTGCATGTGTTCTCTCTGTATGTGGCTGGGCCTGTAGTTCTTCTTTGGAACCCATGCAGCTCTCCCTAATAACGTGTTCACAGTGTATGAGGAAGGTGGGGCTCTGGGGCTTCCAGCAGATTGAGTCATCCATGACCGACCTGGATGCATCCTTTGGCCTGACCAGCTCCCCCATCCCAGGCCCTGAGGGACGGCCAGAGCGCTTCCCTCTTGTGCCTGAGTCTCCTCGGAGGATGATGACTCGGAGCCAGGATGCCACATGTTCTCCTGGCTCAGAGCAGGCTGAAAGGAGCCCAGGTCCCATTGTCTCCCGAACTCGGAGCTGGGACTCTTCCAGTCCTGTTGACCGTCCTGAGCCAGAGGCCGCTAGCCCCACCACCAGAAGCCGTCCTGTGACCCGAAGTATGGGAACAGGAGACAGTAGTGGCCTGGAAGTGCCGTCTAGTCCTCTCCGGAGAGCCAAACGAGCTCGCCTCTGCTCTTCTAGCAGCTCAGACACATCTTCCCGAAGCTGCTTTGACCCCACCTCTCAGCATAGAGACTGGTGCCCTTGGGTAAATGTGACACTTGGCAAGGAAACCAGGGAGCATGGTGGAACGGAGACAGATGCCAGTATCTCTACAGAGCCAGGCTGGAAGGCTGTGCTGAACATCCTCTTGGCCCACAAGCAGTCCAACCAGCCAGCTGAAACAGACTCCATGAGTCTCTCTGAGAAATCCAGGAAAGTATTCCGAATATTCCGGCAGTGGGAATCTTTATGCTCATCCTGAAGACATTCTAGCCCTTCCCAGAGAGAAGCAGAATGAATGACTTTGGGAAATGAAGTCTGAATTTCTTTGTGGTCAGCTGATGCCAAGTTTTTTCCATTCTGGTATAACCATCAGAAGCCATCATCCTTGCAAAAGGCAGTGAGTGTCACTCTCTGCATCTGACTGAAGGGAAGCCTGTTTCCATGCGGGGGTGTGGACAGGTGAGGTACAACACATGTGGTCCTATTAAAAGAGTGTGGGGTCACTTCAACCAGACAGAAGACCAAGGCCCTGAGCACGTTTAGTGTCTTTCCATACTGGGCAGTGTCTCAAGGGCTCTTGTATACTGGGAATATGACAACATGTATTAATAAAATATTTGTGAATATTCTTAAAAAAAAATAAAAATAAAAATAAAATATTTTTACTTTATAATTTTGTATTTAAAAACATAAAAGGGAACTTTTTCATATATTCTTAACATTCTCTCTGGTCTATCATTTATAAATAGACCAATCTGTATAATTTTATGATTGAATAATTTACTTGTCATTTGATTTATGTTCTTAAATTAACAGAGTGAATTTAGCTCTTTGAAAGACATTTTTAAGTAACTATTGATTTATATTTTATGTTTCTCAATTTAAAAGAAAAAGAAGAAGCTTTTGTGGGTTTTATGCCTTCACAATTTCTAAAAATGTTCACTACAGTCCACATAATGTTGGAACAATTTCTTTAAGAGTTAAATGCGGGTCTCTGTCAATCATACTATGAGACACAGTCTTATGTGTCCCTCAGTGGTTAGATCTGTTCATCAGTGCAGAAAGCAAAACAGAAAGGTGAAGCTCTGATCTGAATATTATAGACAAGTTCTTTCAGAAGTAGGAAAAACAGATCCAGGCCATCAACCCAAAGCACTGAACATTAACTATGACTTGTAGTTGATAGGGTGGGCAGGGTGGAGGTGGGAGGGATTGGGATAGGAGGCTTAATTTAGGTTGCTGAGGTGACATGATCTGATGTCCCTCTTGGTACATTTAATTTTAAGGTTTCCTAAATACATGACAAAACAGTACTTTCCAAGGAAAAGTGGGTATTTGAAAAGTTTGTTGTTTGTTTTACTAATTTGGGTGAAATTTGAGCACATATGACATAATCCAATGTATGATTGTGGCCTAAGCATGAAGCATCTCAAAGTGCCTGGTATAATACATGTTCAGTGAGATCACTCACAGCTATAGTTAAGGGCCTATCCATTTTACTATTAAAATCTCGTGTCGGGTAGCCCCAGTGGCTTAGCGGTTTAGTGCTGCCTTCAGCCCAGGGCATGATCCTGGAGACCCAGGATCGAGTCCCACGTCAGGCGCCCTGCATGGAGCCTGCTTCTTCCTCTGCCTGTCTCTCTCTTTGTGTGTCTCTAATAAATAAATACAATCTTAAAAAATAAATAAATAAAAAATAAAAACTCATGTCTTCAAGAAATTACATATCCAAGAGATCAAGATTTTATGTGCTCTTTGTAGAAACAACTTGAATTTAAAAAGTTGCCTTAGACAAAAAGGGGCAAACACAATTTGGATGCTTTGATGCCAAAACTGCATAAAGAACCCAAATATATTTAGAACCATTATTTCCGAGGCACCACTTCAAATCAGTAATACAAAATCAGTAGGAAATTTTATTGACTATATTTGTTCTTGAACTTCTTACCAGTAAGTAATAAATCATGGAAATTATATTATCACTTTTTTGACCATAAAATTAAGCTTGACAATTTCATATTGATTCCCCAATACTTGCTTTGATTTTTTTAGAGTCTTATTTCTCTTCTTCCACATTATCTTTTCAATTTATTCTAACTTATATTTTTTCTCTTCGCCTCATACTTGTTTGCTTAACCCAAATCTTTTCTTTGAGGTTGTTTGATTCACTCCTCCAATGTTTTGAGGTTACCAAAAAATTTACCTTTTCCCTTTGATTCTGGTACTCAATTATCATATATCAAAAGTCATGTTATTACTTTTAATGTGGATTACCTAGTTGCAAACAAAGCAGGCTGACCTATTTGTCCATATGACAAATATTTGTTGGATATCCACTCTGCTTGTAGAATTGAACTATGCCTCATGAAAAATGTAAATAAATGCAACCTGTTCCTCAAAAAGCAATACAATTGACAAGATACTATAGTCAGCATTCCAAATAATGAGGAAAGTTTAATGATGGTGTGAGGAATCACCATCACCCAAGAGGAAAATAAAGGACAACCAACCATGAACAGGAGTGTTCAAAGAAGGCTTTTTTGAAAGACATGGCATTTGAACAGAATTTTATTTTTATTTTTATTTTTTCCAAGATTTTATTTTTAAGTAATCGTTACCCCCAACATTGGAATCTAACTGATCTCCACCCTGAGATAAAAAGAGTCACCTGCTGTACTAACTGAGCCAGCCAGGTGTCCCAAGAATCTTAAAGATGATTTGGATTCACAGTCATTCTTAAAGGTTCAGCTTCTGCTGAATTATTTCATTAGGTCACCTTCTCTTTCCGGTCCACTCCTTCTCCTTGGGTGTTACTCCCTTTCTCATCATGCTGATGACTCAATTTTTCCTTTCAATCCTGATTAATTCTGCCTGCTATTATTAATATGCACAGGTGCTATGTCCATTTCTGTTTACTCCGTTAGATTTTGTTTCTATTATGTTATTATTGCTTAAGTAATTTTCAGTACCTCAATCCTGGACTCCTATGCCAACCAGCTTTGCATTTGCTATACTATCTTTCCTTTCAAGTTCTTCTTTTAAAAGGCACAAAACTTGTCCTTTCCATCGCTACACTGTTACTCTTACGTGCGTTCTTTCGATCTTTAGTCCATATTTTCATGTATGAAATCCCTTATGCCAGAATATATTTCTTATATTTTTTGAAATGTATTCTCTTAAAATTACCTCATTCCAAATGGATATCTTCTTTCACTATTCACAATAATGTACTTTCCAGCTATTCTTTCATTCCTTGCTTTTTATATTCAACATAAATTCAGGGTTTGTGTCTTTATATTCAAGATTCTGCATGATTTCTGTCTCACTCCATTTGGTTTCTTTTCTTTGGAATGCTACCAGCTGTTTTTACTGTTTTTTTCTATTCCATTCTGATTACTAATTTTTTTTAATTCATTTAAGCATTTTTGGATCTCCTTAAGACGACAGTTCAGAAAGGTCCACGTACCAACTTGGTATATTGATAGCACATGGATTTGACCTCCAAATACTAAGGGAGCACCTAATAAAATTATGACACAGGAAAAGGATAAATGAATATATAGTTTGAAATATTATGAGCATTTTGGGCTTCAGTACATTTTATTTTACAACAACAACAAGAAATTCAACTTCCAAAAGTTTGAGTTTTAAAAAGAATATTAAGGTTTTTTCCTTTGAATTGAGCTTCCTATGTCTGTGTGAACACGTTTAAAGTTTAATAAATTTTACATACACGGTATTTTACGAAAAAAAATCTGTTACATGAAAAAACATTTGGTTTTTCACCTTTAAATGGAGAAATTACCATAAGCTTCTATGGATGGAAGATTTTATGTCTTCATTATTATCTGTATGGGTTGACATTTCCTTGTTTTATTGGTCTACTTGCTATTCCGATTCCGCCAAGATTATTATTTTGTATAAAATTCTGGCCTCATGAAAATGAAAGCTTGTGCTCAAAACTTATACATCTCACTCTAAATTTTGAATGTGTGTTGCCTCTTTGTCTAGTAATTGGGGCTTGGCAATCCTCAATAACTGTTTATATTTAATTTAATTAGAATCCTAGTGCCTGAAGTTATGTCATATTAGCTCTTTTTCCAGCATAATTTTAAAATTACCTATTGAGTCTGCAACTCAGTTTTCTCGAGAGTGTAACTGAATTATAATCCCATCTCCTAAATAGATGTATTATCATACAATTTTTTATCATCTTCACACAACTCATAACTAACAACTCAACAGATGCCTGATGCCCTAAAGCCAATAGGTGCCTTTACAAAATTTGTCAGGAGAAAACCCAATTTGCAGGTAAATAAATAAGAAACATGTGATAGTTAAATCTTTTCCTCACCTAGGATAGCATTCCTCTTGGTTTATTCTCACATTGATACCAGTGTATGTGATAGTATGTAAGAAAACCTTTCAAAACTGCAAAGCACTAAAGGCTGCAAGTTGATGTTACTATTGTGGTGCTAGGTGCTCTCTAAATTAATATATGCTGGAGATTGTTCCCCGGTGATGAGAAGGCTCAGATGGTAGTGAAAAACCAACGCACTGAGTCTGAGCAGGTTGTAGCTCTTTGATGACTACTTTGCCTTTTACACGTATCTGATAAAAGAGCTCATTTAAGATCTCTTCTCACTCATTTCTTCCCTCTCTTCTCTCCTCCTGCTTCTGGACTCTTTCATTTAATGGCTTCTGAATTACAACTTTCTACTTGTGAGTTCATTTGGAGTAAAGAAAGTTGACGAAGTACTGTGTTTAGATCCCCAAAGGGAAACCACTACATTCATGTATGATTGCATAAGAAATAAATATAGTGTGTGTGTGTCCATGTGCCTGTGTCTGCATGTGTTGTACATAATTGGACACAGCAAAAATTATGGCATAATAAATACATCTGCTTAATTAGAGAGGACTTCTTTTACAAAATAGACTTTTGTGTGAAGTTTTTAGAAAGGCTAAAGAAGTACAGCATGACACAGAGGAAAAACAAAAACGTGTTATACATGCGGATTGACTTGAAGATGCGGTTGTGTGGGAGAGAACAATTAGGTTTTCCTGACTAAAGCTGGGATTGGAAGCAAATAAAGTCATATGTAAGTATAAAAGTAGATGAGCATAGTGAGGTAAAAGGCAGAAATGTTATAAAGTGATCTTATACTTCAGCTGCTTTGGTGTATTTATTGTTTACAAAACATATTTATTTTGTAAAGCATTTATGCAGATGTCAGATTTTATCCTAATCAGCATTCCATGAACTATTGAAAATTAATATTCACATTAAGACACCAAGGCCTAAAGAGGACAATGATTTGCCTAAACCAGTTGCTGATTAACTTGCAATTAGATTCTTCCCTCGTGATTCTTCAGTTAGTGACCTTTCCCCATATTATATTGTCACTCCTCATGGGGTGAAGCTCAGGGATAAACAACTATCAAGAGTCCCTGGGATTTAGAATGCTAACTCCTTCTCCTAGAAGATGTCCAGCATTAGTACCATCGTTGCTGTCATAAACAGAAACCGAGATCTAGAACAACAGCATATGTTTAGGATGCTGCTGCTTAGCATTATTGTGCAACTTGGGAATTCATGCTTAGAAGAATGCTTGAGTACTCTCCCAACATTCCATTGGGTTTATGACATCCCATATAAATGGAACGGTGTTGCAGCTAACATTTACTAGTATTATTTGGAGCACATGGTTCCTGCCATCCTTAGAAATGCAGTATTTCCTCAAAAGAGTGCTAAAAGCTGTCTTAAACTTTTTAAATCCATAGCTTGCTTCAAGGGCAATATGCAATCCTTCAAAGAAAAGTTTTCTTTTTATTAAAAAAGGTGTTTATTGACTCCTTTACTGCCACAAGGCAGATAGATTTAGAAAATATTATTGGTTGCTCCTTGGTTCCATCATCATTATTGTCTATATTAGTTTTGTCTCAAAATTTGTTGCCTTTTCTTCAAAGATTGTTTTAGGACTGTGTATTGTGTATGTATATAAAATCATAGACAAATCTAGCAAATAAATAACTGCTAATTTTTTTAACTAAACGTAAAGTAGTCAATTTAAGATATTAATGTAGATTGGGGAACTACACTTTGCCATGAATGCAAATTTATTATTGCAGCAAAATTGGTGATGAAACATTTGAAAGGGTGAAGAAATGATCATTTTTGAACCGAGTTATTGTAATAATTTAATACTATCCCGATAACTCTGAGCCATGGGACTACAGAAAGGGAACATAGGGGTGCCTAGGTGGTTCAGTCAGTTAAGAGGCTGCTCTCAGCTCAGGTCATGATCCCAGGGTTCTAGGATCAAGCCCCACGTGGGGTTCTCTGCTCCACAGGGAGCCAGCTTCTCCCTCCCCCTATTCTGTTCCCCTTGTTCTCTCTGGCACTCACACACACACTCTCTCTCTTTCTGCCAAATAAATAAATAAAATCTTTTTTTAAAAAAGGGGACCATCGGATAGTCAGTAAGAACATGGACTCTCTCTGAAGCTATACTGCTTCAGTTCAGATCCTGGTTCTGCCCCTTACTGGCTGTGTAAACCTGGGCAAGTTACTGAATCTTTGTACCTCAGTGTCCACATTTCTACAGAAGAAAAATTGATCTTTCTCATCATAGTGAAAATTGAATAGATTAGTATATTTAAAGTGCTTAGAAATATGCCTGGCATAGTATAAACACTGTGTAAGTCTTTTTTTTTAATTTTCTAAAAAACAAACATTTATTGAATGTCTCTCGTGTCAGGTGCTGATATACTGATAAAAATATAAATGTCTCATAAAAATACCAAGTGGTTTTTAAAGTAAATTAAAAATTATCCCAAAGTAGGACAATCGGGGGCTAAGAATTAGCACATTAAACTCGGTTTATAAAAGAGCAACAGATGTCATCATCCTAAATGTGGTCTTCTTACTGAAATAAAATTGATAGGGCAGCCCCGGTGGCAAAGCAGTTTAGCGCCGCCTGCAGCCCAGGGCGTGATCCTGGAGGCCCTGGATCGAATTCCATGTCGGGCTCTCTGTATGATGCCTGCTTCTCTCTCTGCCTCTCTCTCTGTCTCTATGAATAAATAAATAAAATCTTAAAAAAAAAAAAAGAAAGAAAATTGATAAACGTAATTCACTTCTTATGTAATATAACCAGTACTCCAGCTCATTTTGGGCATGAAATGGTTAAAAAACAAAATAAATTTTCCATTCTTAGATGAGTACAGGCTGTGTATTGCCTTGTGAAACAGTTTGGTTCAGCCACTAAAATTCACTATTACAGAACACAGAGAACCCTAATAATTTGTTAGTACACAAAGGATTATTTAACAAGTGTTAGGGCCCTGACAAAGAAACACTTGGTTGTTTAATTTTACGGAGAATTATTTCACTTTTTCTTTTCTTCTGGTAATAAAGGCTTATCAAAAACATATTAACTTATATCTTATGCCTGTTTTGTGTGTTCTAAGCTTGACAGTAAAGCTGACTTTATTGTAAAGCATCTTATCTCAAGGAAGTGACAACTTTGTGTCTTAATCATACACGCTCCTACTTAACAGACCCATTGTGTTCAGCCAATGGACTGGGATTTTCTTTCTATTTAGAAGTTTATTCTTTTTTTTAAACATTGTATTTATTTATTTGACACAGAGCACAAACAAGGGGAGCAGCAGAGGGAGAAGGAGAAGAGAAGCAGGCTCCCTGCTGAGCAGGGAGCCCAAAGCAGGGGCTCGATCTGAGCAGAAGGCAAACACTTAACCAACTGAGCCACCCAGGAGCCCCTAGAAGTTTATTCTTGTAAACAGGAACAAATTATTATTTCTCTGTGTCTATCTTCTGTGGAAGCAGTAATTTTAGTGGCTGACTCAAATTGCTCCATAGTTCTGTGCATACTTCATAATATCCTGAAAGAGAAAATTTATATTGTTTTTTGAATCTTCACATGCCCAAAGTGATCTAGAGCTCTGATTATGTTGCATGGCAAGTGAATGATGAAAAGAATGGGTGAATTATGTTGACCAAATTTATTCCATTAAGAAAAAAAAAACAGAGCCTTTTAAATATCTTTCTGTAGTCAGTCATTCATAATTCCTACTTCTAAATAAAGAATAAATAACACATTAATGCCTATTAATATGTTCCAAGCAATTTGTCATTATTAATTCTCAATTTCCTGTTAATTTTAACTTTTTTTTTTTCAGTTAACTGGTGCTTGATTAAACATAGTTTCTATTTTTTAATAAGTGTTCTAGATGTAGATGACAAATTCTACAGTGGTTGAGTACAAAAGATAGAAAATATATAATCTTCTTTAAAGAGAGTAATAATCTCTTTTAAGTTCAGTTCCCTTTGGATCAAAAATGATTTTTCCACCTACATTATGTCAGCACAGAGCTAGAGGCTTGGGCTAGAGAGATGAAGAAAAATAGTCCTCAAGGTGGTTTTACATCCTGATAATGAGACAAACATATGTTTGGAGACTTTCAATGCAAAATGGTAGAGGCTGATTTCCACAAGAGCTTAGGGAACACAGAGGAGGAAGATGGAGTGCATCAAAGGCATTTTGTATTTTCTGCATTAATTTTACTGGTTGTTCCTTGGTTTAAAAGCACCATGGTAGGTGATAGGTAGAAGAAATTGCATCCGAAAATCACTTAGAGAGAGGTTACAGGAAGGATGGGAGGGGAAGTGAAATCAGGAATATTTTAGAGTGATCCATTATCATTAAGCAAATTGGAACACTGGGAATCCTATCCCAGGGGTAAAGGCAATATAAAGCTGTTCTTCCCAGATAGGAGCCAAACAGTCTCTAGACTAGCACTATTATTGGAAATAGAAACTCTCTGAAAAAAATAATTGGGAGAAACAGCCAACTGTGTTTTAAAGTGGTGTCTTTATATCAGGGAGGTATGAGAGCCTTTGCATGTGGCACGATCAGATTTTCTTTACTTGGGCTCATTCCAAAGAGAGGAAAGAAATGCCATGCCATTAGGATGGTCTTAGGAGAACTTTTCAGTTGGCAAGTATGTGTACATTTATGTAGCAAGAATTCCTCCAGTCTTCTTCACTAAAGAAACACAATGTAATTGGAGGGGACTTCCCATAGCACAAGGCCAGGGACCCTGCATCATTTCTAGCATGGAAGGTTTAGGAAGGTGTTTGCACAGAATAAGTAATAAAAATAGTGTTGTGAAATGCTTTGTTTCCCATTTGGTCTATGTCTCCGGTGGTTCTGATTCTAGACTGGTTCACAAATATTGATTAGTAACTTTAGTCTATGCAGGTCTTAATTTACTTTTAGAAATTAATTTAGTTATCAAAATTAATGGATGATGTGCCTAGTTTTCAGAGAGTATACATATTTGTGAAAGATATCAAATCCATATATATTATGAACTGTATCTAGACTTCTGCCCAGAGAATATGCAGCTCCCCAGAGAATTGTGAACTAGTGTTAATTTACTTACTGCTCTATTGTTTCTTTAACCTTGACTTATTCAAAACAGTGAGTTTGTTAGGCAACAAGTAATAGTAATGATGGCATCCCTACCCTAAATCATCCCTACCCTAAATCTGAACATGGTACCTGAAATTCTTCTCCTGTAGCCTTTGACCATTATCCCGCCCACCTGTGAGTGATTTTGCTATTATTGACCTCCTGACTTGGCTTCACTGTGTCACCTCCGCCTGACTCCTACCTCAATCAGATTTATTAGCTGTAAGCAGCAGCACTCTCTCCATCAAATCTGTCACAGAGAGGAATAGCCAAGGTGTCAGAGGCATCCTTTGCTTTAACCTCCCAGTTATGGTCTGGCAATCAGTTAGCTGTGTATCCTATGGACCTTTTTTTTTTTTTTTTTCTGTGAAAAACTAAAGCTTAATAATATTAAATAACTCAACTCAGAGAAAGTTACTATTGGAGACCTACTTGAAACGTATTTTAATTTTAACATCAGTGTGATACAGCTGAAATGATTTTTCAGTGGTTTGAAACACATATTGTATTTTCACATAATTTTGTAAAATGCAGATACCCATAGAAAAGCAAAATGAGAATAGCCAGCAGACCTCATATACGTATTGTACATACATATGTATAATTTATACTTTGATGTACACATGGATAATAATGAGTACCTTTAATTTATCAGTCCCTATCACCACCTAATCTCCTACATTCAACCCATTTCATACATTTCTATTGACTGCATGAATCATTAGCCACTGAGTTTGTGTCCTCTGCAAAAGGGAAGTGATGAAAACAAGATCTAGTATTTTGTCTATTATATATCAGGTTCTGTAGTAGGATGCTTTCATATATTATCTTATTTAAATCTCATAAAACAATGAGAAAGGATTATAATCACCATCTTACAAAAAAGATAATGAGTCTGTGACAATTGAATAAACTAGCCCAAAGTTCACTAAGTACAAGCTCTGGGAGTCAAACTAAGATCTTTTTTTTTGTTTTGTTTTATATTTTTAGTTGAATTGTTTGAATAGGTAATATAGTACATGGCGCAAAGTGTGTAAAGCAATGAAGTTTTCCCCCTACTTGTGTGCCGTCGCTACCAGTGTCCTTACCCAGAAATAAAAAAATTTGTTGATGTCTTATATATTCTTCTAGAGATAGGTTTCTTTCATAAACAAGCAAAATAAAAATGTTTATATAGAGCTTTTTTGGTTTTTATTTTGTTTTAAAAAGAAACAATGTGGAATGCCTGGGTGGCTCAGCAGTTGAGCGTCTGCCTTCAGCTCAGGGCGTGATCCTGGAGTCCCAGGATCGAGTCCCACGTCAGGCTCACTGCATGGAGCCTGCTTCTCCCTCTGCCTGCGTCTCTGCCTCTCTCTCTCTCTCTCTCTCTCTCTCTCTCTCTCTGTGTCTCTCATGAATAAATAAATAAAATCTTTAAAAAAAACTTGTTTTTAATATGTAGGTATATCAAATCATGACACTATACACCTTAAATATGTACAGTTTTTGTCAGTTATACCTCAATAAAACTGGAAAAAGCGTTTTATATGCAAATAAAAAATGAAACAGCATTTTAAATTAAAGTGTTCATTGTAAGATTATAGCATATTTATCAACTCATTTAGGGTATGCCTAAATTCTGTTGTCAAAAATTTTACTACCTTAAATAATCTAGCATATAAGTCATTTCATACATAGGTGAGGATGCAGTTTTATTTTTTAAATGCTAATCCAGTTGTCTCAGTATTATCTACTGAGCAATCCTTCCCTTCCTTTCTAACATGAGATACTGCACGTAATCTAATATTCAACTGCATTTTGCATTTGCAAATCCAATTCTTTGTGACTTTGCTTTATGTAGTGGCCTCCCTCCCAATAACAATAACCTATAAACATATTGTTGGGACTTTCTTGATATCTATTAATTTCAGGTCTAACAACATTTCTCAGGCCCCACCAATTTAACCCCCAGTACTACCAATAATATTTTGTTTTAATTAAACTCTCTTTTGCTTGGCAAGATGTCTGAAGCATATCAATTAGCCAATTAGTTCTGATCACTGAAGTGTCTCTTTGGCTCTGTTTCCACCAAGACACAGCCTTGTTCACAAAGGACCATCTCTTAGGATTAGAGCCCGAGGCATAGCCGTGTGTCCTAAGGGGCCAGTTCCTTAGGGGTTATTGTGAGGATTAAGTGAGTTAATGTAAAATTCAAGAATGTCAACCAGATTGGAGAAAGCATTTCAAACATGTAACAGAAAAGCAGATATCACAGTGCTAACAGGTGCAGACCCTGGAGCCAGGAGACTGGGTTTGTACCTATCTCGTCACTGTCACCTATCCATCGTGTACCTTTGGCAGATTCCTTAACTTCCTTGTGTCTCCATATCCTTATCTGTAAGATGGGAATAATAATAGTGCCTACCCCCAGGGATGCCACTTGCTTATGCTGTCGCTTTGTGTGAATTTGGAAAAAGACAGTTGCCTATTAACTTTGCAACCTAAAGGCGTCTTTGTGTGAAGAAATAGGAACTCCTTCATTCCCATGCCAAGGCAAGGACAAGATGCGCTGAATGAGGGTGGAATTGTAGCCCCTACGCCCACTCTCTGCCACGTGCCTTTATGCAATCCAGTAGTACAACCCCACACCATGATCAGTCTACACTGTGGGATCACTGTGTATAATAGAGGAGTTACTACTTATAAAACACTTAGAACCATCCTTAGCACATAGTCCGCCCTCAGTAAGTATAGCTGTTCTCTTACCTAGTGCTTCTCACAGTTTATTTCTGAGCCTGGCTTTGCCAGTACTACTGATGACAGCACCATTTTAAAACCCAAAGACAGGGGATCCCTGGGTGGCTCAGCGGTTTAGCGCTGCCTTCAGCCCAGGTTGTCCCAGGATCGAGTCCCACATCAGGCTCCCTACATGGAACCTGCTTCTCCCTCTGCCTGTGTCTCTGCCCCTCTCTCTGTCTGTGTCTCTCATGAATAAATAAATGAAATCTTAAAAAAATAAATAAAAAAATAAAACCCAAAGACAAGTAGAGAGCTTTTTTTAAATACCTCTCTTTTGGTAATCACCACTTATTTTATTTTTAAAAAAAGCTTTTATTTATTTGAGAGAGAGCATGCGTGAGCGGAGCAGGGTGGGGGAGAGAGGCAGAGAGAGAGGGAGAAGCAGACTCCCTGCCGAACAGAGAGCCCCACGGGGGGATCGATCCTAGGACCCTGGGATCATGACCTGAGCCAAAAGCAGACATTTAACCAACTGAACCACCCAGGTATCCCAGTCACTATTTTAATTATTTGCAAGGCTATTTATATCACATATAATCCAAATAACTTAATTAAATTCTCTAGGTGTGTGTGCCAATGCACACGTGCACACACACACACACACACACACACACACACACACACTTTTTTGTTGGGGAGGGGGGCAAATTTGAATTGGCCTAATCACTGATCTTAAAACATCTGCTGAATTCCCAGTTTGTCTTCACACCTGGGCCTGGGTAAAGCACTTCCAATGCAAAGTTGAATGGGACACAGAATCAGATCTCTTTCAAGAGAAATAAAATCGGTGGTTACAGTTCAGTGCAATGCATGTTAGGCTCAGAGTGGAAAGGGAGCACAGAGTGGGGGCTGATTAGGAAGCACGTCAGGAAAAGATTTCTGTAAGATGTGATCCTGGGTTTGTTCAAAAAAGTTAGGAAAAAAAACAAACAAAGGGAAGTTCAGGCCAGTAAAGGCATAGAGATGATAACCAATTCCATTTCACTGGGCCAGAGGCTTTGGTAGTTTTGAGGGGAGTTTTTTCTTCTTTTATTTGAGAATAGTAGACACACCATGCTACATTTGTTTCAGGTGTACAACATCATGATTCAAATCCTCTATCCATGCTATGCTTACACAAGTGTAGCTGCCATCTGTCACCACACGTGCCCTTACAGTATCACTGACTGATTCCTAGCTGTGCTTTATTCTCCTCACTTCTTCATTCCACAACTGGAAGCCTCTGTCTCCCTTTTACCCATTTTGTTCATCCCCCACTGCCTCCCCTCTGGCAACCTCAGTTTGTTTTCTGTGCTTATAGGTCTGATTCTGCTTTTTTGTTTGTTTATTTGAGTATAGAGGAAGATTATTTGAGAAAGGAAGTTAAAGGAGAGTGATCGAAGCCACATTTGACTGAGTATTGAAGGAAGCCAGAGTAAATACTTAGAAGTTGATCCTAGAAGTAAGAGAGGGTCATTTAAATAATTTTTGCTGAGAATTTATCTATCTAAAACTGCATTTGGGGGTATAATTTTATGGCTGAGTTGCACAGGCTCAGTTGGAGCAGAGAAACGATGGCAATGGGCCACTCAAGATATCAGGAACCTGAAGTGAGAGATATTATGAAGGAGGAAGTGGTGTGGTTTGAAGATTTGACTGGATGATAATGGGGCTGGCTGACATTTTATCTGTGCAAGTTAAGCAGAGAAATCATAACCAAGGGATGACATACATTTTTCTTTCTTTTTATGCTGTACGTTTAGGGCCTTTCTTATAAGGAGTTCTTTAATTCTCTTTCAGAAAGCAAACTATATTTCCCAGGCTCTGGTGGTCTAGAAGTAAACTCAGATTTTCTAGATTTAGGCAAAATAACGTAAAGGAAATTTTCCCTATGATAACCTGCATCTTTTCATAATTATCTCCTTATCTATGCCATATAGGATACCTATAGATGTTAGAAACATCAACTTCTCCAGAGAACAGCTTAAGGATTTCTCACAATGAAATGCGTCTGCTAACGGCTTGATAAACCATATTGTGCAAGGTGAACCTCATGCCCTATGGTTCAGGAACATGGCACAAGTCCCCCATCTATACATATAGTCTATAATGTGCCTATCGCTATCTTGTAAAACAAGTATCTACAAATTAAGATTTATGTACTAGTAAACCTGTTCCAGTTTATGATGACTTTCAATGACCTACCTACAGACACCTGTTCTTGTCAGTACAAATTGGGTTGGTTCACTTGTGCCATATGTGTATGCATTTGAAGCCTAGACTCACTGAATTTCATTGGATTAACACCGAAGATGCTGAAAACATGTTTTGTTACTTGATAAATCTCTTGTATTTTTCCCCAGGTTAACTATAATCTTTTTGATATTTTTTATTAGTATTACTTTTGCAATTAGTATTCTAAAATAATAATATGAGGAAAACTGACTATAAAAGCAAAGTTAAAATATGCACTATGCAAGTATTATAGAATTTATAGAATTATTTCTAAGGGTTGATAGTAATGGGATTAAAAACTCAGAATAAGATGCATGTACTTGCCTCTAGCTCATCATCAAGTACTTCTTAAACTTGTGAAGGATAGCATGGGCATTTGAAAAATTCAAGTGCCACCCAGAATGACTGACTATACCTGATTGAGAAAGGTATTTCTTTGATGTATCACTTTTAGAGAAACCAAATTCTTATCATTTCATTTGTGAAAAATATATTTGATGCAGGATGGAAAAATAAGCTATGCCTTCTATGTGGACCATTAACATATGCAGAATAATTTTTTTCTACAATCTGGTCTGCAGACTAATATTGACTATTATGTCATTTTCTCTATTCTCTGGAAAATGAATTAAATTTTAAGAACATGTTTGACTTTTGTTTGTTCTTGAACCTGGAGAATCCCAACCCTCAAGTTGTGAGGCCAGGATAAGCAGCTCAGGAAGGACACTGAGTAATGGCTGAAGGCAAAGGAAGAACAAAAGCCAGAGAGGCAGAGGGCTTCCAAAATTAAGAATTCATCAGTAATGATAAGTGCTGCAGTGAAGTCAGGTAAGAAACTGTTCTCTGGATTTTTCAACAAAGGTGTTATCAGTAAATTTGGCAGGAGTGAATTCTTGGAGTGTCAGGAGTTGGAAGTTAAAGTATGTTGAAATGTGAGAAGGAGGATTATCACTATGTGTTAGTAGGTCATGGCCAAGCAAAGCATTTCTGCCGTAAGGGATAATGGTAGTGATGAGGGTGATGATGACAAGGATGACAATATCTAGCATTTCTGGAGCACTTCCATTACACCAGACACTATAGTAAGCACTTTCCATGTGTTATCTCTTACAACCTTCAATATTCCCATTTTACATAAAAATGAGACATTAATAGGTTAACTCATTCTAGTTTCATCTGTTTCCCCCACTTGCTGACTGCCTTTCTTCCTTCCTGTATTCTTTCCTTTCTTCCTTTTTATCTTCTTTCCTTCCTATTATCTCTAGCAAACATTTGTTTAACTCTTTTTAGTTTCTAGGTATTTTGCTATATGCAAGACCTACAGCAGTGACTAAGACCCTCTTAGCATGCAGAGTAGACATAAGAAGTAATGGCTTCTATTCTTTGCTTCCTGAGCAAAAGCCCTTTCTTGTTTACCTTCAATTTTTCTAACCCTTCATTTTCTCCATATCAAACCACCTCCATTTGCTAGGGGGAGTTTTGCAGAAGCTATTCTTGTTTCTTTGCTCTCCTTGTTACACGCCAGGATTTTGCGTAGTAGCATCTACTCCCTCATGTTTAATTTTCTATGATGGTCATACAGTTAATCTGCAAAGCCACTGTGTTTAATGTACAGGGCCTTGGGGGGGTCTCTGATTAGAACACATCCAGGGTCGGGCTCCCGGTGCATGGAGCCTGCTTCTCCCTCTGCCTGTGTCTCTGCTTCTCTCTCTCTCTGTGTGACTATCATAAATAAATAAAAATTTTTAAAAAATGAAAATCCAGGGGCATCTGGGTGGCTCAGTAGTTGAGCGTCTGCCTTTGGCTCAAGGTGTGATCCCAGGGTCCTGGGATCGAGTCCCGCATTGGGCTCCTTGCATGGTACCTGCTTCTCCTTCTGCCTATGTTTCTGGCTCTCTTTGTGTCTCTCATGAATAAATAAAGTAAAAGATTAAAAAAAAATAGAAAATCCACTGAACAGCAAAGAGAGGTGACGTCAATTAGATCTCAATAAATCTGAGTTTATTGATATAAACCTGAGTTTAGAAAAGGTCTACAGAATAAATAAATAAATAATAACTAACTAAATAATAAAATAAAAAAAAAGAAAACAAAAGGTCTACAGGTTCATCCTTCCCAGAGAAAAAAATGAACACACATACACATACAATTAGGGAGAAAATAAGAAGGAAATCAAGCACCTCTTTGCTTGATTGAAATGTGAATGAAAAATCAAAAGCTCCCAAGAAGGCCTTCTGAGGAGCCTGCAGCTAGAACCCTGACCTATTTCTGCTCAGGTCTCCTGAAAGGCCCACGGAGCGCCAGCCAAGAATCAGGTGCCGTGCAAGGAGCATCCACGCCCTCTGCTCCTATCACAAGACACACACACAGGCTGAGGGCAAATGATTCACAGACGTGGGACCAAACCAAGAGGTTTCACAACAGCCAAGAAACAGAACCACCAATGCGCCCGCCGACATCCCCGCAGCCTGCCTCGCACAGTCACCTAGTAGGTGTTCAAGAAACTTCACAGGATTCCACTGGCCCCGTGTCAGGCTGCCATGTGAGGGACCGGGCGCTCGGGCAGCATCTCGACTCTCCCACACTTTCCGCAGGCCCTCCGTGTCACGTGTGATTAATGAGCGCCATGTCACCAACGTCCCAGGGGTCAGCCTACTGGAATGGAAACACGAATGAGTCGGGAATGGCCTTAGAATGGAGGAATTCCAAAAACGGTGAAGCGAGAGAAAAAAAAAATGGGGACATTTTGTTTTGTTGCTGACTTGAATAGGAGCAAGGTTTTCTCCTTGTCACAGGCCAAGCCATGACCCGGGTTTAGAGCTTTTCAGAATCCTGAAAACCGACAAACGCACCCAATTAAGTGCTGCCCCAAAGCCCTGTGCACTTTCTAGAAGCCGCCAGAAGTCTAGAATGGCAGAGGTTGATGTGGGGTGGGGTACTGATTAATTTATCCTGGATTTTATTAACAATAACCAATTACTGTACATGTCCTAAATGTCAAGCACTACACTCGGTGTAAAGTGATTTATGGCCAGTGCCGCATGCAATCACCATGTAATCATCATAGCCCCAAAGGAAAGGCATTGTCATCCCTATTTTACAGGTGGAAAAACTGAGCTCATGCGGCTAAGAGATGACATAGGGAAGACGCACATGCCCGGCTGACGCTGAAGCCCACACCCCTAACGTCGTTCCCCTGACTGATGAAAAAGCTGGGGCTCTTCCGTGCAACGTCCTGCGCTCACTGCCCCGAGAGGGAACTGGTCCCAGGACCCATCGGATTCCTGATCCAGAGGATGAAAAGAGAGTAGCACTTGGCTGGGATCGCGAGGATGGAGGCTGCTCGAGAGAGGTCCCCGTTTGCACGGTCTTCTCCATGCCCTGGGTGAGCTCCGGACTCGCCTCGGCCCAGCCACACAGGGAGGGAAGGCCCCGTGGCCTCACTAAAAGTCCCAACGGCCCCCCCAAGTAGACAGCGAACAGCTCTGGTGGGAAGGCCCCGGGATGGAGAGATCAGAGGCTCGAGGCGGCCACGAACAGGACCCAGAGGTTTCCCAGCAACTGTCCCACTGTCCCTTGAGGCAGTCCTCCCACCCTGAGCAGAAGACAAAAGTCAATCTCCAGGACCTCGAGAACCTCAGGCTAGGGGAAGGAGCCAGCCACAAAAGGCCACGGATTGTGTGACCCTCTTTCCATGAAACCTGCAACAGCAACGGGAAAGGAGATGAGCAGTAGCCAGGGGCTCCTGGTGGGAGGGAGGCGTGGAGAATGACTACCTAACGGGTACGGGGTTTCCTTCTGGGGAAAGGGGTGGGGTGGGTTCCACAAGTTCTGGAACTAGATGGTGGTGAGGGTTGCACAACTCTGTGAGCAAATGCACCTGATGCCACTGAGCTGTGCGCTTCAAAATGACTACAACGATACATTTCACGTTCTACGTATTTTCCCGTAACATCATCATCAACAACAAGTGACTCCAAAGGATCCTTGAATTTATTCACCACAGCGGGAGACCAAACCATGGGGGCCGGGGATTGGCCTGGAGGAGACTCAGACCTGGATGTTCCCCGAAGCCCCTCAAAGGTATAAACTCGGGGCTCAAGGAGAGGCTGGGGCGGACAGAGAGCGGAGGAGGAGGGGTGTCAGGCCGCCAAGCAGAGGGCTGGCTCGGCTGGGAGGCAACGTGGGGGACCGGGCAGTCTCCCCCAGGCTGGGGCCCACCCGGCGGGCATCCTGGCTCCCTGCTCGGGGCTGGGGGCCCGGTGTCCTCGGTCTGCATCACAGTCAACAGCAATCTACCCGCACCGGGCAAACCGGGCAGCGGTAAGTGGCGGAACTCCGACAATATTTAATGACTTCGGGGGGTGGGGAGGCTTTGCAGGGTGGAGGGGCAGCGAGCAAAGGAGCCAGAGAGCAAGCAGGCCACTCCAGGGGAAATTCCAGGGGGGGGAGATAAAAGGGGGCTGTAAAGCAATTTTGACAGGTTAACAGACAGGTAATATTCCAACGGTGTTTACTTAACCAGGCTAGCGCTCCATGCGGCAGCGATTAAGCCGAGGCACGGGAGCCTCAGCAACCAAGGGCTTCAGTGAAACAAAGATCTAGTCAGAGAAAACCAAATAACGGCCAGTCAGATGCTGGGCCTCCCCCCGCCCCAGCTCGGAAGCCACGGGAGATGCTTCCTGGAGATCAATCTGGAGAGATAGCATCCAGCGGGATGTGCTGCAGGGGCTGCCACCGGGGGCAGAGGGCCTGGCTTCTGACGCCTCCGTGGGAAGGGCGGGGCGCAGGCGACGGGGCCCAGATGCCTGTCCTCCCTCCCACTTCAAACCAGACCAGTTCTGCAGTCTCCTGGTCCTCGAAAGACAGCTCCCTGGTCCCACCCACTGTCCCAGGGCCCCAGCCAGCACTGAAACTCAGGCCGGCTCCCAAACCCCAAATACCGCCCCCCCCCCCAGCCTTCAAAGGCCCCTGCGCCTCCTTATCTCCTCGCTGTAATCCATGGGGTAAGTTCCCTAACCTCCCTGGGCCTCGATTTCCTCATCTGTCGAATGGGACAGTAGTTTCCCACAAAGCCATGTAACGAATGCATTACTTTATCATCAATCCTGTGTTAATGTAGTTAATGCAAATATTAGTAATGTTTAATACATCATTAAATAACTACGAGGAATCAATAAACAACACAAGGGTTACATGAAGCACACTGCCGAGATCACAGTAGGTACTTGATACATTTTTTTTTAAAGATTTTATTTATTGATTCGTGAGAGATGTAGAGAGAGAGGCAGAGACAGAGGCAGAGGGAGAAGCAGGCTCCCTGCAGGCAGCCCGACGTGGGACTCGATCCCAGGTCTCCAGGATCACGCCCTGATCCAAAGGCAGACACTCAGCCACTGAGCCACCCAGGGGCCCCTACTCCATACATTTTAGTTCCCTGTTACAACTGCCGGTACCACCCACCTGCCCAGATGCCGAATACAGTAGAATAACTAACAGGCTAAAAGGTGCTTTTTTTTTTTTTTAAACATGTTAAGGTTGTTCTATATTCACCCCTATTCTCATAGAATGGGGAGAAAGCTCCTCATGGGCACTAGAAGAGGTGTCACCTTGGCTTAGGTACCAGAGTGAGACACCTAAGACACTCTCTGCGTTCTGAGCGCTTGGCATCCACGCCGAGCAACTTGATAGGACTCCATGTGCTCTGTTCCTGGGAGGACGTGAAAGTGTTCAAAGCCACTGAACCACCACATCATGGGTGCCAAAATTCTGACTTCATTTCCTACAGGGTTCCCTGGCCTGTGTTACAGGACACTATTTTGAGGTTGGATTATATATTTTCAGGTTATTTGGAAAATCATTGTGGCTTTAAATAATAAAATTCGGAGTGACATCTGTCAGCCCTGATTACCATGAGTCTGCTAAGCGGTGTGTTCTTTCTTTTTCATTTTTAAAAGTGCAATGAAGTAAGTGTTACCTAGAAGGGTTCGTTAGAGTCTTCAGGGTTGTGTATTCAACACTCTCTTTCAAACAGGTCCCAAAGGCGTGTACCAGAGACCGTGCTACAGGCCGGAGGTGGTATGGCCAAGAGTTGAGCTGGAAAACACTGCCAGAACCATGGTGCGGGGATCAGACACCAAAGAACCATAGGGGCATCTGGTCAACCTCTTGCATTTCATCAATGGGGAAACAGAGGCCCCAGGATGGAGAGGCAGGTCTCCCCAAGGTGCATCCAGCACTTTCCAGGTTACCCGTCACTCATTTTGCCTTCTTGCATGACTTTGAGCAGCACCTCAATGAGGTTTGTCTCTTATGGGCCAAGAAATCATCCCACAAAAGGGTTCCTTCACATGAATCTCTGCCCCAACTCTTATTTTCAGGGTGCAATCAGTATCCCTATTCAGAAAAGTGCACCTTTAAGACTCCCTCTACCTATTGATCATGTGAGCTTTACCTAGTCTGGGACGGGTGGTCTGGGAACTAGCTGTGGCTGTCACCGCTTTAGTCCCAAGGGGAAGGTGCCATTTGCCAAAAGAACTTGGAATGTCTGGGTTCAGATAGTCTCTTTTTGTCAGAGAGCAGGGACCCCTGCACCAAAGATCTACCAAAAGCCATCTGCCCCATGTCACCGGTGTCCCCCCTGCCCCCACCCAAGTATCTATAACCTGTTGATCAACCACCAAGCCCTGAGTATCTATAACCTGTTGATATTCTCCTTTGATAGAGAAAACTACAGAAGCACAGAAAGATTGTTTGCATCCAGGTCTTGAAGTGATAATATCTGTGAGCATCAAGATTGCACTGGACACTCATCCAAAAGAGACAAAGAGGGACACCTGGTGGCTCAGTGGTTGAGTGTCTGCTTTCAGCTCAGGTCATGATGCCGAGGTCCTGGGATCAAGTCCCACATCAGGGTCCCCACGGGGACCCTGCTTCTCCCTCTGCCTATGTCTCCACCTCTCTCTCTCTCTCTGTCTCTCACGAATCAATCAATAATTTTTTTTTTTTTTTAGGGATCCCCGGGGGGCTCAGCAGTTTGGAGCCTGCCTTCAGCCCAGGGTGTGATCCTGAAGTCCCGGGATCAAATCCCACATCAGGCTCCCTGCAGGGAGCCTGCTGCTCCCTCTGCCTGTGTCTCTCATGAATAAATAAACAAAATCTTCAAAATATATTTTTTCTCAAAAAGGGAGAGGACAAAGAGGTGCTAAGAGTCAAAACAGCTTCTTTCTTTCTTGCTTTTTGGTGGAGGGAAAGGGAGAGAAGGGGAGGCTGCATAGTGCAAATTGGCCTCTGAGCATGAAAATAATCTGGAGGTATGATTTCACAGAATCCTCTTTTTTCCCCAGAAAAGTTTGATCAACATACACTTAATCTGAAATTTTGTTCACCTCTCTCTCACTGGGATGCTAATGCATTGCCTAGAAAAAGGAACCCATTGATGATTATTTGATGAAGAGAGGAATGGATTTGGAAGGTAAGCCTTTCAGGGAAGACCAGGAGGTGGATTAGTGCACGTGACCCGAGCACGCATTTCCTTGTACAGATCAAGGGGCTGAAGATGGGCTGGGAGTTCCATTTGAACTGACAGGAAATCCTGTTTAAAAGGTTTCTGGGCTCAGGGACAACTGGGTGGCTCAGTCCGTTAAGCATCTGCCCTGGGCTCAAGTCATGATCTCAGGGTCCTGGGATCAAGCCACATGTCGGGCTCCTGCTTGCTCTCTCACTCTCTCTCAAGTAAGTAAATAAAATCTTTGGGGGAAAAAAAGGGTTTACGGGCTTTGAACCATCCTTCCCTATGAAGACCTCTATGACGTGGGAGGAGGGTAGGAATATTCTTCCCATGTGACCAAGGAGAAAACTAGGGAGTACAATGAAGAGCCTCTCTAGAGTCTTAAAATGAATTAACAGAAGAACTGGGCCTGGCTTTTGGCTTGTTCACTTTCTTTCTTTTGTATTTTCAATTCCCTTAAAATAGTGCTTTAGTCTCTCTCTAAAAAAAAAAAAATCTATCTATATCTATATATGGATATATATCTTAAACATCACATTAAAAGTCTCCAGACAATATTTATTTAGGGGACAATGACCCCACATGCCACCAGCCTTGCCAATAGCCTACACCTAAGACACATCATTGTTTGTGCTTTGAAGCCCACGAAAACAATCCTAGTCATATTTCTATAAATCTAGGAAAGGTGGCTTGCCAAAAGAAGAGAAGTATTAGACCATACCTCAAAGCATTCTGTGCAACAAACGTGGGAAATGAGGAGTTTGAGGGGTTGTTTCCCCCCAAAGAGCTCAGCTTCACCCATACATGCTTCTGCTTCTCCATCTGAAACACAGAAGCCACACCTGGAAGCCCCCCAACAAGGTAACAGGCGTGTAGTCAAGAATGCAGTAGGTGCTCCAGACATGTGAGAATAAGAAGATTGGGTCTGTGATGTCCTTGCATTAAAAACTAGGTTCTAAATATGGTCTGTCGCGGGCAGCCTGGGTGGCTCAGCAGTTTAGCGCCGCCTTCGGCCCAGGATGTGATCCTGGAGACCCGGGGTCGAGTCCCAGGTCGGGCTCCCTGCATGGAGCCTGCTTCTCCCTCTGCCTGTGTCTCTGCCTCTCTCTCCTCTCTGTGTTTCTCATGAATAAATAAATAAATCTTAAATAAATAAATACATAAATGTCCATAAGGGAACATTATTCAGCCCTGAAAAGGAAGGGAATTCTAACACATGCTGCAATGTGGGTAAACCCTGAGGACGTTACGCTCGGGGAAATAAGTTAGTCACAAAAGGGCAAATATTGTCTGATTCCATTTAAATGAGGCACTTAGAATAGTCAAATCATAGAGAAAACACAGTGGAATGGTGGTTGACGGGGCACTGGGAATGGAGAGCTACTCTTTAACAGGGACAGAGTTTCAGTTTTGCAAGATGGTAAAAGTTTTGTGGGGGGATGGTGGTGATGTTTGCACAACAACGTGAATGTCCTTAATGACACCAAATGGTACACATAAAAAGGGTTAAAATGGTTCATTTTATATTAAGTATGTTACCACAACTCTAGGTAAATAAATAGTGAAAGAAAGAATCCTCTAAGCTCAAAGAGAAAGCTACATTTTTCAACCACCTTATTCCCGATAGGGCAAGAAGCAGGAAAGTCCTTCAAAAGACGCCAATTCCAAGTCTTGGTGCTTATACCCCCCGCGTCTCTAACATCACAAACACGAGACAAGGAGATAACACGCGGGGCACTAACCCCCTCCCGGCATCCTGACACTTCTCTCATTTCGTCAACCGATCACCTGCAGCTCACCAGAAAGCAGGCTGCAGAGCTGGACACAAACGGACCCATGAAGCTCAACAGCGATGGTGGCACATGAATGGTCCCAAGTCCAACTACCTGCCGCTCTTTAAAGGAGCCAGAGGAAAATCAATTAAAAACCAAGAAAGGAGAACAAAACAAGCGAGGACAAGCGACAGAGGTCAGGTAAAGCACTCCGGTGTCCAGGAGGAAGGCTTCCAGCCGGAGAGACGTGGCAACCAGAGTGGAATGAGCTGGAATGGGGCTTCCTCTTGTCCCACAGGGTGGGCAGGAGTTCTCCACAGAGGACTACAGATCGTCGGCCCCCATGGTCTGCCAAGTGGATCCAAGCAAAAGAAAAATGTGTTTAACCAGAGATACAGGATCGGAAGGGCGGCCGGCTCTTAAAACCTGGGCCATGAACGCACGCAAGGGTTGGTTTTGCCCTTAAAGGAAATAAAATTTATGGTTTGTCAGATAAGTAGAAAGGAAAACCATCCGGATAGAAACCCAGCCAGATAAAAGTCTACACACGAGCAAAACAGTTTTCTTAAAACAGTGTCTAAATATCTCAGCCAAAGAAAGGTCCTGGGATCCACCAAGATTCATGCGACCTCAAAATGTAGCTCCATTTTAATTTCCTTTTAGACACATCTCCACAAGAAGCCAATGCTTCTCTCTTTGTTGGCCGGGCTCATCTGCTGACCATCTAGCTGTGAGCGTGAGAGCCTTCCTTTCCACAACAGAACACTACAATTAACCACGAAATGTTTATCTGTGGGAAGTGGGGAGGGATTGGCAAGACAGCACCTTCCAGATTGCTGGAAATAGTCTGTATCTTGATTTGGATGGTCGTTACGCGGAGGCATGCGTATGTAAAAACTCATTAAGCTCTACATTTCATATTTGTTTATTTTATATGCGGTATTCTTTAATAAAAGGTCTACGCACAGAGATTTTTTATTTCTTTTTTTTTTCCACACACACAGATTTTTTTTTTAAGCCCCACAGGTTTATTTCACGCCCAACGAGAGCCAAGCCGTTTGTTAGAAAAGGTTCCAATCAACAGTTAATGCATTCTCCCAAGCTCCTACCTCCCCTCCCCTGAGCCCCACACTCCTGTTATCCAAGCTGGCTCTACCAACAGGTCACCTGGACGAAGGAAAGTTAATCGAGACCGTAGTCAAGCAGCTTATTTCCTGTTTGGATGGGTTTTGCAAGGCAGTAGATGGAAGCACATGACAAAAGGAACTAGAGATTCTCACCAAACTCTCCCCTAATTCGTGCTGAAATCTGTCACTCAAGAACTGTAACAAAGGTGGTTCTCTTCTTGCGTCATAGGAGGACGTGGCATACACATTCTCTTCCCAACATGGCAACCTTTCAGGTAGCAAAATCCATACGTATTGTCTCATTTAGATGATTCACTCATTCAACACATAAGATATATCAGATGACCGCGATATGACAACTCTTTCTTTCGCAGTATGATTTATCACACACCCCCCCCCCTGAGCTGGCCACCCTCCTCCTAATACACTCCAATTTATAGGACCCCGAAATAACCAACTACCCTTAGAGCTCTGTGTGGCCCAGAATTGTTTGACTACACTTTTCATTATCTGGACACTGTTGACTCTCTTGATGCTTGATAAAAATATCAGCTTGATATATTAATCATATGACTGACTTCCAAAGAATCACTCCTTCTCCCTTATACAATTGTGTAGGACCTAACATTGCAGAGTTGCGTCTTTGTTGGTTTCAGCCCATGGTTTCTACCCTTTGTGGGCCATTTTTGAACCCAAACTCTGGTGTGACAGCTGTACTCTTAGCCTGGGGCCATCTTTGTCTATGAAAGCTCCAGCCTTACCACCCCCCCCCCCAAAAAAGGAAAGCTCCAGCCTTCACCCAAGCAACACGCCAGCAGCTACTGCAGATGCCCACATGGTGGAAAACTAGTTCACCCATCTGCACAACTGGGGATGCAAATGCACCTGAGGCTTCTTACCATCCAGAAGCACACCAAAAAGAACCATCGTATTTCCTGAAATCAGGACACTTGGCTGCCTGCCGCATTTCTCAGCCCCGTACAACCGTCGGAAGTGTGAGCAAGGTTCCAGACTCCCTTTCTCCACCTCCATCACCACCACTCATCCCCCCGCCACACAACCAGGAAACTGTTGTCTTGGTCTCATGTACGTTCCTCTTCTGTGTGCCCGGTGGTCTTGCTAACGTTCTTTCCGGGAAATGGAATGCTTTCATTTTATGTAGTGACCATCCTGGTGTGGGTCACGCTCAGCGCTTGGCTCAGTACAAGCACGTGTCTGATTCAGACCCAGAGTCCGGCTCCAGGGCTGGGGTTCAGAGTTGGCTCCATAAGCATCTCCGCAGAAAGGGATGGGCCCTGGGAAGATGGGGAGCCCGATGCGGGACTCGATCCCAGGACCCCAGGACCACGACTTGAGTCAAAGGAAGCCAGAAGGCTGGCTCTGGGGTGTAGACACAGAGGTCTTCCTGAGACGGATCCATCTCATGCCCAGCTCCCTCTGTGATCACCTTTCATCTTGCCTGAACTCACAGGCCCCCCTCTCACGCCCGGCACTCCACCAACTACCTTTGCCCACTTTCCCGATGTCATCTTGCTTCTAAGTAGCCCTTGCAGTCCATCTACCTAACCTGGGAGGTGTCCCCCACTCCTTGTCCCCCTCAACTCCATACCCACCTATAGAACACACCTGCACCCACAGAAAGGAAACACAGTACTGCGCTGCCCAGGGGTCCTGGATCTGAGATCCTGCAGAGCTCGCCTCACCTTTCCCTCCGCGGTCTCAACTCCCAGGCCGCTCCCTCACAAACCCAATAGCTTCCATTTATTTGATGTGTCTTCAGCTCAGAGCCACTGATCTGGAGCCTCTTCCCCCTCCCACCCCACCCCTGCCTCCCCACCCCCACCCCACAGCCCTCCCGCCCCAGCAAAGTGTCACGCACTCTCTTTGCCTGGCATTCTCCCAGACAGCTAGGGAAGCAGCGTCCCTCTTGGGTTCACCCCATCTCTGGTGTAACAACTCTCTTAGAGGTCGTGCGCGGCCTGGATCTCTCTGGCAGGGCCCATCTCCCTCCTGTCACCCCCCACGTGTTGTCCCTGCCCCTGTGGCTCACCTGTGTCATCCTCCCTTCTTGGAAGCCCGACCTGGTGCACACCAGCCACCCATCAGCTGGTGCTCCTGTCTGCTCTCACCTCCCGCATGCCATCCTCAGCTCGTCACCCACTGCACCTCCTGGTAACCGTGGCCATCATCCCCCTAACAGCACCCCACCCAGCACCCCTGTCCCGAGTGCTTCGTGATCATTACCCCATTAATCCTCATAAGTGTGTGTGCTAACTATAATCTGCCCATTGTACAAGTGAAGAGACAGAGACAGAGAAGCTAAATACCTTGCCTAAAGGTGCACAGCTAATGTCTAGATTGTACACTTGGAGAGAGTGTTTCGACTTCTCTGACTTACGTAATATTTCATTCATTCAATGGGCATTGACGTTTCTGAAGGAAGGGAAAAGACTCCAGATGCATGCAGGCTCTGCACTGTGCCACCCCGGACTATTATCCCGGCCTTGCTTCCATCTGGGGGATGCTGCTTCCACGTGGTGGCCCTCCTGGAGGGCCTGTCTCTGCTTGTAAACTGGGGACAATCTGACCTACCTCCCAGGGTCCTCTGGGTGCTCAGTGAGATAACGCTTCTGAGCCCAGGGCTCAGTACACCACAGGTGCTCAAACAATGCTCACTCTAATTACTACAGCTGCTCACAAAGGCCAGTCCCCAGCGCAGCCCCTCCAACAGCGCAGCCCCTCCAACCCTTCTGGTGGCCTCAGAAACCTACAGGTGGGGCAGTCCAGTTGGCTGAGTGGTTTAGCACCACCTTCGGCCCAGAGTCTGATCCTGAAGACCCGGGATTGAGTCCCACGTCGGGTTCCCTGCGTGGAGCCTGCTTCTCCCTCTGCCTGTGTCTCTGCCTCTCTCTCTCTCTCTCTCTCTCTCTCTCACACACACACACGAATGAATAAAAAAAAAAAAAAAGAAAGAAAGAAACCTACAGGTGTCATCCCTAGGAAGATGCATGGCAGAACGACCAGTCTGTGTTTGAGGCTCATACCCTGTTACCTTGGAGCATCAAAGGAGGAGTCATCCTTCAAGTCCATACAAGGAAAAGACACCCACAGGTAAACAGAGGCCCTGGGACCCCCCGCACCCTCTGCCAGCCCCTTCCCAGAGCTGCTGTTCCCCCCAGGCTTGGTCTCCTAAGGGGATTTGCGAGCCTCATTTACTGCATAAAATAGAAAGAGTAGCCCTCACGTTTTAGTCAAAGGCATTCATTTGGCTTTTATTTATAGTCTCGCACATGTTTGCACACAGATATGCCAGCCAGGAAGCATGGGCTCAGGTGTACACACACACACACCAGGAGCAGCAAGATTCGTGTGTAGATAGGCACCGTTAAAGATAAGTCCATTCATGGTTTCTGCAAAACAAGAAGCTATCAACCCGCGCACTTTCCATTCTAGAAACAACCTTAAAATAAATACCGAGTCAACTTCATCAACTCTCAGAGCCACCCACGGTAGTGGATGTGCACACACTCCAGCGTGCTTCCTCCTTTGCTCTTTTTTATTATTAAGATTTTATTTATTTATTCATGAGAGACACAGAGAGAGAGAGAGGCAGAGACTCGGGCAGAGGGAGACGCAGGCTCCCTGCGAGGATCCCGACGCGGGACTTGATCCCGGGACTCCGGGATCACACCCTGGGCCAAAGGCAGATGCTCAACCGCTGAGCCACCCAGGCATCTTTCGCTTTGCTCTTACTTAACCTGATAATTTGGAAAATGGAAGGACAGTGAAGAGAGTAACAGGTGGCCTCTGAAACATGCCCGAAGCTGCCCGACCCTGGCAGGACGAACCTCCCGCCCCTCGTCTCTTGTCCCTCTGCTATTTGGGAAATGCTGGGTCTGCACGGCCCACCGAGGGACCCAGTGAGACTCGGTGTTTAGATCATCTCACAGGGGGGCTGGGGGACAGAGAAAATATTCCCTAATATTTTTTTTTCTGCTGTGGACCAAGAGGCAGCAGAAGAGATACACCAAGCGGAGGGAGGACGCACATGAGGTTATTCTTTGTACTGGAAAACACGACTCCCCCATTGGCCCAAATCCTGATGCTTCAAAGTAATTCTCTGTCAATGCATTTGTTTCTTTCTTTCATTTTGATTATCTTGCAGGAGGTGGACTCCCTGGCCATCCTGTTCCTTGCATTTCCATCTCGCTCCTTTCAAGAGAAAAGGGAGGTCCTCTCCCTTCCACCCACGCAGGCACTTTATGAACAAACAGACAGACAGACAGACAAAGTCTCTTTGCTGGAGCTAATCTGGAGCCCCAAGATGTTAAGAACGAAGCCCGAAACAATGTTGCCGGTTGCGGCCCATAAGTCACCCAAACGGTGGGAAGATTTTTGTTGAGTGGCAGGAGTCAGCTGAAAGAAAAGGAGAATGTTCTCTGGCTACGAGGGTCCCTGCCTTTTAATTAATTAATTTAATAGAGAGGGGAGGTCAGGAAGGAAGCGCCCTTTGCAACTTCTCAGGCGGGGCTGGGGTTTGGGACAAGAGGGCACTGGAAACACACAATGGGTATACTGTGAAATGTGACATTTCACGGGGGAATAGGTTGCAGAATTCCCAGGAATTCTGAGAATCAATAAAGGTGACTTCCAAGAAATAGCCAAGGCTGCAAAGAAACAGCCAAGGCTGCAAAGAAATGTCCGGGCCAAGTCGCTAGACATCCTGAGACGATCCCTGCCTGTCCGTGTCTAAAAATCTCCCAGGAGGCTTTCGATGTTAAAATTTGAAAATCAAAAAAAAAAAAAAAATTGAAAATCATTTAAAGGAAGAGATGGTCTTCTGTACCTTGGCTGTGTGTCTCAATTTCAAGCTCCCGTCGGATCCACCCACTCTGGCCTGTCCCTCGACCTCAGCACCCCCCAGATAAAGCCCCCCCCCCACCGCCCTCCCAACCCTGAGATACGTAGGAACGCTTTCTGAGAGGTTATTAGCCTAACTCAGTGTGCGTGAGAGCACAGAAGGCGTGAGAAGCAATTTAAAAACACATTTCTTTCTTGCGTCCAAGCCCGCCGGTCATCCGTAATAATGCCACGTCTCCAAAACTCGGATCCCAGCCACACTTTATCACCATCGCTCTCGAAAGGGGACCTGTCACATCCGTCCAAAACAACACACTCCGTGAACATGTTCAAAATACATCCGAAGTGTCACGAAAACAGTACTGATGTCAGGTTCTCCTTTGACAACGGTCATCATAACATTTCTCGTGTTATCACAAAAAAGTACGTTAGGGGTCCAAAACGAAGGAAGAAAAACTCTGACGGGATGGCTCAGTGGCTGAGCGTCTGCCTTTGGCTCAGGTCATGATCCCAGGGTCCTGGGATCGAGTCCCGCGTTGGGTTCCCTTCGAGGAGCCTGCTTCTCCCTCTGCCTATGTCTCTGCCTCTCTCTGTGTGCCTCTCATGAATAAATAAATTAAAAATCTTCAAAAAAAAAAAAAAAACCTCAGACAAGTGGTGAAGAGGGAAGGGATGATGTTATTTTAATAGCAGAAAGATGGTAAAAGCAGACCTTTCTTTAGAGCATTACTTCCTAGGACTGTGCTCTGCACTTTACCTGCACTATTGCGTGTTCTCGTCCCCAAAGCTGAAGCTCGGGCGTTCCTATTATTCCACTCACTATCCCTTAACCTCTCTTCTAAGCCCCGGGGCCTCTGCACACGCTGTTCCCTCTGCCTGGAATGCCCTTCCCCTACTCAGTTCCTCCATCCAACACTCGTGGAACACTCTCGTCCTTTAGAGCCCATTGAACGAAACTCCCTGGCCGCGTCTTCCCGCTGACCGCGTCCCACATGGCCGGGCGGACCCCCAGGAGCCCCACACTTCCCTCCCCAGCCACTGACCACACACCACTTTCTGGCCCACAGGTCTGCCTACCGACTATCTGAGCCCTGCCCTGGAGGGCACGTATCTGCATGCATCTTTGTAGCCCGGGCACACAGCACCTGCCAGGCCGATAGTGCAGGCCCAACAAATATTTGTTGAATAAATTAACAAATGAATAAATTCCTCTCGTGGAGATCTGCGGATAAGAGGTTTTCTTTCTCAAACACAAAACAGGTATCCAAACTCATTCCAGGTGCGGATGTTTACAAGTGTCAGACCTGCACCCCCGCCCCGGGGCAGTCTGCGGGGTGGTGCTGGGCCACGAGTTGCTCAAGCAGAGGCTCCGCTGACAAGCTAGCTCGCCCCGCAAACAACTGCTCTGCCTTCCACTCGCGCTTACTTGCAGTCTGCAGAAGGTGACCTCTACTACGTGAAGGCTGAAGGAGCTCGGGGAGAGGCAGGCCGGGGTGCAGGCCCACGTGTATTCACCCGAGGCTTGAGTCCGAAGCCCAAGCAAGGTCATCTTGGCTTCTCCGTCCCTCGCTCCGAGGAGAAGAGAGGCTCCACAAGCAGGAGAACCCCGGGCAGGTGAAGTCAGCCCCCGGGACCCGAGGCAGCAGGCAGGAAGGAAGGCAGCGAACTCTTCCTGTTTGCGACATCCAGGGATGAATGGACTCAGGTATGTGCACATGGCTGTCACCACGAGGCAGGTCAGTGGGTTGTGTCTTAGACACCTTCCGGCTTGCAGATCCCATGGGGAAGCAGAAACCCCAGAGGGGTCTGACCACAGCACGTAGCTGTCCGGCTGGTTTCTGAACAACTGCCAGACAGCAAAGATCAGATCTCAGAAGACAACCACATGCTCCTCTGTCATCATTGCCCAGAGGGCTAGCTGACACTTCCCCCTACCTCAGCATCCCCGGGGAGCAGGGCAGTGGGCTGCGGTGTCAGTCCCACGGGGCATTTCTAGCTGCAGCAGGCTCTCAAGGGGGTCAAGTTGAGCATATGAGCCCTTCCGGTGGGGGGGGGGGGGTAGACCCCTGGCTCTGGCCCCCAGTGTCACCTGGCGCTGAGCAGGAAGGGCACTTTCTCTCTGGAGAGGCAGACAGATAGATGAGAATCAGGTTCTCAGTTCTGCCCGAAACAAGCTGTGTGACCTCAGGCCAGTTGCTTAACTTCTCTGAATATGCTTCTGCATTCCCACCATGTCAATGATACCTAGCCATCCGCCCGGAATTGTGAAAGGTCTCAGGAGAACCCATGCAAAACACCATCTGGGCACAGCACACGGGCAATAAACACAAGCTATTGCTTATGGGATTTACATGAGTGTTTGACTCTAAGCCCCAGGAGGGCAGCCTCTCACTGTTTCTATGAAGTACCGTTCTGGGCATCACACGCAGCATTACTGGAATACCCTGCATCACTGACACACACCTGCTGATGTGTGTGTCAGGGGTGCCCAGGGGTCTCCGGGAAAGGCCCGCGAGAGGCTCCTGCTGACACAACAGCAGCCTCAGCCTCACCACCCAAGAGCGATAGGAAATGCCAACATCCCCCCAGGACCACTTCCCTCATGCCTCCCCAAATTAGCACCGGTGGGGGGGTCATTTTTAGAGCTAAAAGAAAGGCCAGGAACTCCAACCTGGCGGTAAGTCCTCAGGCCAGCCACCAGCATCGTAAGGATGAAAGAGGTGATGGTCCCCACTGAGCAGAGTCACCTGTGGGAACATCAGGGGAATGTGGGGACCCCCTCCAACCCCGACGTGGGTTTTCAGGGTGGGACCTGGGGGTATGCAAGGGGCCATCTCCATCTGCCACCTGTGGCTCTCACAGGCTGTGGCCGCCTCCCATCTCAACTGGAGATGAATTGTGTTAACAACCCGTGTGGGTGTGTGTGTGCACACGTGCGTGTGCCCTAAAACTGAGCTCTCTCCCACGCTTTGTCACACAGGATGGAGAGACCCCTCAGACAGCAAGTCCTAGGGAGAAAAGCACAGTCCGGTGGCCAGCTCTAGAAAGGAAACAGCTCTCTCACCGGGTCTATCAGAAAGTCCCTCCCCAAAGACACCTGGCCCAGCAGAAAGTAAATAACGTCACCCTGGCCGAGTCGGGTCCCCACGTTTGCCATGTGCCTGCCTTCTCTCTTGCCTTCCAGCGGGCAGCAGCCCTTCATCGCCACCGTCATCCTTGCCACGGCTGGGCCTGAAGGCACGCATGCTCCCTCCACCAGAGACACTGCTTCAAGTGATACCCACTGGCACTCAGGTGTCACCGCAGGCACTGCCCTGGGGGGCCAGCCCCTGAGAGTCAAATGAAAGGACCTTTTCTTCTTTGAAGGGTCTGAAGGGTCGATGTTTCTGGACTTACTGGATAAGAAAACCACAGCAGCAAGGACGCAAGAGGCACGTAGGCAGGGGAGCCCCAGAAGGCACCCCAGGCCTTTCATCCTGCCCTGGAAGGCTTGCTCTGCCGCCCTGCTTCTCCCCACCTGCCCCCTGCGCTCCCCCACCCCACCCCTGCCTGCCTTCTGGAGTGATGCTCCGTCTCCCAGCATCGCCCCTACCTGATGCCTTGGGTCACACCATCTGGCTCCGGTGCTCTTTCCACCTGCAGGGCTGAGGATTCCCCACCTACTCAAGTGCATGTTCACACACACACACACACACACACACACGCATCCTCAAAGGTTTGCTCTTCCTTAGTGGAAACGAGATACGGCGGAGACGTTTTTCATGTCTTATGACCACAAACGTGCATATCCACTACCGAATACGCTGCTCCTTTCTTTATTCAAAGCTCCAGGGTGGTTTCTTGTGGAGTTTCAGAAACAGGAAGTGGATCCCATGACTTCTGGAGGAAGAAACCCGCAAAGCTCCAAACCCGAGGTCCTTGGCAAGGGGTGGGATGAGCCGCCATCTGACTGGCTGCCTGCCACGCCGGAGCACACGGGGAAGGGGCATTAGAGGAGAGTGGTGTTGGGGAGGCGGCAGGAGGGGGGGCACAGCCACCAGGCAAAAGGTGTCAGGGTCGAGCTCGGAGGCTCCAGGGCCTGGCATCTGGGGGACTGTGGGCACAGCGACAATGGCCTGTCTGGGTGTCAGGTCCCCACCACAGGGACCATGATAACATGTACGTTGTTGGGGTCTTGTGAGGATTAACATAGCATGTGGCTCATGGGAGGCATCTGGTAACTACCAGCTTTTTTTTTTTTTTTTTTTTTTAACTACCAGCTTTTAAGAAGGGATTCTCCAGGGGCGCCCAGGTGGCTCAGTGGTTGAGCGTCTGCCTTCAGCTCAGGATATGATCCCAGGGTCCTGGGATCGAGTCCTGCATCGGGCTCCCTGCATGGAGCCTGCATCTCCCTCTGCCTGTGTCTCTGCCTCTCTCTCTGGGTCTCTCATGCATAAATAAATAAAATCTTTGAAAAAAAAAAAAGAAAGCGCTCTCCATTACTTCAGCTGTCCTCACATCAAACCTATGGATTGGTCGATGTTTCTGGACTTTCTAGATAAGAAAACCAAAGCCAAGAGGGTTGTGGGATTTCTCCCTGCCCCCGGAACACAAAGCTAGAGATGGGCCAAGCTGGGGTGTGAGTTCTGGTCAGTGTGGCTACGGGATGCTGTGCCCCCACCACCCCCATCACCCTGTCCTGCTCCAGGGCCACTGCAGGCACAGAGGACCTCAGTGTCATCCGGGCTATCACAGCTCTGATGACCACAGTGCTCTGTTTCCTCTATCCCTGTCCCCTGCGGTTTCTTCCCTGCGTCCTGAGAAACCACAGGACCCATCGTGCCTCCAGGGGCAGCCAGGCAGGGTGGCATAGAGGAGTAGGAGCAGGGGGAAAACAAAAAGAAAGAAAGAAAAAGAAAAGAGAGAGAGAGAAGACAAAATGAAATTTCACTTCTCCTGGAGCTAAGTGCCCCGCTGCCCTCAAAGCAGGGAACCAAGGGGTGCCAGCTCCAGCCTTTTCCTGCCCCTGCGCTTTGCTGCTGCTCTAGGTGGGGCACACAGGCCGGTCAGCTCGGGCAGCCTTGCTGCTGCCCCCGCCTGGGAGAGGAAGCCCGACCTGGGACAAGCAGCCCGACACCCCCTGCGACACACACACACACACACACACACACGCACGCATGCATGCACAGGCACGCACACATGGGCCTCCTGCCTCTGCCCAGGATCTTCCAAAGGGACAAGGGCCTGAATCGGTGACCCCTGAGCCCCGCCCCTCGGTCCCCAGACCCGGGCAGCCTGGAGAAGCTGTGGCTACACACCAGACCCCGGAGGTTCTGCGAGGCAAGCTCAAAGCCCGGAGGCCTGGTCACCCCGCTCCGGGGGCTCTAAGAGCTGCTGAGTTAAGTGGGGGCAGCTCGCTTTGCAAGTCGAAACGGGGCAAGTCGGGCCTTCACCACGTGCCACATCTCCCCAGCTCTGCCCCCCGGAAGCCACACTTCCATCACCCTCTTCCAACCGTCTGAATCACGGCTTCAGGGAGATCTTCTCGCACAGACACCTAGCTGAGAGCCGTCTGCACAGAAAAGCTTCAAAAGTCGACCTGCTTGAGTTCAGCTTTCAAAAAAAGCCAGCTTGCCAAGGGGGGAAATAAAAAAAAATAATTAAAAAAAATTTAAAAATGTACTTGATGTATTACATTAAAAAGCAGACAACCAAACCCGGGAATCAATGGATCCAGTTTGGGGGATTAGGGAAGGCAGATCCGTGCGATTGACAATATAGCTGAGAATAAGATACTGAAATAGAAGTCCGTTCGGGGTGAAAAATCATGAAAGCTTTCTATTTCTTCCTCCGTGTTTTTCACGATTTTATAAAAGCGCCACTGCAGCATGTTTGGAGTCAGATAAAAAGTCCTCTTTTAAAAAGCTTCCTTTCTTCTTAATTTTTTCGCTTTGCATTCCACGCTAGACAGCTCGCTTGAACTTTATATTCAAACACCTTTCTCTCCCAAGCACCAGCCCTAAGAAGGACTTTTTTTTTTTTTTTCTCCTTCCTTGGAGCAAAATCAGAGCCACAGAAAAGCTTGAAAGGAGGAAATAGGCCAGCCCGGCCATTTCTTCCTTCCATTCCTCCACCCCAAATCAGAGCAGAGATTAAATGAAATTATAGTTCTTGAGCAGGCCCCGGGGCTTGGGGCAAGGGACCCGGTGAAGAGCTATTAGTGAGACCGCAGAAACGTGGTGCAAGGAGGCAGGTAAACAAAACAAGAAAAAAAAGAAACATGGTTTAAGGAGAATAAAAAGTCCGGGGTGAGCTGGGTCGTCTCTGCCAGGCCGGGGCCTGGGCCAGGGCACCGAGGCCGGGGCTTCTTGCCTCGCGGGGTGGGAGCGGGTGGTGCTGGGCCAGGCCCGGGTCCACGCCGGGAGCCCGCAGAGCCACCGGCCCCGCCGCCCGCCGCCCGGTGGAGCCACAGCTCCATCAAGCGGCCTCCCGGGGAATGGCCACACGGGGGCCCGGAAAGAGGTCCCCGACGGGCCCTGGGGGAGGGTCTGGAGCGCGGTGGCCTGGGCCTGCCAAGCTGTCACTCCAGGCCCCGCAGGCAGGAGCCCGCAGACGGACACCAGCTGTCGGGGTGCGCTCCACACCCGGGGCCGGCCAGGAACCGGCTGCCCTGAGGATGCTCGGGGGCTGCGTCTGCAATCGCAGACCTACCCTCTCCTCCAGAAACTGGCTCCAAGTGACAAAGGATTGTTTCCCCCAGAGCGGCGGGGCCAGAGGAAAGGGGGAGATCTGATGGGCAGCAGGGCTGCCGGTCACACCCCTGGGGGTGGCGCAGAGGCACACAACCGCAGTGAGGAGGGACGTGGCCTCGGGCCTGTGCGACGGGCCACTTGGTACATGTGATCCCAGAAGTGGGCTTGGGTGGTCGCCCACCACCCTGCAAGGGCCACATGTCTCCTGCGAAACAGTGTGTGCCTCCCAGGACAGGATCTGACGCTCCCAAACAAATCATGGGGGAACACAAGAGGCCCTCCATCCACGGACCACAGCAGGACCCCAACACAGGAAAATTACAAATCCTGAGAACACCAACCAGGGAAACACATTTTTTTTTTTAAAAAAAAGATTGATTGATTGATTGATGAGAGAGAGAGAGAGAGAGAAAGAGGCAGAGACACAGGCGGAGGGAGAAGTAAGCTGTATGCTGGGAGCCCGACTCAGGACTCGATCCCGGGACTCCAGGATCACACCCTGGGCCAAAGGCAGTCGCTAAACCGCTGAGCCACCCAGGGATCCCCCAGGAAATACATTTTAACAAGAATATTCTATAACAGGAAATCAGAGCAAAGGCACGGAGTGTTTGCTACGTGCGAATGATGGCGCTAATTCCGTTATACACATTATCTTATTAAACCTTGCAAACCGCCCGAGGGGATGAGCACGTTCGTGATTTTTGTTTTACAGAAAAGGAAGCACGCAGAGGTTCAATGACTTGCCCAAGGTCTGCGGCGGGTGAGTGGCAAAGCCTCGCTCGCCTGGATCTCAGAGGCCAGAGCCCCCCACTCCCTTGCTTATTGCCTCCTGAACCCCCTCTTTCCACCCAGCCCCCGTCTCCCAGGGGTGGATTCAGGTTTTGTGGGACCTGAAGCTTGTACCGTGTTCTGGAGGGCGGGGCAGTGCCTTTAAGAGAAATAATGAGGTTTAAAATACACATGAGACGAGAGACACATAGTTCGGTGCAGGGCGTAGAGGGCCCAAGCAGGTGAGGGGCTGCTGCTTCACCACCTCCAGGGTAGGTCCCCCTCTGCTCCCCCCACCTCCCCTGCAACTCTGCATCCCCGCCTCCCAGCCACTGCTCTGGCTTCTGCGATCCACCGCCACGCCCCACCTGTCCCTCAAAGCGCTTTGACTCGAGGTGGCCAATGACACCCCAACTGCCAAGTCGAGGAGTGCTCTGCCGCCCCTCCCCCTGGAAGAACTGTACCCCTGGCCTTTCCCCTCCTACACACCCCCTTCTCCTCCAGCATCCTGGACACTACATTCTGGTTTCCCTCTCAACGTCGCCCACTGTTTCTCTACGTTCCTCCCTGGTGGAGCTCCTGTCACCTGCTCCTTCCACACCAGGTGAGCCTGACAGAGGAAAGAGCACAAGCTCTGAGAGAGCCAGACCCAGGAGGCTTTGACCCCCTCGTCCCCACGTAGGAGCTGTGTGGCCATCAGCAAGTCGGTCACCCTCTCTGAGCCCATTTTCTGCTCTGTATAATTGGGATGAAACGCCGTAAGTTATTTAAAAGATCAGATGACATCATATATGCAGAGTGCTTAGTAGGATGGCCGGGCTCCATGGTCACTGAGAGCCAGTGTCACCCCGAGGGCCAGTCCCTCTCTCTGTCCAAGGAGCTAGATGACCAGTTCCAGGGCCTGCAGAGTCGCCTCATCCATGATCCCCCTGAGGACCTCGTCTTGCTGGGAGTGCTCGCGCCACCGCCCTCAAGCCTGTGGCCTCCTCCTACAGATTTTTGAATGGCACAGGTGTCACTGCGTGGAGACAAGAAGTCTAGGCTCCATCCTGGACCCACCTTCCACTGCACCCACAATGTCCCTGGCATTCATCAACCGTCCGAAGATGTCCCCCATCAGCCGCGCCCTCCTCTCTGGTGGGTGCCCAGGTCCTCCTGGTCTTGCCCAGACCTCTGCACAGCCTCCTACGTGATCCGCATTCCCACGGCCCCCGCTCTGCACCGCCCCCAACCCACCTGCCTCCCCAGGAGGGCGAGCTTCCTCAAACACATTTCAGATCATGCTGTTTCTCTACTTGAGTGAGATGCACTGTCTTCCCTCCTCCACCAGGGTAAGGGCCAACCCAGCCACAAAGCCCAGGATTATCGGACTCCTGTCGTCCCTGTGCCTGCCTCATTGCCCCCCAAGGTCCCCTGCACGGCGACGATTCCCTCAGACATCCCAAACTGTCTGCATTTCCCAAACATGGCACCATGTGCCTCTCCGCTCTGTGCCTGTGCACACTCGATTCCACCGCCTGGAAGGCTCACCCCTTTTCTCTGCCAACTACCGTCGGAGCCCGGTGCAAATGTCACTGCCTCCTGGAAGCCCTCCAGGATGCCTCCTCAAAAAACTAGACCAACTCCCTCTGTATCCTGCGCATGCCCCAATCACAGCACTATTCGAAACCTACAACATTAGTATTTATTTCCTGCTTCCCGGGCTACACGGTGAGCTTTCTGAGAGCAGTGAGATCTTGAAAGGCAAGAGAATGCAGTGGTCAGAAGGGTGAGTTCTGGAACCAGACACCCTGGGGACAAATTACAGCACCTCTCAGTGCCTCTGCTCTGTCATCTGTATCATGGGATAAGGGTGGGTCCCCCTCAGAGTAGGGGTGGGGGATAAACTGGCGTAGGAAGACCTCACATAGGCCAGCAGTGAACAGGAACAGCAGACCATGAGCCCCACACGTCATTTAAAATGTTCTAGCAGCCACTTTAAAGGGCTCAAAAGAGGGACGGCCTGGGTGGCTCAGTCAGTTGAGTGTCTGCCTTTGGCTCAGGTCATGACCATGTCCTGGGATGGACCTGGTGTAGGGCTCCCTGCTCGGCGGGGAGCCTGCTTCTCCATCTCTCTCTGCTCCTTTCCCCCCAATTCGTGCTCGCTCACTCTCTCTCGCCCACTCCCTCTCTCTCAAATAAATAAATAAAGCCTCAAAATAAAAAAGAAAAAGCTCAAAAGCAGCAGCCAAGGTTAATTTTAATAATGTTCATTTAACCCAGATATAATGGTATCTCACATCTTATCACCTCAATATGAAATCTATTTTAAAAAATATTCATGGGCTACGATGCTCTTTTTTTCATGTGACTCTGAAATCCAGCGTGCATTTTTGCACTGAGACCACCTCTCGATTTGCATGTGCAGCTCCTGCCTGCTGCCCTGGGCTGCGTGCTCCGGGTGGCTACCCTGGGAAAGGATGCTGGTAGCCTGTGCCTGGTCTCCCCCAGACTGCACACACACCCGTTTCCCTTGGCTGGTTTTGCTTTTTCTCCTTTCACTGAAATCATGCGTAGCTGTGAGTGCAGCTCTATGGTGAGTCCTGCGAGTTCCAGTGAACCACTGGGAAGGGGGTGAGGGGTGCCCGGGTGGCTCAGTCGGTTAAGCGGCTGCCTGCAGCTCAGGGCATGATCCCAGGGTCCTGGAATCGAGCCCTGCATTGGGCTTCCTGCTCAGTGGGGAGCCTGCTTCTCCCTCTCCCTCAACTCATGTTCCTGCTTGCTCTGTCTCTGTCTCTCAAATAAAATCTTAAAAAAAAAAAGAAGGAAGGAAGGAAGGAAGGAAGGAAGGAAGGAAGGAAGGAAGGAAGAAAGAAAGAAAGAAAGAAAGAAAGAAAGAAAGAAAGAAAGAAAGAAAGAAAGAAAGAAAGACAAGGGAAAGGGAAGGGAAAGGGAAAGGGAGAGGGAGAGGGAGAGGGAGAGGGAGAGGGAGAGGGAGAGGGAAGGGAAGGGAGAAGGGAAGGGAGAAGGGAAGGGAAGGGGGAAAGGAAGGGAAGGGGGAAGGGAAGAGGGAAGGGAAGGGAGAAGGGAAGGGAAGGGAGAAGGGAAGGGAGAAGGGAAGGGAGAAGGGAAGGGGAAGGGAAGGGAGAAAGGAAGGGAAGGGAAGGGAGAAGGGAAGGGAGAAGGGAAGGGGAAGGGAAGGGGGAAGGGAAGGGGGAAGGGAAGGGAAGGGGGAAGGGAAGGGGGAAGGGAAGGGGAAACCAGAGGTGGTCTAGGGGTCCTGGACTCAGCTCCCCTGCCAATGTCCGGGTACCATGTTCACCAGGCAACCATCCAACCCCCAGTGCAGCGTCCCAGGGACCCTGACTTTGGGGGAGAATCTGTACAAGGGAGTCTCCCCCTTTTAAGTGAATAGGCAAGAATCCTTCTCTCTTCCTTGGTCACTGCAGATTTAGATAGTTTTCCTTGCGTGTCCAGAGTCCAAGCAGCCTACAAGTGTGTGCAACGTGAAACACAGAGCATAATTCAACGGTCGTGGCAAAGTCACTTGCAACACTCACTCACTCAGTACCTCCTAAACGCCAAGCACACGAGTCCCTTCCTTCATCAAAAAACAGACAACTGGCTGATACGGTGTTCAGCTCTTAAAATTGCCTTATCTTCTACGATGTAGTAATAGAGTTGCTGCGTCATAGGGACCTTCCACGAGTTCCTCCGCGAGGACCAACCCTAAGGCCATGTGTACCTTCTCTGGGTATTCTCGAATTTGACAGTTCTAGACTTTCAGGGCCGGGGCCACCTCAAAGGCTAGCATGCACTTACGGGGCTGCATTCTGACGCTGGTACACACACTTCTGGCTCTCAGGGCCATCTCTGTCATTTAAAAAAATTATTTTAAAAAAACATTTTAATTGTATCTTATCACTGTGTTGGTTACATAAAGGTAATCCAGGTTGGCTGCATTACTACATATAATGTGCTATATTCACTTTTCCTCTGATTTTGAAAGAAACTGAAATATTTTTGTGGCCCTTGTAAAGTATCATGAGCCCTGAGCACCAGGCCTCCTGCACCTACGGGATGCACTGGCCTGCCCAGGTAAGGCCCTTCCCGGGTGGGGGACCCTCAGGTTGTCATCTGTGAGTCAGGTTTTTACAGATGGAAAAATGTACGTATTTCAACCTGCGTCCTCTTGCTTTCCCACCACACGGGAAGCCACAATCCTACCGACGTCCTGTGAGTCATACAGGAGCCCCGTGAGGCCACGACCCAGTCCTTCATGCCAATACACTCAGGTGAGGCAGCGGGGGGTCACATCCCCCCATCCCTGAAGCCTGCAGGTGGACTCCTCACATTTGGGTTTTTCACGAGGATGGCATTTCCGTGCCGGTCTGCAAAACCAGTCGGTCCCTCCTGCCTCTGTGCGCTCCCCAGGGCTGATGCAGAGCGGAACCGCAACGCACACCATCGGGTGCAATAATCCAATTAAATATCTGCCTCCCCCACCAGCACGAGCTGAGCATGAGACACGATTTCACTTTTATTCATCTCTGCTTCCCAAGGCCCAGCCCACCATTCAGGAAGGAAATGAAATATTTACTACGTATTGATTATAAATGCTCTCTAATTACCTTTCTATGTGAAGATGTGATAAGTGAACAGAAAAGTTTTTAGCATTACGGTGCCATCAGCCAAAATGCCTATCATTTCTCTCCAAGACACACACGGCAGTCTATTTTACACCCGAGGTCTCTCAGTACATCCTGTCCAAAATACGTTTATTACGTGGCAAACGCTAATTACTCTTATTTTAAAGCATGCAAAAGGAGAGCATTTACTGTCTACTAGCTGTGCGGGATTCCGTGAACGCAGGTGCCAAGAACGCAGCCCCGAGGCTGTGGCTTCCATGGTGCTGCTCCTTCTCTCACGCTCTCTCCTGCTCCCTTAGCCAGCTGCCACAGTGTGACCAGACCTATTCAGAGGCCCGTGTGACAAGGACCCAAGGCCCTCCCTCTAACAGCTCATAACGAACCAAATCTGGCCAACAACCTTCGAGTGAGCTGGGGAGTAGATCCCTCCCCACTTGAGCCTTCGGATGGCTGCAGCCCCGGTCACTACCCTGACTGCAACCTCCGGAGTCACCCTGGGTCAGAGGACACAGCTGCACCACACCCAGATTCCTGCCCCATAGACACCTGAGAGGACACATGTTGTTTCGAGCTGCAAAGTCTGGGGTGACTTGTTACTCAGCCGTGAGGTTACGAATATAAGTAAGTACTGCGAACAGTGCCTGGCACATATGAGCCACTTGGATATTTGCTGAGTGAGTAAAGAGAAAGAAAATTAGATGCGAAGGTGATGACTTATGACCTCGACTCTCTTTTAGAGGAAGGTGGTTAACAATTGTAGAAATACGGAACTCTGCACCAGATCTGGACAACCCCCAACATGACGGCCAGCCTGCCCGGTTGCTACTGTCCTGGTTACGGTTTCACACTGCTGCGTGGCGACAGCAGCATCTGCCCAATTCCCTCACCTCTCCTCATCCCCAACCCACCCTCACAGACCGGGTGCTGGTTTATCTTCCCCAAAACCCCTTGTCCAAAGCCTTCCCGGTGCCTCCCAATACCAGCATCATCAAGGCAAAACTGTCACTCAGCAAGGAAGCCCCTCCCAATGCTGCCCTCACCGCCCTCCTCCCCGCACTGCCCAGCAGTGTCTAAAGCGTAAAATTCTACATTGTGCACCAATTCTTCTGCCACAACCTACTGTATACAATTGAATAAGTTATAAGTCTACTATATACTCACGGAGCCCACTTAACCATGGAAATCTGACTCTTTTCCTTGGGCTGGCAAGCTCACTCCCACTCCCACTCCCACACTGACCCTCACCCTTCGGTCCATAAAGTTAAGCAGGGCAGCTGCGCCTGACACTCCTCCCAGCTAGTGATCGTCCCTCTGCTCTTTGCAATCTGGCTCCCTTGCTCAGAATGGCCTAAATGAACATATTTTTATGGGCCCCTAGCCCAGGACACCCTCTAAACTGCTCTCCACCTCCTCATTTAAGTCTTTCCTGCTGGAAGAACAAATTCCTTGGTGAGGCCTGAGAGGCGACACCACATCACCTTGGTCAGTACTGGCCCTTCCACTGTTAGCCAAACCCTAGCAGGACCTTCCCTTACACTGCTTGCCCTAAACACCTTCCCGATCACCTCAACCCTAGGCCTCCAGTGTCGCCCCTAGATAAGTAGTCTTGGGGGATGCCTAGAGGACCATCCCTAACATCCATGTCCCTAACCCCACTGCACACGCAAAGGTCCCCGTTGAAATACACCAGCAGGCTGTGACTTGATTTCCCCTCCCATCAACCCCATAGAAGCTCCATACCTATTGGCTCCTCCTTCATCTCCCCACTGAGAGAGGTCAGCCCCTTCTCTCCAGCAAATTCCTAGTGCGTTTTACATGACATGTCTGTGACTATGTCGGCTTTAGACCAACCATCCCATAAGCTCCTGGGGAGCTTGGAATCCCTTTCCAACTCCTAAAGCCCCTGCCTCATCCAGTTCTTCCCTCACCCCCTCAGATCCACCTAACAGCATTTCCTCCTTTCACACTCACCTGCACGTGTGGGGGTGCACACGCACACACATGCACACCTATGCACACAGGCCCCACGCTGTCTCTTTCCCACAACTTATGAGCCAATCAAGAAGGACATTAGCATATGCCCATGTGTGTTTAGTAGAAGGGAGATTTTAGCTACAGGAAAATAACAGGGCTCGGGGTGGGGGGAAACACCTCTGTGTAAGTGACCCAAGAGATGGTCACAGGAGGTACCTCCCAAGAACCTTGAAAACAATCAAGAAGAAATGTTTCTGGTGAAGTCAAACTCATTAAATCAGCAGATGAAGAGAAAAGACAGTCCTCTCGATGAGTGGGATTACGACACCTGGGGGGTCACACGGATGCATCTAAAGAAGGCACCACGTGGAAGCGGTGGCCTTCAGACCACAAATCAGACACACGCAATCACACATATATGCACACAGCCCACACATGCACACGTCTACACAGCCGCAAGTATGCACACACATATACCTGCACCCATACAAACTCACACATGCATGCACCCGTCCCCATACTTGTGAACACGCCCCACATGCATGCAGGCTGGCGCACGTGTGCACACCTGCATGCTCAAGCACTCATACTCAAAGCACATGCCTACACATTCGCACATGTGCACGCACACACTCATATACCTGCACTCATGCACATATACTCATGCCACATATACAGGGACACACCCATGTACACACTTCAATGCGTATGCCTGTACATCCCCTGCACACATGCAATCACAAAAACACACCTGTGCACACGTGTACTCGTGCTCTACATACACACACACACACACACACACACAGCTGCTCTCTGCACACATCCCCACCCTTACACACACTCACCCCTGGTTCAAAGAGTTGACTGAGGCAGTGCCTGGCCAGCTCCACCCAATAACAATGAGGCGGACTCCTGGACAGAGGGTCAGGGAGAAGGACAAGGGGAAGGGGGAGAGGTGGCCCACACTTATCCGAGGTCAGCAGCCCCCGCAAGTTGCCACTGTGGGTACCATGGAAACTGTTCAGGCTGAAATGTGATAAATGAGTGACGGTCCAGATCCAGTCCTACCGCGGTTCGACTGTGACGGTGCAGGGGCCCCCGAGCAGTCTGACCTATTGGCCCTCTGCCTTTGCGGGTGACAGAGCTGCAGCAGGGCGGTCACCCACCTAGAGGTACACTCGGTCGGAGCAGCACCAGGATTTCTGTGCAGGAGCAGGGCCCATGCCCTGCAGCCTCCCCCAAATGACATGGCCAAAGCCCTCAACCACTGCAGGGGCCCCGCGTCGCCTGCCACCAACAGACCCCCATACAAAACCTATTTCTCATTTTACCAAACAACCCCACAAGTCCAAATCCAGGTGGTAATTATCCATATACATTATCGTGAGTTTTTTAAAAATACGGCACTAAAAGAAATGCTAAAGCGTATTCACCCAAAATCCTAAAACCAGAGCTGGGGTTACTCTCTAAGCTTGGAAAGAGTTAATCCATGATCAAGACAAGGAAAAATGCGTTTCAAGAGGCATTCATGAGCCCATACTGGTCTAAAAATAAACAACCCAACAGATATAATAATGGGAGGGGGAGGACAAAATTCTCTTAGAGAAGATTTCCAAACAATATATGCAGGTACTTCCCCCTCCAGGAAACGAGCTGGCTTCCCCTCCTGCGGAGCGTGGGCTGAACGTGGGGACTCTCCTCTCATGGACAGAGTGTGGGAGGGAAAAAGAGCAAAAGTGCAGTGGAGGCACCTGGCCGAGCCGCCTTATCGAGTGATGAACGTCAGTGTCTCCAGGGAGAAATCACACTGATATCACGTACCCCTGATGGGAGGCAAGGAGAACACTGCACCTCTGTGCTACTCTGCCCCAGACCAGTCTATTGTTAAAAAAAAAAAAAAAAAAAAAGAAAAAAAAAACGGTTGAGCCAAAATTGAAGGACATTCTTCAAAACGCATGACCGGCACTGTCCAGAATCGTCAAGGTCATTCGAAACTGCCCAGACCGGAGAAGGCTAAATGCAGTGTGGGATTCCAGACTGGATCCTCCCCCAGAAAAGGGTTATTGGGGCAGCCTGGGTGGCTCAGCGGTTTGGTGTTGCCTGTAGCCCAGGGCCTGATCCTGGAGACCCGGGATCGAGTCCCACGTCGGGCTCCCTGCATGGAGCCTGCTTCTCCCTCTGTCTGTGTCTCTCATGAATAAATAAATAAAATCTTTAAAAAAAAAAAAAAGAAAGAAAGAAAAGAAAAGGATTATCGGTGAAGAAACGAAGGAAATGCAGATCAAGTCTGTAGTTCAGGTGCTGGCACTGCACGGATGTTAGTCTCTTAGTTTGAGGACTACCCCAGGGTTACGGAAGATGTTACGAGAACTCTCTGTACTAACTTTTCAAATTCCCCGGGAAACCCAGAATCATTACAGGACGATTAAAAAGTTTATTTTAAACACTCTACTTGATCCGACAGGTGGATAACTGGCCCAAACCATTATCCACCCTACTCCCCACCCCAGGAATGATACAGTAGGATGGGGTCAGCAAGCTGTATACGCACAGCTTCACTGGCCCCAGGTCCACGGGCCATCACGAAAGGCAGTTGAACAGCTACTGTGTGCCAGGCAGTTTATTTCCTCTAATTCCCAAACCACGTCGAGCACCAGTTTGCCTATAAATGGGAACCGGGCGGTGGGGGAAAGTTAAGGAACCTGACCTCCAGGTCACAGGGCGCTCAGGGGTGCCTCGGATCCAGGGCTGGCCCTGAAGCACCGGCTGTCTTCCGTGAGCCTCCTGGCCCCTTTCAAGACCGGAACCATAGAAGACCGCCCCCTCGCCCTATCAGAGCCCTTGGGGTCCTCTTGTAAGAGATGAGCCCCCCCCTGGAAGGGGTCCCAGTCAGACAAGTTCCTCCCTGTCCCAAACATCCCGGTTATTTCAAGAGCCGATACAGCACAGGACCACTAGGTGGCGACAGACCCCACCCATGTCAAGGAGAGGTGCACAGGTGAGGACAGAGGCCACCCCTAGCTCGGACTCTCTTCTTTGCCTGAGACTTCCCAAGAGCCAAGCTTCTTATAGGCCACTCAGTGCACCCCCCTCACCCCTGAGATGACCTGTAGGCTCACCCTTCAGAGCCAGGGCTAGCAGAGCTCATCTCGACAAGCGTGCTAACCATCCCCACTGTGGGGAGCAGAGCTCCTGGCCCCCATCTTTTAAACCTCAGAGCTCCAAAAGCAAACAAACAAACAAACAAAAAACAAAAAACAACCAAACAAAAAAACCTCAGAGCTCCAGACAGACAACCCGACAGCCTGGGCTTGAACCTCAGCTCGGCCACTCCCTATATGCATGACCCCGGGGTCCCTGGCTTAGCAGAGGGCCTGGCCTTCCTCATCCAGCTCCTGGATCTAGTGATGCACAGCAACTATTAAGTAAGTTAACAGGTGTGGGGAGCCTGGGTGGTGCAGTCGGGGAAGCATCTGACTCTTGGCTTCGGCTCAGGTCATGACCTCAGGGTCGTGAGATCGAGCCCCATGTTGGGTTCTGTGCTCAGTGGAGAGTCTGTTTGGAATTTCTCTCCCTCTCACTCTGCCCCTCCTGCTTGTGTGCTGTCTCTCTCTCCCAGATAAATAAATCTTTAAAAAAAAATAAGTTAACAGGTGAAAGTCATTTAAACCAGTGCTTCAGAAATGGTCTGCCAATTTTTGGTGGTGGTTTCTCCCTCTCGACGGGGTATGCCTACCCACCCCCCTGAACCCCCAACCCCTATTCCGTTATATGGAGAGGATATGATCTTACTGTGGTAACCATGGAAGGAGCCCTAATGGACACCTGCCCTGGTGTGTATCCAGTTCCAAGAACTGAGGACTCTGTTTGTGGGAGATTATCTTGACCTCTAACCAGTTTCAAAGAACCCACATGGCGGACCATCCCCTTATGCAGGGAGGTCATTGGGCAGCCTGCATCGTGAGGAAGACACCAGGAGTCTGCATGGCAAACTTGCTTTACTGAGATGTGGGGTTTCATTTCCGTTTCTGAAAAGGTCAAGGTGAATGTTTAGGAACAACAGCTTTAAAGCTTTTTCTAGGCTCTGGGGGCACTGGGGTGGCTCAGTAGGTTGGGCATCCGCCTTCAGCTCGGGTCACGATCCCAGGGCCTGGGATCGAGCCCTGCATCGGGCTCCCTGCTCAGTGGGGAGTCTGCTTCTCCCTCTCCCTCTCCCCCTCCCCTTGCTCTTTCTCAAATAAATAAGGCTTTTTAAAAAATAAATTAATTAAATGAAATAAAATTTTTTTTTCTAGGCTAAAATACGACAGCCTGTAGCCAAACCTTGGCCCTCGAGCTTGTAACTCCTGTTACTCGCGTGTGCAACAGCTTTCTGGTGACCGTCAAGCTGCAGCACAGCAGAGACAAGGCCTCCCATTCTCGTGAGTCCCTCCATCTTCACATGAAGGTGGCAGCCCCATCTCAGCAGGGCCCTCCGCTTTAACACCCGCATGGAAGAGCCACCCTCCTGGGCCTGACAGCGCAGAGCTTTAAAAGCTTGTGCCAGCGAGTAGTCACCAAAAAGCTCTGCTGCCTGCAAGCATTCATGGAAAGATGTGGATTGACCTGTTCCCAGTGGGATCCCTAGACGGGCAGCATGAGCATCGCAGGAGCTTATTAGAAATGCAGATCCCCGGGCCCCACCCAAGAACTACCGCATCAGAAACTCTGGGGGCATAAAAAAAAAAAAAAAAAAAAAGGAAACTCTGGGGGCAGAAGAGGGATCTGTGTTCTAACAGCGCTCACATGGCCCAGATGCACTTAGGCTGGAGAACCACCACTCTGGATATTCAAGAGCATCCTTGGTTACACCGGGTTGGCCCTGCACCGTCCCGCCTTCCTCCGAGTCACAGACCTGCTCTCTGATGCTTACACCTCCGTGGAGAGATGTGACAGGAGATGAACCCAGACGTACCTTGAAGTTCCAAAGTCTCTGTAAGAATATGGTGTTTTGGGGGGTGGGGGGAGCCCAGAGGGCTGGGGCATCTCTACCAAAGCACGTAGACAATGTCATCTACCGAGAATTGACTGATCTAGAAAGCTCTAGACCACCATAGACCATATCCATGCCACATTTAAGGATTATAGCAGACCGTTTTATCCTAGCTTTGTTCGTGGTTTCATCTTATTTTTTTCTACCTTTATTTGCCTTACTTATAAAAATAAGGTTGCAAGCAAACTGCCTTACGTTCATTTGGCGACAAGGCCAAGCGTACTAAGCCTGTTGAACATTCTGCAAAGACCCACAACGTCTTTAAAGCACCGTCCAAGCCGGGGGAGAAAACGCAGTTTGGATTTTCAGGTCTTCAGCCCCAGCCTCCAGTTGGTACAATGTGGAGAAGCGCCTGCGATACTCTCGATACCCTCGTCTACGCACTAGAGGGCACCCTTGCCCTAGAGTCGGGCTGGCCGTCACCAGGCCCTGGGCAGGCTCCAGGGGCCGAAAAAGCGGTAAGAAAAAGACCCACTCCAGACCCCAGAACCATCTGAGCTGCAAGATGCTGCGAGATGCAGGCCCCTCTCAGCCTGGCTCAGTAAGCAGGGACCTGGGGACACCAGGAGCTGCAAACCCGGGCCACTCGCTCTGCATTTGTAGAGATGCCCACGCTTGCCGAGTGCTATGAGGATAAAAAAAGACGGTACCGCTGAACATCTGAGATCACATCACTTTACAGAACATTCTCCCCCCACACGCAGACATGCACAGGTGCTCACCACCTCGTGACAGCAGCCCCAGCCCCCTGGATGGCTAGTTCCATCACCCCACTTGCAGATGAGGAGTGTAAATCCCCAAAGTGCAAAGTGACTTGCACGACCTGATGTCTGGGCCCATTGCTGGCAGAGCCTGGGGAGGTGTCACCCGGCCAGGGTGGTTTTCATGTTAGCACAGCACCTCCCCAAAGGCAAACATGAGCCTGTTCTCAGGAGCGCCGGCCTCAGTGACCCGGAGCTGGGATAAACCTGGGGTGAGTGTGGCTGACGGAGCCCAGGGCGCGTCCCCAGGAGCCCTGGCCCATTGCACACAGCGGTGGGGGGAGTCACGGCTGGGAGGTCTGCAGCCCCTTTCTCTGCCTTGAGACTTCCCTCCGCTGTTAAGAACCTCATCAGGTTATGCTCCACATTATGTTACAACTGCTGCTGTATCTCACCCTATTACCAAGTGAGGTAGGAATGGGTGTGGGCCTCAGAGCATGTTGCCGGTGGGCCCCGAGGGACCTGCCTGCACCCCCCTCCCATCCCGGCATCACCCAGCAGGGTCCTGCCCCGGAGGAGTTTGGAAAATACAAGAAAGAGACAAGGCACCTGCCCCAAATCCCCAGAGGCCTCCCCGCCCAGAGGACAAGCGACCCCTCCGGGTGGTGTTCCTGCCCCAAGGCCAACGGTAGAGCGTGGCCTCCCTGCCACCCAGCCCGACACCCCCGGCACCCCTGACAGCGGTCCCTCCAGGCCAGAACTGCCCTCACACAAATGGCCCAACAAGGAACAGCCGCCAACTTGCACAGCCACTTCACATCAGGATCAAAAACATGGGCTAAATACACCAGCCCCAATTTTTCTCTGTACTTACCCCCTTTCTGTCCTGTCCTAATAAATATTTTATGTCAAAAGCAATCCCCAACAGGGTTTCTGGGCAGACAATGACAATGTGAGCCTTTCCTACATCCACAAGAAGGGGGAGTCTGTTGAAACCTATGTACGACCCCAAGGATACGTCCCCCCTTCATCACGAAAGCTGCCTCCGTTCCAGCCCCGGGTGTCTGTGAATTCCTGCCTGGTCCACACGGGCGGCCCAGCGCACGCTGCCTTCAGATTCCAGCTCCGTCGGCGAGGACACACCATCGTCCCTGCAAGGCGGCAGCCCTGCCTCTCCCTGTGTCCCCCGTGGTGTGTGAATCCAAATGCTGGGAGAAAGGGATCTGGAAATAAGCTTTGCTTTGCGTACATAACTATATTCTCTGCCCCAGGAGAACATCCACCCAGTGAGTGAGCCATGGCTCAGCAGGGCTCGTGCGTGGAGCCGTATGAGCATCCCTTCCCAGCCACCACCCTCGGTTTTCCCCCCTCGGTTGTCCCTCCCCGAGGACGAGAACTGGAGGGGGGGCAGGCTCCGTGGCTGAGCCCCCGGGGGGAGCTGTAACCACTCCTTGGGGGACCTTCATCTCGGGGCAAGAGGCCTGGTCATGGTAACTGAGGCCGGGGGCACAGAGGCAGGCCCCATGGTATTTTTAAGGGCCATGAAAATGTTTTAATTTATTTTAAAATCAGAAGAGATAAAAAAGAACACGAATTTCTAGGCTGAAGGAAATGTCTTACTATATAATGTCAATGTGGTTGTATGGAAACCAACACAGCTTTTGGTTCTGTTATACAGTTTTTTGTTTGTTTGTTTGTTTGCTTGCTTGCTTGCTTTGTTTTGTTTTTTTTAGGAAGGAAGAGGCCCATGAAGGCCAAAGCACCTCGGACAGTCTGCATGAGGCCGGGAGCAGCCCCGGAGGAAGGGACCTGTGTCCCCAAGCAGGATCCCTTAGGCACCCCTGCAAGTGGGCCCCAGGAAGCCCCCCTCTCCGTGGGAGCCCCTTCTCCGCCCTGAGGGTCGAGCTTCTGCACCCACCACCCCAGGACGTGGGTTCTACATAGCTCACGTAGTTTCCCTTTGCCAAGAGACTCTTGAAAAATTGGGGGAACTTTGCAAAGGGCCTCCTCCTCCAATTCTGGGTCCCAAACGCTTTCCTACGAGGCACAGAGGGCACAGAGGGCCGGCCAGGTGCAGAAAGCCGGGTAGATGAAACTCTGAGCCTTTCCCTGAAACAAATCCTATGGCCAAGCCCCAGGCGTACCCTCCTTTCCGTCTTTCTTATGATAATATTCACCTAACAAAACTCTCTAGGATTCAGCGGCACCGAGCCTGGCCACACTGTGGTGCTGCCCTCCCCACTCTCTGTTCTAGAACATTCTCACCCCACTGAAAGGAAACCCCGCCCCCATGAAGCAGTGGCGCCCTCACCCCCACCCTATTCCAGGCCCTGGCGATCCTTACCCCGTTTCCTGTCCCCTTCATAGCCGCAGAATCATACAATACGTGATCCTTTTGTTTCCAGCTCCTTTCACGGGCATAATGTTTTCAAGACTCAACTACCCTGTAGCATGTCAGGACTTCACTCTTTGTAGGGCTGAGGAACATTCTACTGTTCCCTTCCTTTTATTTTATTTTTTTCCCTCCCCTTTGTAGGCAGGAGAGCACTCAGATGGGAAAGCGAAACCCTCCGTGACGGACACCGTCCAAGCCCACTGGCAAGCCCTCAGCTTGGGACATAGGGACAGGGACACAGGTCCTGTCAGCCCCAGGACGGCGGCATGCACAAAATCAGACGCACGTACATGCACCGCAGGATCCTCCCCTCTGCTCCATTCTCCGGGGCCCAGGAGTCCAGGGCTGATTCAGCACTGACATCAGAGGATTCTAGAAGCAGCATGGCAAGCGGGGTCTCCAGGGTCTTGGCCATCAACCCATCTTACTGACCCTCTGGCAAACGCTGGGGCCTGGGCTTCCTGTTCCCCCTCCTCCATGAGGCCAGGGAGGACCAGCCTTGGGTCCTGGGAGAGGCAGACTCAGGAAGGGGGAGGCAGGAGGGAGCCGAAGGAAGGGGACGGCCTCCCCAGGAGCTGAGGGAGACCAGGGGATGGGCAAGCAGAGGACCCGGCCCTCCTGGGGCTCAGTGTGCAGTGCTGGGGGAGCAAGGGCAGCAACGAGGCTCCACGCTTTGAACACTGCGAGAGCTTTCCCCGCAAGTGAAGGAGGGTGAAGAGAGGGAGAGGGCACGGCCCCGCGACGGACAGCCCCCCAGGCCTCTCCGGCCACCGCGAAGGCCGCTTCCCGTTGACCAGGTCCCACCGCCGCCCCACCTCCCAACGGCGAGGGAGCAGGGGCCACAGCTCTGCTCCTCTTCCCAAACTCACCACAGTTTCAAAGCAACGGGGACAAGGGATCTCGAATTGTCAAGTCAGGAGACTCAAGTCACTGCAGATGCTCGTTATTAAAAAAAAAAAAAAAATGCACAAAAGTACAAAGATGTTCATGACAGCCTTGGGGTGAGAAATGGAAACCCAAAGACCCAGCACTGGGGACATGCTGAGGCAACAATGGTCCACTGAGTCAGTGGTCCTCGTGCCACGAAGGATCGTGAACAAGGTACACTGTGACGTGGGTACGTCTCCTGTCGTGTAAAAGTGACGGAAGAATGGAAGGGACCCGCTACTGTGGCTCTGTCACATTGCTGTGATACGGATATCCGGTCGAGCGCGGCAAGGGGACCTCAGACATATTTCATCCCCAGGCCACTGCCAAGGGCTCGAATTTTCTGACACCGTTTCAACGTGTCCCTTGTGTGAAAATGAACAGTAACAGCCTCCGTGCTCCTCGCTGTCACGTTTACCTCCGTGACGTTTCCCATCACCTCCCCTCCTTTCGGGACAGGATTTGGAAGAGCTTTCCTGGAAGAGAAGCTCGGCCACCCCTACCACAAACGTGTTCGTGTGTATCCACGTGCACATACACACACACACGCACATGCACACACGTGCGCACACGCACTTGCATCCTGCAGGGCCACTTAGCAACTCTCAAGTCAGGGCAGTTGGTGGCACTTGGGGCCAGGCCATCAGTGCTGGGAGCACACAGCAGCTCTCCCCTTTCAAGGGCTGTTTGCTCAAGGCTCAGAGCTGCAGGGCAGGGCAGGGCTACAAACAGAGGAAGACTCTTCGATGCCCAGAAGGAATCCCTGTTTTCCATCCCCTCCCACACGTGCCCAGTGGTCCTTGGAGGATGGGAAGGCAGGAGGAGAGGGGGAGAGAGGGGTGCAGCCAACATGGGAACATGGACAGAGGGATCCCCCCGGCGACGCGGAGCAAGGCTGAGACTCCAGTTTCTCCTCCAACTGTGAAGATTTCCACACCCCACCTTGAACCTGGAAATCCACTTATGGGGACCAACGGTCCTTCGGTGGCAGCTGGGTGCCAGGCAGGCCCAAGAACATAACTGAAGAGTCTCCAGGTATCTCCAGGATGTGCAGCTCGAGAGGAGAAAAAAAAAAAGTGGAAAGCGGAGGCCAGGAATGCACCTGCACTTTGCATCTTACGACTGAAATGCCCAGTCTGACCGAAAGGTAAAATGGAGAAAAGGCGGTTTACAGGCCTCGTCTATATGAGACGAAGCCAAAGCCGGTGGTCGTCTGCTGGGTACTGCCATTCAGCAAACCGTGATCCTGGGGTTTTTTTGCAGGTATTATTCGGGCGAGGAAACAGAACAAGACGAGAGATGTCGGAACAGGAGAGAGAAAAGGAACACGAGAGGCTACGCTGGAAGGAGGATCAAACCACCTGCTGTGAGATCAGGACTCTCCAGGATGTAACGTGGGCCTGGAACAGGGGCCGGAAAGTACAAGCTGATGGCAAGGAGGCAGGATGCTGCAGAGAGGGCTGCCAAGTGCCAGGGGGTTCGGAGCAGCGAGTGCTTGGAACGGTGCTGGAGAACAGAAGGAAACCCACCGGAGCACCCCCGAGGGATGGCAGCTGGGAAAAGCATGGACTGTGTGGCCAGGGGTGCTTGAGGTGGGGGTGGGGGGCTTCCCCAACAGCCCACACCCACCTCGAGGTTGCCACCAGGCATCTACCCCCCTGCCTTCTCCCCCCGATGGCAGCAGCCACAGCCCTGCGGCCTCCCTGTGGCACATCTGTGGGCCACCGGCCTCGGAGCAAGGGCTTGGTCACCTGCTCTGGCCACACTGTGGCTTTGCCCCCTCTCCCCCTCCGGCCAGCCCGCACCCCCATGCCCTGGCTTCTGCATCCACTTCCTCCTGGCCGTTCCGAGCAGCAGCACCCCGGTTGCTCCCCTATCTGGAGCGGGTGCTACCGTCCACCCAGCCTCAAGCTGTCCACCTTGTATATTCCCTTCCCTGCCCCTTGGGGAGCCTCCGAGAACCAGACACCCCAGAATGTGCTGGCTGAATGAATAAATGGCTCCTCTCTGTCTCCCTGCCTCCTTGGATTGGGGCTGGGGAGGGAGGAAGGGAGGGAAAACCCTGAAAATACATCTAAATGGGAAATTTAGAAAATACATCTAAAATAAAAAAAATTTATTTTATTATTTTATTTTATTTATTTTATTTTATTATTTTATTTTATTATTTTATTATTTTATTTTATTTTATTATTATTTCTTTATTTTATTTTATTTTATTTTTATTTTTTATTTTTTATTTTTTATTTTTTTACCTTTGCATAGAACAGCCCTGAGAATCAGCCAGGGAAGAGAAAAATCAGCTGCAGCCATGGGGAGCGTCGGAGAGAGGAGGGAATTTGCCAACATCCTCCCAGATGCTCTCTGGGGAGCAGGAGCGAGGCCATGGGAGGGTCAAGTCCTTCCTGGCTGGGAGGAGGGTTGGCACAAGTTCCAATCTTCCACTTGCTTTAATTGCCAGGAAACAGAGCTTCTCCATCTGTCATTATGACTTAATTAAGCCGAAACCGCCCGGAAGGAGGAAGCCAGGTCCATTAAAGCTGGCTGGCAAGGTGGGGTGTACAGCTTGGGAGCCCCCGGCGGGAGGCACAGAAGACAGGGCTCAGACCCCCAGGTGGGGCCCCCGTCCCTCCCAGCACACCCCCCAACCAGGTGCATGCTTCTGATCAACCCGTATTGGGGCCCGCAGTTAAGTCTGGGGACACACACACACACACACACACACACACACGACTCAACGAAAAGTCAGTGGTGGCCCCTTGGCCACTTCTCAGAACCCCCGAGTGAAGGAAGCCAGATGTCCTATGACTGCGTGGACACAAGATGCCCCCATAGGGCAAATTTGCAGAGCAGATGACCCAGGGCTGGCCAGGCAGCAGGAAATCTGGGCCCGTGTGAGGAGGGAGACAGAAATGTCTCGAAACTGCACTGTGGTGATGGTCACACGACTCTACCTATCGACTGAAGTTCACGGAGTCAGACCTTTACAGAGGATGAATTTTGCTGGATTTAAGTTATTTCTCAATAAAGCTGTTCTTTTGTTTAAAGGTTGGTGTCCACGTAGGCGGCTCATAGGAAAGAATGAAGCTTCATGTTCGGAGCCACCACCTGCCCCCCAGGTGCCCAAGTCCCCCGCTGACGGTCGTGGGCTGCACAGACCGCAGGCTCCCAGGTCAGCTGTCTGACCTTGGGTGCGCTTCTGGGTTTTCTCAGCTGTAAAGTGAGGCTAATAATAGTCACCTGCAGGTGTAATGTCACCAGAAGGTGGCATGTCATACACACGCAAGTGCCACTTCAGTGCTTTTCCTTCCAAGTTAGCAGGTACTTAAAGAGATCTCTGCGGTGTGCCTGGCCCTGTGTCTGATGCTCCGGGCGACAGTCCTGTTAGAGAACGTGCTCTGGATTTTCAAGTTTGCCGCCTTGTAGATGCACTCAAAAGGCAACTCAAGGTAGCTGAGAATAAAACCTCGTAACCAAGGTCTAAGGAGTCAGGGCTGAAAAATCCAAAGGTCGAGCCACGGCCTGGAGGAGACGGGTCCCCAGGAGAGGCTCTCAGGGGAGCTGGGGGCCGAGCCGGCTCTGAACAGAGGCCGGAGCCTCAGGGAAGCACACGGCCTTCCAGTCCTGGTTTAAAATCCCCGCTCTGCCCCTCACCAGCCGTGACGGTGGGCAGGACAACACTGAACATCTCAAGCCACATCAGTAAAACCAGCTGCAGAGTGGAATCCCTCCCAACGTTGATGTCAGGAGCAGTGACGCTGCACGGGCAGAGCCCGACACGCAGTAGGTGCGCAGTTACCATCTGGCATCTGTGCCTTTAAGGAGAGGCAGCATGCGAGGGTCAAGGAGGCAGGGGGGAGGAGGAGGGAGGAGGGAGAGGGAGGACAAGAAAGGGGAGGGAGAAGAAGGAGGGAGGATGAGGGGGAGGAGGGAGGGAGGAGAAGGGAAGGGGAGGAGGGAAGGGGAGGAGGGAGAGGGAGGAGTTGGAGGGAGAGGAGGGAGAGGAAGAGGAGGGAGGATAAGGGGGGAGGGAGGAAGAGGGAGGAGGAAGAAGGAGGACCCCTTAAAACAGTGAAGGAGGCCCCCCCTAAGTGGGGCAGACTCCAAAAGATAGGGAAGACAAGACAATTTCCTTCAAGGCACAACGGGTCCCCCTCGGCACCGTCTCAGCCGCTTCATGAGGCGGATGCGTCGTCAGCAATGATGAAAACTGAGGGCGGCCCCCCAGGGTGGGGGCAGCGTGCCAGGCCCAGGGCTTGGGGCCTGCGGGGCCCGTGGGGGCTGGGCCGGGAGAAGAGCAGGGGAGAGCCCCCCCGAGCGAACCCCGTCCTCCTCGCACCACGCCGGCCTCTCGGTGACACGGGCAGGGACACGCTGGCTTCTCCAGGCCCTCTGTCAAACACAAAACATACTGATTTACTGATGCAAACTCTCCCGCAAGGTGATCTGCTGACAGGTGGCGGGAACCACACCGAGTGTCTGCGAGGGAGCACCCGCCTGTAGGGTCAACGGGGCCCCACGGGCCACCGGGTGACCCTGAGCAAGTCACTAGACCTTGCTGAGCCTTGGGCTCTGCTGCTGCAAACTGAGGACAAACAAAGCCCTTGCAAGGCTACGCAGCCTGGTGCTTGGAGCACGACGGCTGAGCCCAAGAGCTCGTCTGGGGCCCCTCTCTGCGTCTGACCTTGCTCCTTGGTAAAACCCAGATGATGGCTATGCCTTCCCAAGGGCCACCGTGAGGACCGTGAGCGTGCATGTCTGTGCAGCCACGTGTCTGAGCAAGCTTCCACGGGGGCCGATCTGGGCATGGGTGCCCGCGCACCTCACCGCGAGAGGCGCCTGAACACGGAACGAGCTAGTGTGTTAGCAAGTGCCCCGACCACCCAAGAGTGTCAGCACAGAGAACCGACGGCGCAGAAACTCCTCTCTCAGAACGGGGTGAACGGGCCCTGGTGCGATGCTGACCCCCTGCCTGCCCCCCGACGTGCCCCCTGCGAGGAGTGGCTCAGAGCCGAGTGTCCACACCTGCCACCAGGATTCTCCATCACGGCTCCCGCGGGCAGGTGGCTGGCAGTCCAGGTGACCCAGCTCCGGGCTCCTGGGGGGCCGTGAGGGCTGCCGTCCTGGGAACAAGACCCCTCAGCAGAGAAGGGGCTGTGCCACTCTCCCTCTCCCCGGGACTGCTGCACCTGTGGGCCCCACGAGCTGAGGTCTACAACCAGTTGGGGGTCTACAAGCCCCTGTGGCTAAAAACCAAAAGGTCGGGGTGCCTGGGTGGCTCAGTGCTTGAGCATCTGCCTTTGGCTCAGGGCGTGATCCTGGGGTCTAGGGATCGAGTCCCACATCAGGCTCCCTGCATGGAGCCTGCTTCTCCCTCTGCCCATGTCTCTGCCTCTCTCTGTGTGTCTCTGTGTCTCTCATGAATAAATAAATCAAAAAGAAAAAAAAACAACCCCCAAAAGCAAGAAGGCATTAGTTAGAAACCAAAGTGAGTCACTGGGTTTGGGAAGACCCGTCCACAGAGGACAGCAGGGCGTCTGCAGAAAAGACGCAGCTGGGCAAGTGCACAGGGCTGGCCGTGGAGGGTCCGAGGCAGAAAGCACTGGAGCAGGAAGGTCTCTGCACGGCCCCCTGCCGCCCCCAGACACCCGAGGTCTCCGGCACTATAGTGAGGACAGGTGAAGGGCGCCCCACCCCTTGTCCCCACGTCCCCCAGGGCCTGCCTCCACTGGGAGGGCTTCTCTGCTCGGTCAGACCCCCCCCCCATTAGGCTCAGTGAAGGAAGCAGAACCGCAGCCCACCAGGAGCCCCCAAAGGAAGACAGAGCCCTCTCTCCATCCTCCCTCCCAAACCCCAGGGAGACTCTCATGCGGGATCTTCTCTCGGGCCACCCTCACGGAGCAGAGCAGATGAGGGATCGATTCCCCCAAATCTGGCCCAGAATGCAAACCATCAGGCCAGCCACCCCGCCAACTCCCACGCAGCTGGCCGTCCTCGCAGGGGCCCAGGACCCCGACACAGAGGCTGCAATCCGTCCGGCGCGGGAGTCCTCCTCGCACGCCCTCTCCCTGCCTCCCCGTCCCTCGCTCGCCCTGACCTTCCTAAACAAAGGTGCTTTTTTCCCCTGCTCCTCGGGGTCACCACATTTTCGTCAGACCTGTGCTTGTTTTCTTTCTGCTTGGGCCCATCTTGGCTTGCCTCCCCAGGCACCATCGTCCCCTGGAGACAAACCCCGTATTGTTTTCAGGGACCTAATAAATGACAACACTCTCCCACCCCCTGCCACTTACCCCACCAGCCCGCCCAGCTCCCCCTTTGCCCGGTGAAGCCTGCCTTGTACTACGTGTGGCCCTCCCCGCCGCCCCCCCTCCCACCCCGATGCAAGAACAGGAGGCTTATGTCCAGGGGAGAGCGAAACCTGCCCGGACTAAGGGCACCTCCCCAGCCGCGTGTCGTGCCGTGAAAGGTGCAGTCCAGGGAGAGGCCACGGGGGCGGGCAGCTCCAAAACTCAGCCCCCCGTCCTCCGGTTCAGGCCGAGAACCAACGGGAACACACAGACATGGCCCTTAACGGTGCGGATGATAAAACAGGAGGATGCGCGGTCCATTTTCCAAAATGCACCTCTCGTCACCCAGAAGGCTCCCTCGCCCGCTGAAAAAGTCAATGCCAGGAGGGATTAAACCGAGCACAGGCCGACTTTTTTCCTGGTCAAATTGTTGAGGTCGACCAGGCATGCTCTGGGAGGGTATGTGGGCGCCCAAGGAAGGTTGATCACCGGTTAAAAAAAAAAAAAAAAAAGGCTTCTGAGCTGCTTGAGTGTGGGCTGCGTCAAGTGTGCAAGAGCAATGAGCCAGTGACAGACACACATCATCCTGCTTGAACATAGACCCGCACGTGCGTTGTTCCAAGCCTCCAAAACAATCCCCAGAGCCTCCAGCCTTCCTTGGGTGTGAAAGAAGCCGGAAGGGGACAGCAGCCCCACCACCCTATGCCCTCAACCACGTGCTCTGAGCCCGGACCTCATGCTCGGTGCTGCCTCGTTGACCAAGCACCCAGCAGGGCCGACACAAGAGCTCAGCCACCCAGGAGACCGGCATCTTGACTTCTGACTCCCTACCCTTCCCTGCCGTTGGCCTGGCTGCCTGGGGCCAATGGGTTCTCGCATTTCCACTGGTGGCAAAGGTCCCACCCTCCTCTGGGCAGGGGTCGAGAGGTGGGATGACATCCTACCAGGGCAAGGGTGACCTGGGTCATGGGGAAATGTGCACGAAGAGCCAAGAGACAGGAGAGTCCGTGTGCACACCCAGGCACACAGGGCCGCGGGTATGCCCATCGTAAAACACGTGGTTGCATTATTTCTAGAGCAGGATGGACTCTGGGACACGTCCTGGTTCTCTGCCTACAACACAAGCCAAGGCTTAGAGAGGCACGGCAAGCTCTCCAAGATCTCCCTCCTGGGAGGCGGCAAGCTGATACAGAGACCCTGGACCCAAGACAACGTGCGCCCTCCTTTAGATGGCCCATCCGTAGACGGTGGCACCGAAACCTCTGTGCTCTACGTCCTGCAGTAAGTAGTTCCAAAACACTCACCTGTAGGAGATGAGGGCTCGCGTTGAGGCAAAGGTAAAGAAATAACCAGGGCACACCCACCAGCGCCGCTGCCCTGCCCGGAGTGACCCCGATCCCCCAGCCCCATCGGTGCTAGTTGTCACTGTGGTGTGAATGTTCCCTGGAGATTATTCTGGATCCCATGGCTGGTGGCGACTTCAGGCCGGTGATGCTCATTTTCTCCATCCAGTCCTGGGAGCCTGGTCCAGGAACACACCAGGGATGCAGAGGCCCACCCTCCGACTGTCCAAGATGGGGCTGTTGCTTCCCCTTCTTCCCCACCCCACCCGCGCCTGCTTCTGAGACCCACCCAGCCTCCTCTTGCAGGAAGTCCACCTGCAGAGCCCGGAGCTCCTGCTGTCTGTCCGCAGAAGGTCAGGTTCTCACCAAGGTGGCCCCTCCATCACTTTAGTCCCAGCGATCCGGGGCAACTGTTGCCCTCCTGGTTCACACTGTAGGCAGCCTCAGCGGGGAACCAATGGCCCATGGGCAAGGCAGGCTCTGCCACGAGGGGAAGGCCCAGGAGCCTCCGGCCCTGGGATGCGGGTCCCCTGATTGCCCTGGCAGCCGTGATTTGTGAACAGGGACCTCACCTGGGCCACGAAGCCCTGTTGGAAAGGCCTCTCCGGCTGCCGCTGCACCCCCACCCGGCCTCCCGCAGGCACCCACTCCTGGGGCGGGCAGACATGAGACACAGGCCACCTGGGAATTTCAGGAGCCGACCCTCCTGCCCTCCCCTCCTCTCACCCCGCCAACCCCCACCACCAGGGTCCACCACCCCGAGGAAAGAAAATGGGGAGACAGTCACAGATTTAGGGTTCAGGGGGGCGCTGGGAACGGGGTCAGGGATCCTCTCTCTCAAGACATTCGTGGGGAAGGTTCCTTCTCGACCACAGCTCCCTCCAGCAAGGGCCCTTAACTCAGCTTGTTTGCTGCAGCAGCCAGGTGGGCAGCAGAGGCTCCAGCCTCTCTGCTGTCTCCCCGCTAGGAGGGGGCACCCGTGCGAGACAAGCACTCCGAGGGCACGGGGTACAAGGGGTGCGAGAGGCTCTAACGCACAGCTTCGCTTTGCAGCGCTTCAGGAGCAGCTTTCCAGCCGGAGCCACGTAAAGGGAGCGAGGAACAGCAAAACCCAAACCAAAGCCAGGCCAGGAGGCGAGGGCCCGGCGGCACCAGCACCCTCATGCTGCTGTGACCCCGGCGCCCTCAGCTCCTCCCCTGCACCCCCTTGAGCTGTGCGGGGGGGGGGGGGGGGGGGTCCTCCTGCTGGGCAGCGGGCAGAGGCTCGAGGCACAGACACTCCCTTGGTGATGGGAGGCCCGGCGCTGTCCTCTTGGCCTACGTCCCAGGTCTGCAGAGCACTCAGTAGCTGTTCAACTAACAAGACTCCAATTCCAACAACCAATCACGGAAACGTCTGGCTTACATGACTGAGTGAAAACATCTCGCCACGCACAACAAAGGCTACGCCCGAGTTATGGCAACGGCCACACGTGAGGGGCCGGGGGTGCCCGCAGACCCCCAGATGGGGTGCATGCACGCAACCTCGCCCAGATGTGCAGGCGCATGCACACAGCTGGGGCCTGGCCCACCAAGTGCACAAGCGTTGCCCTATCCAAATAGGCTGAAGAAAGAAACCAGGGATTCCTCTTGGCACAACCAAGGCGAATCCGCCCAAGGGTTTCTCGGGGCGCTGCAGGGGACAGCCAAGGTGGTTCCAGCAGAGTCACAGCCCACTGTCCCCTGCTGAGAGTCCCCCTAAAGATAAGCTGATAAGATAATGGCCCTGGAGGCTCTCCACTCCCCCCAGCCCAGCCCCACCACAGACCCCTCCTCTGTTTGCTCAGACCCCTGCTCTCAGCACAAAGTCCTTATTGGTCTCCCCGCAGGGGTGAAAATAAAGGGGGTTTTGTCCTTCTCCCCGCGGGTCTGAGTGAGTTTATCTGACGCTGCAGCGGGCTTTGTAAGCTGAGTGTCCCAGGATAAACGCTCCCTTAAGAGTTGCTTGGCTTGGGACAGAGGGACCCTCTCCAGAGGAGAATGGGGAGCTTGTTCCGATGGTCTTTTAATATGGGGGGCGGGGTGTCACGGAGGACAGGCCTCCAGCAGACTCTCACAGAAGGGTCTCTGTCCCGGGGCTACAATGCAGGGAATTCTTAAAGACACAGATGCAGAAAGGAAGAATGATTTTTTTTATTTTTTTTTCCTCCCCTCCTAGGAGGAGGGGAGGGTGAGGAGGGCGGGAAGGAAGAGGGGGTGTGGCGAGGACTTCTCCCTCCCAGAGCAATTCAGGTTATTACCAGGCAGCTCTGCCTCCAGGACAACAGAAATGCAAGCAGGGGGAGCAACCGCTGCAGAGCAGGATTCTGGTGGCGGGGGGGCTGTGAGCCCTGCAGCGGGGTCGGCCTCCCAAAGCCAGGTCGGGAACCCCCAGCAAACAGGAATCTCATGTTTTTTTTTAAGATTATATTTACTCATGAGAGACACAGAGAGAGAGGCAGAGACACAGGCAGAGGGAGAAGCAGGCTCCATGCAGGGAGCCCAATGCAGGACTCGATCTCAGGACCCCAGGATCACACCCGGAGCTGCAAGCAGATGCTCAACCACTAGGCCACCCCAGCGTCCCAGAAATCTTATTTTTACCGAAACGAAGGGCCTCCATTCCGTCGTCATACTAAGAGGATCAATCCCTCGAAGGCAGTTTGAGTCCAAATGTTGGCTGTGGAAAGCGGGGAGGCAGGACACCCCCAGGCCCTTCAATAAATAAAATTCTCTCCGGCCCCAGGGCGAGGGGGGTAATTTACTCCCCCCGTTGTTGTTGGTTTTTTTTTTAATAATAAATTTATTTTTTATTGGTATTCAATTTGCCAACATACAGAATAACACCCAGTGCTCATCCCTCGTTGTTTATTATGGCCCAAGGTCACCCTAGCTTACGTCTGAAGACATCCCAAACTATCATCACAAGTGATGTTTTATAAAGAAGGGCCCACGAGACGGCTGCGTGTTATTTCGCTTATAGTTTCACGGAGCCCTTGTCCAGGAAGCTGTGCGGTCCGTACGGCAGAAAGAGCTGGAGCGACGCGTCCGCCAAGAACAATCGGGCGTTTCTTCTTGCCCACCTTGCTCCCGCGCATCTGCCGAAGGCAGCAGGGGAGACAAGGAGACGCCTTCTATGCCGGGATTAATCAAGGAACCGAGTGTACACTCGAAGGTACACAGGCAGGAGGCTGAGGCCCCAAGATGTGGTAAAACCCGTCCAAAGCCACAAGGCAAATTAGTAAAACCAGCCCCCTTGCCGAAGCCACCAATTCTAGGCACAAGGGACGGAAGCGTGCAACGGCCAGGGCCACTTGGAGCAGAGACCTGTAACCCCTCCCCAAACCAAGATGCGTACCCATCTTCCCAACGCAACGTGTCTGGGGGGCCTTGCCAGTCCATGGGTGCAGCACCCAGGGCCACACACAAAGGGCAGAGTGGCGTGGGCCTCTGACCTGTCACCTCCCCAAGATATAAACTGCTTATACCAGAGTCGGCCTCAGGCCAGGTGCCGTGAATGGACGCTTCTGACTGTGCCGAAGGAGAAAAATCCACGTATGTGAACCAATCACCGGTACATGTTACATTGTCAGTCATGCAGACATGAGGGGAAGGGAAAGATTGGGTAAAAGCAAAAACAGAGAGTGAGTTTAACCCGAGGAATGACTGGACAGCAATATTGGATTCTAGGGTTCTTGCCCCCCCTCCCCGTGAGTGTCACTAAGTACAGGGAGAGGGACACAGCCCCTCGGGAAGGTAGTGACTAGCAGGTTGCAGGGAAGAGTGAGGGCTGAGTGAGACGAGCCCACTGCAGACCCCAGGAAGGAGGACCATCGGGGGCACCTCACTGCACCCCAGTGCTGTCTGTCCACTCAGGCCAACAGAGCTCGGGGGGCTGGTTACACTTGCCTGCACGTCCGAGGACACAGGCCACCTTCACATAGTCACCGCACTTAAGCCAATGGAAGCCCAATCTTGCGCTTCCCAAATCCTACCCTCTGCAGCCCAAGCTCTGGGCTTCCGAGAAGAAAACCCAAAGTGGACTGGAGCTCTGGACTAGAAAGTGGAATTTTTTTTCTCCCAAGTTATATCCAGCGACATTGGAGCAGAGAGACAATGGCAGCCGAAGCACATAGAGCCATGAACATGCTCTCCATTTCTGTAATGCTTGCACAGTTTTATTTTTTTTTAAGAATTTATTTATTTATTCATGAGAGACAGAGAGAGAGAGAGAGAGAGGCAGAGACACAGGCAGAGGGAGGAGCAGGCTCCATGCAGGGAGCCCGACATGGGACTCGATTCAGGGTCTCCAGGATCAGGCCCCGGGCCGAAGGCAGTGCTAAACCGCTGAGCCACCCTGGCTGCCCCTGTTTACACAGGTTTTGTTTTGTTTTTTGTTTTTTTTTTCACACAGGTTTTAAGCCAAGAAGAGGCAAGCAAAGAAGTGGGAGGAAGAATCCAAGATTCAGTCCACGCGATCCGCAAACTAGACACACCTCGACTGCCACCCCTCCCCAACCCCAAGGCCACACAGGCTCCATTCTCCACTTTCCCAATGACATCCTGTGAGCAAAGGACAGAGCACGTGGTGGCTAACGGGAGCGCGGCCCAGATGGCCAAGGGTCTCTCACCTGCCCTTAAACCCGGGCGGAGGTGACGTTGGCCCAGCCCTGGACGACTCTGTCCAGTTTCCAAGCACAACATCAGAAGGGCAGGCCGAGCCGCAGGTGTGGTGTGAAAGCTCAGCTCAGCTTTGAGCTCAAGGAGTAAAGCGCACAGAACACCATCCGGGGGATGAAGGGTCACAACCCTTCAACACAGCATTTCCATCGGAGGCCTCCATCGTGGGCCAGTCTGCCTCCCTGTCCCGCTCACACGTGTGCACCCAACCTCATAAGGTTCCTCTAGCGAGGATGCTAGACCACCCCTGAATCACCGCTCTAAATGCCAACGATCGCAGGAGATGGAAAATGCGACAGGACTCCACCTGGGCGGGCCGAGGCCTGAGCATCCCTCCCGGGATTTCAACAACACGGGGACTGATGACGTCGACGCACGCCCGGGACACGGGCATCTCCTAAGTGCACAGACTCAGGACAATACTGGAGGGAAATGCAGGGGTTTAAAAACGAAATAGACCTGCGTCCGGATCCCGACTCCACCCTTGCCAGTCGGGAGCTGGTGCGCAATGACTTGTAGCTCTTCCAGCGGGATTTTACACCTGCAGGGAGCAACGGGAGGATGGCAAGACAGGAGGGGGAAGGCGAGGAAAGGCCTGGAACCCGGGGAGCAGTTAGTGATCGTGTTTTCCTCGGGGTAACTCTAGATGAACCTTTCCATTAATTTGGTGTAAATTTGTTTTAACTCTTGACTTCACTGAGAAGGGAGAAGGAAACGCTGTTTTAAACTTGTCCGTGGTAAGGAGGAAGAGGGGAAGGATGAATCATCGCTATCGAGATGTTATCAAGTCCATGTGTGACTTTTGGCATTTTCCAAAAGAAGCTGGGACGCAAGCTGGCAGCCAGAAGCCAGGTGGATGCCGTCATGTGCCAACCTGGAAGCAGATCAAGGTTGGGCTCCAGGAGGGCAGGGTGACTTCGGACAAGTGACTTAACTCTTGGGAGTCTCAGCTTGCCCATCGATTAAATGGGGGCAATACTGAACGAAGCAGCTAGCACACGTCCTAGGACATGCATCACTTGAAGACACGACAATCACCCCTCTCCTCCACTGCACCACCCTTCCTAAAGAGGCTATTCACATTCCAGCTTCAGAGCAGAAATAATTTATCGCCATGATAATGAACCTTTTTCCTCGCAATAACAAATGAGGCCAGCTGGGAGCACCTGCCAGGACAGCATGGCTGCCTTTAAGAGCTCACACGACCCATGAGCATGAGTCACTGCTCCCCAGACAAAGCCTACCTGTGTAATGTGCGGACAAAGCAAGCAAGGAGGGCCCCCACCTGGAGCTCAACAGCCTGGAGAGCAAAGCCATCCCTCTAACACGGAGCCCCCAGAAGCTGGGCCACAAGCTGGCACCTGTACCTGTGAACACATTGGAGCCATCTACATCAGTCTACGTGTGTGGCTGCTCCAGGTCGAGCCCTCTGTCTGGTCTGACTGGGTGCTCAGTCTCCTCCCCAGGAGCTCAGCGAGAAGCCTGTACAAACCCACTAGCCCCTGTTCCCATCACTGGGCTTTTCACACCAGGAATAGGACAGGATTTGCCTCTGCCAGGTAGGCCAGGAGCAACATCCCTAGTCTGGAGGTGCTCAGAATGGGGGAAGGTGTTTTCCTTCATTTTAAAGGAATCTCAGGCAAGAGCTGCCATTCCAAGCATCAACTGGCTATGCAGGTAACAGCCCTTTCATGCAGGTAAATGAAAACCCAGCCGTGAGTGATCCCCTGCAAGGCTGGTCTTGGAGATCCCAGAGCCAAAGCCCTAGCTCCCTGATGGAGCAAGATGATGTCCCCTGAAAAAAAACAGACTCTCGGGTTCAGAGACTCAGAGGAGGGAAGAACTGGTAAGGTTCATCCATTTGCCACCTGTCACTGAGCATTACCATACCTTTCCACCCTCCTAGGTCCCTAGCTAGACAGTGGGAAACACAATCAATTCCCTGCCCACCATTCATTCTGGTGGATTATCCACTGATCCAATTCATTCGTAGCAAATCTGATATTTCTCTGTATCCCGCCCTGCTCCTAAGGCCCTAATTTCCGTCTGCACATCCCAGTGGCTCTGGGGAGGGAAGCTGCCTCGACCCACAGATCAGCTGTGAGGCATGTGACCAAGGACAGCTAATCAGGGCATCCCACCTCTTGGCACACGGATGGATCACCTCCCAGGGGTGAGCTCCCACAGGGTCAGCCCTCTGGAAAGCTGCGATCAAGGCATTCTCTTACTCTGGGTCTGTGGAGGCAGGGGTCTGCAAATACTCCTGCCGTTCTGCTTCTACTGGGAAAGTAAAACACAAGAATGAAACGAATTGGAGAAGAGCACCTAGGTGGCCCAGTGGCTGAGCGTCTGCCTTTGGCTCAGGTCGTGATCCCAGGGTCCTGGGATCGAGTCCTGCATCAGGCTCCTTGCAGGGATCCTGCTTCTCCCTCTGCCTGTGTCTCTGCCTCTCTCTGTGTGTCTCTCATAAATAAATACATAAAATCTTGAAAACAGATAAAAAAGGAAAAAAAAAGAATTGGAAAAAAAAAAAAACCAGAGAGCCCAATCACCCCCCAAATCACCCAAAAGCATAATGCATAGACTCTCCAGTCAAATTAACAACCCAAAACTTGATTATTTAAGCCCATTAGAATTGGTTTCTCTGCAATTTGCAACCAAAATCACTCAACCTAAAAATAGATTCGTTTTTTAATGAATGAGGAATAGAGCCCAGAGGGGCCCGGTGACTCATACAATGTCACAAAGATGTTGGTGACCGGGCCAGGATGGGACCCCAGGGTTGGGCACGTGTTAAGACCCGAGTCTGAACCACGGCTCCATCCTGCAAAGCTCTGGCGTCTTAAGGACATTGCTTAAAGTCTCTAAACCTTTTAAACCTCTGATGTCAGAGATGATGATGCCCACCCACAAGCAGGCCTATGAGGATGAAGAAAGAGACGCTGGAGCCATCTGCTCCCAGCCTGCAGAAGGCGGGCTTCTCTCTCCTTCCCGACGTAACACTGCTGCTCTGGCAGCCGGCACGGGTTGGCGGCTGTATTTGTTGAACCCTCATCCAGGGAGGCAGAAGGAACAGGGCAAAGGCCTGCTTTAGGGCACAGGTGATATCAAATGGCCATTCTGACCACCACCCATGAAGGCAGCCACACAGGCATCTTCCCCAAGTCATCTTCCCCTACAGACAGATGCCAGGATGACCAGGACAGAGAGAAAGAATCTGGAAACGAGGAAAGGCTTTAATTCAAGTACAACATGAGGCGGGTGGAGGAGGAGGACAGGATACAAACAGGTCAGTGGAAAGTGACCAGAAAACAATTCCGGGAAAGGCGGAAAAGCCCAGTGGCCAGGGTGGAATTAGAAACTGGGACCATCTCAGCTCTTTGGTTAACCACATTCCTGGTTTCTACTTAAGAAATTTAATTAAAAACCCAAACATCTAAATTTCCCAGCTGGCTTGCCAGGGGCCACGGATGCCCTCAGATTCAGAGAAGCCTCCGCCAGGGTGACCCTGGGGCCACTAGACGTGTCCTGTGTGAAGTCAGAGGAGGAAGGGGTCACAGGCCGGGGCCGGGGTGGGGCGATGCCACAGGCAGGCACCTCCTCCCTTCCCCTCCGAGAGAGAAGAAAGCCTCCTCCTCGAGCTTGGGAGCACCCTGTTCTTTCACCCCATCCACAGGAGTAAGAACTTTGGTTCTTGTTGCTTCGTTTTAAAAAATAAAAAGAAACATCAGAATGGAAAAAAAAAAAAATTGAAATGAACTAGAACCACATTCATGATGCTTCCAGGGACACGAGGTCGCTTTCTATCTGCAGACACAATCGGTCCCCAGGCCACTAAGACCACTTCCTGCAAACACCTAACCCCCGCTGAGGCTGGATGCACGCTGGGGATGTCCAATAACCAGCCGGAAAAGAGTGAGCTTTGGGGGATCACACACAGTTTCAGGAAAAAAAACCCGAAGAGGGAGCTGGGCAGCTGGGCATTCTGACCCAGCCTCGAACCAGGGCTCTCCACGGGAGCCGAGACGGAGATCTATCACGGCACCACGGTGCTCCAAAAGATGTTTCTTAACCCATGTGGCTGTGCAGAAGAGTTTCATAGAAAAGTTAATTTTTTTTTCCCAAAAACAAAACAAAACAAAAAACCACGGCCAGCAAACTTCATATATGAAATCTGGCCACCTAAAGAAGGCTCCCCCTGGAGTTCCCTCCAATGGAGACACCAATCTCCATCTTCCCAGCACCCACCCCCACCCCCATTGTACCAACACTTCCAAAATCCTCCCTGTGCACGGTGTGTGCCAGGTGAGGAGTCAGGAGCTGGCTCCTCTGGGTCAGTGTCCACCTCCGGCACATCCTTCCCTCACCTGTGCCTTGATAACCTCTTCCGTAAAATGGGGAGGACACCTGGCTGTTTCGCCGGGTTGGGGGTGGTACCAGACGCGATAGGGACACAAAACCACTTGTAAAAACTCCCATGGCAAATAATCAGGATGGAAAGAACTCACTAGATCATCAATCCTTTTAATGCACAAAGCCGACTTGGGCCGAGCGCTGCCCACGTAAACCCCACTGCTCCTCATTTCCCCGGGGTGCTTAGCTCCCAGGGAAGATTCTCCCTGGGAGAGAAAAGGAGATCCACAGGCATCCCCGAGTGTAAAACCAGGGTGGGAAACATTCTCACCGTGGGGGTCGACCTGCCTTTATAATTAAAGTGCCACTTCACACTCGGTGGGATGGCTGTGATCAAAAACAAAAGCCAGGGAGTGAGTGGGGAAATCCAAACTTTTCTGCCTCACTGCTGGTGGAATGTGAAATTCTGCAGCTGCTTTGGAAAACAATCCGATGGTTTCTCAAAAAAAAAAAAAAAAGAAAAAAAAAAGTAAAAGAAAAAAATCACACATGAGATGACCCTAGAGTCCAGCAACCCCACTTCTGGGCATAGGCACAGAAGACCTGAAAGCGGGGACACCAACAGGTTATTTGCACACCCATGGTCAGGGCGGCAGTGGTCACAGTGGCCACGAGGCGGAAGCAAATCCAAGTGCCCATCGATGGACGGGTGGATAAACAAAATGCGGTCTCCGCACGGTGGGAAGGTTTTAAGCTTTAAAATGGGAAAGAATTGGGACACCTGTTACAACATGGGCCAACCTGGGGGACGTGATGCTCAGTGACGTAAGGCAGACACGGGAAGGACAAATGCTCGGTCCCCGCACTTCCGCAAGGTCCCTATCGATGGAGACACCAGAATGGTGGCCGCTGGGGTGTGAGACAGGGGGACAGGGAGTTGGTGTTGGGAGGGCAGAGAGTCTCGGTCGGGGTCGGGGCTGCTCACCAAGCTCTGGAGACGGATGGATGGTGGCAGGACGGAGAGGCAGCGTGAGCGCCGTTAATCGCACCCATAAGAAATGGTTACCCTGGTAAAATCTGCCACCATAACAAACAAAAGGTGAAAAATGTTTAAATTAGCTAAGGGAGGGGGACGCCTGGGTGGCTCAGTGGTTGAGTGTCTGCCTTCGGCCCAGGGCGTGATCCCGGGGTCCCGGGATCGAGTCCTGCATCGGGCTCCTTGCAGGGATCCTGCTTCTCCCTCTGCCTCTGTCTCTGCCTCTCTCATGAATAAATACATAAAATCTTTAAAAAAAAAATGAGCTAAGACAGGAAGGTAGGACAGCCGAAACAGTCATGGTCCCGGGAGCTCCTGAGGCCTTCACCCACACGCTGAAGGTTGGGCCCCCGAAGGCCAGGCTCTCGGAGACCCTCCCTTCCACACCCAAGAAGCGCCGCAGAACCTTCCTCCGCAAAGTCAGCGAAATCAAGCGCTTCCCGCCAACCCGAAGGCCACGGGAGAAGGCGGCAAGGGGCTGCGGCAGTGTCCAAGGAGGCGTCCAGCAGGCACTCAGCACCTGCAGAAGTTGGGAGGGAGGCAGGGCGTGTGCTGGCGAATGACGGGCCACGCGCCGACGGTGAGGGTAATGGGACAGGACGGTCCCTCGGTGGCTCCAGCCGGGCGCGGGCTGACACGGGGGATCTCGGGCCGGCGGAGACGCTCCGTCCTGCCCCGTCCCTCTCAGGCTTCCCGGCCAGCCCAAGGAAAGCACAGACCACTCTAAAGTGGGACAAGGTCACCCTGCAGGACATGCAAGGGGGTGGAGACCACACCACCAGCTCCCGTAAGGGCCATTTCCCAAACGACGGTGGGGCCTGGCGAGGCGGTGGGCCAGGAGGGTTGGGGGGGGGGGGAAGCTCACAGACCCCAGGGGGAGACTGAAGGTCTGACTCATCTCTACGGACCCAGAACGTTATCATCCGTCCCAACGCAGCCACTTCTGTCTCAACCAACTGCAAAAAAAACACCTGGTTTCGAGATTTCTATGTGAAAACCTGTACCAACAAACCAAATGCGGGAGGAGGCGATGATTCACATCACAAACAGAATGCTTAGACAGAAACCAGCCTTTTCAGCATTCCTGCGCTTGGATGCTTCCTCCAGGCCTTTCGCATGTCATGTGACCGACCACGATTGGTTCCGTACAGACCTTTCTCCAGGTGCAAACCTAGTCCGCAAAGCACGTGATTCTGAACAGGGCGTCTCTAGCCAACGACACGGATCAAAGTGAGCACATTCGTCCAGGACCTTTGTCTTGCTCGTGGAAAGTGAGCTGGGAGCATGTGCCACATGAAGAACGGGGGCTACCTGGCCGCGGAGGACCCCGACCAGCTCCGTGGGGACGGTGGACATTGCCTAAGACGACAACGTCCAGAAACAGGAGGAGCAGTGGTCTGCGTGGGCCCGACTAACAGAAGCAGCGGGAAGCTGCCTATCGCGGGGCCTCTTCTTCCAAGCTCCCCGGGAACTCGCAAACCCAGGGGTAGAGCCTGCAGATCTAAGTCGTCCCCAAAACCCACAACTGCCCAACCTTTATCATCCAAACACAGCCATTCCTGTCCTAACCAAGCACAAAGGATACCTGATTGCCAAGACTCAGATTTCAAAAGATGTACCTACAAACCAAATAAGTGCACGTGAGGGCCCCAGCCCGGTGGAGGTAGGCCTGGAAGGCTTCCTGGAAGAGAGAAAAGATGGTTTTATGGCTGGGTAAGCTTCAGCGGGGAGGAAAGTCTCAATGCAGGGTTTTGCTGGCCAAGAAATCAGTCAACACCCTGATCCTTAAAGTGTCCATCTGTACTGGAATGGCCTGGGGAGCCTGTCAAAAATGCAGACCCCCAGCCCCCACACATACCCAAACAGAGCCTCTAAGGCAGGGGAGGGCAGGATGGCTGCTGAGTGCTCATGAAGAGTACTCCTTCTTCTCAAGTTCCCCAGGCAATCCGTTCTCGTGCAAACCACAACTTGGGGAGACTGGGGGAGCGGCCCAGCGAACAGTCTGGACCGGGCCCACGTCCAGCTAGGGGACAGCAGAGGCTCCTGAGAAGGGAGGGCCCACAAGGAGTCACTGAGGAGAGGGACAAGGCAGGTGTAGACAGAAGAAGCTGTTCCAGAAGTAGAGGCAACATCCCCAGCCCGTCTCCCACCAAGACTTCCTGTTATGCTCCTCGCCGAGCTGCCGGGTTACGGAAACCGTCTGGGCCCGTGTGTGCGCACCGGGGATGGTGGGGGGGGGGGGGGACGGGGAAGGAGAGGATGAGTATCCTCCAGAGCTCAGGAGGTCTAATAGGAAGGCGGGAAGGGCTTCAAAGAGGAGGAGAAACATCCACGCTAGGCGACCAGACCCCCAACAACACCCCCAAAACTCTCTCTGGACAACTGAAGTCTGTTGTGTGGAGACTCAAGTAACTCAAAACTTCCTGATCCCGAACAAACATCACCTCCACTCGCTCTGGGCAGCCGCCCCCAGCAGGAGGGGACGGCCCTAACTCGAGCATACGTAGGCTGTTGACGACACTGAGGCTAACGTGGTCTCTGCTGGAGGCGCAGAAGGGCCTCTGCCGTGGGCTTCCTCACTGAACGCAGGTCTTCCTTCTCTCATGCAAGGACACTCGGGCCTCCATCCACATCAGCCACTTCCAAAACCCCTTCGGGCTGGCTCTCCGCAGCCCTCTTGGGTGAAAGAAGCCCCCTAAAGAAAAGGGGGATCACTCCCTGGCCCTTGGGGCTGGGCAATCCCCAAAATCCAGTCCGAGGTAAGAGTAGAACCCATTGTTCCTTCAAACCTGCCAAGATAACCAGGAAACACGGCCTCTGCTGGGTCTGCACACTTAGCAGCCCGGCACACCTGCTACTCGGGCCGGCGTGAGTCACCCACACAGGCATTGCACGCCGGACTTGTCAGCAGCGGATTCGGTGCTTGGCGGCTCGCTCTCACGCACACCGGATGTCATCCATCCACCTACCCCTTGGAAGACGTGTCCGGACAGATCAGGCTATAACCCAATTTTTACTCAACGACTCACTCCCAGTGGAGGTGTCGGGGGAAGGAAGGAGGGGTACACAGAGAAGTTTCCTGCCATTCCCGGCGGGGGCTCCCCTTTCCTCTGGGCCCCGTCGGGTCTCAGCGGCTCCGCTGGCCATAAATAGGGAGGGACGAGGGGCAAGTCAACCTGGGCAAGAAAGTGGAAGAAGTCTCGACTCAAAAACCTTCTCCGGAATAAAGACGCTCTGCTGAGCTGAATAAGGCCTAGTGTTCTCCTGTACAGCGCAGCGTCCACAGTTAACAATACTGCATTGTACACTTAAACATTTGCTAAGAGGGAAGATCTTCTGGTAAGTGCTCTTATCAACAAAATAATAATGATAATAAAGAGGGTGGGAGGGAACTTTTGGAGGCCACGCAGGTTTATGGCCTAGGCTGTGGTCAGGGTCTCACGGTGTACACTCATTACCGAGCTCATCAAGTTGTATACGTTAAATTCGCACAGCTTTGTGTATGTCAATCACACCTCAATAAAATGGTTTAGGAAAAAAAAACAAAGAGGAAGAAGAGCATCTCCTGAATCCCTCTCAACTCCCGCTTTTTTTTGTTACGTCAGAATTTTCTGCAATGCAAGATTCTGAATCGGCTCCTGAGCCCGGTAAAGGACATCAGCGGGACCTTAGGAGAAATCGGAATAAGGCCCAAAGAGGAGTTCAAAGTAGTCTGTGAATGTTAATCCCCTGGCTCTGACCACCTCGCTGTGGGTATGAAAAATGTTAACATTCAGGGAAGCTGGGTAAAGAGTATAGGGGAACTCCGTGTACTATTTTTGTGACTTTCCTGTAAATCTAGATCTCTATCAAAATCAAAAGTGAATTCTTTAAAAAAAAAAAAAAAAAAGGACAGCAGTTTTAATCCAGCCGCCTACTAAATCTTCACCTGTGGCCTTGCTAAAATAATTTACAAGGTAGTCGTGGACGCAAAGCATAAGTTACTCTCATGCCAATGCTGGCCTCAGGAAAACCGAAATGAACGAAACACTGCATTTACTCAGCAAGTGTCTTCCCAGCGCCCACTGTCTTCTGGCTCCCAGGTGCCAGAAGGTGTGTGACGGATTAAGTGGGGATCTCTTCCTCCAAGCCCAGCTCCGAAATGTCCACCCAGAGGGGCATTTCTCCAGCTTCAGACATGACTCTGACTTAAAGCAAAGACAGTGATTTCTGGTAATTTTCCAAAGGAAATAATCCAAAGGGTGGACAAAGCTTTGTGTAGAAAAGATGCTCACCGAGGCTCTACTTCTAAGGGTAAACATCTAGAAATACCTTCGTGTCCAACAAGAGGGGAATTGTCAGATTAGGATTTGATGCCGGCAGAGGAATACAGCCATTACCTGGGGAACTGTTCAAGCAAAATCGAGAGGAAAAAAGCAGTAAACAAAGTGTATACATTGCAGGGCTTCAGCAATGAGGAAATGCATCAAACTGCCAGCACTACTGGAACTGAGTATTTTTTTCCTGCTTTTTACACTTTTTTTGTGGTTTTCTTTTACATTTTAAAGACTTTTTTAAATTTATTCACTTGAGAGAGAGAGAGAGAGAAAGGCAGACAGAGCCCCAGCAGGGGGAGAGGCAGAGGAATAGGGAGAAGCAGACCCCACACTGAGCAGGGAGCCCGATGTGGGGCTCGATCCCAGGACCCCGAGATCATGACCTGAGCTGAAGGCAGACCCTTCAGCGACGGAGCCACCCAAGCCCTCCAAAGAAGAGAGAGAACACGGAATACTTTTAAAATCGAGTGAGGTGCAGAGGTGGAGCTGTGCGTGAATGGTGGGACAGTTTAATATTTCCTCTCTGGGGGCGGCAGGAGGCTGCCAGGGGGAGAGGGTGGGTATAAAGGCCACAGGAAAAGGTGCTGCGTCAACCTGAGCATTTCCAGGGACCTGGGTGCAGCCAGAGGCACAGGCTCCAGGGGGGAGGGGACAATACTAACACAGACCACCTCTTCTCCTCCTGCGGTGCCTGGCCCTCCCTCCTTCCCCCCACCCCCAGCAGGTGCTCACTGGAGGCACAGCACCTGAGAACACCCCCAGGGAGGCCCCCTTGACAGCTTCCAGAAGTTGTCTTTGCAGGAGGGACTTCTGGGCTGGAAATGGATCATCAGGGACAGGCTGCCAAGGTTGGGGGGGGGGGGAGTGAATCCCACATCTGGGAAAGCATCACCAGGAAGCCCATCTTCCGGGTTGGGGGGGGGGGTGTCCTGGAGTTGAGCCCTAGTGGCAAGGAGGGAGAAGGTAAAGGAGACCCCCGCTTCTCTGCACATCAAGACGGACTAGCTCAGTCATTCATTCAACAAACATCTATTGGGTCGCCCACTCAGTGACAGGCACGGGAGCTGCCCCAAACCGTGGCCTGGGCGGCCGACACAAAAGGACAAGGAGAGGATGCGGCTATAGATTAAAACTGGTTTGCTTTTAGCTCAGGGTTCAAGACTAAGCCCCCTCCCCACGCTGACCTGGAACCCGGTGCATGCACGGCGGACGGTGGACGCGGTGCCCCGGGATCCTGCCGTCTCCCATCCTTCGGGAAGCCTTGCCCACAGCACCCTGGGTGGGTGGCCCTGCAGTTAAGCCGCTCACCCAAGGCCCGGCCACAGGGACCTGGGGAGACGCCGCAGCCCCCACGCAGCCCGCCGCAGTCTGGGTCGGCGAGGCGGCAGCGCTCCCTCCCGGGGTAACGGGCCCCGGGGCGGCCACGAGGGCGGAGGTTAGGGCGACGGGCCCCCCACCCCCACCCCTACCCCCACCCCCACCCCGGCGGAGGGTCTGTCCCGCGGGGGGCCGCCCGGAGGGGGGCCGAGGGGATGTCTCTGCGGAGATGTCAGTGCGAGAGCAGAAATTTCCGTGCAAACCCCAAGAGCTCCAGAAAGCGGCGCGGGGGGGGGGGGAGGCGGGGAGAGAGGAGCGCACCAAACCCCCTCCCTCGAAACGCAGGGAACACTTACCTGCCAGGTATGCGCCCCGACTGCCAGGTGGAAGGAAGCAAGCCCAGGACGCAGACGAGGTCGCGGGGGTGGGGGTCGTCTGAGCCCGGCTGATGCACACCAAGTAATCCACGGTGGGGGGTCCGGAGCCCCTCGCCCCATTCCCCGCACTTTCCACCCGAGGCCAGCCCCGGGCTGCGCGCTCCGGCCGCGCGGAGATGGCGGGAGCTCGCCGCGGGGGTTCCCAAGTGCCGCGTCCCGGAGCTCCAGGGCGCGCAGCCCCGACGCCGCGCCTCGCCTTTCTTTGCTGCGCAACGCCGGCGCGAGCCCGAGGTCCCCGCCGGCATCCCCTCTGCAGGCCCGGACAGCGCCCGGGGCAGCTCGGCCCGCGGCCCGGAGCTCGTAGGTGCGCGGGGCCGGGGAGGCGGAGGGAGAAGCGCGGAGCGGCGGGCGGGCGAGCGGGCGAGCGGGCGAGCAGCAGCCTCCTCCGGCCCCGGCAGCCCCGCGCGCGCCCGCGCCGCCTCCGCGCTCTGCCCGCCGCCGGGCCATTCGGCCCTTATATACCAGCCGGCCCGGGGGCGTGGCCGGGGCGTGGCCGAGGCGGGTGGGGGCGTGGTCTGGGCGTGGCCTGAGCGGGGCAGCCAGGGAGCCGCACTGCTTCCTGGGAACTGTAGTTCCCTCCACCCCATCCCAGCTAGTGCACAACAGCTGTCGGCATGGTTGCCGCTCGCCCTCAACAGCGGTGCCCCCTTGCGCCCTCCCTTCGCAGGGAAGGCTGGGATTCCCGCCTCGCTGTCAACTCCGTTAGATCTAGGCTGGTCCTTGATGCACAAGGTGGGGGACCTCAAGCCCCCTAAACGCCTCCCGCGATGACAAGCCTGGAGTCAGACAAACCGAGCTAGGTTGCAGTCCCAGCCTGCCATGAGCCGCCCGTGTGACCTTCAAGGAAGCGTGTGACCTGCGAGGCTGCAGAAACTGAAGTCTGATCAAGAGCATGGCAGCTCCTCAGATTCTTCATCGGAAGCAAAGGATATTAGAGTTTGCTTCCACCGGGTTGTAGAGGGAGGTGACCCCTGCACAACGCGGCCTGATCTCTCCGCCTCTAACACGAACTGTAATTCTCTAACGCTTGTTAAGTGCTGGGCAATTTTGGTTTCGGGGTTCCGCTCCTGCAAACCAAATGCCACCTTGGGACCCTCCTAGAATAAAATTCTGGAGCTGCCATGGCCTTCATCAGGCTTCAGTTTCTGCAGCCTTCTCCTGGTGTATGGGACACCTGAGCAGCTGCACACCCTGGGAGCCAAAGGCGGAGTCTTCCCTCAAGGAGCGCACAGTCAAGTGAGAGGCGACAGCGACATCGCAGTAACTATGTGGACACGCAAGGGGCTGTATGGACCAGGGCACCTAACTGTGCATGGTGGGGGGGCATGCCAAGGCAGCCAGAGGGCTGGTGTCTGAGTGGAATCTGGAAGGAATGGGTAGGAAGTAGCCAAAGAGACACGAAACAACAAAGGCAGGCAGACAGCTGGCTGTGCGGAGAAACTGTGAGGGTATAAAAGAAGGAAACGGGGAGGGAGACTCACTGCAGAGGAGGGGAAGGGTCTTGTATTAATTTCCTAGGGCTGCTGTACAAACTGGGTGGCTTAGAGTGACAGATGTTTATCATCTCAGAGTCCTGAAGGATTGTTACAGTTTTGCATACGTGGGTTCCTATCCACACACATTCCTCCAGACAATGACCCCCCAGCAGTAATGAGCATTAGATCTGTGGTTTGTTTCTCATACCGCTGTCCAATAAGAGGAACCAGGGCTCCTCAGAGAAATGGCTGGTTTTAGGATTGGGGTAGGAAATATACAAGATGAGCCTGGAGCATCTGGAGTGCCAGAAAGTAAGAAAGTGTGAACACACACACACACGTGCACATGTATACACACACACCCTCACATACAAGGATAAGGGTGCATCAAAGGCATACAGAATCCCTATGAATTCGGCCTGAGATTTAAAGAGAGACCAGCTGGAACGCTACAGTGAGAAGAGTTCGTGCATCTATCAAGGTAGGAAGACGGGGAAAAAGAAATAAAGAAACAAAGGCCTCCAAGGGGGAGGGGCCCCGCGAGGAGCCGGGCTGAGGCCGGGGCGAGTGTCCCCAGGACAGGAGAGCCCCGTCCCGGAGGAGCAGGAGCTGCACCGACCTTCCCGGGCGGAAAGGGGCTCGCAGGGAGTTGGAGCAGGACCCAGGAGGGCGAGGATGCCCTCGGCTCCCCGGGACAGTAACAGCAACTGCGCGCCCAGGAGAGTGCGCCGAGCTCCCTAAGGGCTGCAGCGCGCACGGCGGGACCCGGCGGGACCGGCGGGACCCGGAGCAGCTCGGGGGGCTCGGGCGGCGGCTCCGCGGAGGGGGCTGCGCGGCCCCAGGAGCAGCTCGGAGGGGCTCGGGCAGAGGAAGAGGCTCCGTGCAGAGGGGCCTGCGCGGTTCCAGGAGCAGCTCGGAGGGGCTTGGGCGGCAGCTCCGCGGAAGGGGCTGCGCGGCCCGGGAGCGCGAATCCACCAGCGCAGGCTCCGGAGCACAGGGCGCCGGGACACAGCCCAGGATCCGGCCTCCCCCGGGACAGGCAGAGGCCGGGAGGGCCCAGGACAGCAAGGACGCTCCTGCCCCAGCTGAGCAGATCAGCGGCCCCGCCCCGGAGCCTCCAGGCCCTGCAGACGGAGTTCCTGCCGGAGCTGAATCCAGGTTTCCAGAGCTGCCTCGCCACTGGGGCTGTTCCTCCTGCGGCCTCAGGGGGTAAACAACCCCCACTGAGCCCTGCACCAGGCAGGGGCACAGCAGCTCCCCCAACTGCTAACACCTGAGAATCAGCACAACAGGCCCCTCCCCCAGAACACCAGCTGACTGACAACTTCCAGGAGAAGCCAAGGGACTTAAAGAACACAGAATCAGAAGATACTCCCCGGTGGTTCTTTTTTTGTTTGTTTGTTTTTGTTTTTGTTTTTGTTTTGTTTTGCTTTTTGATTTGTTTCCTTCCCCCACCACCTTTTTTTCTCCTTTCTTTTTCTTTCTCTTTTTCTTCTTTTCTTTTTTTTTCGTTTTTTTTTTTCTTTTTCTTCCCTTTTTTTTTCTCTTTCTCTTTTCTTTCCTTCTTTCTCTCCTCTCTTTTTCTCTTTTTCCCAATACAACTTACTTTTGGCCACTCTGCACTGAGCAAAATGACTAGAAGGAAAACCTCACCTCAAAAGAAAGAATCAGAAACAGTCCTCTCTCCCACAGAGTTACAAAATCTGGATTACAATTCAATGTCAGAAAGCCAATTCAGAAGCACTATTATACAGCTACTGGTGGCTCTAGAAAAAAGTATAAAGGACTCAAGAGACTTCATGACTGCAGAATTTAGAGCTAATCAGGCAGAAATTAAAAATCAATTGAATGAGATGCAATCCAAACTAGAAGTCCTAACGACGAGGGTTAACGAGGTGGAAGAACGAGTGAGTGACCTAGAAGACAAGTTGATAGCAAAGAGGGAAACTGAGGAAAAAAGAGACAAACAATTAAAAGACCATGAAGATAGATTAAGGGAAATAAACGACAGCCTGAGGAAGAAAAACCTACGTTTAATTGGGGTTCCCGAGGGCGCCGAAAGGGACAGAGGGCCAGAATATGTATTTGAACAAATTCTAGCTGAAAACTTTCCTAATCTGGGAAGGGAAACAGGCATTCAGATCCAGGAAATAGAGAGATCCCCCCCTAAAATCAATAAAAACCGTTCAACACCTCGACATTTAATTGTGAAGCTTGCAAATTCCAAAGATAAAGAGAAGATCCTTAAAGCAGCAAGAGACAAGAAATCCCTGACTTTTATGGGGAGGAGTATTAGGGTAACAGCAGACCTCTCCACAGAGACCTGGCAGGCCAGAAAGGGCTGGCAGGATATATTCAGGGTCCTAAATGAGAAGAACATGCAACCAAGAATACTTTATCCAGCAAGGCTCTCATTCAAAATGGAAGGAGAGATAAAGAGCTTCCAAGACAGGCAGCAACTAAAAGAATATGTGACCTCCAAACCAGCTCTGCAAGAAATTTTAAGGGGGCCTCTTAAAATTCCCCTTTAAGAAGAAGTTCAGTGGAACAGTCCACAAAAACAAAGACTGAATAGATATCATGATGACACTAAACTCATATCTCTCAATAGTAACTCTGAATGTGAACGGGCTTAATGACCCCATCAAAAGGCGCAGGGTTTCAGACTGGATAAAAAAACAGGACCCATCTATTTGCTGTCTACAAGAGACTCATTTTAGACAGAAGGACACCTACAGCCTGAAAATAAAAGGTTGGAGAACCATTTACCATTCGAATGGTCCTCAAAAGAAAGCAGGGGTAGCCATCCTTATATCAGATAAACTAAAATTTACCCCAAAGACTGTAGTGAGAGATGAAGAGGGACACTATATCATACTTAAAGGATCTATTCAACAAGAGGACTTAACAATCCTCAATATATATGCTCCGAATGTGGGAGCTGCCAAATATATAAATCAATTATTAACCAAAGTGAAGAAATACTTAGATAATAATACACTTATACTTGGTGACTTCAATCTAGCTCTTTCTATACTCGATAGGTCTTCTAAGCAAAACATCTCCAAAGAAACGAGAGCTTTAAATGATACACTGGACCAGATGGATTTCACAGATATCTACAGAACTTTACATCCAAACTCAACTGAATACACATTCTTCTCAAGCGCACATGGAACTTTCTCCAGAATAGACCACATATTGGGTCACAAATCGGGTCTGAACCGATACCAAAAGATTGGGATTGTCCCCTGCATATTCTCGGACCATAATGCCTTGAAATTAGAACTAAATCACAACAAGAAGTTTGGAAGGACATCAAACACATGGAGGTTAAGGACCATCCTGCTAAAAGATAAAAGGGTCAACCAGGAAATTAAGGAAGAATTAAAAAGATTCATGGAAACTAATGAGAATGAAGATACAACCGTTCAAAATCTTTGGGATGCAGCAAAAGCAGTCCTAAGGGGGAAATACATCGCAATACAAGCATCCATTCAAAAACTGGAAAGAACTCAAATACAAAAGCTCACCTTACACATAAAGGAGCTAGAGAAAAAACAGCAAATAGATCCTACACCCAAGAGAAGAAGGGAGTTAATAAAGATTCGAGCAGAACTCAACGAAATCGAGACCAGAAGAACTGTGGAACAGATCAACAGAACCAGGAGTTGGTTCTTTGAAAGAATTAATAAGATAGATAAACCATTAGCCAGCCTTAGTAAAAAGAAGAGAGAGAAGACTCAAATTAATAAAATCATGAATGAGAAAGGAGAGATCACTACCAACACCAAGGAAATACAAACGATTTTAAAAACATATTATGAACAGCTATACGCCAATAAATTAGGCAATCTAGAAGAAATGGACGCATTCCTGGAAAGCCACAAACTACCAAAACTGGAACAGGAAGAAATAGAAAACCTGAACAGGCCAATAACCAGGGAGGAAATTGAAGCAGTCATCAAAAACCTCCCAAGACACAAGAGTCCAGGGCCAGATGGCTTCCCAGGAGAATTTTATCAAACGTTTAAAGAAGAAATCATACCTATTCTCCTAAAGCTGTTTGGAAAGATAGAAAGAGATGGAGTACTTCCAAATTCGTTCTATGAAGCCAGCATCACCTTAATTCCAAAGCCAGACAAAGACCCCGCCAAAAAGGAGAATTACAGACCAATATCCCTGATGAACATGGATGCAAAAATTCTCAACAAGATACTGGCCAATAGGATCCAACAATACATTAAGAAAATTATTCACCATGACCAAGTAGGATTTATCCCTGGGACACAAGGCTGGTTCAACACCCGTAAAACAATCAATGTGATTCATCATATCAGCAAGAGAAAAACCAAGAACCATATGATCCTCTCATTGGATGCAGAGAAAGCATTTGACAAAATACAGCATCCATTCCTGATCAAAACTCTTCAGAGTGTAGGGATAGAGGGAACATTCCTCGACATCTTAAAAGCCATCTATGAAAAGCCCACAGCAAATATCATTCTCAATGGGGAAGCACTGGGAGCCTTTCCCCTAAGATCAGGAACAAGACAGGGATGTCCACTCTCACCACTGCTATTCAACATAGTACTGGAAGTCCTAGCCTCAGCAATCAGACAACAAAAAGACATTAAAGGCATTCAAATTGGCAAAGAAGAAGTCAAACTCTCCCTCTTCGCCGATGACATGATACTCTACATAGAAAACCCAAAAGTCTCCACCCCAAGATTGCTAGAACTCATACAGCAATTCGGTAGCGTGGCAGGATACAAAATCAATGCCCAGAAGTCAGTGGCATTTCTATACACTAACAATGAGACTGAAGAAAGAGAAATTAAGGAGTCAATCCCATTTACAATTGCACCCAAAAGCATAAGATACCTAGGAATAAACCTCACCAAAGATGTAAAGGATCTATACCCTCAAAACTATAGAACACTTCTGAAAGAAATTGAGGAAGACACAAAGAGATGGAAAAATATTCCATGCTCATGGATTGGCAGAATTAATATTGTGAAAATGTCAATGTTACCCAGGGCAATATACACGTTTAATGCAATCCCTATCAAAATACCATGGACTTTCTTCAGAGAGTTAGAACAAATTATTTTAAGATTTGTGTGGAATCAGAAAAGACCCCGAATAGCCCGGGGAATTTTAAAAAAGAAAACCATATCTGGGGGCATCACAATGCCAGATTTCAGGTTGTACTACAAAGCTGTGGTCATCAAGACAGTGTGGTACTGGCACAAAAACAGACACATAGATCAGTGGAACAGAATAGAGAATCCAGAAGTGGACCCTGAACTTTATGGGAAACTAATATTCGATAAAGGAGGAAAGACTATCCATTGGAAGAAAGACAGTCTCTTCAATAAATGGTGCTGGGAAAATTGGACATCCACATGCAGAAGAATGAAACTAGACCACTCCCTTGCACCATACACAAAGATAAACTCAAAATGGATGAAAGATCTAAATGTGAGACAAGATTCCATCAAAATCCTAGAGAAGAACACAGGCAACACCCTTTTTGAACTCGGCCATAGTAACTTCTTGCAAGATACATCCACGAAGGCAAAAGAAACAAAAGCAAAAATGAACTATTGGGACTTCATCAAGATAAGAAGCTTTTGCACAGCAAAGGATACAGTCAACAAAACTCAAAGACAACCTACAGAATGGGAGAAGATATTTGCAAATGACATATCAGATAAAGGGCTAGTTTCCAAGATCTATAAAGAACTTATTAAACTCAACACCAAAGAAACAAACAATCCAATCATGAAATGGGCAAAAGACATGAAGAGAAATCTCACAGAGGAAGACATAGACATGGCCAACACGCATATGAGAAAATGCTCTGCATCACTTGCCATCAGGGAAATACAAATCAAAACCACAATGAGATACCACCTCACACCAGTGAGAATGGGGAAAATTAACAAGGCAGGAAACAACAAATGTTGGAGAGGATGCGGAGAAAAGGGAACCCTCTTACACTGTTGGTGGGAATGTGAACTGGTGTGGCCACTCTGGAAAACTGTGTGGAGGTTCCTCAAACAGTTAAAAATATACCTGCCCTACGACCCAGCAATTGCACTGTTGGGGATTTACCCCAAAGATACAAATGCAATGAAACGCCGGGACACCTGCACCCCGATGTTTCTAGCAGCAATGGCCACGATAGCCAAACTGTGGAAGGAGCCTCGGTGTCCAACGAAAGATGAATGGATAAAGAAGATGTCGTTTATGTATACAATGGAATATTACTCAGCTATTAGAAATGACAAATACCCACCATTTGCTTCAACGTGGATGGAACTGGGGGGTATTATGCTGAGTGAAGTAAGTCAGTCGGAGAAGGACAAACATTATATGTTCTCATTCATTTGGGGAATATAAATAATAGTGAAAGGGAAAATAAGGGAAGGTAGAAGAAATGTGTGGGAAATATCAGAAAGGGAGACAGAACGTAAAGACTGCTAACTCTGGGAAACGAACTAGGGGTGGTAGAAGGGGAGGAGGGCGGGGGGTGGGAGTGAATGGGTGACGGGCACTGGGTGTTATTCTGTATGTTAGTAAATTGAACACCAATAAAAAAAAATAAAAAATAAAAAATAAAAATAAAAAAATAAAAAAATAAAAATAAATAAATAAATAAATAAATAAATAAAAAATAAAGTCTTTTAACTCTAAAAAAAAAAAAAAAAAAAGGCATACAGAATCCAACTGAAGTTATTCCTATAATATCCAAAGTCGGGAAACAATCTGAGTATAGTTGCAGTGGATTTTAACCCAAAGTAAAAAAATAAATGTTCATGAATCTATCTTGATATAGATAATTGAATAACTAAATATAAGAGGGGAAAATAAACAAATCTGTGCTGAAGAATTCCAAAAATTTATGCAGGTATTTTTGCCCTCAAGGAAGTAGAGCATAACTTTCCACAGTAGTGTAGGCTGCCCATAGTGACTGACTTTCTTTCTTTCTTTCTTTCTTTCTTTCTTTCTTTCTTTCTTTCTTTGTCACCCCCACCCTTTCAAGAGTAAAGTATGGATGGGGGTAGTGGTTGTCAACTCCTCATCATCTAATCAAGAGTAGTATTCTAGCAGAGGGACAATCTACAAAATACCTGATCGGGATGCCTCAAAAATGTCAAGGCCATCAAAAAAATGTTAAGATCATCAAAAACAGGGAAAGTCTGAGGAAGTGTCACAGCTCAGAGGAGCCCAAGGGGACATCCTGGCCCAGAAAAAAGGATATTAGATCAAAACTAAGAAAATCTGAATAAAGTGTAGAGTTCATTCAATACTGTATCAATATTGAGTCACTAATCGTTACAAGTACACCACATTAATTAAAGATGTTAATATGGGGACTGGATGTGAGGTATATGGAACTCCTGGTATTATTTTTGTTCTGGAAGTCTATTCTAAAACTGAGACATGGGGATCCGTGGGTAACTCAGTGGTTTGGCGCCTGCCTTTGGCCCAGGGTGCGATCCTGGAGTCCCGGGATCAAGTCCCACATCGGGCTCCCGGCATGGAGTCTGCTTCTCCCTCCTCCTGTGTCTCTGCCAATCTCTCTCCCTCTCTCTCTCTCTCTCTCTCTCTCATAAATAAATAATAAAATAAATCTTAAAACAGACATTATTCAAAAAGTTAAAAAAATTTTATTTTTGTAATAGATTTTATTTATTTGACAGAGAGAGCACAAGCAGTATTAACCTCACGTTAGAGACAAAAGCAAAGCTGGGAACAGTTAGACAACTTGCTTAATGTCACAGAGCAAACAACGGAGTCTGGACTCGAACCGAGAGTTCTCTCAGAGACATCTCCACTTTCTCCACAGTTCCAGATGGTCTGTCTATAAATCCCCCTGCAGCAGGACTGAATCCTCTCACTCTTGTGCTAGCTGCACTAGGGTTCATTTCAGGAAGAGCGGGTGCTCTGCACAAGCTGGTATAAGAATGTGGCTGAGGGATGCCTGGGTGGCTCAGGGGTTGAGCATCTGCCTTGGGCTCAGGTTGTGATCCCCGAGTCCCAGGAATGTTGCATTTAAGATGCTACAGAAATGCTTAGGAGGGGCAGTCCAGTGGGCAGCAGTTAGAGATATGGCCCTGGGACATTAGAGGAAAGTGAAGGCTACGGGTAATCGACAGTATTTCAAGCTATGGGGCTGGATGTCAACTCTAACAAGATAAAGATGCCTAAATATAGGTGAGGTTAATGTCAAGGAAAGGTTTCCTGGGGATATGATTTTTAAGTATCAGTTTAAAGACAGATTTTCTAAGATGATGTAAAGCTGTATCATCTTTGCAAGCATTCGATCTAACACTGCAGCCACACATTCACTGAAGGACAAATATAACAGAATACAGTGTAATGAAATACACTGAGCTGAAAGACTGATTTTACCTTATGGAGGTCAGGAGTCATGCTGTCCTCAACATGGTTAACAGCCCAGCAAAGGTGATGGGGACAGGATGAGTTCGGGTGTTCCTGGGTCCAGATCTTAACACTGTTACTAAATAATTATTACCTTAGTTAAGTACCTTAAGCTAAGTTTCAGCATATTCTTTGATAAGTAAGCATACCATGGTTATGGGACAAGAAATAACGTATGGGCTATATGTCTAGCACATCTTATGCATTCATTAAAGGAGAGTTGCCATTATTTATTTTCATTGTTATTTTTGTGACTGTCAGTATTAACCAGGTTAAAGCTACATTTCTACGGATAGAACAATACTGATTTCTATCATCAAAGTGACATATGTCAGAGAGAGAAACATTTCTGATCTGAGACACTGAAAGATCATCCCATGGCTTTTCTAGGTGATATGGGCTAACTCCATCTGTTTGATGTAATTCCAACCAAAAAAGGGAGCCTAACATTAATTATTCACTTAAAATACTTGACTATTCGTGGACAATGTTACAGGTCAGTAGAGCTTCATGTACACAAACTTTACATAAATATGGCCTGAAACTAAAAGGAATGTATAGTTCTAAGTTTAAGTCTAAAGGAGAAGCGATGAAGAAAACGAGTAGTAGAAGTAAATTGAGGACTCTTCTAAAACCTTTATTTACCTAGCGAGAATAATTCATTTCAGTAAAACATAAGGAGTTAAAGATTGGTAGGCTTTTTTTTTTTTTTTTAAGATTTTATTTATTCATAGAGACAGAGACACAGGCAGAGGAAGAAGCAGACTCCATACAGGAAGCCTGACATGGGACTCAATCCTGGATCTCCAAGATCACACCCCGGGCTTCATTAAACCTCTATGCCACCAGGGCTGCCCAAGATTGGTAGGCTTGATGCTTAAATGCATGCAGAATATTTTTTAAAAATACGATTTTTTTAATAACCACAGAGCCACATAAGTGGAGTTGTACATGATTTCCAGAAATGAAAGAAATAAGAAACTTGTAGTAGGTAGAAACTAATAATGCCACTTTTAAAGAGGTACAAGTAAAATAATGATCATGTACGTACATGTTGCTGAGAAATGTATTTATGCTTCTATTGGTGCTATTACACTCAGATAGCATAGCAGCTAAGAACATGCTTCTGGATCGATATTTCCTATAAATAAATCCCAGTTTCTGGGCAAATTACTTAACAGTAGTGTGCCTCAGTGTCCTATTCTATGAAATAGTACCTAACCCGTAAAATCTGTTAGGAGAAATAACTGAACTAGTACACATAATGAAGTTAAAGAGTTTCTAGAACATGGTTAGCATCCACAAGAGGTTAATTTTTACATTATTTATTATCGGTATTATCAGCATTTTTATGTAATGGAATAAAAGTACCTCAGTAAGCTTTTCTCACTTTCTAAATGCACCTCATCGATTGTACTATTTATGCTCTGAATTGACATCTGATGTTAATTAGTATTATAGGCTCTTAGTTGATACAGGGCGGTAACTAAAATTTAAGCAAGAATTTTCTCAATATTGTTTAAAGTGTCTTACATCTGGTAAACATGTATGGGAAGAAAAAAGGCAGGATAAAGACCCTATGCTAGAAAAAAACGTGACAAAGTTCAAAAGATGAAGATCTGAGTGAATATGTATGGGAAGGAGGCAATGTGAACCCTAAAGTTTCTATTGGATATTCTAATAAAGGATGAAGGACCAATTTCTGGTTTGGGGCTGTTTTCTCCATCTTTGAACACTGGGCAAAGAGCCGCCTAATTTACATATGTCTCATCTCCCATAAGGGACAGAGAAGTCCAGCCAGGCTTACAGAGCCACTGCAAGCATCTGTTGGCATTTGTGGCATCTATTGACTATCCAGACATCCCAGAGTTGGCCTGGGTAGTTGTTCTCTACCGTCCTCAGGCTGAGAGGTCCAGGGACAGACATACTGTTAGGGCTGCTTAAGAAGAGTGCAAACCAATCCATGTACCTTGGGACCCCTCCTGCCTAGCCCAAACTCACAAACAAACCAAACCCAATTCCTTATGTCTAATATATGAATTGAAAGGAATGGTGCTTTCTACATTTACTATGACGCCCAATTAAATAAATTTCTAATTTACAAATAAATGTATGTCAAGAATACTTCATTTGATTTGCCTTATACAGAGTAGAAATGCAATAGAAACCAACGATTCAGGCCCAACCAAGGGCAAATATTTTATGTTTTTAGCTGTAAGGTATTAATCAGTAACAAACTCTGTAACTGCTTTTTGATCTCCAACTTTGTTTTTTTGTGATTACTGCTTCCACTTGGCTGAATCATTTTGCTTCTCATATCAAAGATAGCTAAGAAAACTATGTACTACCAACTTAATTCAAAATCCATTACATAATGAAAAATAAATATTTTGACAAAGATATTTCAGAATCAGAACAGAAAAGGTATCTAATTGCTTGAAAATTACCTATAGACCTATAAATTGCTTTCCTCTCATATACATTTACTTAGTTCTTCACCTTCTGAACCGCATCACATTTTTTTCCGGCACAGGGTCTTTAGTAAGCAAGTTACATTATGTACAATAGTGATCTTTAGCATTTATATACAGAAATTGGTGATTGGTAGGAACAGAGCATAAGTTTTTCACCATTGCATTTATGGAGGAGGCTGTCCTCCTCTGAGAAATCAAGATGAAATCACTTTTTAAGGTTTTACACACTGATTGGAATAGATTAGATTTTGGTCTCCCTATGTTTGAGGAAAAACATTTTTGTAATTAATAATAATATATTAAATAATAATAGTATATTTCCTACAACTATTTTGATGTCTCTATTTTTAATTATCATTGTACAGTTTCTATAGTGACGTAGTATTTTAATTTTCATGCTCTATTATTTTTATCAACATTTCATAAGCTTATTTCTTAACCTTCCTTATTCATAATTATGAATTATGTGGGGCAGCCCCCGTGGTGCAGCAGTTTAGCTCCACCTGCAGCCTGGGGTGTGATCCTGGAGACCCAGGGTCGAGTCCCACATCGGGCTCCCTGAATGGGGCCTGCTTCTCCGCCTCTCTCTCTCTCTCTCTTCTGTCTCTACGAATAAATAAATAAAATCTTAAAAAAATAATATGTATGCGAAGTTCATGTGTTAACATTTTTTTCAAGAGCTTTTCAGTTCTTAGATTTTCAATGCCTACTAGTATGCTGTTATTAAAAAATAAATAACTAATAAAACTTTGGAAATTTACTCCAAGCTTAGAGGCTATAAGAATGCCATAGTTAGGGCAGCCTGGGTGGCTCAGCAGTTTAGCGCTGCCTTCAGCCCGGGGCGTGATCCTGGAGACCCGGGATCAAGTCCCACGTCGGGCTCCTTGCATGGAGCCTGTTTCTATCTCTGTCTCTCTCTCTCTCTCTCTCTCTCTTTCTGTGTGTCTCATGAATAAATAAATAAAATCTTTTAAAAAAGTATATAAAAAAAGAATGCCATAGTTTTGCTTTAACATTTAATCATAAGTAATGTAAGGAAAAAAAACTAATTTTATAATTATAATAAAATTTGGCACTCAGTTAGTAATAAGCACAAGAAAATAGCAAAGCCATACCCTTGTGCAAACACACTTTATATCTGCCTGCTCTTCTTTATATATGTGATATGATAGATCATAAATAAAAAAGATAACAAGCCTTTTCCTTGTTCAAGGGTAGGTGCCTTTACGAAGTCAATGTCTAAAGATGCTTTCTCCACATTGCCAGATTAGATAGTAAGGGTGGAGAGAAAAATATACAGACATGGTGTAGCTCTAGTCATTTTGAGTACAGTGTTCATTGAAGTTGTTAACTAAATCACATGAAACAACCTCTTTTTCCAGAACAGTGAGTATAGTAAGATTTCTAAGGATAGATTTTACCTAATTTTAATTAGCAAAGATCCCAGAACTTTATACAATCATATTCATGACTTGTAATATTTTCTAAAATGTAGAAATAGTTCATTAGATTTCTATTAATACTGTGTATATGAAACAAAAAACCGAGGAACATAAACTAATTGGTTTATATGTCGAAATTAAAACTAATAAAAGGGATACAAGAATTATGTCCTTTCCATTTGATATTAGAATCCTCTCTCTCTGAGGTTAACTATAATCAATCATACATATAAATATGTACATATGTTAAATGACTAACCTGGTGTTACTACTACTCCATTTCCATTGACCACAGGCCTCTCTTCCTCTTCTTCCTCGGGAGGCTCTATACTGGCTTTCTCCATGTTGCTCACTGATTTATTCCTCTTCCGTTTTCCTTCAGCACTTGGAGTGGCTCCCGGAAGTATCTGGTCTGTTACATTTAATAATAATGGTGCTGGTTCTGCTGGAGGCTTTGGCGTGCCATAGTAATTGTCTGCAAATGATACCAAAACTTCAGGGAGTTAGAGATTTCTCTTACTGTGTGTACAGTCTGTAAAAAATAGAAATTATATTGATAAATGTATATCCTGTTTCTTGCACATACGTGTATTTTACATGCATACAGATATATGGCTTTGTCTCCTTTCACATTTTTATATGCATCTTTATTTGTTGCTTTTACTATATTGGGCTTTAATGCTTAAATAAAGATACAGATTTATCTTCATTTTCACCTTTTGCCAAACCAAAATATAGTCTTATGTATTAGTCTCATATTGTTCAAAGCTATTTCAAAAATATTTTTAAAATTTGATATGCCTGATTATAACCTTTTTAAAAATAATTATGTCTGATTGAGGGTGCAGATAACTTTTTTTTTTAAAGATTTATTTATTATTTGAAAAAGAGAGAGAGAGAGTATGGGCAGGGGGAAGGGCAGAGGGAGAGGCAGAGAAACAGAGGCTGTACTGATCATGGAGCCAGATGGGCAAGTCTTGATCTCAGGAACTGAAGATCGTGACCTGAGCTGAAACCAAGAGTCAGATGCTTAACTGACTGAGCCTCCCAGAGGCAATTCGTAGTTTTTTTTTTTTTAAGCATATCTCACAACAGTCTGGAAAGGCAAAGTATATTGTGCTTTTTCTGTAGCTTTCAAAAGGCTTTGACTGTTTTCCTTGATGTCCACAGTGACCTGCCCAGAGGGGTATCACCAGGCCAGTTCAGTGGTTCTCATGGCTGCTGACTGTGGGCCTACTGCCCTAATCATAGCTCTCATGATCTGAGCTATGGAATATCTGTTCCTCCCATCAGTCTGTGAGACCTCTTAACAGGGGAGATGAATTCTTATTTCTCTCTGTAATAACAGCCTGACACATAGTAGCCACGGAATCAATGCTTACCAAGTGAGCATCTTTATATATTTAAGGAAATTATTTATAGTTTAAGATTTTGATTGGTAAAGAACATCGTGGTGTTTTGTAAATATATTTAATATGCTACTGGTGGAAGGAAAACTTATGCAAACAAAATAAAAACTGCCTTTAAAGTTGTGCCCTCAATTCTAACAAGTCAGACTATTCAATCCAAAGATAAAATAGATAATTATCTCATTATAGCTATTGAATATGAAGATCCTACCATGCTCTAGACAGTTGTGTCCACAGAGCTGCAATGAGAAATGTGATAATATTATTATGAAATTAAAATGGCCAAAGACAATTTTTAGAAAGCTATCGCAATGTCAATTAAATAATTTCTGAAGGCTTATTGTTTACATTTGGAAAGTGAGTTTATATTACCTAGTTATGTTGCTACCTACTGATAAAAGCACAGCACATTATTATTTATAGGATGTTAAAGAAAAAAAAGCTTACTGTTACCACATTTGAGAAAGTCAATAAACATTTTTCACAGATGGATTTTAAGTCAATGACTGCTCTTAGATCTAGCATTTTACAGTACTCAGTTCCAAATACGTTTATCTAAACACTCATCTCTACCTGCATATTTCTATTGCATCATCACACATTTTTACAACCTCTACCTCCATTCACATCGCTAACCACTGGTGGGTGGGGAGAAGCCTCAATGTAATAAGAGCGTATAATAATTGGAAATGTTTTGGGAAGAGTACTGCAATAAAACTAGTAAAGTTATTACTGTTTTAAAGAGAAAATCTAGCAACTACCATAAAGCATAAATTCAATATATGTGAGCATATCTGGAAAACTCCTTACCTGGCTTAGCACTTTATGTTTTCCAAAAAAGTTTCCATGTATATTGAATAGTTTATATTATGCCTCAAAAAAAAAAAAAAACATCTGAAAGAGTCAAAGACAATATTGTCCTATGGAACGTGGGAAAACTGAATCTCAGTGAGACCAACCAACATACCTGAGGGCAGAGCTGGATAAGACATAAATACAGGTCATCTGATTCTTTGCCTAGCGCCATGTACACTTCGTTCACAAGCCTGACCCTCAATTCACCGAAGACCTACTAGGTGAATCTAGGTTGGAACATGTGTGATGTTTCTTGTTGGCACCAACATGGGCTGTTTTCATGGGCTTCAGCTCTGGATTCCTTCATTTACTTTGGGGCTATGCTTATCCTATCCTGAAGTTGTGATAACAACCCTAGAAATGCTTGGATTTGAGGCTTGTAATTGTCCCAAGATGCAGACTGAAATAGGAACATGTGTGGGAGGGAGGAGAGTAAGAAGAGGCAATGCCCTGGATTTGTAATTGGGAAGCTATTTGGAGACCGGCTCTGCAGGGTGCGGGGATGTCTACAGCCAAGGCTAAGGACAGACTGCTTTGCACCCTAGGCTCCAAATAACTTTACACATTCCTATGTCCATGCATTTCTTAAGCCTTTCCCCCTACAGATACACACTCCCTTCTCCTTTTCTCTTGAAATGCCATCCTTCCTCTGCTGGGAGCTCTTCACTTCAGCAAATGCAGGCCTGGAAGACTCTAGTCCAAGCCTCTTATTTTACAGCTGAGGAAATGGCATCTAGAGGATTTTTACTTGCCTAAGTACATACAAAATCAGAGTCTGGTCTCTTAACTCAGTTGTGTATGTCTTGCCGTCTCTAGTGAATTGCCAGTTTGTACACCCATCTTTCCTTTTACAATTAGTTTACATCTCCATATGTACTTTATTTTTTAAAAAAGATTTAGTTATTTATTCATGAGAGAAAGAGAGAGGCAGAGACACAGGCAGAGGGAGAAGCAGGCCCCACGCGGGGAGCCCAATGTGGGACTCGATCCTGGATCCTGGGATCATGCCCTGGGCTAAAGGCAGATGCTCAACCGCTGAGCCACCCAGGCATCCTCCATATGTACTTTATCTGTCCTGCCAGGACAACACGATTGGAAGTTCTCCAAAGAAAGCTACTTGATATGATACATCCTTGCATCTGCCTTTAGGGAGCTGCACAGCCTTCTGGTCATAGCATAATGAGATGGAATGCTAGCAAATGGCCATCTTCCTTCGAAAGCAATTTCAGAGGGAAGGAATTTCTTAGATATCCCCTCCCCCATCTCACATGAAACTATTCCCTTGTCTTTTGTGTCTTTAGCCCCATAGCCAAGTGATATTGTTATGAAATAAGAGTTTCCCAGGGCTTGCCTGCCCTGCCAGCAAACCCTCACTTCACCACTTTGAAACCACGCACAGATGTTGGGTTCTGAAAGCCAGAGATAAAATTAGAGGGGCATTTCTATTTGGAAATACTTACTAAAAACTCAGTTATGGCTATACAGATATGGGAAAAAAGTTTACTAACTATAGCCCTCTATGAAAAAGAGCATTAGTAGGTTTTTTTTTTCCTCTTAAAAATTATTCACATAGCTCAGAGCTGATTTCAGGGCATTCAGAGAGGTACACTTGTTATTTATTGCTTATGATAAAAACAATTGAACATGCATATGTAAGAAAAGGATTTCAAACTTTTAGCTCAAATCTCATTGTCTCCGTAACATCTCTGATTCTGGCAATTCTAAGGGGTCTCTTTCCAATGAACTTTTCTAAAACTTTACTAAAACTCTTAAGATTTTCCTTAAAAAAAAAAAAACAGTTTGTTGGTAGGTGACTAAATTCTCCTACTTAAATATGAATTATGTGGGGGTTCTATTCTTATTTATCTGAGTATCTTCTACAAGATCATGGTAAACATGGCATATCCTTAACATGGGTCTGTTGAATATACTAATAAAATAATTACTTTGAATCTGCAATTATTTGTGTTATAAAGTCGGCATGAAATAAATGGAGTATAAGAGGTTTTTGGTCTAAATATATTTCTGAATTACCACATAAGGCCAACCAGAGAGAATATGCAAAGAGACAAACATTAATTTAAAAATAAATATGGGTATCAGGTCAGCTAAGTGGGCCAAAGCAGTGTGTAGATATCATCTGGTTCATTTGTGATCAAAACTTGTGGTAGCAAGAAAGGAAAGTACTGAGTTTTTATTTTGAATTCAAGTATTTCTGCTTTCCTCAGCATTATTGTGGTGTGTGTGTATGTGTGTGTGTACTTTCCAGATCTACCCTCTTAGCAACTTTCAAGTACATAATACAGTACTGCTAACTATAATAACCATACTCTATATTGTATATTAGATTTTTAGAACTTACTCATTTTATAAGTAAACGTTTATAATTTTCGATCATCTTCAATAATTTCTCCAAACTCCCTGCCCCTGGCAACTAACCAATCTACTTGTTTCTATTTAATCTTTTTTTATTTCACCTGTAAATGAGATCATATAGTACTTGTCTCTTTGTGTCTGACTTATTTCACTCAGTATAACGCCCTCAGAATACATCTATGTTGTCAAACATGCAGATTTCCTTCTTTTTATGGCTGAACAATATTCTATTGTGTGTATGTGTGTATATACACCACATTCTCCTTATCCATCCATCCTTTGATGGTCATTTATGCTGTTTTCACATTTTGCTTATTGTAAATAATGATACAACAAACACGAATTGCAAATATCCCTTCAAGATAGTGACTTTATTTCCTTCAGATAAATACCCAGAGGTAGAACTGCTAAGATGGTATGGTAGCTCTACTTTTAGTTTTTTTTGAGAAACTTCCATACTGTTCTCCACAGTGGCTGCACCAGTTTACATTCCCTCCAACAGTGCAAGAGGGTTCCCTTTTCTCCACATCCTTTCCAGCACTTATTCTCTCTTGCCTTTTTGATAAGCTTATCTAACAGGTGTTCAGTGATATCTCATTATGATTTTGATTTGCATTTCCTTGGTGATTAGTGATACTGAGCACCTTTTCATGTATTCATTGACCATTCGTATATCTTCTTTGAAAAAAATGTCTGTTCAAGTTCTTTACTCATTTTTTAATTGTTGTTGTTACTGTTGTTATTTTGCTATTGAGTTGTATGAATTCCTTATATATTTCGGATATATTTAATCAGAATATGATTTACAGATATTTTCTCTCATTCAGTAGGTTGCTTTTGTTGATGGTTTCCTTCGTTGTGCAGAAGTCTTTTAGTATGATGTAGTCTCACTTGTTTATTTTTTACTTTTGTTGCTTGTGGTCTTGGTGTCATACCCAAATAATTATCATCAATGTCAAAAAATCAAATAAAGAAATCAAGACTAATGTCAAGGAGCTCTTCCCTCTTTTCTTGTAAGAGTTTTATGTTTTCAGGTCCTTCAAATATTTCTTCAACATCACTTACGATGATAACATCTTCCCTAAAAAATTTACAATTGCCAAAGAGAAGAATGGCTCCTGGTGGCTCAATGGTTGAGCATCTATCTTCGGTTCAGGGCGTGATCCTGAGGTCCAGGATCTAGTCCCACATCCAGGCTCCCGCAGATATCTTGCTTCTCCCTTTGCCTATGCCTCTGCTTCTCTCTCTCTCTCTGTCTCTGTCTCTGTCTCTTATGAATAAATAAATAAAATCTTAAAAAAAAACAAAGAGAAGAATGAATTTTAAAGCTCACTTTTATTTTTTAAAGATTTATTTATTTATTTGAGAGAGAGAGCGAGCACTTGCATGAACAGGGAAGGGGCAGAAGTAGAGAGAGAGAGAGAGAATCCCAGACAGACTCCTTGCTAAGCAGAGAGCCCAACACTGGACTCCATCCCATGACCCTGAGATCATGACTTGAGCCAAAATCAAAAGTCGAATGCCCCACTGACTGAGCCACTCACTTTTAAAGTAATTTTTTAAAGTTACACTTTTAGCAAACACAAAACAGTGAAAGTGGTTGCTATAAATTCTGCAAGATGTTAGAAACATTGAAATCAACCTAAAGCCCTCTTCCAGGAGGTCAAAGTGTAGCTCTGTGATAATTTACAACTTTTCTTCCTTCACTGACTTTTCGGGTCCTATTATCACCAAGAGGACATATGAGAAGATTATCACCTCACAACTGTGCCAGTAACTGTAATAGTCCCAGCTGTGACTTGGTTTCAATAACTACCCAGTTGGCCCACTTGAAGGTATCATACAGTGCTTCTGCTGCTATTTTAACAATGGATCTTCTAGAACACTTTTCTTCTCCGCAAAGCCTTACAGTCAACACACCGAGTTGACTTTAAAGTGTCATTCATTTAATAATCAAGGTCATGTGCAGGGTGCTCTTACGCAGCCATTTAAATATACATAATGCTAATTTTAAATTCCCAGGACCCAGTTCCATTTTAGCAACTTAACAGAATGTGCTGTGTTCTCTGATAATAGAGGGACTACTTCTGTAAGTGTCCCTAAGTTATTACAGGAAATATATTCATGATTACAATTCTGCTTTTAGGACATTGCAATCTAAGTGGAACAAAAACCAAAACCAAAGAAGTAGTGGTTGGATCCAGGAGAGAGAAATGGCTTTTATTTAGTTTGTTTTCAGTTGTAAGATTTACAGGTATCTTTTGGAGTTTCTTCCCTCTACTTCTAGTTTGACTTTTGTATTAGGGAGTTTATTATCTGACTAATTTAATAAATTCTTCACATTCCAGAAAGAAAAAGGAAAAGAGAAGGGGATTAGTAATAGGTGTCTTAGTTCAGAAAATATTTGTTTTTTAGAAGTAATGGTGTTTCCTATACTGCTATGGGGCTTATTTAAAGTAGTTACTGACTTTTTAAACATAGATATCTGTGAACATAATAACTAAACATGGTATCAAATAATTTCCCATGATGATGCTCAATAGTATTAGGTTCAGCTTAAGCCTGTCCTGCTAAAAGGGAATCCACTAGGTAGAAAAGTACCTGAGGATCAGTTTAAATGCTACATCCCTCTCACACTGAATCTTTGTACTGATGCATCACTCTGTGCCTCAATTTCTTCATCCACAAAACATATGTGCTTCGGGGATCCCTGGGTGGCTCAGCGGTTTAGCACCTGCCTTTGGCCAGGGCGTGATCCTGGAGACCCAGGATTGAGTCCCACGTTGGGCTCCCTGCATGGAGCCTGCTTCTCCCTCTGCCTGTGTCTCTGCCTCTCTCTCTCTCTCTCTGTGTGTCTCTCATGAATAAATAAATAAAATCTTAAAAAAAAATATGTGCTTCATGCTTACTGTCACATCCAGTTTGAGAAATGTTTAGTTTTAATAACACTGATGTGAGGAAACTTGGAGAGATTATAAATATAATTCTTACATATATATACATGTATACAAACACACATAGAATTTGCCACCTACAGTCACCTCTGAGCTATTTCAGTAATATTGAAAAACAGAGTACAAAGAAGAAAATGGAACAAGAGTGATAAGAAAATAGGGATCTACATAGAACAGTAAATAAGAAATGAGTAATGATATCTACTTGTAAGTAAAAGGAACTATTCATCCAGTTTGCAGCTTGAAGGATGGAAGAAGAGAGATGGTACGTGCCACTCTCCACACAAAGTGGGGGTAAACAGGAGAATTCTGAAAGGAAGAAAAGGAAGTATAGCTTTGGGAGACAGGAAGAAAGAAAATGAAGATTAATATTAATGATTGAACTTGGGATATAGTACAGAAATACGGAAGTCAGCAAACTGAATTGGAAGGGAATAGGAAGGCAAATTAGTTTTCAACATCTTAAGGTTGAAGTGACAGCAGGATACCCAGGCACAGATGTCCAACTGACATTTGTACAGTTGAGAGTGAAGTTCAAGATAGAGGTGAGAGTCACAGATTGGTTTTGGGGAGTATTTTGGAGGTGATAATTGAAGCCATGAACGTGTACAGGGTTTCCAAGGGAGAATGAATAAAATGGCATGGAAAAATGCCAAATGTGATGTGAACACTTACATGGTCATGTTCTAAAATAATTTGTGATTCAAGTTTTAATCTAGATATTTTTTCAGACAAAAATTTCTAAGAGTATGAAAAACAATATATACAAAATTCTTTGGCAGTTTCAGGAGAAAGGTGTTCTAGAAATCACTTCTTTCTTCCTATGTCAACATCAACAATGATATACAACCAGAAATTCTTCTGGGGTTTCAGACATAGACAGAATGTTTGAGTTCTTGTTCTTCCATTTGATAGCCTTTGTCTGCTATCCTGATAGTGTGCTCCTAACAATTCCACCACCGTCCTGCTCCTTATAAGGCTGGAGTATCTACTGAGAGGGTCAGGCACTGCCGTCTAGGAGAATGAGAGAGGGAGCTGCCGAAGCATAATGTACAGCCTTTGTGGTTGGTGGAGCGAGGGCTCAGGACGAAGATCTTGTATTTATGAAGATACGAGTTTCTCAGGCATCACACACTCAGCTGTTCCAGGGAAAGACAGAGGAGGCAAATAGTAGCATCAATTCAAGGTTGGGGATCTTGGACAGGTGCAACAGAAAAATAGAAAAGCAAGACTGAGACAGGGGTTCACAGAGGGGTAACAAAAGGCTCAGCTGGGAAGTAGTAGTGATGTGTGTAAAACTTTTGGAAGAGGTGAAGGAAAATCAAAGGGTTAGTGACAGAAGAGACAAGCAGAGAAACTAGGACGTTTCTGGGATCAAGAGATGAAGGTCTCTAAGAGATGAGAGATGACATGTGCTAGGAGGGAGGTCGTAAGAGAAATGGATTCATGTTTAGATGTCTGGAATTCTAACAAGTTCAAGGTCCTGAGCAGGTGAGGGAGTAGCTGAAATTGAATGGCCCATGAGACTAGATTATTAGCTGGGTCACTTATATGAATGTTGAAATCTAGGTTAGCATGAAGGAAGCCTGCAGTTCTGGCTCCAAAGTCTTTAATGAATAAAGGGAATGATCAGGAGGCAGGCGACTATGGCAGGTAGGGTCAGTGACAAGATGAAGTATAGAGCTGAGAAGATTCTAGATCAAGATGGAACAGCAATGTCTAGAAGACGTGGCAGGGATACAGAAGACCAGCTCATCCTCCCCCTGGGATAGGGACCACACGGTTTGAGGGAATGGGCAGTTGTCTCTTGGAATGACTACGGAAGCAGCAGCCTTCTCGGGGGGGATATTCGGATTTCAATCAAGGGAGGAGACAAAGAGATCACTATATTAATTATTAACTAAGAAATAAATATTTTGGAGAGAGCAAGAAGGTTGCAGGGGATAGTTTAACGTAGGAGCAAAGAAACTTAGAAAAGGACATGGACGTAGGTGAGAGACTAGAAGAAAAGGATGCGGGTGGGGGTAGCACTTGGGGATGAGGATAGCAGACCCCAGAGCTGAGAGGCAGGCTGCCTCTAATGTCACTAGTCTCAGGACACACCTGCTCCCTTCTCTGGAAAGTGATGATGGCTATGATGAGGTCTGTAAAAGATTGGCACGGGCTCTCTTAGGTAAGTGCCACCAGGGGTTTCACTGAGGGGAAACAGGAGACCTGGTCCAAAAGTGACAGTGAGAGACATAAAGGTACCCTCTGTTACTGAGAGTTGCACATACACATCCAACTGTGTTCCTAATACATAAACAACAACAACAACAAAAAATCAATCACCATGAAGGTGCTATTTAAAAGGAGTTCTATCTCAGGCAGCCCAGGTGGCCCAGTGGTTTAGTGCCGCCTTCAGTCCAGGGCGTGATCCTGGAGACCCAGGATCGAGTCCCACGCCATGCATGGAACCTGCTTCTCCCTCTGCCTGTGTCTCTGTCTCTCTCTCTCTGTGTCTCTCATGAATGAATAAATACAATCTTTAAAAAAAATAAAAGGAGTTCTATCTCTATTATTTTTCCTGTTTTGTTCATTTATGTTCCTTCTTCCTTCATGTTCTATTCCTGATGTGTCTCTCTGTAGCGGACTCAATGTGGCACAGATGTCCCATACACTGCAGTGAAAAGGAAATGGTTTCCTTAGCAACAATAACCACACAAAAGACTGAAGAATTTTCTTTGCTACTCATGTGACGTTTTAACAGTTTAAGGAATCCAAACAGTAGAAAAGAATAATAAACATCCGATTGGAACATATTGCAATGGGGATACGTAGAATGAATGTAAAAAGGCATTTACTATTTATAAACAGTTGATGGAGTGATTTTAAGTGACCTGAACTTTAGCATCAATGTTTGATTTTTTTTTTTCTCAGCAAAACAGGTAAAATCACACCATATCTAGCTAAGCAGTCTGAAATATATTCTTTCAGGATAATTTCACTGTCACCTGAATCTGATAATCATAAACAAATAAGTGTTTGATCCATTACACAATAATGTCCTGAGCAATAATGGGATGTATGTCAGAGAGAGCTTTTGAAGAAAGATTTTGTTGTTCAAAGAGCACTTCTATGAACTTATCGGTCCTAACCACTCCCCTAGAAGGGATTCTTAGAATTTATAATGCCTCCAGGCTTCTGCTACCAAATTTTTGCTTTTCAGTTTTCTGTTTTAGCAGCTCTAAAGTAAAGTTTAGAATCATCAGAATTGCATCTGAAAATACACCCACTTTCCTCCAGCTCTCTTTTTCGGTAAGTTTTTTTTTTTTTTTTCCAATGATCATTTGTTTAGAATTTCTTGCCAGAATGTTTACCTGCTGACAATATGGTAGTAGTGTATTAAGACTGTGGGCAAGAAAATGAGAGAGTCTGCAAATATGTGCAATTATTAGAATTTGGTAGGAATGTTTTTAAGTTGTATTTAAAGTCAAAATGTCCTGTTAAGACATCCTGGCAAGAGGATGGGGAGTATAATACACAGTTTTCATAATTTGACGGAGGAAAAGTTCAAAGATAATTGCTAAGCATGCAAGACAATTACTAGTTTAGGGAGAAATTTCATTTGGGTTCTGAAGGGACTGCTGCCAGGAGACCATCCACGCTCTGTTCAAGCCTCTGTGAAGCCACGTGGGGATCACACACCTCCCTGAGCCTGGCCACTGTGACAATTAGTGGAGTCTCCTCAAGCATTTGGCCATTAGGTTTATGATGCAAAGCAACATTGATTCTAGGATTATGAGTTTTGAAAAACTAGGAGCATGAAAAAACGATAAACTAGAGCCACTCAAGAGAGTCAGGAAATGAGCCAGAGCTGAGGACTTGAATAAAAATTAACTTGGTGCCATATGACCTCAGCCATCCACGGCCATGTTTTAAGTTCCCGGGCAGATGGCTTTTCTTAGAGGCAACTCTAAAAGCTGTGATAAATTCTGTTGGTAGAAGTAGTAAGTGCCCCTTCAAAGACAAAATGCCCACATTCCTTTTCAGGTCACACCTTTCAAATCAAACTACCCATGCCCATGTCGAATCTGATCTCCACAGATGTAGTCACTGGAAAGAAAGTGTGTAAACTTGATACAATGACCAAGATTATAGTTAAAATAGTAAGCAGTAGTGCATTAAATCCACGGTTTCTCACCACAAATACAGTACTTGAGACTGCAAACAAGTCTAAGTCTATAAGACACAAATTCAATTTAATTCATAGCACTTGGGGGTTGAAATTACATGTCAAAGTAATATGTTAATACGTGGTGAGGTTTTTTTTTTTTAATTGGCAACATTTAAATTAGCAGAACATAATTCGTATGATAAAAAGGAAACTACAATTTTTTTTGTCAAATTTTGTAGATACGGGAGATATATTACCTCTAAAAGATCACCACCAAATATGCTATACATAAGCCAGGGGAGTTGGGCTGAGTTGCTGCAGAAGGACACTGCATACTTGCTGGTCATCTAACCAGACGCTCTTCTAAGAAGAGACTAAGCTCAGGAAAACTAGCTCTGTTGTGGCGGCTGGGTGGCTCAGTCAGTTGAGCATCCAACTCTTGGTTTGTCTCAGGTCATGATCTCAGGGGCACGATCTCAGGGTCATGACATCTTGGCCTGCGTTGGGGGCTCTGTTCTCAGTGCGTGATCTGCTGAAGATTCTCTCTCTCCCTCTCCCTCTGCCCTACACCTGCTCACACAGTCTCTCTCCCAAAATCAATCAATCAATCTTTAAAAAAAAAGAAAAGACTAGCTTTGTTTTCACTCTGCCCAATATTTCAATATTATAGGAATTAACCCTATTAATCTATGGGCCTGAATCAATTCTGAAAATCAACATCTTACATTTCACATGTATTAAAATATAAGGGGAAAGTTTTGCTCTGGATCAACTTACATTAGAACAACTAAATACTTGGAAGTTTTGTGATGATGACAAGAACTTTAAGTCTGCCTAAGGATGCAGTTATTTAACAACTTTAATGCTGATACAGTTTCATTTACCAAAGGAATCTGGCTCACTTTTTTTCAGTTCTTTGAAGTAAACATATCCTTTGATATGGGATTTTTAATATAAGCAATTAGGAATAATGGTCCTTATTGTCATTAAAAGCCCTAAGGCTATCTCCACTTTTGTAAGGGAACACAACTCAAAACACAACTCAAAAATATGTTATCCTTTGTCTACACAATTTTTACCATTCAGTTAAATCAGTGACAGCACAGACTGCTGTCGTTTATCTTGGAGTTCCAATTATAATGCTAATACTAACCCAGGGCAAGTTACCTCAAGCCTTTGGCCCCCTTTTCTTCAAGCATAAAATGGTTGTGGCAATACTTAACCTGCAGTATTGGTGTAATCGCTAAATGAAAAATTAATAATGTAAGAGCTCCCAAAATAGGTGCCCCACACTACGTTCTTAATAGCTACTCTTCCAGGTTATTTCCAGATGTTTATTTTCTTACACTGCATCATTAAAACATTTAGCAGAAAGATTTAAACATCTGTTTTTCAGTCTATTTTCTTGTCACAGACAACACGGCCTTACTGTTGGCCTTCTTTCAGAAATTCCTCATATTTTCTCATTTTTTCAGCTGATGTCACTAACAATCTACTTTTTTCCTAGTCCTGCAAGACTGTTAGTGACAGAGAAGCACCATTTAGTACTACTCAATTTTGCATTAAGAAAAATTGAAAATGACAAATTAGTTTACTTTTTCATTCAGTCAAAAAACATTTAGGAAGCAGCTGAGTGCCCTAAAACAGTATGGCTTTGGCATCCCGGGCTGCCAATATTAGCTCTGCGGCACAGCCAGATCATTAAACCTCCCGGAGCCTTGGTTTAGTCATCTGTAAAATGAGGATAGTGCTTGGCTGGGCAGTGCTGAGAACACCCGGCAAGGGAGGTGATTCCAGGATGGGACATCAGGCTGAGAGTGAGCTGACACGTGGGATGGCCCTTCAAGGATAAGGAACATTTAGAAAGTCAGAGATGTGGGAGGAGTCCCCTGATGAAATCAGTAGGAATTGTCCTTTGATGTCCCACTTGTGGTTCTGTGAGCAAAGGCTTGGAGGTAGGAAAGTTGAGAGCATGTTCTGGAAGTGGTGAAGGGTGAAGACCAATGTTTTTGGGCATACAAGGTGAAGAGAGAATGGAGAGAAAGCGCGCTGGAATATCAAGCAGAGGACAGGATGGATCCTGTCCTGACTTTGTTCTTTTCTTTTTTCTTTTTTTTTTTGCTCCAGAGTGGGAGAAAAGGCATGGGAGCTAAATGACATAAAGGTGTGAAAAGTCTAAACAAGATTGATCCTAACCTAGTAATGGTAGTTTCACAGGTGAGAGAAAACTAACAAGGTTTTCCAGTCAGGATGACAGAAAGGAGAGTACTATTATCAACAGCCAGAGTAGATAAAAGGAGGATAATAAAAATTGAAGGGATTTGTCCTGTAGGTACACCTAGAGGTCAGGAGAGAGGAGACTCCCAAATTAGCAAGCTATATATAACAGAATCCACGCAATATATAATACCGCACTCGGAACACCTGAAGACTTTAATGAGAAGTTTCAGATAACATATCTTCACCATCTTTTTGATAATTTAAATGACACAGTTGATTTTAAAAGTTTTTTTCATTGATAATCAATCATACATGAGTCTACTATTTGCAACATCAGGGCCTAGAAAAATTTATGCAGTCAAGCAAAAGAAGCTTAAAAATAAGGTGTAATGACTGAACCCCAAGGCTGAGATTTAATGCTACTTCCGTCATAGGTTTCTTGTGTTAGATATGGAAAGTAACCAACTATTGTTCTGAGGCCACTTCTCCTTTTTACAAGATGAATTGAAGAAGTTTGACGTAATATGAAACATACAGTTAATACTACTGAAATAAAATTGATATAAAAATGAGAAAACATGTAGTTCACAAAAACAAAGGTTTTTCCACTACCCTCCTTTATTCCGGCATTTCAAATAATTTGCTCCTTTGAAAAAGTAAATTCAGAATTGATAGACAACCCTATCAAGTTTTTATTTTCTGCATTGTTCTTCTATGTCCCCTTTTATTTACCAACTCAGAAGAGTGAAATATCAAACAGACTCTTGAATATCAAAATGCCAATGGAATTGTTTTATTCTAGGTAATGAGTGAATGCTACACAGAAAGAGGTACAGCCACGTTGTCCAAATGACTTGACAGTCTCAGTAGGGGTGCCTGAGTGGCTCAGGTGATTAAGCATCCCACTCTTGATTTTGGCTCAGGTCATGATCTCAGGGTCATGAGATCGAGCCCCACATTGGGCTCTGTGTTCAGTGTGGAGTCTGCTTGAGATTCTCTTGCTCTCTCTGTCCCTTCTCCCCCCTTGTGTTCCTCTCTCTCTCTCTTTCTCTCTCTCAAAAGCTGAGAAGAAAGGGGGGAAAAGTCTCAGTAACAACAAACAGTCCATCAATAGAAACCAACCACAATGCATGCCAAATGAGTTGCTTACATTTTTCCTCTTTCACAGAAATTTCTAGTTTAATTGGTAGCTTATGCATCAATTATCCAATAAGTCACTTAGGTTTAAAGGAAAAGTAATTGCAGAAAATCAATCTTTTAATTAGGTTTTATGTTCATTTGTAAGAGTAAACATTTTGTAGATGTCCCTGACACCCACCTTCCTTCTTCTTCCAACCTCAAGAGCATCACCCCACCAAGTGCCTCTAGTTTTCTTACAGAATCAGTTCTACTGCTTTACTGCACCATTTCAGCCATATTCACATATCTCAGAATGTCTGCCATCATTTTAAAAAGTCCTACTTCCACCCCACACCTCTCTCTAGCAAATACTCAATTCTCTACTTCTCTTAGAATAAAACCTCTTAAGAGTAGTTCATACTCAGTTGTCTCCAGTTCTTTTCTTCGGATCATGTCAAAAACCTACTCCATCAGGCTTTTGTCCACACCATTACAATATAATTCCCCTTGTTCTGGTTACCAAAACATCTATAAGCGTACACAGTCCTGGTTCTCTTCTTCCTTTATTCATTACTGCTTTTCAATCACTTTTTCTGCTTCCTTTTTATCTTCTCAAACTCTAAGTGTTTAAGGTCCCCAAGGATTGGTTCTCAGGCTCCTTCATTTCTTTACACTCATTTCCTATATGATCTCATTCAGTCTCACAGCTTTAAATGCCATCTAGAATGTAACAACTTTCAAATTTATATCCCCAGCTCCAACCTGTCCTCTGAACTCCAGATTCATACATCAGCTGTCAGGTTCAAGCTTTGCGGGTCCCAGACCGAGCACTTGATTCTCCACATTCCACCTCCACAACCTGCATATTGCAGTGTTTCCCTTCACTAAGTAATAACTATAATCCATGTAACAGTACTCCATCAGGCCCCAAACACCAGGGCCATCTTTTGATTGCTTTTTTCCTCATATACCTCATATCAGTATATTACCAATTCTGTCATTTTACCTTTGAAATAGATCCTGAATATGACCACTTCTCCCCTATTGCACACCCACCCTCCAGGTTACCAGAGGATTTCTCACCAGTCACCCTACTTCCACTCTTGTCCCCACTGCCTAGTTTGTCTCCACACAGAAGCAAGAGTGACCCTTGTACACAGTGGGTCAGATTATGTCACTCCTCTGACCCAACCCTCCAAAGGCCTCCCTTCTCACTCCAGGTGGGAGCCAAGTGTCTGCTCCCATTCTCCCCTCTTCTTGCCCCAGCCACCTTGTTTTGCTTGCTGTTTCTGGAACCAACAGCACATGCTCTATCCTCAAGCCTTTCCACTTGCTGTTTTTGCTGTCTAAATTTATCTTCCTCTAGATATGGGTCTGGTAACTCCCACACTTCTTTCAGGACTCTACTCAGATATCTCCATATCAGAGAGGTCTCCCCAAACCAGGTACTTAGACCATAGAAAGTGATCTCTTAAAAAACCACACACACACACACACACACACACACACACTATCATCTTACTCTTTTATTTTCTTAATATCACTTAACCCTACCCAGCATTTTATTGTTTTTGTTTGTTTCCATTCATTTATCTATACAGGGTTTCACTTCTCTCTCGTTTGCCTAAAACGCAAGCCCATAAGATCTGGGACTGACTCTGTTCTGTTCACACATATATTTCCAGGGCCTAGAACAATCACTAAATGAACAAATGAATGGCCAAATAAACTCTATCACTTATTCCCATATAGTACATGAATTCATTATACACATACACATACAGGCACACCCACACACCAATGGCAAGTTATTGTTAGCTCTAAAATACATGTGAACTATCTCGGCATATGGAAAATAAGACTTTTTAGGGGTAGATTTAATTTAAGTCATGTTCAATATCATGTGTATTAAAAAATTGGAGGGTAAAAAGGAAAGAAATATATAAAATTAATCATTCTGATAACACTATAAAGATGATCTATTTAAACTTTTAATTCATTTAAAATTGCTTTATGATTTGTGTGCATATAGAAAATTACATAATCATTAAATGTTCAATCTGATGAATTTTCACAAAGCAAACACCCAAATGAAGACACAGGATTCTATCAGAACCTCAGAAGTCTCCTCTTGACCCTTCCTAGTCAGGACACCCTGCCCAAATCACTACTGTGATTTCTATCACCATTGGTTACTTTTGTCCTTTTTCAATTTTAAACTATTGAAATGGATTTATACAGTATATATTCTCTGTGTCCAGCTTGTTTTGCTCAGAATTTTGTTTTAGGGTTTTTCATATGTTTGCAAGTAGTAGTACTTCATTGTTCTCACTGCTATGTACTATTCTATTGTATAGATATTTCACAATTTATTTTTCATTCTTTTGTTGATGGATATTTGTTTTATTTCCAGTTTGAAACTATTAAGAACGGAGCTGCCATGCCCATTTCTGTTCTTTGAACATACATGTGTATATTCTGACAGAGTAGAACGGAAAAGCTGGGACACGGTGTGGGCATATGTTCAGTGTTAGGAGATACTGCCAGTTTCTCAAAGCGTTTATGTCGTTTGTTTCCTTTTCAATTTATTCTCACCCAATTCACTAAAATCTGGACTCTGCTACTTCTAAGTGAGTAAATCTTGAGAATATTCTTGAAACATTAATAACTTTTTATAGCTTTGAGACTTAAAATCATCTATACAAGCAGGATTCCTGAAGTGTAGCCGGGGGTATTAATTCTGAAGACAGTCACTGGATTATTGGGGGGTGGGGAGGGAAGAAGAAAGAAAATAAGTTTCACAGACAAATAAAATAGGGAAACAGGATCAACTAATAAAACAGAAGTCTTTTAAGGCAAGAGTTCTCAGATTTGCCAATGTCTAATGTGTGTTGACAGTTACAAGAGTGGACTGCCGTGTGCAGTGCTAGGATAGGAACTCTATGTGTGACAGAAAACCTTTATTCTCCATGGAGTAACTTGTGGGGCTGTGGTTCCACAGAATACACTGTGAGAAATACTGGGCAAGAGTATTTGCTTAGTGATTACCAGAAATATCCATAAACCTTAAAGACTGCTCTGACTCAAGCACTAGCAACACAGAATACGCAGTGAAAATCTTTGCTACAGATTATTTATATGTCATTATCCTTTTGGTTTTGGTTTAATCCAACTTTGAGTTCCTTTTTCCATTGTTCTGTACCCCGAATCAATTTACAGAGTCAACATCCATGCTGGTTTTTAGTTTTTGACGTTGCAAATCTGGTTGCAACAATTCGATATGGAACTTTTTTTTTTAATGAAAGATAATAAGACTGGAGCAAAATTAGGTTACTTAAGATATCACATATTTTAACTTGAATAAATAAAATTGCTAAAGATTTTGTCATGTATCCATTTATAGGCTAGTCTTTAAAAATCAGCATTATCTCCTTGATGTGAAATGAGCTTAGTCATGTTGATTAGTTTAAATGAACTTGTTATTCTGATGTGTATTGAAATTATTATCACCTTCACTCTTCACTGTGTAAATTATAGATAAAGAAGTCTCCTAAAGTTTAGTGCAGAAGTAGCATCACAACTGAGAGAGAAAATAATCTAACCAAATGTGATCTCCTGGATCTAATTCTTTTCATTAATATAAGAAGGACTGAGGCAACAGGGGCCCTTCTGGCTCCTATTCTCAGTTAACTTGAATTCAGTGTAATATACTTTGGAATGAATACTGGATTTCAATAAAGAACATTTGGGGAATTTGAAACCCAGAAAGCAAGGAAGGCATCCAAATTTATGATGGCTCAAAGATGCTTGAAATAGCAATTTATGCCAGATCAAATTCCATTTAAATGGGTTGTAGACTACTGGGAAAAAGTGTTTATGGAACATCTTATATTAGCAAAGTGCTTTCTGTCATTTTTTAATAGTCATGTTAGGTGGAGGGTTATAATTGCCACTGACAAGGACAGCTCAATATGACAACTGACATTAAAGAGACTTTATAAAAAAATCAAATTATTTTAAGGTGTTTTATTTGATCATGAAAATAATAACAATAACAAGGGGAAAGAAGAGGGAGAAAATAAAGTATAAAAGGAAAAAAAACGAAAGAAGAAATGTATGGGGGAAGCAAGGATAATAATTCTTGATATTGAATTTTCTATCTGGCAAAGTCCTGGCATGTAATTAATGTCTGATATATATTAGTTATTTCTACTATTAGCCCACTATTCCTCAAATTTTCTGGAACTGTATATAGATTGCAAGTTAAAAAGACAGAGTGTTATAACAAATGGTTTCTAATACAACAAATCAAAAGAAAATAAGAGACATACTCTTAACACCAAACAAGAGGTAATAACAAATGATCAATGGGAAAAGTAAATCTCTTTACTTTGCAGCCTTGGGTCATTAGTGGTTCAGCAAAGATTTTTAGTGGCTTTCATGTTGCCTCTCGCTGAGCTCCTCCAAGCTTATGGCTCGTCTAATGTATATAATTAATTATGAAGGGAATCAGGATATGTGATATCCTTTAAATTATGCCAACTCTAAAGAATATTCATATAAATCAAAGATTGAAAGTAGTTTAAGTCTCATTAAGTAAGTTTAACTTTAATCCTGGTGGAGAAGATAAAACATGTTAGACTGAGGCAAAAATCTATAAGGTGCTATTTTGTTACACTGGTGGCCCCCAATGAACCACGTCTCCTCATATTCATATACTGGCACTTACCCACACGACTCTGGTTTGGCCATGGGACTTACTCTGGTCAATGAGGTTGGCAAGCGTGCTGCAAGCAGAGGCTCGGTAAGTGCTTGCACGCTGGGACAGGTCTTCTCAGAATACTCTGTCTTAGATCTAAGCCAGGATGCCAAAGGAAATCCAAACTATCCTGCTAGACTCTAAGAAGGCATTCTTCAAGCCACATAGAGGAAGACTAGGCTCCCCAGCCAATCGCTCCTGGGGGATGTGATTACATGACTGCCTCCCGTCAAACAATATTGAACAAACAACTGTCCAACTGACTCCAGCCAACCCACAGAATCACGAGAAATAAAATCTTTGCTTTAAGGCACTGGGTTTTGGAATGGTTACATTCACAGCAATCAGTAGATAAAACAATAATAGTCCATGAAAATCATAGCATTGGTTTATCATTATACATCACTCAAACTGTTTTAAATTTTTTTTCTGAAAGTGATATATTCACATCATTTAAACAGCCAAATTGTCCTACAGTGCTAATAAAGGGGAGTCATTTCCTTACATAGCCCTAATTCCCCTCCCTGGAGGCAATCATTAGCTCTCTGATTTTGCTTTTTCTATTTACTTGAATATATATCGCCATTTCTTATATTATCTTGATTTATCCACTTCAGACATAGCATACTGACAGCATATTATGGCAGAAGAGTGTCCATCCCTCTTATGTAATTCGTCAGTATTCTTTCACATTTCTCATTGAATTAATATCTTGTATTTTTATACTATGAACATATAAATATTGTTCACTACTGGGGAAAGTAGTTTCATTGTGTGAGATTTCCTTTCTTGAATAATCAAGTTTTGTTTTACCTTTTTTGTTTGTTTTGCTATTCTTGTTTTTTTACTACTAATTGTTCTTTCTTTCCAAACTCTTTAGCAATACCTTTCAATTGGGTCCCATATACTCAAACTTGTCAAGTAATTCAGAAGTTCCCTTTTTTCTCTTGGAGAATGCTTTGCTAGAGCCTTCCATTCTCTCTTCTTCTGATCTGAAGTGTTCTTGATCTGCTACACAGCTGAAATCTCAGGACTTCCCTTTACAATTACCAGAGCATTTCCTGGACTCATTCCTTCATTGAAGGCCCCATTTCCTAGAACTCCTGGTTCTACTTCTTTTGGAGGTTCAATTTTTCTGTAGTTTCTTAAGAAATGGTATTTGGAGGCAAATGTTTACATCTTGTATATCTATCTGAAAATTTTTACTTCCTTTACATTCTATTAATAATTTTATTTGGTTTAGTATTTCTAGGTAGAAAATTGGTTCTTTTAGAGTTTAAAAGGCCTCACTCTAATGTCTTCTGTTTTTATTTTATTTTTTTAAGATTTTATTTATTTATTTTAGAGGGACACAGAGAGAGTATGAGCAGGGGGAGGGACAGAAGGAGAGGGAGAGAAAGAATCTCAAGCAGACTCCACACTGAGTATGGAGCCCAATGCCAGACACCATCTCACAACCCGATATCATGACCTGAGCCAAAATCAAGGATTGGATGCTTAACCGACTGAGCTACTCAGGAGCCCCTCTATTGTCTTCTTATTTCTAGTACTGATCAGAAGAAGTATGATGACATTTTATTCTGATTTTTTTGATATATGCCCAATGTTTGTCTCTCTGGAAACTTTAAGACTCTTTTCCTTTCCTTGTGTCCTGAAATTTCATAATGGTGAACCTCGATGTGTATGTATGTGTGTTTCATTCTTTTTGATGGACAGTGAATCTTTAAGTAACTAAACTTAAGCTTTTAATTTCTTTTTTGACTCTTTCTTCTTCTGATTTCCATATTGTCTCTGGGACTTCCAAGTCAAATGTTGACTTCCTGGATTATCCACTCACTTTCTACTTTTTGGTAAACAGCACTAAGTTTTATCTCATAATTTTTAAAATTTTAACTTTCTAAAGTGTTTAATTCCTATGATCTTTATTATTCTGAAGCTATTGCTTCTTTTTTATAACATTAAGTATTGCTTTTTAAAAAATGTCTCCATCATTTGCTTTCAATCTTTCTGAGTTTCTGTTTGGAGTTCCATTTTGTTCCTTTCAGGTTTGAGACTGATTCATCATATGTTCAGTGGTCCTTGCTATGCTTGAATTTAAAGTTGGATTAGGGGATCCCTGGGTGGCTCAGTGGTTTAGCACTTGCCTTCAGCCCAGGGCATGATCCTGGAGACCCAGGATCGAGTCCCACATCAGGCTCCCTGCATGGAGCCTGCTTCTCCCTCTGCCTGTGTCTCTGCCTCTCTCTCTCTTTCTCTGTGTCTCTCATGAATAAATAAATAAATCTTAAAAAAAAATAAAGTTGGATTAGATAAAAAGTTGATTCTATAGTTTGTGTGAGTGGATGGGGCTTGTCGTTTGTGGGGTGAGCTGGCTTTTTACTGGGGGTGTGGGGGAAAATCCCCCAGTGCCAGATATATGAAGCTATTTTCTTCTCCACAGAAGAATCCTCCAGTTTTCTGTATGACTTCTTTTAAGTCCAACTGGAAGCTAGGCTATAAACCTTTCCTTAAACCTATTTCCAACCTGGCACCAAGCCCCTGCCATGGCTCTGCCTCTTGTTCCGGATTCCTGTGTCTTAAGTGAGATTTCCCATCTAGTATTTGGATAGATTGAGGAAGAAGAGTAGTTAATTGGTTATATGTGGTAGGTATGTATACCTGGGAATCAACTTATCTCTTTTCAGATTTCTAACCATTCCTCCTGCTTTGAGCTCCAGATTTCACCCGGTCATCGGCAAGCCCTAGTGCTTCCAGTTTACATGACTGTCCAGGATTCTGGAAGGCAACAGAATGGAGGAGGCTGACTTGTTCCTACCTGGTATCCCTTACTACAGGCTTTTACATTTCATTTCATTACTATTTCTTTTGCTCTCATCAGTCAGATACTCTTCTCTATCTACTTTCCCAATTCTGAAAACGTGTGGACCTCGCCAGTCTTCTAATTCTTTTGCCATCTTCCTTTTCAACATGAGTTTATATATTTTCCCACTTATACTATCATCTCAGTGATATTGGGGGAGTAAAAAATTAAAATACATGTTCACTGTGTCAAATGAACGGCAAGACCTTTATTTACTTTTTTTTTTAAACAGGTAAAATTTCCTCTGGCAAAAATGGAGTTTTAATGGATTAGGGCTACTTAATGGAATGCCTGACTTGCTTAATATATAGTCAAATCTTGACACTGGGTAAATACTAAACTTCATCATCGAGCAACTGGCAACAACTATAGCTTGGTGAAGAAGAAAGCATTCTGGTTCAATTTGAATTCCTGCTAAAATAGAATTATAGTCCTCACCACAAGCGAAAGAGATAAATGGGATCTACAATGAAGTGTTATGAGGCACGTTGATTACAGGGAGGAATGTGGTTCCAAATACAGTGTTAGGCACTGGTAAGATGATGATGGTGAATAACTGCTTTGTATGCAGAGAAGGCTTATCAATTCCAATATTCAACTTTAGTAAATGTATTAAGTGCTATCTTTAAAAAAAATGTTCAAAACCATGCTTAAATCACACTTTTTCGAGAACGTCATCTCCCAGACTTGTCAGCCAGAAATTACCTTACCCTCTTTTAATAAACATTTGCTATCAACACCTGTATTTTCTAGTATTTTTAATTTCATTGAATGAAAAACGCATCCCTCCTGGGTCTCTCTCCCCTAACTGGAATAACAACACAGGATTGCCAAAACTGTTGGCCCAGTAGGGATGTTAAACAAATAAACAAAAACAAACACAAAACAGTAATAAACTATCACTATCATTCCATTTAAAAAGGGCTGTTAACTGGAACAATTTGAAAAATTAAGTAAATATCCAAGTGTTTAATTATAGCTCAAAGTATGAAACAAATATCCATGAGTCCATATTGATATAAATGTTTGAATAAAATAAATTAAGGGGAAGAGACAAATTTGCACAGAAGAATGTTATGTGACATTCCCCTCCCTCAGTGAGGTAACGTAAAACTTCCTACCCTCTGAGTATGGGTGGCACATAGTAACTGTCTTCCAAAAACTACAGTATGAAAAGGGGATGCGATGGGAAGAATAACCTTGTGGTGGAGAAATCCCAAAACAACCACCACTCAGTTATATGATCAAGCATAACATCAATAGTGATAGGGCACCTGGGTGGCTCAGCAGTTGAGCCTCTGCCTTTGGCTCAAGTCATGATCCCAGGGTCCTGGCATCAAGTCTTGCATCAGGTTCCCCATAGGGAGCCTGCTTCTCCCTCTGCCTGTGTTTCTGCCTCTCTCTCTCTCTCTCTCTCTCTCTCTCTCCATGTCTCTCATGAATAAATAAATAAAATCTTAAAAACAATATAAAAAAACAGTGATAAAGTTAAAAGTCATGTTGATCATATGTACCCTAGATATGGTGTGATAAAAATAGCACTTTATCTCCGTGAACTTCTTTCTTAAAATCTATAACCAAGTGTAAGCATGAGAAAAATATCAGACAAATTCAAATTGAGAGATACGGTTAGAATACTGGACCAGTACTTCTCAAAACTATGAATCATCAAAAATAAGGCAAGTCTAAGAAACTATCATAGCTTAAGGAGATATGACAACTAAATGTAATGTTGTAATGTAATCTGGGATGCGGTCCTAGAAAAGAAAAATGATATTAGGCAGAAAGTAAGGAAATATGAATAAATTATAGACTTTAATTAATAACATACATCAAAATGGGTTCAGTAGTTATAATAAATGTACTAATGTCATAGCAAAACAGACATTAGACGTGCGTATATTAAGAACTTTTGTACTATTTTTGTAACTTTTCTATAAATCTAAATCTACTCTAAAGTTAAAAGTTTATACAAAAGCTACTACAACAGGTACTCCTGGGTGGCTCAGCAGTTAAGCCCCTGCCTTCAGCCCCGGGCGTGATCGTGGAGACCCGGGATTGAGTCCCATGTCAGGCTCTCTGCATGGAGCCTGCTTCTCCCTCTGCCTGTGTCTCTTCCTCTCTTGCTCTCGCTCTCTCTCTTTCTCTGGTCTCTCATGAATAAATAAATAAAATCTTAAAAAAAAAAGCTACTACAACAGTAAAATAAAGACAATCTTTTAAATTCAGTAGAGGCCTTTTATGAAAAACAAAGCAAAAAACAAACAAAACAAAACTCTCCTCTATAATGCATTTATTATTTTTTGGATAACATTCTGGCTTCTGGGACAAAGAGATCTTTATCATTCTGGGTACCTCAATTGTGATACTCTTGTGACATGTACAATTTTCTCCTTCCCTTATGAAGTTTACCAATTAAATGGGATTTTATATTTGAATCTATCATTTTCAATATTTAACACTATGCCTTCAGAGGTGGGAAGCAAAGGCAAAAGAAAAATTAAATTCCCTTACTACTTACAGTCCATTGACAAGTCCTTGAAACAGGCAGAGTGACATTCCCTTAGGAACTCAACTGCCTGGATATTGACACTTTGCTAAGGACAAAAGGCAATTTCAGTCCTACCCACCCAGGACTCTGTAGGTCTTTTTTAACATATAAAACTTCCTTTGGAAACTTCCTTTATCTCTACCCTCCCAAGATACGTGTTAGCAATCATCCCCCAAGCATAGGGCCCACCATATACATCTGAAGGGTCTAATGACTAAGGTTTTGTTAGACATAATAAACGACCTTATCCCAAAAATACCTAGGCCTCTTAAGGTCCTGGAAACCTTGTTTCCAAAATATCTTAGAGGTCTGTGCTGTCCTTACCCCCTCCGAACTTCAAAGTATATAATCAGTCACCTATCACAACCCCGGTGCAATTCTTTCGGCCCACAGTCCTGTCCCTGTACTTCAATAAAACCATCCTTTTGCACCGAAGACATCTCAAGAATTCTTTCTTGGTCATTTTCTACATCAACTTCCACATTATAGATTCTGAAGAAATAAGATATCTTCGATGCAACTTATTTGTATTGTTTTATCCCATTAAATTGGACAAATAAAAAATACACCTTCGAATGTGAGTAGGTGCTCTTGCTAATTGTGTGGAAAACAAAGTTCAAAATGACAGATGTGATAAAAATCTAAAACATGAGAAAGCTAGAAATATGCAGTCATTTCTCTTATCAAAATAGGAAAACAAAAACAACAAATAAGGGTTGTTTTGATAAATAATGGGGTTATATAAATGTTTTTTTTGTGTTACCTGCTAGACTCAAGATCTGACTTTTACTGTTCACTGGACTATACCCACAGACCGTTGTCCCATGTTACTCCTTTATCTAGTCTTCCAGGCTTATCTCCTAACTCATGCCAAAGACCCAGGAGGAGTACCATCCTGTGATGGAAACTGAAACTACTCCTCCAGCATTAACAACTATTCAGATGAGCTCTGGCCAGCCTAGACCACCCAGACCAGTTTGAACTTAACCTCTAATTCATATCTGTGCAGATGGACCACAGAGTGACCTCTGGGATGATCTACGATTACTTTTACCTCATTATAATACTAAAATCTCTGCCCCAGGAGGAGCACAGGCCTCATTTACATAACACACAATGCCTTTAGAGGCATGTTTCCTTAAGAGGCATGCGTGACTTATGCCTGCCTCTATACATGATGACAAGGCTCCTCTATCTATATATTCATCCTAACCCTAAATGAAAGGAACCTATTCACCTTTGCTTGGGCAGTCACGGCTTTGAATGTTATTCCTGGTGATCTTATTTATTTGCACCAAATAAAATTTCCTTTGTGTGACAACTCCAGCTGCTGTAATTTCTATCTGTGACTCACCAATAAGCAAACTCACATTAGTTTGGTTACATTAGTTGTATATAAGATTAATATGAGTCCGTACTATATTGTTGCTAAGAATTAGTAATAGGTAGGTGCCTGGGTGGCTTAGATGGTTAAGCCTCTGTCTTCAGCTCATGTCATGATCCTGGGGTACTGGGATTGAGCCCCACATCAGTTTCCCTGCTCAGCTAGGAGCTTACTTCTCCCTCTGCCTCTGCTCCTCCTCCTGCTTGTGCTTTCTCGCTCACTTTCTCAAATAATAAATAAAATCTTTTAAAAAAGAAGAAATAGCAATAGGCAATATCATAAAGACTGAATTAAATTTTAAAAGGGAAAACAATTGTTGATTTTATGGGTGTTTTGATTTTCTTCACTATATCTTATAAATTATCTATACTGATCATGTAATATCTCCTTAATTAGAAGATTTAGATTTAATTTAAAAAAGAAAATAAATCATATCACAAGGAATTTTTTAAATTGAAGTTATGTAGAAGAGACATTTTTATTCGTGTTTCTTGTTTTGGGGTTCACTAGTATGTTGGGAGCCAGTTATCATTGCACATAAAGGTCCAAAGAAAAGGGTATTCAATTGCATTCTCTATATTTGTATAGTATATTGGTTTTCATCTTAAGCATGGAAAATTTGGCATATGGTAGGTAAATTTCTTAGGATGATCATAAAACATGGTTAAATATTACTAATTTTTATTTATGGTTGTGCTTAAGACAAAAATGAAAAACTCAAAATCCATAAACCCCAAGAAAGAGGCTGAAGACCTAAGACCTTGGGTTGGGGGAGCTGTTTGGTTTAAGACAAGAAAGAACTTGAAGATAAAAATATTAGATATAATAAAAATAGGACTCATGCATGCACACACACACACACACACATATATACATATGTATTATACAACAAATGGAAACCATTTGTTGTGACTGTAAACATAGTCACATAGTAAGCATATTCGTTCGGTTGGCAAACGGATGCAGAAAGAAAAGAAAATACATTCTTAAAATAGAAAACTAAAAAAAATAGAAAAAGTAAGTGATGATAGAGACAAAAGGGAAATAATTGAGGAGAAGGAGAAAAAGATGGAGGATTTATGCACAAAATCAGAAAAAGATACAAAGGAAGAAAGAAAAAGAGGGAAAAAAAGAGGACTCCTCTGGAGATTCTAAATTGAATGTATTGTCACACTGTTTCAGGAACTGTAGATGTAAGGGTGTTAACACCTTTTATTCCTCCATTTGAAATGTTAATTAGCTCATTAACCACTGTTCCTTGCCTCTCACTAGGGGAGCAAGCAAGGCATTATCCCTCTGGGCTGAGTAGTTATAAGAACAGAACAAGAATGCCCCCGAGCATCCAAAGAAACCTCTTTCCAGACCCAATAGCCTCGTCTGCTTGGTTGGATATTTATATATTTGGTTTTCTGGAGATTTTTCCAAGTAACTTTTTGTCTCCACTGTAGGTTGTACTGCTTGGAACATCCTTACCAGAAGGCTCATAGGCAGGCTTCTGCTTATTATACTTCAAGTCTCATCTCTGTGGTTAACTCCTTTTGAAGTTTTCCCCAGATTCCATAATGAAAACTTCCAAACTTCCTGGTAAACCATAAGCTCCATGGAGATCAACAATGTTGATCTTGTTCACAGCTATATCCCCAGTAGCTGGTATAATGACTGACATCAGGAAGGTGTCATTCATTATCATGAATGACAAGACGACTAGCAGATGGACCGACGTCTCTTTCCAACTAGATTGTGATGTAGGGACCAACTACTTAACTATGAATCTCCAATATCCAATTGTACATACAGCAAATAATTAAACTTACAAGTGAGTGAATAAACTAATGGAGTTACTACTGATATTCTCAACAAAATAATTTATAAAATATAATTTAAGATTAACATTTTCAAGAAATATATATTTTGTAAGTAATACAGTAGAGAGTGTGTGTGTATTATGTAGGTATGTGTTTTACAATGAGATGCTTCTCAAAAACTCTCAAGGAAATTATTTTTCTTTTTGAATTTTAAAATTTAAATCAACAGATTATGAGATTAAAAACACATATGCCACCTTAAAAATCACTTACAGTGTAAAGCAATATTATCATATAACTATTTAAAAGGAAATAGATGAATTCTATTTAAAATAGAAATAGATGAATTGAAAAATAAGGGAGGTAGTGATTACTGCCTCTTTCTATTGCAGTGCTAGAATAGGTCATTCAAAACAAGGTGACGAGTTGCATGTTCAGTTACATGTTAACTCATAGAACAACCTACAAATGCTATTTGACAATTGTTTCCTATTGGTGAATATAATGCAATCCAGACAGACTGTCAGGACATAATAATAAGAACCGGGATATTTCATTCCAAATGGGGCACAGGTAGTGTTCAGAATATCAAATTTTAGAGTAATCCACATATATCATAATGGGAATGGTCCAATACCCTTATGATCATCCTTAGCTGCCAAGTGTGGTTAGAAAACACTTTAGTTCAGCAAATGACTCTCAAAGTACTCTGTAGGAATCTTAAATGGATTCTGATGCCTACATATAATGCATTCAGATCAGAAATACAAAAGAGGCTGGGTTTTATCTATTTCTATCAAACATCTGATGAGGATAAACTTTAATAACATTGTTCATTCTTGATTTGAAATTATTTTTAATCAAAGACATAAAAAAGATCAGTGAGGACTGCCTATTGATTAGACAAACATCCCATTTCCTTCCCCATGCCAACCTAGGTAATGTCAACATGAGTGCAGATGGTGACAATTACTACTAATTTCAACAGGATTCCTACTTTATTGCCAAAAACAAACAAAACAAAACTAACCCCCAATTATAGTGTTTTGAATTGTGATAGTGGGTGGCGAGGGATACATAATTTCAACTTTTACTTTTTTCAAAACATGTTCAAGAAAACACACAGAGACATGAAGTTATATTAGCTGAAACACTTGGTATTTAACAAATAGTTGGTGAAGACCAAGAGAAATATCTACTAAGAGGCTGTGAGGCAGAGCTGTAGGCCCAGGCTTGAGTGTGGCAGATGTACAAGCACCTTGACTACAAACACGACCTCAGGGACTTCTGGTCTTCTCCAAACAGAGAAGGTAAAGATAATCTCTTGTTTCTCTCCATCCATAAGAAAGTTGCTTCCTGATGCTCTCAGGGCCATTGTACGCCTACATACCCTCACTGCCACTAGTATCCTTTTCTATTTATTCAAAGATTCATACTCCCCAGAGTATGAATTCATACTCCCAATTCCACCCAGAGAGGAGAGATATACATAGCTAGTATATGGTCAGAACTTTGGCTATAAGTCATCAGCCAGAAGGGCAGAGACAAAAGGGACTCTTTAAGAACACTGATCTTTAAAGAGTAGTAACTTTTCACTTAAGTATTTTTTTTTAAGATTTTGTTTGTTATTTGAGAGAGAGAGAAAGCAGGAATGAGGGAGGGGGCAGAGTGAGAAGCAGATTCTCTGCAGAGAGGGGACCTGACTCAGGGCAGATCCCAGGACTCTGGGATCCCAACCTGAGTCAAAGGCAGACGTTTAACCAACTGAGTCACCCAAACACCCCCACTTAAGTATTTTTCAGGAGAAAAATTACAAACTAAATACTGCAGTGATGCACTTCCTTCCCATATTTACATGACTAGGTAGCAAAAGCAGAGCTTTCTTGCTCAGTTCAGCAAGATAACTAGACTTAAAAAAAAAAAACGGCTTGACATTAGAAATGTAGCATGGAACCAAATCCCTCAACTAGGCTTCAGGCATAGGGCATGAAAAGATTCTAAGAGCAACGAGGTGGAAAGTGAAGGTGAACAGAATCATTAGTGGTAAGCAAACACTAGGTATGAAAACCTCACATAACAGAAAAATGGTTCTGTAAACTTAGGACCTGCAAAATGGTTTTATACTTAAAAAAAAAAAAAAAGGAAAGAGAAAACGATTGAACCCTTAGTGTAGAAGACAAGCATCTTCTGGAAATGGAATGTGGATGAAAGTAATGTATGCTATTTCCAGGCCTTATTCTTTTTTTTTTTTTTTTCCTGGGCCTTATTCTTAACAACTTCCCAGGCAATCCTTACTTCTCTTTTCCCTGACAGCCAAGTGGAGAAAACTCCAGATTGGAAGGCATATGCTGTAGATGGTGAAGATGCAGGATGGAAAGTCTGATCTCTATGTGAACACTGGAGAGAGTGCAATCTAACCAGGAACACCTGTATTCAACTACTGCCTGAGCAAGAAATACATTTTTATTGTGCTATTTCACTGAGATTTTAGGGCATATGTATTATAGCAGTGAGCACAATGTTAACTATACTACCTTATATAGAAGCCTTGGGGAAAAATAGGGCCAGTGATGCTGTTAGATTTTGGAGGAGGAAGGGGATGGGGAATATGATACTTTAGACCGATCTGTTTCTGAACATTCTGTAATTGCTTTGCTGGGATGTGAATAAGTCACTTATAATCCAAGAGTGTGTTTCCTTTTTGTTTGCAACAAGTTGCCCTAAATTAGTTGCTGTTTCTTTCTTCAGATTTGAAATTCTGTGATTCGTTTATCAGAAGTGAGAACTCCAATATCAGATATCACTCAAATCAGCAGTTAAAAAGTGTGAGTATAGAGAAAAAGTAGGGGATATTTTCAATAGCCCATCTTGAGTTGACTTGTTAAAAAGCTTTGTACCAAAACACATGTGAATCAGAACTTAGCCTAGTCAGAGTTAAAATAAGCCTCTCTTACCCAAACAATTATTATGAGAAGTGTAGGCATTTTTAGAAATGGATAAACACAAAAATTCTCCTTCAAGTATATCAATGAACTGAAAATACATCTCCTTGAAAACATCAACCAAGGCACAGTGTGATGAGAGACAAGGTTAGATTCATGCTCAATACTTCAAGGAAGAGCCAAAATGTCTGAGTGTACTGACCCGATCCCCTTGGGGGAAAGTATAAATGCAGACCTGTCACTTGATTCATTTATAATTTGAATCAGTAATACTCTGGACGGTATTGAAGAGAACAATCATGTATAGGTAGGAATGAATGAGATGATAACCTAAAGGTCACTTTCATTTCTCTTGTCTATGCTAATTGAGCCCTTATGATGGAGAATTCAGCAGGAGCCAAATGGAGACAACTGCACCTTCTACTGAGCCTCGATGCCCTTACAGAATGTTACACAAGTGCTTCTAAATAGCAGAGGTCACTAAGCAGTTTTAGGAGAGGAAGCTTACGTAACCTGAGTGTGATGGGAAAAACAAAACAAAATATAACCACAATTAAAAAACATTTAAACATGAGAGTCCTAGTTCAGTTGAATAGCTTTGGAATAAACTCAGCCCTGGGGGACATGTGGATCTTCTGGATGGAGGTTTTTCAATTAGAGCAGAAATCAAGCTTGAGAACAGGGTGTTAGCCTCATGGATGTGAGCACTCAGAAAGGAAACTGTGATTTACCCACATAAAACTGTGAAGGTCTGAAACGCTCCTTGCATGGCCTCAGCACAGTGCAGGGCGCAAGAGACATGTGAGCCATGAAGATCTAATGTGATGTAGATGTAACGCAGCTGTAATTTAGGGGTGGTGACAGCCATCGTCTGAGAAATGGTAGTGCTGAGCTGTGTGAGCAAAGCAGGCAGCAGGTACCTGATAAGTACTGCACAGGGCTTGGGAGGTGAGCCAGGGCGGTGACCAAGGGCCTGGGCTTTGGCCGTTAGCCAGACCTTGGCGCAAATCTTGATTCTGCTACTAACTACCTGTTTTAATATTTAATGTTAATGGCTTAGCTGTTTAATGACAGGTTACTGAGCCACTCAATTTCCTTATCTATAAAAGAGAGATAATAACACGTACCTCACTGGGTTTTTGTGAGATTAAATGAGACCGAAAATATGCAGTGAGATACCCAGGCTGCCTGGACCTAAACTGTACCTGCTATGAGGATTTAAATAAACTTGCAAAAGTCTGATAAAATGGTGAAGTAAGGTATCTGGGAAACTATTTGTATGAAGAATAAAGAAAAAGATTTTCTGAGGAAAGAGCTAACTTGAACTCATAATGGTTTCAGATCCAGTGGGGAGGAATGATGTTGCATCGAGCTTGATGTCCACCATTGAAATCTATCATAGGTTAGGCCCCTAGCTTCATGCCTGTGATTAAGGACGCCAGAGGGCTGTAAGGGCAACGTGAAAGGGCTCTCTTACTAAAGCCCTTCTGGAACAGAGGCTACCTCACTTTGGAATTCATCTAAAAGGGCTATGCAGAATGGAAGAGAAGATATTGCTCTTCCAATTAAGCATTGACCATCAACTATTGAAGACTCCAGTTTAATGGTGGCTGTGGAGAAAAAGAACTACAGTGCCCAATGAGATGAGGTGGCACTTCTTGCTGTGGGGTCCTTGCCTGAGATTGTAGTTAAAAGTGGAAGTAGCAGCAGTTTAGGTACACGGGGGTGGAGGGAGCGGTGGCACCTGTGATAGGAGTAAAAGCATTCACAACCAGCGGCTGTGCAGCAGGTGTGGCCACACCTGTGAAGGGTGGCTAGTGCTGGTGGTGTGTGGCAGCTGGCAGACAACCAGCAAAGGCACTGGCAGTGACGGCAAGAGGTGGCCAGGGGAAGCACGCTGGTGTGTGAGCGTGGACGGGACACCACGTGAGTGCCACCAGAAATCCTGGGGGAGGACGGTGGGGGCGTATGAAGGAGCAATGACAGGCTGGAGTCAAAGTCCTGCATGATCAGATGTGGGCAAAGGCCCGTTTCATGTAGTTTATCAGCATTGACGTTATCTGGATCCAGGGAATGGTGAGTCTGGGAAATCTGTGTCAGAGATTAATACATACCATCAGAGGCACTCAATTAATGATAATCTTCTACCTCTTTACTCTGTTCTTTCAGGCATTTTAAGAGGATAATATGGATTTATCATCAAATTGTGTCTGAATGCAGCAAATTACATAACCTTGGTCAAGTTCTGAGCCTTTCTTGGCTTGTTACTCTATTAGCTACATGGGAAAAGTGTGATCTGCTTTGTAACCTAGAGATGGAATATGTAGCATATTTTTCCAACACCTGCACATGGTAAGTACGCAGTGATGTTAGTTTTCTCCATTTTTCAACAATTGAAGAATTCTATGCAATTAGCATCTCAGAACCGACCTGGACAGGAACTGAGCTCGCAGAGCTGTGGTAACTACAAAAGCAGAGAAGACTGGGGACTCACATCAGGAGTTCTAGCTAAGAGCTTTTGCCCCCCCTCACATCCAAGAACTGATTTGATCCTTCCAAACAAATGTGAATCTGGCGCTATGATTAACATTTACTTATGAAGAAACCAAAGCTCAAAGTTTTCACACTCTTAAACTGTGGTTTAGGTAGCAAAGCAAACTGAGCTAATACTGACAATCCCTTATGTCTTTTCTTCTGCCCAGGTTCCTTTATTTGTTTGTTTTTGAGGGGCTTTTTTGGGGGGAGGGGAATACATAAAATGTAAAAGTTATTCTAAATATTTTTTCCAGTTTTACTGAGAAATAATTGATGCACAAATTTAAGGCATAGAGCATGATGGTTTGATTTACTTATATTGTTAAAAGATTATTGTAACAGGTTCAGCTAACACCTATCATCTCACAGAAATACAATAAAGACAAGAAAGGAGAAGAGAAAGCATGGAACATCTTTTCCCCTTGTGATAAGAACTCTTAGGATTTGTTCTCTTAACGTTCCCATATACATCATAAAGCAGTGTTGGCCACAGTCATCATGCTATACATTATATCTCTAAAATTTACTTATCACTGGAAATTTGTACTTTTGACTACCTTCCTACAATCTGCCCTTTCTCTGGCTGCTGCCCCTGTAATCATATTCTGAACTCTCTTTCTAAAAGCTTGATTTTCTTTTTCTTTCTTTCTTTCTTTCTTTCTTTCTTTCTTTCTTTCTTTCTTTCTTTCTTTCTTTCTTTCTTTCTCCTTTCTTTCTTTTCTTTTCCTTTTTCTTTCTTTCTTTCTTTCTTTCTTTCTTTCTTTCTTTCTTTCTTTCTTTCTTTCTTTCTTTCTTTCTTTCCTTCCTTCCTTCCTTCCTTCCTTCTTTCCTTTCCTTCCTTCTTCCTTCCTTCCTCTTTCCTTCCTTCCTTCCTTTCTTCCTTCCTTCCTTCCTTCCTTCCTTCCTTCCTTCCTTCCTTCCTTCCTTCCTTCCTTCTTCCTTCAGATTCCACATAAGTGAGATCATATAGTAGTTGTCATTTTCTATTTGATATTTCACTTAGCATAATGCCTTCAAGTACATCCATGTTGTCATAAGTAATAGAATTTCCTCAATTTTTATGGCAGAATAATCTTCCATTGTGTATATATATAATTTGTATACTCCATATAACATATTATATACCTCTTTAGCCATTCACCCATCAGTGGATGGTTTGGTTGCTTCCATGACATGGTTGTTGCAAACAATGCTGCTATGAACATGAAAGTGGAAACATCTTTTTGAATTAGTGTTTTTATTTTCTTTGGATATATTACCAGCAGAATTGGTGAATCATATGGTAGTTCTATTTTTAACTTCTGGAGGAACCTCCATACTGTGTTCCATAGTGGCTGTTTTTTTTTTTTTTTTTACATTCCCACCAACAGTGCACAAAGGTTCCCTTTTCTCCACATCCTCACCAGCATTCGTTCTTTGATGATGGCTAACAGGCTTAGGTGCTGTCTTGTGAGTTTACGCTGCATTTCTCTAATGACTGGGAGTGTTTCATATACCTGTTGGTCTTTTCATATTGTTCTTGGAAATCAGGTCCCTTGCCCATTTAAAGAATATCCAAATTTTATTTGGGTATTTTTTTGCTAATGAGTTATATGAGTTCTTCATATGTTTGGGATATTAGCCACTTATCACATGTATGGCTTGCAATTTTTTTTCCTATTCTGTAGGTTGTCTTTTCACTTTGTTGGTAGCTCTTTGTGCAAAAGCCTTTAGTCTGATGTGGTCTCATTTTTTAATCTTTGACTTTATTGCTTGTGCTTTAGGTGTCCTATCCAAAAAATCATTACCTAGGTTATTGTCAAGGAGTTTTATCCCTATGTTTTCTTGCAGGAGTTGAATGGTTTCAGGCCTCACATTTAGGTTAATTCATTTTGAGTTCATTTTTGTGAGTAGTTTTAAGATAGGAGTCCAGTTTCACTCTTTTACATGGGAATATCCAATTTTCCCAGCACCCTTATTGAAAAAAAATGTCTTCTATTTAAGTATTCCTGACTCTTTTGGTGAATATTAGTTAACCATATATCCTTGGGTTTATTTGGGGCTCTCTATTCTGTACCATTGGTCTATTTATCTGTTTTTACACCAGTGATGTATTGTTTTGACATCCATGGCTTTATAGTATAACTTGAAATCGGAGAGTGTGATGCTTCCTGCTTTGTTGTTCTTTTCAGTATTTCTTAGGCCTTTTGGGGCCTTTTATGATTCCGCACAAATTTTAGGAGTATTTTATTCTACTTCTGAGAAAAATGCCATTGGAATCTTGGTAAGTATTGCACTAAATCTATAGATAGCCTTTAGTAGTATTGACATTTTAACAATATTAGTTCTTCCAAGCCATAAACACTAAATACCTTTCATTTATCTGTGGTTTTTTTGTTTCATCAATGTCTTGTAGATTTCAGAGTACAGATCTTTCACCTCTTCTGTTCAATTTATTCCTAAGTATTTTATTGTTTTTGATACTATCATAAATGAGATTGATTTTTTAATTTTTTATGACATTTTCAGAGAAATCCCTTTACTGTATAGAGACACCACTGATTTTTTGTTTTGTTTTGTTTCAGAGGTAGAATTTAGTGATTCATCAGTTGTATATAACACCCAATGCTCATTACATCAAGTGCCTTCCTTAATGCCCATCACCCAATTACCCCATCCCCCACACACCTCTCCTCCAGCAACTCTCAGTTATTTTCTAGAATTCAGAGTCCTTTATAGTTTGCCTCCCTCTCAATTTTCATCTTATTTTACTTTTCCTTCCCTTCCCCTCTGTTCAGCTATTTTGTTTCTTAAATTCCACATGAGTGAGATCATATGATAATTGTCTTTCTCTGACTGACTTATTTCACTTAGCATAATAACCTAGTTCCATCCATGTCACTGCAAATGATAAGATTTCATTCATATATATATATGAATATATATATATACATACGCACACACACACACACACAAACATATCTACCACAAACCACTACTGATTTTTGTGCGTGTCAGAATTTATTTTTAAGGTTGAATAACTTTTCCATTTTATGTATATGATAATTTTTAAAATCCATTAACCTGTTAATGGGCATTTGGGCTGCTCTTACCTTTTAGCTACTGTCAATAATGCTGTTATAAATATGGGTGTACAAATACTTATTTGAGTTCCTGCTTTCAATTCTTTTGGGCATTTATCAAGAAGTGGAACTGCTGGAGCCTATGGTAATTCTATTTTTAATTTTTTGAGTAACTGCCATACTCTTATCTATAGAGGCTGCACCAGTAGTGCACAGGGTTTGGATTTCTATGTCATCAACACTTGTATTAATTGGTTTTTGTTTGTTCATTTGTTTCTTTGTTTTTAAATATTAACTGTCCTAATGGGTGTTCTAGCTAACAGTTTTTGCCAATAGGAACAACGATAGAAAGGTAAAAAAAAGAATCACAGAATACTAATACTTGTATATTTTTCATAAATTGATGCATATATTTTAGTCATCAAAACTCAATTTATTTAAAAATATTCAATTAGTCCTTCTTAGTATTTGTCTGTTGTAGATTTCCAGTTAAATCCATTTCAGTTATCATTTTTTTTAATAAGTATCTGAAATGGATAGCTCTTCTGGATTGCATTTGCAAATAAAATTTAGCACCTTTATAAAGGCCAACTGAGTTTTCCTCAGGTAGGTGGAGTCAACCAGTAAATTAAGCTTTAGATATCTGATTACATTTTATTTGCTCGGGCCAGGTATCATTCTCTACATTTTGTTTGGATTACAATTGTAGGCCGCAAATATTTGACAGTAGCGCAAAAGAATCTTCCCCAATTTGAAAATCAGAAAGATGTGGTAATTCAAGCAATGTTCCTAACAAAAAGATAACTTTTTTTTAAAAGGTCCCAGATTTATAATCTTATTGGTCTGGAATCTTTGTGGAACTTTAAAAACAAACTGTAAACTAGTGAATACAGTGCTTATCTTCTATCAATAAAATAAAACATTGTCGAGAAACATCTAGTATTAGAGGACCCCCAGAATAGGTTCTTGTTCAATGCTACGCTTCTTTTCTCTCCATCCTACACTTTAATTATCATCTTTGTTATATGACAATTATCCAGAGGAACATTTTATCTCAATTATCATATTTCTTCCCTTTTCACTTTCTCTGGCACAGAAAAATTAAATGTTTACTTTCAAAGCATGAATTGCAGTGTAAATGTATGGGTTTCCCCCTAAGCAGTAAACTTAATTTAATTAATAACTTCAAAATCCCTTAGGTAATATGAAATATGCATAGTTATTACAAGCCAATGTGTGTGGGGTAGGGGGTGAGGGGAAGATGACTCAGTTGGAGGTAGAGGCAGATAAAATATGTGCAAATGGAAGCTAGAATCTGGGCAACACTCCAAGAGTGAAGGGTGCTAAGTTAGTTTCAAACAACTTGCACCGCCCAGGTGCATTCATGTCTAGCTAAGGGAAGGCTGCAAGGTTGCTGTAGATGACTGGTCCAGCTCCTATTAGAGCATCTTACTTCCTGCTTTGGGCATGTGTGGGATATCAACATAGGTGTGCTGGCTGTAAGTAAATTTGATTTTTGAACAACCACATTTACAAGCCAGAATCAGCAGGGAGGATTTGCCATAACAAAGTGCTTTCCAGGCATCACGGTGTTCTCTTTAAAGTGGGAAATTTCCTCAGTGCACTCCAAATGTGATTTGATTTACAAACCGTTGATTGAAAAGACAGGACTGTGGCGCTGAAAATACTCCAGAGTTCATCGAGTACAATAACTTCATTTTGCAAATAAAGAAACTGAGGCTGACAGAGGACAAACGACTGGACCAACACCAGAAAGTTGAACAGGCTGGAATTCCCAAGCCTCCTGACTACCAGGGCAGGGCCCATCCCACAGGCCACACCAGTGATTTCTCAGAGCAAGATTCATATGTATTCAACCCGGAAAGAATCTGCATTCTTTTCCCAAAACTCCTAATCTACATCAGAGATGATCTATGGTCTGGCCCATAGCATTTTGAGGTGGACTCTCGAAAATTCACCAAGCACATATTTTTCTAACCTTAATGACTATAATAATGAAAATAATAATGTTTCACACTTCCCCTAGGCCTTATTTTATGCCAAGCACTAATATATGCATTTTATATCAACTAACTCACAAAAACCCTTATGAAGAAGGGACAGTTATCCACATTTTACAGATTAAGAAACTGAGAACAGAGTAGTCAATAAGTTTGTACATAATGTACATGGTTGATAAGTAATGGATTTGGGATTTGGGCACAGCCAACATGACTCTAGAGTTTGCGCACTTAAATACAATGCTGTATTTCCTTTGGAAACACTGTTATCCTATACCACTACTTCTCTATGATAAGGATGAGGAGATTTTTCTGGTGGCCACAGTAAAGTAATTTATTGAATCTAGTTTCTGTCCCTTTTGTATGGTAGTCCCTATGGTGGGAGATCTGGCAGGGAAGGTTTGAGAGTCAAAAGGTACCAGGTATGATCTAAATTTCACTGTAAATGTTCCTCAAATGAGGCCATCTTGGAAAAGGCAGAGGTTACATTTTCTGCAGTTTTATTACTCTTCAAGAAATACAACATTCTTCGATTACCTTATGTGCAGGTCTTCAATATGGAAAGAGCAATGCAGGCTAAGTAAAACTGAGCAGTTCCTCGAAGTCAGGTAAAACAAGCAGCCTATTATTTCATAAATGACATTTTAATTATCACCAGGAGGCCATTAAGAATGCATCATGGCAGTTTGCTTGGTTCCTTTTAGAAAGATAATATTGACAAACTCCTATGAAATTGCAGTTCAGAAAACAGTGTAAATTGAGATTGGTAATAAAACACACATTTGCTTGTGTACCCTAAAGCAATGATTAACAATTTGAAGAGAGAAGACAAAGTTAAAATTATATTTTTCTTTTTTAGTGAGAGGCAGAAGATAAAGTCATTGGCAGGAAGACTGTTAGGTCGGTAAATTTATTACCTATTTGAGTTACATGATGTGTTTAGCATAGTAATGTGAAGTGTCAACCATCCAAGCACGAGACACTCAGTTGCCAAATGCCCTTGAATGCTAATGCTGCTTTATTCTCCAAAAAGTCCAGAAGATTGTGTTTAGTGACCTCCAGTCTGGAGGATTTCAAGAGAGGAGCTTAGTTTTGGATGTAGTCCGGAGTCTCAGCAAGGGTGACTGACATAACTCTAGAATCTTTGGTTATCTTTACAAATTCCATAGTTTCCTCCCTCAGTAACCACATGACATCAGGAAAGTTTTTCATATTTAGTTTTCATCCCAAAATTGAAGTCCTTATTGCTTATCATGACTGGTTTTCCTCATAATTAAAACCAGTCCATATACTTGTTGCAAGTGATGTGGGTGGTTTCTCTAGATACCACAGGAAAACCGTCCAAACCACTTACCTTTTACCTTTTAACTCTTTCCTCTAGGTAAAACTTTTTGTATTGGTCTCCTTGGTTATTAAACCAAAGAGGAAGAACTGTGGTGACTGGTTCCATTATAGGCTAACCACATAAAATAAAGAAAATTCTTGAGACATCCTTTAGGCACAATGTAATTTACTTTTCTTTCCTTAGAATTGTTCCAAAGGTAGGGATATTGCTAGCATCTAGAGATCATTAGTATTCCTAGGGGAACTGTGAAGATGAGTGGTAAATTGCAATTCAGTAGCCACAAAGCAGGTTCTATTTTTTTCTTCAAGAGACTCTTCTCTCCAACACCTGGGTGGCTCAGTGGTAGAGTGTCTGCCTTTGGCCCAGGTCATGATCCCGGGGTCCTGGGATCTAGTCATTGGGCTCCCCGCAGGGAGCCTACTTCTCCCTTTGCCTATGTTTCTGCCTCTCTCATGAATAAATAAATAAAATCTTTAAAAAAAAGACACTCCTCCCTCTCACCGCCTTCTCTATATTCATTAATCTATTTCTTCAACACCAACTATTAAAGAAACACTTTCTGTGCCTAGATTCAGCTATCTCCAAAGAGAGTATGGTCTAAGGAGGAAGTAAAATTAACACAAAAACAAACAGAACATGAAGAAGAAAGAAAGAAAAGCCATGAAAGCAGTAGATAGAAAATGCTTTCAGAGGTTATATAGGATATCAAAAAATACCCAGCAACTCTATTTCAAGACGGTATATTTTTTTAAAGAAAATTTTTAAAAATATTCATTTACTTATTCATGAGAGACACAGGGAGAGAGAGAAGCAGAGGGAGAAGCAGGCTTCATGCAGGGAGCCTGATGTGGGATTTGATCCCGGGACTCCAGGATCACGCCTGGACCAAAGGCAGGTACTTAACCGCTGAGCCACCTAGGGATCCTCTCAAGACAGTATATTGAGTACACATGTGTATCCCCAGAAATAGACTTCATTAAAAAGATCATAAAACATTAAAAATGGGTCTTAATCTATAACAATAAAGATAACAAAACTGAGCAAGAGATCTCATTAAAATTCTGGAAGGTAGAATGGATATAATGATAGTTAATGTAGTCACATATAGCCATGAACCAGAATAAATTAAAGAAAGGGCTTCATCCAAGTAGATAAGTGGAGTCTTTGACACACAGAACTCTAGAGAGGTTTGGGGTTCAGAGGACACTGGGTAGATGAGATCAAGATGACACATGAAGCTAAAAGTAGAACCCTAATAATCATTTAGCCCATAGCCAAAGAAAGAAGTACATAGACCTCTCTGATGAAAATTAGAAAGGCAATATAAGAGTTAGAACATGAGTAAATCTGTCTTAAATGAAGCATCTGGGACCTGAAAGATTAAAGCTGGCTCCCTAAAATGAGGCTACAAATATGTGGGCAGAGATCATAGTCAACTTCTAATTTGTAAATATAACTAGGCAATGAAGAATAAGCCTTCTTTGCAGAAAAGTCTGAAACATAAAATATGAAGAATAATGATAAGAACGTAAGAATCAGGAAAATTTAACACAAGAAAGACATTACAAACAATAAAAATCAGATAATAAGATTTGGAAATTAAAAAATATATATATATGATATATTTATTTACATCTTTAAATTTTATCCATCATAAAGATATTTAACTGGAGAGTTGGGTGATAAGAATAAGGAAATTCCTCATATTAGGGAGCAAAGGGGCAAAGAGGGAAAATATGAGGGAAGATAAATGACTCAGAGGGTCAATCCAGGAAGACCATATCTGACCAACAGAAGTTCCAGACATGAAAGATTAAATGTGCAAAGAAACTTTAAAAAAGGAGTATTTTCCAGAGCTGAAAAACTACCTTCAGATGGAAGAGATCCATTTCAGGTCTGGCACAAACACATTTTTTGAAAAGTAATATATGTAGACCTTTCATTGTGAAATTTCAGAATACCAGGACCAAGGGTCAACAAACCTCCTGTTAAGGATCAGAGAGTAAATACGTTAAGTTTTGTAGACCATACAGTCTCCGTCACATCTATTCTACTCTCCTGTCACAGCACAAAAGCAGTCATAGACAATATGTCAGTGAATGAGCATGGCCGTATTCTAACAGAACTTCGTGTACAGAACAGCTGGTGGGCTGCGTTTGGCCCATGGGCTGTAGCTCATTGACCCCTGAACAAAAGCAGAGAAAATGTCAAAGAAATGAAAAGAATCAATGAAAATGAAAACAAGAAAATAGAAAGATAACCTATAAAGGAATAAGTATCAGAATGGTATGAACAATATCGACTAATAAGATATTAGAATAGTGATTCAAAGTTCTGAGGAAAATATATATAGTTGTGCACCTAGTTAAACTAGCAAATTTGAGAGCAAACCTTCAGACAAGGAGTCAGAAATTTTACCTTGCAAATATCTTTTATGAAGAATTTACTTCAAGGTGAACTTTAATAAGACCAAAGAGAAACCAAATAGAAATAGGACGGACACACACACACACCCCAAAATAGAACTCAGAAAAATAATATATCCAACCTATAAGTAACCCTGAGTGAAGCAAGGGAACAGAAGGCATTGCAAAGATGGTATTTGGAAACAAAACAAAACAAAACTTGACCAAATATATGACATGATGTAGCATTTGAAAGGGAAAAAAAAAAAGTACAAAAAAGGCAAATAGTGATAGTAGAAAAATCAATTAGAAAGAGAAAATATTTAAAACCCAAACAGGAAAGGACACATAATCATGCCATTCTTCTTGTCTATGTAATGACCAGATGAATATCTGCATGGATTATCGGGAGAGGAAACTCCAGTCCAGCTCCAGCAACCTGAGAAAGCAAGAACTGGAAGGGGATCTGAAATCACTTTGGGATGGTGAGAGCACAGGCTGCATTATAAGAGGCTCCATCAGAGAGAGTCTGTGTATTATACGAGAAATTTCTGGTTTATTTTGTCTTCTTATTTTTTGGAATTAGAGGCTACTGACAGCTTTAAACACAGAAGTAACAAAAGTTCAGTTACTGACATATCGCTCTGGTGGGGGTAGTAGACCAGAAGTAGATAAGAGTGAAGGCAGGGAGACCTCACAGGGGGGACGTGCGACTGGCCAAGTCTATCTGGCCTTTTGTTGCAGAATTAGAATAGCAGGGTAACCAATAAAGAGGTATCAATACTATGCATCTTAGAGCTCTTCCATGAGCTTTCTTTTGAAGATGACCAGTTCTTGTTTATCTTCCAAATGGGGAAAGGAATGCAGAAAACATTCTGGGTTTGATATCTTCAAGAACACCACAGAAGCAGAAGATACTTGCAATAGAATAAGTAGATTTTTTTTTTCAAAATTCAAGTTTTTATTACATAGTTCCCAAACTTCCACACCTCCAGTAAACTAAATACTGTCCAAGGTCTGAGAACTTTTGTTCTTGTTTTCATTCATTATGGGTTCAGAATAAATGCACTAAAAGTGGGGTACTAAAAAGATAGGGCAGCTGTTCTCGGTAAGGGTATATAAATGTCAATCTCCAAAGAACGTATCAGATCCAGGAGTCTGGGTGGGCAGACACTTGGAAATCTGCATTTTTTAACAGATGTTTGGTAGCTCTGGCTTAAACTATACTAACAGGGCTATATATACTTAGTCAACATCCCTTCTTTTAGTCCACCTCACATCCACTTTACATCCACGTTCTTTGCCATTCGCTCTTGCTATCAGTTTGTAAGATGAGCCATGAAACTCTTATAGAAGCTCGTCATTTTTAAGATAATGTCCTCAAATTCTACCATATAATTGCTACCCTTTGTTATCCTGTGTTATTTAATTTGGCAGAAGACTCTGGGCAACATTTTCCATAATTTTTCTCCACCAATTTGGTGCCATGGTGTTTGGAGTTAGAGTAAAAACAAATTATCTTAATGTGAAACTATATATAACCTGTGGAAAGGCAAATATTTAATTGTGCCTAAATTTAAAGTGGTATTTGATTTCAGTATAAAATTAGGTACAAAAAATTGTTCTGTTTTCTGAAATTATCTTTCCTTTTAAGCCATCTTTGCTGAGATTTCTGTTTACTCTCTTATCAAGTTTAATTACTGCTTTTAAAAAGCAAAGAACTTAATGTTTCACACTCTGCTGCCAAAGCTGCTTAAGAACAAGTTTCAGATAGATTGTTGTACATGAGTTTGACCTAGAATAGAGGTATTCATTTGGTTTCTATGCTGTTTCCCTTAAAAGAAAACTATGCACTCAGTTCAGATACATTTTAGTATTGTAGTCAGTTAGTATAATGGGGATTATTTTCATTTTTTTCAGTGTATACACCACTAACATTCATTGAAGAATAAAAAATGCAAATAGAAGGATCTGTGATGAGGTACTCAAAGCTTAATGATGGGTTAGGGAAATGTAGAATCTTGGGAAGCAGAAGATTGGTAGGCTCTCAGACAAGAGCACTTGCAGCTAGAGACACTACGATATTCTCGAGTAGAGTGATGGGTCAGAGAGTTTATTTGTCCCTAGGATTCTTCACATACAGAGGAATTCTAACCTAGTAATTCTGTAATGCCTTTCTCCTTTGGTGCATTATGGATAGAGATCAAAAGTAATGTGCATAAATCTGGATCTAAACCAAGAATTTTCCCTATTGGGAAATGAGCCTCATAAGGACAAAGACTGCCTAGTTCATTGTTCCTTCAATCAGTTCCGAGAACAGAACAATTGCTCAAAAAATACTTGTATTTGGAAGGCAGGAAGACACTAGGAAGGAACCACACCAGTGGGGTATACACCTTAGTATTATTAGATCAGAAGCCCTGAAAATGAAGTGTAGTAGATTCTGATGACACAAGATCTTTATCAGTCCTCTAGCCCCAGAAGTTCCATCCTGAAGGAGAAAACAGATATCATGTGATGGTTATTTCAAGGATGTGGGCTAAGTACTATAGAAACAGGAAAAAAAAAAAGTTAGAGTTAGTAATGAGTAAAAGTGAGACTAAAATCTAACTTTGAATCTTATGCCCTTTACATGAAGATTCTGTATTCTGTATTCTTTATGTCCACCTTGGTGGAAGTATTATTAGTTTTCACTCCCAATTGCTTCAAGTTTTAAAACCATACTGCAGGTGATGTCTAGCACACCTTTTAGCAAGTTATAAGAACAGACTCTTGAGGATGCGTAGCAAACTAGGATCCTTTCTTCTCATTTACCAATTACTTTCAGAGCCCTGATTGCCATCCAAATGTCATCAAGAAATTTTGATCTTGATCCGGTGTCCAATAGCATTAACAACGCTCAGCCCAGGCATCTCAACAGGCACATGGACAGCTCTATCATGTAACAGAGAATCGGGGTGGAATATAAGCTAGTCCTCAGGGAACTGTATAGAACTGTTTTACTCTATGTTGCAGCGGAAATCTGGGTGTTTCCACATGTACTGCACATGTGAAGGTACCTCACCTGTGTGCTGAAGTGGAAAGAAAGTTGGAGCACTGCCATGATACAGAAAAGCCTATTTTAGGATGCAATAAAACTGTGAGACACAATTCTTCAAGTAGGAATTGCTCTTGAGTTGTTGTTGGAGGAGAAGCTAACCAAAGAGACAAACCTAAACAATGTACAGGTAAGAGAAGGGATAGGACTTTGATTACAAGATCCAGTGAATTTATTTTGTACCAAGGACTCATTTCTGGGCATCCTCCAGTTTGAGAAGCACACATTTTGCTATTTTTATTTAATATTATGACATGTCTTAAGATTATTGATAATCTGATACATTTTTGTAGTGCTTTACATAAAATAGCTAAATTAAGCGAATTGCTCTGTGGTCTAATGACTAATTTTAGAAGATTTAAGTCATAATGCTGCTGAGTCTTGACAACTTAAAATATAATCATGGGCACAATATGGCTAACCAATTCAACTCCATAAACAAATTATGTTTGCTCCTCCAAAGCAAAAAAAAAATTAAAATAAATACAAAATAAATTAGAGTTTTCTTAACTCATAGGATTTCAGTCAAAGACTCTATGCAACGATACAAGAAATAAAGAAATAAAGGAAGAAGTAAGAAAAAAAGGAAGAAGTAAAGATAATGCACACATCATTAAATGGTTTAAATACTGGTAGACTCTTGAGATTCCTAAACTGTTTTCACAATTCTCATCTGCATTTAGCTGTAAATGCAATTGATATTGGATAGCTTGGTTTCTTAATGGTTAAATTCACATTTGTTGCAGTAGGGATTTGATAACAAGGCTTTTAAAGTATCAGGCTATTTTGGTTTTGCTTGCATATATCTTTACAAGGTTTCTTTTGGAATCTTCAATTCAATATTCCTAGAATCTTTGTGATATGTGACACTCTGTTTTCCTCCCCCATACAGAATCATTCACTTGGTAAAATTTGCATATGTCTATTTAATAATCAAAGAAAAATAGATATGTGACACTTCTTTATTTTTTAATCACCATATTAACTGACATAGAATACAATATAAAAACAGTACATTCTAAAAACCACTTCTGAATATTGAATTATTTTGGATTTAACTGTCTTCTTGGGATTGTATTCAAAGAACTGTTCAATGTTAAATAACTAAATTTGCTGGCACATTAATTTTTTTGGATTTTATTTATTTATTCATGAGAGACAGAGAGAGAGAGGCAGAGACATAGGCAGAAGGAGAAGCAGGCTCCCTGCGGGGAGCCTGATGTGGACTTGATTCCAGGACCTTGGGACGATGACCTGAGCCAAAGATAGACACTCAAGCACTGACCCAACCAGTCATCCCTATTTGCACATTAATTAATTTATTTTTTTTTTAATTTTTATTTATTTATGATAGTCACACACAGAGAGAGTGAGAGAGAGGCAGAGACACAGGCAGAGGGAGAAGCAGGCTCCATGCACCGGGAGCCCGACGTGGGATTCGATCCCGGGTCTCCAGGATCACGCCCCGGGCCAAAGGCAGGCGCCAAACCGCTGCGCCACCCGGGGATCCCTGCACATTAATTTAAAACATATTTATTGAATGCCTTTTATGAATATGGTATGTTAAACTCTAGGAATATTATAGTAAAGGAAACAAACTATATTTTCTCAAAGATTGTATAGTGTAGTGGCCATGGAATTAAATAGAGATTTGCAATAAGGTATGGTGAATACAACAAGAAGAGTTTAGTACAGGGATATGGTATAGGTATATTGGGCAGTTGAGGAGAGCTGCCAGGAGAAGTAGCCTCTAAGCGGAGTCCTGAAAAGTAGAAGCAATTACTTTGGTAAAGAAAGGTGGTGAGGAAGTAAGTATGTGAGACGAGCCTAGGCAGAGGGAAAAGAGCTATGAGAGGGCATGGCCCATTGGGGGAAAATGACGGATTAAAACTCAATGTCTGGAAGAGAAGACATGACATTACAGAGGACAGTTGGGTTAAATAAACTTTATTAAGCAGTTTCAACTTCCTTTTGAAGGGTAGAAAGAGCCCTGAAGGATGTTTTTTTAAGATTTTATTTATTTATTGAGAGAGTGTGTGAGAGAGCACAAGCGTTTGGGGAGGTGGGTAAGGGAGAGGGACAAGCAGGTTCCCTACAGAGTAGGGAGCTAGATGCTGCTGGGCTTGATCTCAGAACCCTGGGACCAGGACCTACGCTGAAGTCAGATGCTTAGCCAACTGAGCCACCCAGGCTCCCTGCTCTGAAGGATTTTTAAGCAAGGTAGTGAATGATTGGATTAGTACTAGAGAGAAATCACTCTGGTTACAGTGAACGATTAAAGTGTGGCAAGTTTGGGAAAATGGGAAAGGTTTGGTAGTGTTGCTTTTGATTTGAATAAAGATTCTAATGACCAAAAAAAAAAAAAAAAAAAGCTGTTGGAAAGTGAGAATGGAAAGTGGACATGTTTAAAGAATAATTTAAGAAGTGGAATTGCCAGGATATATAGTATTTGGTTATTTGGAGGAAAAGAGACACCAAAGTCGATAGACATTTTGTCTTGGGATATTAGCTACCATTCACAGGGACAGATAGGTACCCCAGGACAGGTTTGGAAGAAGATGATGATCTAGCTTCAAACATACTGAGTTGAATTCTTATGGGGCATCCAAGTGGAGATGTCAAAAATGCATTAGATCCATGGCTCCAGAGTTTAGGGCTGGAAATGCAGACTTGGTGCAATTAAATGAATATAGGCTTCATATGTAACAGTTAAAGCACAGAAACATTAGTGTTGCGTGCACTCATAGAATATGACCTTGTTCTTGAATACCTCTAAAATCTGTTCCAGTAAAAATCAAGTTTTGAAAATGAAAACTTCCATATAGCTATTCTTTTTATGATTTGCATAAATTTTATACCCTATCTTTTCACTATCCCTTTGTACTTTTGTATACATTGAGGACACCATTTCACCTTCATTAAAATTCTTTCCATATCTGTGTAAAAAACCATTCATAGGGCAGCCCGGGTGGCTGAGTGATTTAGTGCCGCCTTCAGCCCAAGGCCTGATCCTGGAGACCTGGGATTGAGTCCCACGTCAGGCTCCCTGCATGGAGCCTGCTTCTCCCTCTGTCTGTGTCTCTGCCTCTCTCTCTCTGTGTCTCTCATGAATAAATAAATAAAATCTTAAAAACAAAAAAACCATTCATAATCTAGCATATAAAAGTAAACCAGAATCTCCCTTATCCATTGGAGATTACCAATGGATTGCCATTTCATTCCTCTCCTCAGTCTCTGACAAATATTCAGAGTCCAGGAACCAAGAAAGGCCAGAATGAATAAAATAGACAGGTTTGAACTAACATAAGAATTTTATAAAGCTATTTTTTAAACATTTTAATTGCTACCAAAACAATGTGACTATTTCTTTCACTCTACTCTTACAGTGAACAATAGCCCTAACTGGCAAACTCCTAGGCAGTCTTCTGAAACCCCTAGATTTGGAATGAATACTGCTATATGCCCTGTCTGGCTTCCAGTAATTCCTGTACTGAGGTCTCAGATTCTCTCCTTTTTAAAAAATATTTTATTAATTCATTCATGAGAGACACAGAGAGAGGCAGAGACACAGGCAGAGGGAGAAGCAGGCTCCATGCAGGGAGCCCAACGCAGGACTCGATCCCAGGTCTCCAGGATCACACCCTGGGCTGAAGGCAGCACTAAACCGCTGAGTCACCTGGGCTGCACCCTCAGGTTCTCTCCTAATTTGAGATCTTGAATCCTTCTCCAGAGTGACACTGACAGTTGCATAGACAGGCCTTGTTACTCACACCTACTGGGAGGATAAGACTTTACTCCTGCTTGCTCTTCCTGTATGGGGTTGTCACAGGGCATTTTCTGAAAACTGTATTTCTCAGAGAAATTCTTTCCTATGAACTTTGGACTTGTGCCTCTTCCTATATAGGATACAGAATTTTCCACAGAAGTTGAAGAGTCAATCAGAATCCTTTAAGCAGAATGCTTACATACCCAACCTTCTATCCTAACTCCTCAATGCCATAGGATAATCTTTTTTCGTAAATATCTTGGTAACTCCATAAAAAATGTTATCATATCTTTATAATCTTTTAAATTTACCTAGATAAATACATGGATAATTGAGGACAATTTTATTGTTCCAAAGCCTTACTATAATTATATCAGAGGAATAAAGAAAGGGAGAAAAAAAAAAAAAAGAGGAAAGGAGAGAAGAGAGGAGCAAGGACAGCGGCACAATTTTAGAATAAAAAAATAGAGTTAACTAATCTTAGCAGAAATCTACAGCCTGCATAACATCACAGAAGAGAATCAACCTATATATACTGTGGACCCCCTGAAGGTAGCTGGGTTTAAGCGCAAAGCTGAAACAAGACAGTTAAGCAAAGTTTGCTCACTGAAGCGCTTGACTTGTCAGCAACCTTCCCTCACTCTGGAGCACCCAGGATACAGGCAATAGGCATAAACTCCAAGGCAAGAGGCTTCAATACTCTTCTCTGGAGAAATCGAATGGCCCTAGGCAAATGTACCTACCAACACTGAAGTTTGAAGATGCTTCCTTTCCCCACTGAGAGGCACCAGGCTTCTGGCCGGTCCCCCTGAATAAAGCCCACCGGTCCAAACAGCCCTCTTCCCTAACATGGAGAGGTGTAAGACCTCAAAACTAGGTCTCACAGCCTTGTATTAGAATACACACAACCAAGAATCACATGGCCTGTGTAGAAATCTCTAATATCTAGAGACCAAAATAAACAGAAAAGCACAAACCAAGGGAAGGAGAGACTGTTCTGGGAACAGAAGAAAAGTGTTTTAAAATAAACATGGTATATTCATGAAATAACATAATACCATACAAAAGAATGATTGGCAGATTGAAGCAGGAAGGGGAAAAAGATATCTATAAATCATCCTATGGGTTTATGTCAAAAGTAGTATCCACCAGCATGTTGTAAAATTATTAGTACATCTGAAAAATTTAGCATTACATTAGAAAGTGAAGCAAATGCGAGGCGCCTGGGTGGCTCAGTCGGATAAGCATTTGCCTCCGGCTCATGATCTCAGGGTCCTGGGGTCAATCCCCATGTTGGGTTTCCTGTCTTAGCGGAGTCTGTTGCTTCTCTCCCTCAGCCCATCCCCCTGCTCATGCTCTCTTTCAAAAACAGAAACATCTTTATAAAATTTTTTTTTAAAAAAGAAAATTAAGTTAGTGGTAAAATAAGTTATTAATTCAGGAAAAAAGAATATATAAAATCATATATACATACAAATACATACATAAAAAATACACTCAAGCATACCACTTGTCTTAGGAGTGAATCATACTTACATAAGCATAATAAAATAAACCATGAGTAAATTTAATTTTAAAAATGTCATTACCTATGAGGGGAGGGGGGAGGTAAATGTGGTATGTAAATGGAAAAGAGCTAAAAATTCATACACTAGATTAGGAATCAAAATATAATTTCTAAAATAGATAAACCAACAAATAAAAGTACATGAATATTACTTTAAAATATATAGTCACATATCAGATTGAATTAATCAGCTGAAAGTGATATTCTTAAAAGAGGAGAATGTAGGTTGGTAACAGGTATAATAGGTCACACTTGTTATTGAACATTGGCCTTTTTGCTCTACTTGACTTTTTTTTTTTTTTAAATCTACTTGACTTTTTAAACATGTTCATACACTACTGTGTTAAAATAAAAATAAAATAAAATATACTTATCTGGCAAAACCTTATGGAAAGATGCAAATTTAATTCATTTTAAAAAATATTTGTTTACTTTGGGGGTGTAGAGGGAGAGAGAGAGAATCTCAAGCAGACTCCTCACTGAGCACAGAGCCCAATGTGGTGTCCAGGGTCATCACCCTGATATCATATCCTGAGTAGAAATAAGAGTCTGATATAAAACTGACTGAGCCACTCAGGTGCCCCACAACTTTAATTCTTGAATCTGATTCATCCTTCTATATTGTATAGTAAAGCAAATGTGTATTTTAATAAAGTAAATATTCCCCTCAATGGTGTCAAAAATTTGAAAATGTGGGTTCTTGGGCAATCAGTCTTGTTTTTTTTTTTTTTAACAAGAATATTCTTGGCATCCTTTCTGAAGTTCATCTGCTGAGAACCCGCATTTCATATATTTTGTGTAAAAAGTCTTAGAAATCTTGGCTGCCTCATTTCAGGAAATGTTGGTTGTTTATTTTGAGATAATGCAAAAATCCTGTTTTCTTTCAGTACTTTGGAGCATCTTTTAGATATATTCAAATTCTGACCAAAAGACCAAAAAAAAAAAAAAAAAAAGGATATATTCAAATTCTGCATCCTTACTGGATGCTAATGTAATTTCAACTTCTAAAAATGTTAATGGCTGAATGTTTGGGGCAATGATAGCTCCCCTTTACCCTGGACACAATCAGTTTCCCAAACTTTCTTCTTCCAAAGCAAAGAAGTTCAAATCTTTACACTTTGCAATCTAACCTATGAAACACTGTAACACATTTGAAGGATTTACATTAAGGAAACAAACAAACAAACAAATACAAGCAGGAAATATTAAGCTTAAATTGTTTGTAAATCATGTAGGCTTGTTCCCATGCACATATAATATAATCAGCACAGAAACTGCCCTCTTGTAATGAAGAAGCAGATGAGCTAGATTCCTACTTAGCTGAATCTCTTAGATTTGAACGAGGAATTATCAGAATCCATCTCACAATCAAAGCTACATAGACAGTTCTACTGTTAAACTGTTGTAAGGATTTGAAAGGTAACTCTATCATACTCTAACCCAAATTCTGCAAGAATATAATCTTTTTCTCTTCTCTCCTTCCTTTCCATATATTGTAAGTTCCAGAAGATCAAAAACCTTTTCTCACCTTTTGGAAGATTTCTTGTCTTGAATACTTTGAAGTAAGTCTTTGTGAGCATTTGACTTAGTCTCCATTCAAAACTGAGTGGAAATGCTATGTTCTCTTATTTAAGAGCATTTTCACAAGAATAAGACAAAGGAAAGGGACAGGAAATATAGGCAAACTGACTTATTTAATGAGATTGGACACATTAGGAAAGAACCAGGCATATAATTATGTGAGATGGGGGAGCACAGACAGAAAGAAATGGAGAGAATATCTTTTCATAGAATGTTTTTTATGCTTACTTTGATCATTTAAACAGATAAATTTTTTCTATCAAATATATCATTAGAAAAACAATAAACCTGCATATAGGTTAGGAACATCATTTTTAAAAGTAAGTCATATCATTTAGATTTTGTTCATCAAGTTTCATTTATTCTTCGCTTTCACCTCTAGAAAAGGAGTTGCAATTAATTGTTCAACCAAGAATTACAATAATGAGGAAAATTAATGGTGATTTTAAGAGCAATCTGATCAAAGCATTAGCTTCCTGACTTTGAAAAGCCAGCTCCTTTTACAATAAGCAATCCCAAGCACCAGTTACTGGGTGTAGGGACTCAATCTTTCAGTCATCAAAGACCTCCTGTACTTTTTCTAATTAAACTGACAGAAACACTGAGGAGTGCCAAGAAACCTGATAATGAAAAGTACTAAATCCTTTACAAAATTTTAAGCTGAACAAGGCATAGTATCTGGCTCAAAGGCAAAGGAAATATTAATTTTCTTATACATAATTAACTTAAATTTTTTCTTAAAGGAGCAAGTTAATGAATGACAGGAAATGATGCTCTAATATAGGTTCCTCTTAATTTAAAATTTGAGTCTGTTGCCTTCTAGTTCTACTAGGTGTCTATTCTGGGGAAATCTTATCTAGGCTGGTGATCTTGATGTCATTTCCAATGAGACAATAAGACCTGTATGAAGGTCATTTTAAAAGAAAGAGACCTTGAAATAGACTAAAAATTCCAAAAGGTAAAGCGTTCCTGATTTACGGGAATTATGGCAGACAACATTTCTATTTTCTTAAAAGCTACAAAGAAATATATCAATCTTATGAGATTTATTCATTCAAACGGCTAATATGTATTGAATACCTACTGTGTGCCAGGTAGTGTATTAGGCACCAGGAATATAATAATGAACAAAACCAGTAACAGTTCCTGACTTTGTATGGCTTATAGACTGGTAAAGAATATTGGAACTAATGAAATGACTTAAAAATGAATGTCTAATGACATTTGATATGTAGATATACAGATAGCCAAAGACATAGGATGGATTACAATACTCCATGGCAGCATTGTAGACTAAAGGAATCAGGAACGATTTCTTGAGGAAGTGGCTTTTGAGTGGGTGTCTAAAGGAGAAGTAGGATTTAACTGGAGCAAAGAACTACTGGGGAGAGGAAAGTGTGGGTAAGGAAAATTCTGTAGACAAAACAATAGGCATGGTAATCCTGGGGTGTCAGGAAACAGGGCATTTCAGGAACTGAGGGAAGGTGGCTGAAATATATTGGTGGGTGGGCAGAGCACTGGGAGACATGATGCTTCAGACACAGGTATAGACTAAAGGGTTTTGAAGATCATCCAAGGATTTTCATCTCCTCTGCCCTTATTTATTGTTCATTTGTGTCATTGACAATTAACTGATTATCTTTTATCTTCATAGTGACTCCTATTTTTCCATACATACACTATGGTCAAATATTTTAATGTATCAAATAAAAATTCACTCATTGGACTGATATTTATTGAGCGCTGTCTTTGTGCCACTTATCACTCTAAGAATTAAAAAAAAATGGTAGTGAACCAAACAGATTAAAGACCTTTATGGTAGCTTACATTTATAATGAGGAAAACAGAGAAATAATGACATAAATAAGTAAAACATAAGTTGATTAGATGTTAAGTGCTAAGGATAAAAAAAATAGGGAATAGGAGCTGGAAGTATAAAAATATACATTCGTGTTTGAATATATACTTGTTGATATTCACGTTGTTTTGTATGAATACAATTTAAAGTCATGAAAATGGTTTTGTGCTACAGATTTTGTTTAGTTTCTTATATTTTCTACTTAGAACCATGTTCTTTAGATCCTTTATATTATTAGGAGTACATGGAATCTGTTTTTTCTGTTGCATAATACTCAGTGTTTCTCCACATTTTATGTATAAATATTCCACATGATGGAAAACCAGATTGTTTCCATTCCTTATTCTAAGTCATAGATCCATGGATTTGTGTGTGTTTCTGGTGTGGGTGGGGTGACAGTGGAAGAGCAGGTGGGCCGGCTTTGCGTTTTGAAAAAATGCTGGATGCTACATGAAAATTGGAGTGGAGGGAGTCTAGAATATATGTAAATAAATTATTTAGGAGACTTAACTGTAGCAATCCAGGAAGAAATAATGCATCTTACACTAGGTGGATGGTAATGGTGGAACTAAGGAAAAATTAGAGGACCTAAATAATGTTTAAAAAGTAATGTTGATTGGCCCTGGTGTTAGAATGGATATGGAGGTGAGGGAGAAAGATATTTCAAGAGTGATCTCTGGCTTTCGAGTTTAGGGAAATGGATGGATAAAGAATTGTTCACTAAGATAATGAACACAAACATGATCCTTTAAAGAAAAAGACTACATGGAACTAACACTGGTTAACATATATAATCACAATACAAATGGCCAACAGACACGTTAAGAAATGCTCCACATCACTTTGCATCAGGGAAATACAGATCAAAACCGCAATGAGATACCATCTCACGCCAGTCAATATGGCTAAAATTAACAAGTCAGGAAATGACAGATGTTGGCAAGGATGTAGAGAAAGGGGAATCCTTTACACTGTTGGTGGGAGTGCAAGTTAGTACAACCACTCTGGGAAACAGTATGGAGGTTCCTCAAAAACTTGAAAATAGAATGACCCTAAGACTCAGCAATTGCACTACTAGGTATTTACCCCAAAGATACAAATGCCGTGATCTGTAGGGGCACCTACACCCCAATGTTAATAGAAGCAATATCGACAATAGCTAGACTATGGAAAGAGCCCAGATGTCCTTTGACAGATGAATGGATAAAAAAGATGTGGTCTATACATATATACAATGGAATATTAGTCAGCGATCAGAAAGGATGAATACTTACCATTTACATCAATGTAAATAGAACTGAAGGATATTATGCTGAGTGAAATAAGTCAACCAGAGAAAGACAATTATCATATGGTTTCACTCATATGTAGAATAGAAGAAACAGCACAGAGGATCATCGAAGAGGGGAGGGAAAATTGAATGGCAAGTCATCAGAGAGGGAGAAAAACCACGAGACACTCTTAACTATAGGAAACAAACTGAGGGTCGCTGGAGGGGAGGTGGGTGGCAGGATGGGTAACTGGGTAATGGGTATTATGGAGGGCAAGTGATGTGATGAGCACTCGGTGTAATACACAACTGATAAGTTATTGAACACTACATCTGAAACTAATGGTGTACTATATGTTGGCTAATTGAATTTAAATAAAAAAATACAATTACACAGTGAAATATTCTTTAACCATTCTATGCAGCAACAATTCACGGAATACCTACTATATCCTGTTAACTGTACTGAGAGTATAAGTCTGACAGAGAGACAAAAAGGACAATGAAAATATAATTCTATAATTACTATGGACAACAAAAATATAATTTTGTAATTACTATAATTACTATGATGAAAACCATAAGAAAGCACAGGTACAAAGCATATTGAAATCTGTTTGGAGATGAACAGAATTTTGCCACACCCTAGAGGAGAGCAGAAGGAAATCCAAGCACAACGTCATGTTCATGTGGATGACAGTAACATTTTAGAGCAACTTGAAGGAATCTGCATATGTTGGAGGAATTAATGAAGTGGAAGCTGCCAGGGATGAGAAAGATCGTATCCTTCTATAGCATAAAAAGAATTTTACGGAAAAGTTGATGGAAGCTATTTGAGCCGAGAAGTAACCCTATTAGATTTGGATAAAAGATTACTCTAGTCCCAAGAGAAAAAAAGCCAGTAAGGGTACTTTCGGTGTTCTCTGACACGGTTAGAATGTGAACAACGACAATGATACTGGGAATAGACCAGAGGATGAAGATGTTATTTAGGGGGTTAGGATTGGAAGGATTGGATGATTACTTGAATGTTGTGAGGAATCAAGGGTGACTCCTATGTTTCTGACTTGGGCAACCATGTTAATAGGTATGATGTTTACTAATATTGGGACTACAGGGGTGACAAGTTTTGAGGAGATGCTGTGCTCTAGTTAGGAGAATTTTTGTTTATGTTTCTTTCAAGGACAACACACATGGAGGCTATATCTAGGTTTAGACCCAGGGATTAGGTCTGAATTACAGATACAGATTAAGAGTGGGTGTATGTGTAGACTGAGAAGTAAAAGAATTAAGACAGGCACAACAATAAGTGAAAGGAAAAGTGAGTAAGACAGAATGGACAAAGATAGGAAGAGAGAAAAACCAGGAAGAGAGAGAGAGAGAGAGAGACTATGACTATACCGTATTCTATATATATTCTCTAAATGTATAAACATTTTCTAAAATGTTACACTGGTTTATGTCTTTTACATACAAATTCAATTTATCTTTGTATGTGATGGTGTACTTTTAACAACGAATTCACGTTTATAGTGTTTGGATTTTATGGCACCGATAAAGTTTTAATATATAGTTAAAATGACTGCTCTATAAAATTTCCCCTTGTCTTGCAGTTTACGTGCCCTTGTATTCAGCTTAACATACCCCTCCCATAATTTCCTCTACATTTTCTGCTGTCTTTGCATCTGTTTCTCATGTATGTGGGCTGTTTTTTCTATCAAAAAAAAAAAAATCTCACCATTTCTAATTTTCATTTTACTCTCTTCCTCATCCTTTATACATATTTGTAAATGTATCATAAAATTTCCAAGGTCTAAGAAGACCCTGAATACTAACAGAATGAATTATATTAACAATAATAACCTAGATGTCACTACTTTTCAAGCACACCTCCTATGAGGACCTTTGCCCTTTGCCAAGTGCCTATGATACTGCATCTGGGCAGGATGTTACTGCTTGTCCAGCATTTTAACCCCTTCTCTCTGTTTAAGAAGTCCATCGTTGTGTGAATATTGTGAGAATAAAGATCCTGTTTCCCATTCCAGTGATACGGAAAAAAGCCCATCACTCTGAGCCCGGGTAGCTAGAGTACAGACATGTGACCCAATCTCAATCAGACACCCTTGCTGAAGACTTTGAATCTGGACAGATTAACCTAAAGAAGCAGAGAGAGTTGAAAATGTTTTCCAGCATCCAACAGCATAAGTCCAGTGGTTGGGCCCCACTTCCAGGGCTGACAGTGCCTGTATCTGTCAGAAGTCAGACACTTAACTGGGTTCTTCCTTTATAGTAAACAATCTTTGCATGAAAACACCATCATATATTCCATCTCATCAGTAGTCAAACATACCCCTGATGATAAGTAACGTTCAGCATTTTTTCACATAACTGTTAGCCATTTGCAGATTATCTTTGAAGAAATGTTTTAAGTCCATAGACCATTTTTTAATTGGGCTATTAGGCATTATCTATTTATTTATTCATTTGAGTTGTAGGAGTTCCTTATATATTTTGGAGATTAATCTTTTTTACCCATTTCCAGTAGTGATTTATTGATTACTATGCGGCAGACACTGTGGGTTCTAGTGCTATAACTATAAATAATAAACTCTCTTAAGATAGTTAAATAATAATTTAAATCTTTAATAGACTTATAGTCCAGTTGAAAAGACTTATAAGCAAATGATTACAATAGAATTTGATTAAGTTAATAAAATTGTGTTCTCTTTCTCCGGTTTCCTGTCTTCCAGAAAGACTTACTGCTCATTACATATTTTATTTTATTTTATTTATTTATTTATTTATTTATTTATTTATTTTTATTTATGATAGTCACAGAGAGAGAGAGAGGCACAGAGACACAGGCAGAGGGAGAAGCAGGCTCCATGCACCGGGAGCCCGATGTGGGATTCGATCCCGGGTCTCCAGGATCGCGCCCTGGGCCAAAGGCAGGCGCCAAACCGCTGCGCCACCCAGGGATCCCGTCATTACATATTTTAATGTTTTTTCCTTTTTATCTTTTGACTCCCTTCTCCCATTCTAACCCCACTCCACCTCTCGCAAACACCAATCGGTACTCTATGAGCCTCTTTATTTTTGTTTTAGATTCCATATATCAGAGACACAAACATACGGCGTTTGTCCTTCTCTTACTTATCTCACTTAGTTTAGTGCCATTGAGGTTTACCCATACTGTTGCAAATGACAAGATTGAATTCTTTTTCTTATAGCTGAATACTATTCTATTGAATATATAGTTGGCCCTTGAACAACATGAATTTGACTGCACAGGCCCACTTATATGTGGATGTTTTTCAAGAAATATATTGGAACAATTTTTGGAGGTTGTAGTAATTTGAAAAAACTCTCAGATAAACTGTGTCACTAGAAATATCCAAAAAATTAAGAAATAATTAACTCTGTATAGTTACTGGAGAAACTGTGTATCAGTTTATCATCACAGGTGCTTTTTAAAAAATGTAACAATGTTTCCAATACCCTATTATGAATATGATTGTGATACTGTATGCCATAAAAATTTTATGATTCATTCATTAGTGTATAGACTAGGCTACTGTGAAGGAATCTTATCAATTACACTAGGCTACCATAAAGCAATCATATTGCTGCCTCTTTGTTATCAATGTATGAAGCATTTTACCTGGAAATGAATAGGATTTTTTTCACATTATCGTTCTATTTTTTATATCTAGTGTTAGTAATACAAAATGTTTTGTTTTATATAAGACAATATCGATATAGGTACTGACAATTTGTCTTATAAACAGATGACATAAATTCATGGTATTGATAAATATAGTATAGTACTGTGAATGTTTTTCCTCTTCCTTATGACTTTTTTTCTTTTCAGATTTTATTTTATTTTTTAAATTTCATTTATTTATTCATGAGAGATACAGAGAGAAAGAGAGGCAGAGACACAGGCAGAGGGAGAAGCGGGCTCCGTGCAGGGAGCCCAACGTGGGACTTGATCCCGGGTCTCCAGGACCACAACCTGGGCTGAAGCTGGTGCTAAACCGCTGAGCCACCCATTTTATTAACCGCTGCCCTATTTTATTTTTAAAGAGAGATTATTAATTAATCTGAGAGAGAGAGCACAAGAAAGGGGAGGGGCAGAGGGAGAGGTACAAAGCAGACTCCTTTCTGAGGAGGGAGCCCAACACGGGGCTCCACCTCAGGACCTTGGGATCATGACCTGAGGATAAGATAGATGCTTAACTGACTGAATCACCCAGGTGCCTCTAATATTTATTTTTTGTAATCTCTACACCCAAAGTGGAACTCAAACCTATAACCCCTAGATCAAGAAACCAATACTCCACCAACTGAGCCAGCCAGGTGAATTCCTATCAAATTCTTAAGGAAATTTTTTGCAAAAATAGGAATTTCCAAAATTCACATGGAATCTCAGGGACCTCAAGAAGCCAAAATTATTTTGAAAAAGAAGAAAGTTGGAGGACTCCTACTTCCTGACTGCAAAGTTACAGTAACCAATATAATGGGGGTGGGATATGAAGACAGACATAGAGATCAATGGAATAGAACTGGCACCCCAGACACAAACCTTGACATATGTGGCCAGATGATTTTCAATAAGGTTGTCATGACCATTCAATGGAGAAAAAAAAATGTATTGAACAAATGGTGTTGGGAACAGTGGCTATCCATGCAAATGAATGAAGTTGGACCTGACCTTACACCATGTACAGAAATTAAAAGACCAAACATCCAAACATAAAAGTCCAAACTGTAAAAGGTTTAGAAGAAAATGCAAAAGAAAAACTCACTGAAAAGAGATTCCCCAGTGATTTCTTAGATATGACACCCAAAGCAAAGACGACAAAATAAAAAAATAGATGAATTGGATTGCTCAACATGGAAAACTTCTGAGCATCAAAAGACACAATCCAGAGAGTCATAACACTAGTTACGGAATGAATAGAATACAGGGATGAAATGTACAGCAAAGGAAATATACTCAATGGTATTTTAATGGGGTTGCATTGTGACAGATGGGAGCCGCATGGTGTAGAGTAGAGCATAACATATATGTTTGTTCAATCACTATGTTGTACACAGGAAACAAAAGTCACATTGTGTGTCAACTAAAGTTCACTAACAAAACAAAACAAAAAAGTGAGGGCAACACATGGATTAGATGGAAATATTTGCAAGTCATATCCGGTAAGAGGTTAATCTGCAGAATATATAAAGAGCTTCTGCAATTCAACAACAAATGACAATCACCCAGGGGACCCTTTTTTCTTCCCCATTTGCAAAACCCCCTTTTATGTGTGGGGCTTTCTGGGGCTGACAATTCCTCTCTTCATATTCCAGGCTGGACCCAAGGTGCCATGAGAAATCTGAGAGTTAAGGAGAGGAAGTGCCTGCAGACATGTAATCAGAGAGTTGATGGACAGATTTGGGATTTACTTATGACAAGCACATGGGAAATAAGTTTTCTAGGCTCTTTTCTGAAAGGCGGACAGACCTTCGCCCTGGTGTTCAGTGTAGATGCTCCAGGGATGCTCTTATAAAAGACTGTGATAGTTTTGACTGTGGTCTTATTGAGGTGGGTGCCATTGTTCTAGATGGGGCAGGTATAGGATCCACTATCATTCTCAGTGATGTTGGGGATAAAGAGCTCCTGTATGGATGGCTGGGGTCTCCCACTGATGAGCCAAGAATACTGTGCAGGTGGCTTGGAGGCTGCGTGTCAGGAGAGACAGAGGTTTGCCCCTGGACAGTAATAGGAGTCCTTATGACTTTCTTAAGAGCCTTTTATTCTCTCCAGAACACTTGATTATAAAAATGAAGTTCATAGTACATTTAACATATGAAATATGTATTATCCAACTGTGTTATCAGTAAGGCTTGTGGTTAACAGTAGGCTATTAGTAGTTAAATATTTGAGGAGTCAAATGTTATATGTGAATTTCAACTGCATGGGGAGGTTAGCATCCCACACCCCCACATCATTCAAGGGTTAACTGTATATATTACAGTTTCATTACCTCAGAGGTAATGGGGGTTAATTTCCCTTCATCAGTCCACTTTGGTTGGGGTGGAGTCATAGCATAACCTTTTTTTTAAAGATTTATTTATTTATTTATTTATTTATTTATTTATTTATTTATGATAGACATAGAGAGAGAGAGAGAGGCAGAGACACAGGCAGAGGGAGAAGCAGGCTCCACGCAGGGAGCCCGATGCGGGACTCGATCCCAGGACTCCAGGATCGTGCCCTGGGCTGAAGGCAGGCGCGAAACCTCTGAGCCACCCAGGGATCCCCATAACTTTCTTTTCACAAACCTTTTCTCCCCCTTTCACACCCTCCTACTCTTCCATGCCAGCTTCTTGACACTTACTGGGTTTGGGATGCAGTTACTTTACTTTCCTGAGCTTCCTTCAGTGTCTTCATCTACATAATTGGAAACAATAATGATATGACATCTACTTTATAGGTTTTTGTGAAGATTAAATGATTATATATCTCTATCTCTATCTCTATATCTATATATATCTTTGAATAGAGCCTACTATATAGTAAAGGTTTCTTATTGCTACTTTCATTATCATTACTACTGTCATTAATTTCTATCGTATCCTACCATCTCTCTTGAAATTTCCAATTTAATATTCTTTAATTCCTGGTATGACTATGTTGATATACATAATAAAATACTTTTTT